>NC_089694.1:11172755-11817200 GCF_031753505.1 Anomalospiza imberbis
TAGACTATATATATATAAAATATATAATATATATTGGGGGGGGGTAATATAGGGGCTAATGTTGCCTCTCTGTTGAAGAGGCTTGCATCTTATTCATATGAGGCATGCTTTAAGCATCACTCTGCTCATATTTGAGATATAACATCTTCCATCTGAAGACAAAGAGTGACCACAAGATCACTAAACTGCATTTCAATTCTTACAACAAAGTCAACTGCAGCTGAGCTCTACACAGTCTTCTCTGGGCAGGCAAATCTCAGGGTCTGTGTGGCTCACGGGGGACACTGACCACAGGGGACATGGCCACCTGCCCACCTGTCTGCTCCATCTGCCAACGCCGGCACACAGGGAGTGGGCAAAGATTTCACTGGCCACATTGCTTGCTCCTACAAAGCAGATGACAGCTGAAGTCTCCAGCAGCCTCAGAACTACAGCTGTACCTCTTTCTCGAGGCAGGTTTAAAACTGGGTACTCCAGACTCTGTGCCTTCACAGCAGAAATCACTAGAAAAAGATGCAGTCTGCCCTCCTGGCTCCTCAGCACTGCACATGCACCTTCCTCATCCCACCACCTCCCTGCAAACCTCTCAGGATTCTGCAATGCTGTGAGAAAGCAGAAGACTGCCAGGCATATTGACTGAATGCTGTGTCTCCACCCAGAGAAACTGTCACAAAAGCTATTGACACTTTTTCATGTATCCCTGTACATGCAGCCTCAAATCTCCCACTGGGCATACAGCAAAGCATCATCCTCACAAAACAAAAATCCACAAACATACCAACATGTAATAGTCACTGGATAAAAGATAAAGTAGGCAGATGCTTCTGATGCTAACCTGGGGGGAGGGAAGGGTGTGGAAAGACCCAATAAGATAAACTAAAGATTGCCTACTTGAATGTGAGGGACAGAAAAACACCTTTTACAATTACTCTGATTTTTATAGTCATGGAAAACAATAACACGGATGTCCACTTTCTTCTTAAGGTAAGTACCTCTCACATGCTGCTTGGTTATTTTCATTCCCTCACAGGTTCCATTTGATTAGTGAGAGATACCTTATAAAAAACAATTTCAAAGGTTGTACAGTGCCACACGCATTTTTACAAATGCTGCTTTTAATGGGTTCAGCACACACTAGGTTCATCCTTCAGCAAGGTTTTGTGTTAAATAACCATAGAAAGTCACTGCGATACTGCTTCAGTGATGAACTAACACCGATCTGATTATATGATCCAGGAAAAAAAAAGCTTTTATGCTTCCTCTGGGCCATGGCTCTATGCTCTGCTTGCCTTTGCCGTTGTGTGCTTTGTACTCCTGTCTGCTTACTACCACCAAGATAGCAATTTCACAGACTCTACGTGGTAGGTAACTTGGCAACCCTACCAGCCAGTGAAAACTATCTTCATGTTACAATTTGCCTCAAGCTGGAGAGATGCATATGAATTTAGGACTAGATTTAGAGCTGTGTCCATGTGTCTCCATTGACTTTACACATGGAGACATTGGCTTTACACTTATCAGCTTCCACAGAGGCCACCTAAATCCTATTGCATTGCAAGAACTTACTGCCATTCTTTAAGCACTTAAGCCCCTGTTTTATCTCCTCCTCTTGTAGTTAAGATGACACTTGACACATAAGCAAGGAAAACCTGTCTTTGTCCACAGGATAAGCTAATGCATGAGCTTATATATGGAAAAAGTCACAAAGAGCAAGAATATAAAATTCTTTCCTCTCCAGTTCTCTGTAACTGGTCATGGTGACATATTCATCTTTGGCAGAAGTAAAAGCAGGATTGTTCCATTTTGGTGTTTAGATTTTGATGTGCATGGCACCATCTCACCCCTCTGTGTTACACCAGGCTCATGCACAGAAACAAGGAGAGCTCAGCTCCCCAAGGCCTGCAGAGCCCCAGAGCCTCCCTCTGTTCTCATCCCTCTTGTCAAGAGTCCAGGCACTGACAAGGCAACAGAGCCCACAGCAGACACTGTGCTGGTGGGCTCCTCCTGCATCTCTGCATTGCAGAGACAGAGAGCTAGGAAGGGGAGGGCTGGAAATAATGCCTTTCCTTACTGGGGGAGATCATGTCCTCCTCAGGCACTGGAGGCTCAGCAGAGTTTGAGCCAAGCCTGAGCCCAGAGCTGCAAACAGTCTACCACAGTCCTTTCAAACTCTCAGTAAGCAGACTGAAAGTTGTGTCATTAATCTATTAGTAATTGAAAATGGCACAGCCAACTTAACAGCATGTGCTTTCATTAATGTAAATCACACAGATAAGTTCCTGTCCTCCCCATTCCTGTAGATTTTCTGCACGAAACAGTGTCTTTCACTTCCATATCTCATCCATAAACATTTTCAGATCTGGCTTTTAGAACTGCAGTACAATTTCACCTGGGCAGTTTTTATGCTCCTTCACAGCTGTGGTCCGTCAAAGGGTATATATGTATTAGGCAATTAAATGTTCAATTGCAATCAGATTTGTCTGCATAAAGTGACTAAATAGTTTGAAGCCTGATTTTAACTGGCCTCTAAGGATGTACTATGAATCCAAACATTAATTCTTGAAAAGTGGACTTCTAGCCTGAAGTTAGACATATTTAATAGCCAGCATCAAGAAGACTTAATTCTGCCCCCATTCTGTCCCCTCCCCAACCCTCTGATCCCACAGAGGTTGTGTTTGTGAAGCTGAATTAACAGGAGACAATTCATTGGTTTTTCCCCTTCCCCTCCAAGACTCATTATTTTTCCACAACTTCGTTTGACGTATTAGACTGACTCCTGGAAAAGCAAGGAAATACACAGGAAAGAGCAAGACAACTGATCATTACAGTAATTTAGGTTCATTGCCAAAGTAAATGACAAAAAATCAAGGGCAAACCTAGTTTAAATTAGAACAAAATCAGGCCCAGCATAGGGCTTTCAAGCACATATCCACTGTACTAACAGCAGCCTGAGAGACAAGAACACCTGCAGCTCATTTCTACCAGCGCTGCTCTGACTGCATGTTTCTATGGCCTCTTCCCAGCATGAAGTTCACCTGCTTTCCTGGGATAACTTTTGAGGCTGTTACACAGGCTCCAGTGTATAAATAATAATTAACTTCTGAAAACAGAGGCTTACAAATGGCATTGTTTGATTTGCAATACATTTCACTCAATTTTTATTCTGCACAGAGAATTCTTAAGGAGAATGCTGACAAACAAGTAGCATAAGGTCTATGTATTATTAAAATTTAAAACACATGCTGCACACACAGAATGTCAAAAGAATATGTTAATCAAGTACAAGTAAGCCAGCTTGATCAGCTTTTCTCTGTGATGGTGCAAAGCTGGGGAAGTTGCCAATAGAAGAGTTACTCTGGCTCCTTGTAACCACAGAGGATTTATCTAAACACATTAAAGAACGCATACACATCTACTCTTCAAACTCATGCATTTCATATTCTGGTGGATTCATGCTGCTAATTCAGAAAACAATGTAAACCTTTTCAGTTTTGCCTCACTGTAGGGCATATCCAGAACTAGGGCATTCAAACTGTAACCTGAAGCTATGAGAGAGCAAGGAGGAAACAAATTGATCATGAGCTATGGCTCCATGCAGAGCTTACCAAAACATATCCAGAGCAGTCTTCAAAATACCCTTTATTAATGACAGCTCATATCTTATCCCTCTCCTCTGTTGCTTTGGCAGGAAACAATAGGAATTAAAACACATATTGGTTTCTAAGGACTGGATTCTTACTTGAAATAATTTGAAGGAGTTCCTTTCACCTAAAGCAACTGAAAGTGAGGGGTTTTGTTTCCAATCTGAATTCAGTTTCTCTCATTCAAGCAAGAAGCAGGTCCTAGGTTTGCATTTCCTTTGCCACATTTCTAATATTTGGGTCATTGCTTACCAGCAGCTAAAGGTGTTTGATCACTGAAGAACAATTTTGTTTAATAAAGTGAAAAAAAAGAAAGATTTTCCTAGGTTTCAAATTTTTTACCCTTAGAAAAAACCCAACAACTGACTATAAATAATATTCATAGCTACCTTTAATTTCAGTTTACAATCATTCATTTTTGGGTCTAGGGTTGGTTTTTTTCATTTGTTCACTTTTTTTCACTAAACAAAGAAATATCAGACTAATAGAGGCTTAGACCCAAATGAGAATTTGTGGATGCCATTACTGAGAGCAGCAGAGATGTATGTCACAAAGTGTGATTCCCATTGATAGCAGTTCACAGCACAAAGTCACAGACATGGTGGCACATGCAGTGCTCCAGACACAGGCAGACACCTGTCAGAGGCAATTCCCTCCACTGCACATTCATTCTGGGAGTAAATGAAAATGGATGGAATAGCATTTTTATACAAATACCATGGGGAAATCTTGTTCTGCTGAAGCTAGGCATGTTCTGTGCCATCTAACAGTAGAATTCATTTAAATTTATAAATTCGCTGCAAAGCTAATTACCTTCAGGTTGGAGGGGGGGAATTGTGGGGGGGGTTTGTTTGGGTTTGTTTGTGGGTTTTTCCCTCCAAAGGGTGCATAATGAGCAGTAATGTAGCAGGCAGGTCACTGCCCTTTCACATTCATTTACATTATATTTACAGTGTGCCTCCTAGAGTGGCATTTGCTCCTTTTAATCAAGTTCTCCTATTGTAAGTGTTCATTTCTGTGAACTTCATGAAATTTTTGCTAAAAGCCTTTTTTTTTTTTTTCCCCATTGGAATGATTTGCTGTGCAGAAACTGGTTTTGCTGACAGTTACTCTTTTTACAGGAATTCCCCTAAGTGGACTCCAGTGAGTTACTGCTTATCCCCCTGACCTGTGGCACGGCTCGGGAAAAGATGCACAAAGAGGCACAGAGAATACTAAAAAGATGTGATCAGCCAGTTTTATTGCATAAATCCCTTTCAGACCTCAAATATCTCACTCTGTTAACATAAACTGTGCACAAAGGGAGGCATAAAAACTTCTACAGCAATTCAGACCTTAAATGTTACTAGTACAGGGAATTTCAACTGGCAAAATACCAAGTAGGAAAACTAATGCAAAGAGAGACTCTTATAAGGGGACTGGTACTTAAAGCATTACTATTGCATTTCTTTAAACAGTGCTGCTTCCACTAGGACTGTAATTGCTTCTTCTGTTTGAATAACTGCCAGAAAATTCTCTGTACCAATAAACTCCATTGTCAATGTGAGATTGATATTACTCTTGATAACAGCTTTAAAAAACAAACACAATTTATTCTTCAAAAAAATCTCAATCAATACATCCAAAATTTATATTCAGAAGACATCTTCACTTCGCTTTTAAACAAATCATTTCATCATAACCTACTTCTTAGTAAAACTACAATAAGTTTTCACATTATATTACAGGAGCAATGGCTATTCAGTTCTAAATAATGGCTCCTTTGCTAGACAAGTCAATGGAAATTGATTTGTTTCAGCCTCCTGTGCTCACACACACAAAGCCTATGTACAACAACCCTATTGACTTCAGCAAACAATATTCAACCTTGCATCCTCAAGGACTCGTGGCAAAATTTTTAAATCGTTCCCCTCCTGTATTGTACCCTTTATGGAACAAGACTGCATTTTAATGTCAGTCTCCAGCAATAATGCTATAAAGAGAAAATTGGTCACAGAATTGAAAATCTACTTTATATTGAAACATACAGCTCAGGATTGGATATAAAAATGAAGAAAATTAAGCTGCATTGAACTTCAAAATTAAAAGCATTGACTGTACATAAGGTAAAAGGAAACAGACCCCAGCACCCTGTCTACACGAGAGAGTTCTGGCACACAAGCCACCCTGTGGGCAAGACAGGCTTCCTGCCATAAAGCTCCCATCTGCACACAAAGTGCTCTGCATGGCACACAGGCCTTTTCCAGTCCTGAGTGTACTGGGTATTTTCTCTCTTCTATAAACAAGAACATTTAAAAACAATTAAAATAAAGATTAGGGATATTAGCATGGTAGAAGCATAAAGTGCAGTATCAAACAAGAGACCATATGGCCCATCAAAATCTGTGTTTATAAGCCTTGGAAATACAAATCAAGTATATTCCCATCCTTTTAATCCATTTTTTCCTATTTAAATCTGATTATCAAATTTACCCCTACATATCCAAAAGTAAATGCCACATCTTACATTTCAAGCCCATCCATAAACAAACAATTGTGAAAAGTCCATATCTGAATGTCTTCAAGGCTGATGCTTGACTACAGGTTCTGAGCTACTCACCATCTCACATCAAGTATTGGTTCCTACTTGTTCGACTTGCCTTTGACTTTTTATATAACATTTAAGAGAGCACCTTTGGCACCTGAGAGATTGCATGAGAGCAGCTTTGTTCATGCACATCATGGCAACATTTTCACTCACATTTCACACAATGCCAAGAATGTTGTGACTGTTCCCCAGCAATTACTCTGAAGTATTAAGAAGAGTTATTTATATGATAAAAACCTCTGAAGTGGGCACTTGAATATGCTTTATGTTGGCTAACCTTCACCAAAAGGGATGACCAGGTGATTTTTGTGTTCTTGCTCCTATTATACCAGTGTGAATAGCACATTATTTACTAGTTCGCTGAGCTAAGTGACCAAACTAAAATCTGAAGCTTGACAGAAATCAGTCCTGTTCTATTCCTTAGGCTTATTTGCTGGATTTTATTTTATAAACAGGAAAGGATTTGCCATGCATGGGTAGTACATAGCACACCATGGCATTGGTGAGGTCTTGGTAAAACCGTATCACACGTGAGAAGGAGTAACAGTAGAAAGCAAAAATGAACAGCCAATGAAAAATCTTTGTTTTATTTGAAAATGAGAGGTTCAAAGGGTTTAAATGCAATTGCATTAGCACAGTTTATCTACATTCTTTATAATGAAAGAGATATTTGAATTTCTATACATAAATCTGAATGTTGGTTTTGGGATGTCCACTTTCTCCTTAAACAAACAATTCTTACATCATCATATCAGGTATATTAACATTTTGTCTCTTTCTTTATCCATATTTACTGCTCTGTTTTAAAACTCATTCCTTCACCCAGGTTACAGCAGCATCTATTTGCTTCTCAAAAATAGCCTCACAGCTACTTAAAACAACTCTTTCCCTTTTCTGATCTAACTTCGCCTCTCCTGTCAATCACTTCTTGATTGGTTCATTAAAACAAGAAATGTCCTCTTTTGAGTGATCACCTGAAGTAATATGCTCATCAACTGAAAACACAATACGAAGAAAATGATCTGACCATAAACCACCAATACCACAAGAACCTTTCACATATCAGAAATGCTATTTTCAGCATTGAGTGAGAGGATTTAAAGACACCTGCCAACAGTTTGGGGGATTATGTTTAACAAGGAAAGACAGGGATTTAACAGCAAAAGTTGATTATAAAAGAAAAAAAAAAAAGAATTTTACTTGTTTACCTGATTAAGGACATAAAAATCCACCATCAGTATATCATTGGGACACACAAAAGAACAGAAGCAACATCATACACACTAAAGACATGAGCTGAGAAGCAAAAGCATTCTTGTTAAAAGTAATTAGGAGATTCTACATCACCAGATAAACATGGGAGAAGTAAGGATACAAAAAAATATTTTCTAATTATTTCCTTTTAAAACTATGGCTTGATTATCTTAAAGAAGAAAACATATCATACACCCCTGTAATAGCAGGGGATTTGACATGGACATGGAGATCAAGGAGTTCCTTACCCAGCATTTATTTGAGGGAAAGATGTGCAGTGTAAACTTGGGGTTTGTGTAGCCAAACAACATTATCCTGTTTGGCGTGGAGTATTTGCAAGGAAAAACAGTTCAGGAAAGATAAAAAGCCATATATTTGTAAGGATGAAAGCCTTCTGCTCAGGGGAAAATAAACGCTGACTACTTTCAGAAGAAAACAAGAGACAGAGTTGTCATTTCCAGTGTGCTGGATGAGTTTCTGAGCACCCCAGCTCTGACACAGCTGGTGGCAGCCAGTTCTGAGGGGCAGGAACAGGACATGGTTTGCTTTACCACAAATAAGGCTACCTTTGAGAGGGATCCCTAGCAAGAATGTGCCACTTCTGAAAACACAAACTGTCTCCCAAAGGCTCTGACTAAGCAATGGTTTCATGCTAGTCCTTCAGCACTGCTGTTTCATCAGTGCAGCTTAGAAAAACTTCAGACAAGCAAAAAAGTGAGAAATATGGCTCAAAAATCCTTGTTTCAGTACACCTCTTGTAGGAAAGCCCTGGATAAAGAAACCTGAGTCTATCCGTATTCAAAAGAAAAACCAAAAACACCCACAAACTCTCAGCTGCACTACTTCACAAAGTACCCTGAAAAATTACCAAAGGCTAAGAGCAAATAATCTTGATCTCACTGAACTCAAATAATCAAACTCCTGTTAACTTCCGGGGGACAAGACTCAACCCAGGAATCACAGCAAGAGGCAATGAAGGAGAAGCAGCAAAAGATGGGCATGGCAGAAGCACAAAAGTTGAAATGAAGTCCTAAGGCCATAACATGCTATCACTGTCCTATACAGAACTTCAGGGAATCTGTAAATAACTATAACTATGCATCCCAACTTTCTTCATCTACCTTTCTGGTGTTTGGGTTGTTTTTTTTTTTGTTTGTTTGGTTGGTTTTTTGTGTGTGTTTTTGTTTTTTTTTCTTAAACCATTAGAAGTTTAGAGGAATAAAACCCTGTCTACAATAGCTGTGAAAGAAGCAACATTCAATTCTGAATCTTCTATCTTCAACCCATCTCCTTGTGGACGAACAAAACTGTTTCACAGAATCATTTGCCATTGCCTGTCATCTTTAAGAGAGTTCAGTACCTGAAAGCTGCAGCAGAGATTTTCCCTAATGTCTCAACATTTAGTATTTCATGAAATCATCAACATCAATTTATAAATTAAATATTCAGTCCTTGAGTTGGCAAGAGAAAGATTGAGACAACTGTAACTAAAAGAACCTCAATAAGTGTAAATAAAATAAGAAAATAAGTGTAAATAAACTCATTTTAAAGAAATATGTAGGAAGGAATATGTATGTAAGGAAAATGTATGTTTGATTATGCAGAGCAGACTCAAAGCCTGGCTTGGGTAGCACTGTGCCAGACTGGAGTGGAGCACAGGGTGGGTACAGCAGGAAACTCAAATGTATGAAACCAGGCAGAGCAGGTGAATAGAAATTAGTTAATTAACAGCATTAATATTAACAAGATCAATGGTGAAATCTAAAACTGCAATAAAACTGACAATAATCAGTGGGAAAAATAATAATATTCAAGTGCACCTGAGCTTAATTTTCTTTCCTTCTTTTCTATGGTGAAAGATAACAAATCTTTAATTCTAATCACCATGTCACAAATTGAGCAGTGTGTGAGCCTTAAGAAGAGGCAGGCAGCTTCTTTATAGCAACTGCTCTGGGCCATCGTGCTTGCTTATTACTTAAAACCAAACGTTAGAATTCAGGGCACAGCACAGTTTATCAGTCCAAGGTAAGCAACAAGAGACACTCCTTGATCCTAGGACATGATGAACAATCAGGGGAAATGTTACTTCTCTCATTCTCTGAGGTATTTTGGCAGTGGGACATGAAAAGGTGCCTTGCCATTACTGGATGCTAATATTCAAACACTCATGAGGAATACAACATTTATATTGATGGTCAGGAGCAAAACCAGTTCACACCTTGCACAGTTCTCAACGCAAAATGCAACCCACCTCTAAAAGCATGAGCCCTGCATGCTCCATAGACTCAATGACTCCATAGAACATTCCACCAGCTTTCATCACTTCACACCTCACATTTCTGGTGTTAATGAATGAAATACAAACTGCCCAGCACTAGTAATGAAGGAGTTAACAACCCAGCCACCAAGAAAAAGAAATAAAAACCTTTTCTTTTCCTCTACTTTGTCACAGTTTTGCAATTTAACATTTACCATTAATTAATTACTGGAAGTCTCCATTAAGACTCTTAACATTTAGAGTGAAAGGTCAGCATAAACTCAGGGTCACTGTTTACAGTGGTCCCTGAGTAAGCAGTCTTATTACTTGGAAGTAACCATGACTGTTAAAAGGTACAAGGCAAGTATAACGAGGAAATGAAATACAGAACTCTAAAAATATCCCCCTGATCTATGCATGTAGTGTAGTGTCTGACAAATTCAATTAAATATGTCATACATCATTCCTACAATGTTACTGATAGAGACATAGCAGTATTGAATTTTAATTATTCAGCTGGTATTGATCCCACAATAATCTGGTGAAAATCATTCCAGGTTGTCAGTACCCCTAGGAGACAACAGCTATTATCTAATTATAAATCACACTGTGTCATTTGACAAAAGGTTAGGGCTTTCTTTTTAAACATTTTTGCAGTCAGATTCTCATGTATAAATCACAGTGACACGATTGTCTGCAAATGCTAATTATTTTCTTCCCACTGAGCATCCATTCCATTACCGTGACGGACTCGTAAAAGCGAGCTCTTAGCGCATGTAGCGAATTCCCAGACATGCAGCAATGATAAAGGACTTGGGATTTCAGATTTTTATTCCACACTGACCTTGAGCAAGCAATTGTAACACTCACAGGGTTTGCATTTCCCCCAAGGAGAAGAGTGGGACAATATTTGCAGTGCCCACTCTTGTTAAACGCTTACAGATCCTCAGAGGAAAGCTGCTGAGCAGCAGCAAACTTTCCTTTTCAGCTTAGGTGGAGACAGAGGCTGGCCAGTGATCCCACTGTGTTCTCACGCAGAAGTCTGTGTTTCCCTCTGCACTGCACTGCCATCACCAGGGAGCTGGGTGGCTGAAGCCACCCATCTGTTTTCTTTTCCCCCTTCAGACAATGACCTTTTATCAAAGCTTGGGCCCACAGGAGGGAGCACACATTCCCAAATCACGGAGTCAGTCCTAGCAACCAGCTTTTTCCTCTGATGGCAGCTGGCTGCTGGCTCAAGCAACCTCCAGTGAGCAAGAGCAGCAGCACAGGCACGCAGGCAGAGCCCTGCTCCCCGAGAGCCAAGGGCAGCAGCGCAGCTCCCCGGGGAGGCAGGCACAGGGAACCTTCACGGACAATCCAACAGCCTCTGACAGATGCTATCCCCACAGGGTACATTTATGTATAAGGAAAGAAGGTGATAAAAGTGCCTGATCATTGCTCCCTAAAATACAATGACTTAAACAACTGTGCTGATGGTCTGTAATAAACACACCGTTCAGTGCCATTCTGGGACTCCCTTTTTTCCCTACACATGCCTTGAACTTTATGATACAGAAATAAGGATAAAATAAATGATCAGCGACAAATGGCCTAAACTGAGGACATGAAATCTGAAAGGGGAGGTTAAATATTCAGAAAACTGTAAATGTCCTCCTCTAGACTTGAATTTTATCTGATTTGCAAATGTCACTATTGAGTCAAGGACAGTTTAGAGACTAAAAAAAATTTCAGGTGAAACAAGGGACATTTCAGAAAACCAGGTTCCAATGAGAAACATGCACATGAAAGCCATCATTTGGCACTCATTGCAGTCCGCAAGCCTGGGTGGGCTTTGGGACTCACTTTATTCTGTAAGACATTTTCACACTTGCACCAGAGACCTGCAATATTGTGATATTCTCTGCAGTTCCTGGATTTCAGAGACTCTGCAGGGAGAAAGACTACAGTCCTTCATTCCCTAGCACACCCCTGAACTGAAGGATCTCTCAGAAAAAGACATTATTAGCAACAACTAGATTAGCACCTAGCCTATGTACTTTTGCAGGAGTGAGGGACTGCCAGGGTCCCCCATGCATGTTATTTCCAGAGACTTTTAGCAATAGATTTTAGGTACTTGGTGGCTTAAATTCTAGTTTGAAAGGAGAATTGCCATGGAATAACCCCAAGACTTCATTTCATTTCACAGAAGCAAAAACATTACGTAACATTAAAAGCTCCTCTAGCTAACCTTTGCAAACTCTCTTAGTACATCTAGGAGAAGTCAGGACTGTGTTCACTCCCAATTACTTATTCACTCTTCATTTTCATTCTTTTAATTACCCTGAAACTCTCCCACATAAAGAAATTCAACAAGACACTGCCAAAAAGCGAAAAACCCCAGCATGATTCACTTAAGCTGCCACACAATTCCTAGTCACTTTCCATTCCTAAGTTCACCTCAGCCATCTAAAATAAAAAGCTGTATGTCCTAAGCTACCATGCTTCTTTTAAAATACTTCATTTTGTTATTCCTTTCTATCCTTGTATGTCCTTTCCATGTTCAGGCCTTGCTTTATAAGACATCAATCTGTGACCACTCCTTTTTCATAATTAACCTCACATACTCATCAGTACCTGTGATTTTCTTCTTGCTCTGAACATAACTTCTCATATTGCTTCCTCTCTAGAGTGTTGTGCCCAAAACTCCCTGAACAAATAAATGCCCTTGGAAGCACAGAGTCTCAGCAGTGTGTACAGTCGTGCGTAGTTACTCTGTGAGCGCGAATAACACAAAGCCAAGGGGAACCTCCCAAAGAGACCTAAAGGAAAGCAATGCCAAGAAATACCAGGCTCACCCTACACCACTTCTTGCTGTTCTGGCTGCAGAAACATTTGTCTTGCATGCCACAGCCGAGTTCTACAAGTCCAAGCTAACACAGATCAGACTTGCACCCCTGTCACCACTGACTCACAGGGGGGAGGCAGAAAATCATTTCCTTCCCAGCATTGCAACCCAGAGACCTAAAGAAAAGACGCACATTGTCACAACTTGCCACCCTCAAAACTGAGGTGATGCCTAGCAACAAGGGAAAAATTCTGCGAACAAAACACAGAACACCTACCTGTTAATTTTGAGGTAAACACAAAGTTGCAAAAAAACCCATATTTTAAACAATCCAAGGAGTTTTGAGAAATTGAGGAACCTGTGTGGTTTGAAAAAGCTACATGCTACAAGGCTTGAATTATCCCAGAAAAATGACTACATGTCACAGGCAGCACAAAACCCACTGACTGGGTAATGGCAGCTCACAGGTGTACAGAAAATCTGCATCTGATCAAAGATAATAAAGGCAAAATTAGAGCAGGACCGTGAGGTTTTTGGCTCAGAAAACTTTCACATGAATGCCATCCATCAAATCCCCTACGATGCATGAACACAATATCAGACCCAGGCAAAATGCAATATTTTATCACCCTTGAGCCACTTGGCTTTGCTTCACATGTCTGATCGTGTGATTTTTTTTTCCCCCACCTGAAATTCTAGCTACTAGTCAGTCATATGTCTTTCAAACCTTTTAATTATAACACCATATTCAATATTCCATAAAGGGAAGTAGCAATGTTTTAGAGATTAACAGCACAAATAATACACATTTCCAAATTGCATATAATAATGTTTTGTGAATAAGAAATGAGAACCCATCAGAGCTTTTGAAACCTATTGTATAATAGTAACTTGTGCATTTACTTTAGAAGTGCTGCTACATCTCAGTGCATTTTTATACTCACTTGTCTTCCTAGAATACGTGATATGATCACTTCATAACTGTGAAGGGCCCAGGAGAAGTTGACTGAAACACTAGGTGTGACAAACCAGAAAATACCCATCTTGGCCTTAAGCTGCAGTACTCAAACTGTTCATAAAAAGCTTTACTTTTTTTTTTTTCATATGTGTATATACTTTTCTCCTGAAGATTTCATCATTAATGAAAAAAAGCTTACCTAGAAAAAATTAATTTGTTTCAACAAAACAACCCTAACATTATGGAGATAAAATGCAAACAACCTGAAATAAAACACTGATACAAAAGATGTAGCAGAGTTTGCAAAGTATAGCAGCATATTTCTAAACCAAACACAAATCTGAATTCTGGTCAAACTTCATATTTGCTGGTAGAATGTGCAAGCTTTTTCATCTGATACCTGTACTATCAATGGATCTGCTTTAGAGTGGTGAATACTGAACAAGTAACAAGATCCAAAACAACCACAGAGCCCCTCTAGCAAACCAAGTGGCTTTCTTCTTCTGTCCTTGTTGACAGTGTTTCGTAAGAATTGTGAGAAGTGCTGAAGACTCACAATGAGAGACAAAGATGTGGTTGGAAGGTAATAGCTGCCCCTCCTCCCTTTCTGCTGGACATACAGGAAACATTAACTAGCCAGTTAATTAACTGACCGGTTCACATTAACTGTGAAATCATCTCATTCCAATCAATGAATTAAAAAGTAGTTGTTTCCTGAGAAACATCCCAGTGAATTTATTCCTCTCTACTGGGTGCTGGCCAGCTCTCCTGCACTGCCACAGCCACAGAGTCAAAGCTCCAGGAAGAAGATCCAAGAGAATCAGGAAATACAAGCAAGGTATGAAAGGGATGATCAGGGCATAACCCCAAGCCCTTGATGTATCTTCCTGGATACTCCTCTGCTTTGAGCAAAAGTAAAAGCATTACTGGATGAGCAATTTGTCCCAATTCACTTTAGAGCCATGGGGAGGTGGAGAACTCCTGCTATCTGTGCCTCTGATGAGCCAGCCTCGTCATCCATGATGCATCACTTCTCAGTTTGCTTCAGAAGGAAGAAGGATGTTCTCATGTCCAAGTCATGCCCAGTGTTAATAGCAAAAGATGCCTAAAGAGCTTACAGGCATCTGGGCAGAATGCATTATTGGCTTCAGTGTCTCAGAAAAAGAGCCCACCAAATCAAACAAAGCTGATTTTGGAGAGGTAAACTTAAGAATGTTCTATGATTATAGAGCAGGTTTTAAGGCATCACCAGTTTTACTCAGGATGGGCCTTAAGCAAGGGCTTTATTAAGTTTTACAGAGCAAACCTGATCCTATCAGTGCAGTAAGCAAAATTCACCAAGCATAAAATTGCTTTCAGCTCTATTTTCTGGAAGCGGAGTAGACTAACCTGTGTTAGAATCCAGATTCTTCCCACACCCTCTGACAGTTGCTCTAGGCTCACACAGTGACACCAGCTCCTCTCTCTGAACTATGCTGTCATTTCCATTCTGCATCTAGAGCTGGATTTGGTAGTTCCAAGATAAAGTCCATAAAAAGGGACACTCAAAAATTCGCCACTGGTGAAATACAAGGGTTGCTGCCTGAATTACAGCAAAACACCATTCTTCAGCTTCTTGTACTAGTTCAGCTAAAGGAAAGCCTCACACTCCAGCTTTATTCAAAGGTGGATGGATGAAATTTCTGTAAAAGTTCATCATTCCTTTATATTTTAGCCCACACCACCTGCCATAAGACTCATACTGATAAATAACAGATCAGGCAGAAAATGGAAATACAACAAAGGGGTCAGACAAGATCATTGCTCTAAATTCCTATGGGAACTGGTTGTGAGCTTTCACTGACCTTCAGAGCTTCACCTGATATTTCCCAACCCAAATTATTGTATGATAACAGGGCTGCTTTTCATTCTGCTGATAACTATAGCTGTTGCTGGGATATTCTCCAGGACTGTCCCGTGTACCACCAGGTACTCTGGACCTGCGGCACCCCAGCATCCCTTCCCAGTGCCTCAACTGGATTTTCAGAACTTTGGGGTTTTTTTACTATTAAAACCTTGTGAGACCACATTGTTCAGTGGCTGAACATGACCTTGTTTACTGTCTTGTGCTCCAAGAGTCTTCCACCACAGGACAGGATAAAAAACACACAAAAAGCAACAACCTTGATCAGGATGGACAAAGACAGCACAGCCTTGACTGTGCTCAGGTGATGCTTTATGACATAGGACAGGAAATGGAAAAAGCTCCATTTCAAGCATAATGGTCAGCTGCATAAATTGGCTGAGCTGTTTGCTATGAAACAATTCATTTCTGTCTCTGTAAGTATTTATCTATAAATAATATCAATGCCATTCATGGGGTTATTTTTCCTCTTGGCTTATGATGCTATCACACTCACTTGACCCATTCCCCTACCCCAGCTGACCCATGCAGGAACTTCTGTAGTGACCCCAACTTCTCTGCCTTTTCCTCCCAGATCCCACCAAACTGCAACACAGGAAAATAGCTCTGTCACTCAGCTTAGAGGTGCAGCCAGAGATCCAGTTACTCTGAAATCCTCCACCATTACTTTGCTCAATCTGTTTCACTCCAGGTGTGAAGAAGAATGCTTTGCATTCACTTTCTTTTTCCTTTTCTATATTGAAGGAAATGAAGCCACATCCATTCCAATTATTAGTACTATCTAAAACCTTTCCAATAACGAGGCATATGGACAGCTAAACATGCACAAACTAATCAGCTTTTACTGCTGCCTGATAAAGTGTCACACTTATCGTGTTCCCTGATCAGCCGAGCTTATTAGTTCACTGCATATGACAGTCACAAATTTGCATCTATTATACACTGTCTGGAGATTTAAAAGCTTCCTGTTATGCAGAGATTATCCATCAATGGAGGCAATTCTTGAGGGAGAGAAAAGAATATGTTAGTTCAGTGCTAGCTTTGCTAGGAAGGCCTTGTTGGATTTATCATCTTAATCTGTTACATTGACTGAAACCATTGCAGCTGTCTTTATCCAGCTGTCTCAGAAGTGATTGGCAGTGTATTAGTACTAACTTTACTAAACATTCTTCTGAATCCTTAAGAGCATAAGTCAAATGGATGTTCTTTTGTCTTTGCTTTAACCATTTTTCAGTATGTGCTAGTAAAATCAAAAAGGTACCTGAGGAGGTGTGAAGTACCTTTGGGTGGTGCAGTGCCTGGAAATCAAATAAATTTCTTCATCCTGACCATTAGGGAGGGAGGGAGCAGAGGAGGCAGGACAGGGCATGTTCTGGCCCCTCTGCAGATCATGGGAAGCCAAGACACTTTACCTTGCTTATTGACCTTCTGAAGAGAGCAACTAGGTCTTAATTCCTTATTTACACCTTAGAGAAATGGAATAAAGGTGAAAAATTCTTTTAAAGACTTGGTTAGCGCTTCTTGATCTCCATCTCCTCCCCCTGAAACAAGATCCTACATCATCTCTGCTCTTCCACTGCAGTCAGCGGCTCCCACTGCCCACACTTTTGGTGAAGCAAGCTGTCCTCTCCTCAAGCATAAACTATGACATCCTAATGCACAGATGTGTAGTCAGTCTCCAAAAATCAATTGCAGATAATCTTTATATATATATATATATATATATATATATATATATATATATATATATTCCAAACAGAGGAAGCAACAGTTGGATATTGGAGCCAAATAGTTTATCTTGCAAGCATCAGGGCTAACCCACATGGGGTTCTACACTGATATTTTATTTCCTTGACTGTGCCAGTCTCCTCCTCACTATTACCTTCAGCCAGAAGAGGGAGGGGAGTGGGGAAGAAAAAGGCTGATACTTATTCCTGCCATGAATCAGCAAACAGAAGATAGTACATGAGCATTCAGGCTGGCATCTTCCCTGAAGAGAATAACTGTGGCAACTTTGCTTGGCCTTCTGCCACTTCTTAGTCCTGCTAAGAGTCACTGCGTGGCATTTCCGTTTGCCATCCTACCCTCCAAACAAGCATGGGTAGTCAGTGTAATTGTGCTCCCTAACAAGCTGAAAAGAGGGAATTAGCTGCCCTTTACTTTCTGCTCAGGTCAGCTAATCCTCGAGGCGGTCAGGCAACTTGCAGAGAGAATGTCACACAGAACTCACGTCTGGCAGAGGGGTGAGTTCAGCAGCAGCACTTGTACAAGCTGCCTCCAAATCCAGAGTGTGAAAGAAGGAGAGCTGGATTAACAAGGCTGGTGGGTGTATAAGCAACCTTTCCATATGCCTACAGCAGTGAAAAGCACAGCTGAGAATTAAAATCATTCTTGATCTTGATCTGCTCAGAAAGAACTGGACTACAGACCAAAAGCTTAAAAAAAATGAGATGGTAACTGGCAGTACAATTCTCAGTTGTATGTGTAAAGACTATAAAATCCCTGTTACATTTCTCCATTTCCTTTCCATATTTCCAAGATGCCTAATTCAAACGTTTAAGTAAAAGAGCATATAGACTGCAAAGATCAACATGCTTAAGGTGATGTCTTCCATAAATATGTTAGAGCATCTACTGATGGCAATTCAGGCCCTTGAAACATTGGTGCTGCTCTGAATAAACACCTGCTTGGGCTAACCACTGCACCTCCCTTGCTTGTTCCAATTGCACAAATACTGATCATCACTGAACCAAATCAAAAGCTGTAGCAATCAGAAAGCACTTCTCTATGGCAGCCAGTAAGACACAGGATTTCTGGCAAAAGCATGGATTCTCCATAATGGATTTTGATAAACAGTAACAAAAAGTAAAACAGCAGAAACATCTATTTAAGTCTCAGTGACTTAAGTCTCCAAGACTGTGTGACAAATGAAAGAAATGGAGACAGCAGCAACAACCTTGTTGTACTAAGTAGTGCTTTCATGCTTTGCAAGACACTCCTTTGCCAGCTATGTCTGTCACTCATAAATGCAGAGCCACACAACTGGTGGAGAAAGAGAAACGTTACCTGCACTGCACAGGTACAGCTGAGTGGCCCAGCAAATAGTGCAACAAAAAGTCACTAGAGCTCATAATCCTGTTCCAACAACTGGGCTGTGCAGCTCAAGCACTGCCATCCTTGAGCACAGGGGATTTGAGTCCTTGAAAAACTACTGTAATTTTTCTGGTAAATCTCTTCTAAACCCCACAAACCAAGCAGGATTGACCAGACCTGCCATATACTAACATGAAAACTGTAATGAAAACTTTTTATGAAAACTGTAAGAGATGCTGTGTGAAGAAATTAATTCTCTACAATTCAACAATTAGAAAGCTGAAACCAAAAAAAATGAAGACTACATTGTCTGCCCCCCAGGTCCAAACAGCAGCCAGTGGCCTGGCGTCTCACCCCTCTGCTCCACCAGTTTATTATTCACCTTGCATTGCCCCTTAAGACTAAGCAACTATTTATAAGTACAGAAGTATTGAGAAGAGGAGAACATTAAAGCAAGGAAAAAAGAAAAAGAAAGAAATTAAATCTTTTGCAAATTAGAAACAAATCACCCCTGCTGTTAAATAGTCTGTAACCAAGGGTACTGTGCCATTCTCTCAGGTCTTTTTCACCCAAACTATTTATTTCCAGGGGCTATACAGGTTTACAGGTTTAATTCAGTCTGTGGAGGTAACAAAAGATAAGCCATTCATTGAGACCATTTTCCTTCTCTGTTCATGAGACTTGAGCCACGTCCTGCCCTGGAGAAGAGGCACACCAATCTCTATTGACAGCAAAAATATAGAGAGATGCAAGTCCCAATATAATTGTGACTATTTAAATCACTGCAAAATAAACTGTTTTCCCAAGGGCTTCATGAAAGAAAATGGAAGTCAAAACTATTTTTTATTCGAGTAAACAAACTGGAAGAGTAGACAATCTTGTTAATGAAACACACTGAAAATAGCTGAAAGAATAATGCCAAGAGTTGCAAACAAGACATGCTGCAGAATGTGGAGCAGCAGCTGATTAGCAGTCCCATCTTTATTTTCTAATGGTAATTAGCAGTTTCTTAAAGGAGATGCACATGGCATTTCTTCAAACTAAGCACAGGCTCTGTTTGCTAAAGACATGAGGCTTCATCCTTATCTAAAACGTGTTGCAGCACCAGGATGTGCCCTTTCTTAAGGCTGTATTCTCAAATAGCTACTCTACTTCATTTCAACACCACTAGGCTCATTCTCTGAAGTCGTTTAGAATGTCACAGAAAGGAGTATTTTTTAGCATTTCAGCCGTTATCTTTTAGTAAAAAGGAATGCATAATACCAAGAGTATATTTGCCAAGGAAGCTGGCTGATTTATTTGAATATTTGCACAGCTTTTGCAGCAAATCTCCTTCACTGTTTCTTCTGCATTTTCAGATCAGAGGGAAAAAACCCAAGTATCCCAGTAGCATACAAATGGAGCAAACTGTATTAGCCCCAAAGGAGCAGGGAGGAAGAAAAAGTCTACAAACACATGCAGGAAGAACAGAAATGAACTTCCTGACTGAGTAAGGGAACAATTTTGTGCAATCATGGACCTCACTGCAGAGTTAGAACAAAGCAACACAATATAAGTTGTCATGCAGCTAAATTAAACATCAGCAAAAAAGTAATGACTTAATACACCTCCCAGGTGAAGAGTGAGCAGAACACTCAGATTTACAGCATGGTGTGCACTTGAGTCCCTGTCTGCACAAGTCATCGTACTGCTCATATTACCAATTATCTCAAGCAATACAGTTTTTCTACCCCAATATGAGCTTTTGCATTTATGTTGGAAATGTCACTGTGCACCCTAATGCCTACAACAAACAGAAGCAGCACATGTGCACCTGTGGCTCACTATTCCTCCCAGGGCCCATTTCTTTGTTTGACAAAGGCATTAAACCTCCTCGCTGAGGTCCTCCAGAATGATGGAACTATTGCTGTCCAAATTCAAACACTTCAAATGGTATGGAGCGTGTGTCTGGGCAAGAGTCACACACGGAAAGAATTTCACCTTGGAAAAACTCCTACAGAGAATTAAATTTGGAGTTCAGCTGGGTCTAAACAAACCAAGGAATGAAACATGTTCAAGTCTCAAATTTCTTTCTCCCCATACCTCACCAAGCATGCATACCCCTCACCTCACCCAAATATTTGTGAGAAGGAAGTGCATGAAGGCTGGAAAGCTTTAAGTGTCTTGTTCTGCCCAATTTACAAATGCTTTTTCATTTGGAAGTGTCAAACCAAACCACCCATTTCCAAATAATTGCAGGAAAGGCCACAGGAACAGAATCAGAAGGAAAATTCTTTGTTCTGCCTTGCTCCCAGAGAGAAGCAATCAGCCCTCCTGAGCAAGGTTGGCTGGGAAGGAGCTGAGATTACCCCGATGGGATGTCACCTCCTCCAGACCCTGTCCCAGGAAGCACAGGCAGGCAGCTCTGCTTGTGGCACTGTTCTTGCCATCTCCATGCAGGAAGGACGGAGACAAGTAGAGGTTCTCAGGGACACAGAATGCTTTCTCTTGTATTCCTGCACAGCCACTTAGATCCAAACTTTGATCCCCAAAGTTTCATGCAGATAAGCAAGGAAGTCAGCAGTTCAAATAATTTTCATAGGTAGACATCTGAACAGGAGTGAAAACACCAAAGTCATGGCAGAATAGAGCTGCAAGATGGGAGACAGAAGAACTGAATGCCTTGGAGCTATCTTTTCCACATTCTGCTTTGCAATCTGTATTACCAACTTTTCTGTTGAGACATACTAGAATTTTGCATATTGTCAGGTATTTGAGGAAGCAAAACATGTCAAAGCACAGAATATCACATTCCATCTAGCAGAATACTTTATTCTACTGGCAGAAATATGCATTTTCCAACTTCTTAAATTGTATGTGCAGCAGCTGATTAAATGTCTAACTAAACTTTTACTTCAGGCAGATGGAAAGTGCTCTAAAAATCATCCAAAGAGATGCAGTGAAGGACAGTAAGTGCAGTAAGGGGTATCCACATGTACAGTGTCCCAGAAGTGTCTCACCTGATAGGAAGGGGCATTGCAGGTTTTTAACAGTGACAGCATTTGGCCATCAGGCAGAGACCTGGTTCTGCAGCGATGGAACAAAGTTCCATGGCCCCAGGCTGCTGGGCAGGACACACACACCTCAGGTCCTGCTGGGGCACCATTTTTCCACTCTCCTCCAGACAATTCCTCAGTTTTACCTGGTAACAGTGCAGCTGAAGGCCTGCAGGTACTGCAAGAATAAAATCTTCCTTTGTGACATATTGTGGAAGAGACTTTGACAGATAAGAAACCACTACCCTTTCTAAAGGTGGGGCTTAAAAAACATCAAGTCCTTCTTGAAACACTTTCTCTATGTCTGAAACAGACATTCCTACCTTCAGGGTTCTAGTAAGACTTGTGGAGCCAGAATTCACAAGAAGCAAAGCACCACAATGTAGAAGTAGAAAACAAATGGATCTGCTGTTTAACTCACCTGTTAGTGACCCGGGAAGCTCATTACAATTCTGAAGGCTTTCCTTTTGACTCTAAGCAGGTGCCTTACAAACACAGGCACAAATGAACTTGTAGATAAAATCAGGTGCTGCAACCACATGCCCAAGGTCTTGGCACCAGACTTAAAATCCTGCACTTTTTCCCACATTGCTTGTGCAATACTCAGAAAGACCAGGCCAGCATGGATTTTGGCACAGGAGGTTTCCATTCACTACGGACTTATCATGTTCCAGGAGCTCATAAGTCACAAATAGAAGGACACCTAACTTGGTGACACATTTCACACAGAAGCAAACTGGATACACCATCTCAGTTCTGTGCTGAGCCACAACAGAACTCTTTATGCTGGAAAACAAAACTAAAATAAAGACATGAGTCAATCAACCATAGAACTTCAACCATCTTCAGGGTTAAGTGGCATCTAAGCAGACTTTCAGGATCAGAAGTTTGGATGGGTCACCCAAGCCCTCACTAAGCACCTATTCCCAGCTTGGGCTCTGGTCTCAATTCTTTGTCTGTGAAAGAGGGTGAACAGAATTTGCTGTGGGGATGGGGGTGAAATATTGAAAGAACATCAGTCATAAGTACCTGTGAAATCCTGAACAACTGTTCAACAAATTTAACATTAGTGCAGGAAAAAGTTGTTTTGGCTTAGATATAGAGTATCCTACTGGTTAAAATTATTTTTGTTTTACAGTGTTAAAATCTCTCTGTGCAGCAGCATATGAATTTTAAGACTAATTATTTTTAATGACTGTTTGCTTCCAGATGTAATACAACTATTATTACTCTAATTACCCGTTATTACTGTAACAGTATTCAAAAATTCAGAATTCAAAAGCCTCAAACCACTTAGCAAACAAACATTCTTTTCTCACTGGGCAGTGGCTTTCATTATTTTGCCCTTCATAAAATCACTTACTGCCACTGCCTCATTCTTCATGGATATCTTCTGCAGAAAGCAAAAAAAACCAAACAAACAGCTAATCAGGATTACAATTTCTTCCTCTGAGTTTCTACCCTAAGGATCACTCTGTTACTACCCAAATCAGCTTGCCCTACCTGGCCTTCCAGGCTGTGCTCCTGGCCTTATTCTGCCTATGCCATACCCGAGTCAACAGAAAGGAAAGTAAAGCAGGCTCTGAGGCACTGATGGAAGAGAAACCCCCTGCCTATGGAGCAAAAGCTGCTGCTGGAAGAGATCTCAGTGGGCTGTGCACAGCAGAGCCATAGGTGTTCTCCATCAACAGCAGGACACGAGGCAGCATGAGATGCTCTGCTAGGACTGGGGCACTTAAATCCTGCTTTTATCATAGGATTAGATACGATAACCACTGTGGGGCAGCTGGTTTTTATAAAGAAAAAAGAGGCAGCACAGCACTCCTCTAGGAATACAGTTAGCATGACAAACTCATTTATTCCCAGCAGTTGTTTACCACTCAGTACCTTTCCTACAGCAAGTGAGAAAAAAACCCAGTATTTTAATGTGGAAATGGCTTAAATGTTACAGTGGAAAAGGGGCTGGAGTCTGGATTCACTTCCCAGATACACTGCAAGAATTTTTCTTTCTCTCCTGCACCTCTGCAGTAAGCAGAAATACCAGTGAGCAGTATGATAATCTGCTAAAGCCAGGGTTCGTTTAAATCTCATCTGTGTGAGACTTCAGAGTGGGAAGAGCTGCTGACCATCATTGTCCAATGTTATCAATTTCATTGCTTTTCACCAAGGAAGTTTCCAGTCATCCTCCTTCCTGGTCCAGCCAACCTGCTGGAGCCAGTCCTCAGCACGGCTGAAGTCACCAGAGCTGTGAGCACACACCTGATGCCAGGGTTATGGCTTGATAAAAGCACCAGTGTCTCTTAGCCATATCCTGCCTCTTAACTCACTGCAAGGCTCTCCCACCTGCCACCAACACTCACCTATCCCGAGGAGAGGAAATCTGCCCACGAGAAGAAAAAAATAAAAAACAACTCAAAACTAGGTGGTTCTGCCAGGTCAGTCGTTGGCTCTAAGACTGTCATTGCAATCCTGGAAGGGGAGAGGGTAAAACAGTCCCTGTCCCTAGGCAGAGGGGCCAGATAAATCACACACTGAAATGCAAGCAGCAGAAACCCACCAGTAAAAAAAAAAAAAAAATATGTATTTATATTTAAGAGCAGGAGTTCATGAATTTATTTTCATTCATTAAACCCAGCAAAACAGGTTGTCCTGATTTTCAATATTGTGTCTTTGAGGCCATCCTGTCTCCCCACCTTTGGCTGGCAAACCAAGTCCATGCTCAGTCTGCTGAGACTGGGATCAGCACAGCAGCCCTGAGGCAGTGGGTGCTTGAGTCCCCTGTTTCTAGAGAGCCCCCAAGTCCCTTCTTGATAACTTAGGCACGACTTAATTGTTCCATTTCTTTTGTACAACAAATTCATGTAAATCTGCAATTTAATTTCTAAATCGAGTGTCTTTCTAGGGACAGCCTGGGACAAGGGGCACCTCTAGGCAAGGTGTGACTGGAATGGGCTCTGATCTCTGGCCTTGCCTCTGACCCAGCAGATCAGAGCACATTCCAGCATTCCCTGTCGCTGCAGCTCCACAGCTGATGGGAACCCTCACCATAGACTGTACTGACTGTAATTTTGAGTAAATGAGGGTTGGTTATGCAGAGTGAAAGGAAAACTCTTCAGTCTAGATTTACAAGAACAGAAACTGGTCAGGAAGCTGAGCAGCCCCCATGAGAGCAGCTCAGCTGGGGCAATGCTCTGGAGGGAGCCACAGACAGGGACATGGCTCCCCTGGGGACAGAGAAATGGCCTGACACTTGTCCTATCATGGCTGCAGTCCCTTGAGTGCATTTTCACCTCAAGAAATCATCCTCTCTTCTGGCACACCCTTTGAGCAGTACCTAAAAGCTCAGGGAGGAGAAAAGTAAAACAGCTTCTGCGAAGTGCAGAGAAGTACTAAATTACAGTTGTACATATTAGATATGCATACATACATGTATATGGATAGATTTGTCATACATATTTGAGCTGTTGTGAGACTATTCCCCCTAAAAATAACTCTACAAGGCACAGGAGTTTCACTAGTCACCTTGCCAGAAATCACACACTTTGGATATAGAGAAGGTGGATTTATAGAGTTGTTTTATTTTCACCATGTTTTTTCCATGTTTCATAAAGCAGAACATGGTATAATTTATTGCTTGTCTGGCATCTTTCACACCAAAAAGATTAAAAAAATGTTTCACTGCCAATTACAGTTAACCAGCCTCACTCAAAGGCAGCAAAGCTAACACCGAACTCACACAAACTCAGAAGTTCATGGACAGATCAAAGATCTCAAAGCTCAGTTACTTTTCCTAAACATCTTCCTCCTAACCATATCCTTCTCAGGAAGGAAGCTGAAAAGCTCAACAAAGATGGCTTGAAAGGAAATCTCTGAGGGAGGCTGGCTCTGCAAATACATGTTACAGAGCATTCCCAGGTATATCATGCAGGCAGGGAAAAACAAAAAGAAGAGAAAAAAAAAAAATAAAGCTCTCCTCTCTCAATATGGCAACGATGGACCAGAACAATGAGCACAGTTAGAGCTGTAGGATAAGAAATACTGGCTAGGGCAACACAGCAGGGAAATTTTTAAATGAGCAGGATCATTTTTATTTGACTTCGAAAAGAGAGGATATGACTATTCTCAGCCTGGTGTGGAGATATTTTTACTGCTTGACTTTTACTTGAACCTTTAGAGCTAGTATTTGGACAGCGAGTATATATTTCAGAGATGTACCAACATGTCTGTAGTGTGGCTGGCAGGGACTTGCAGCTTCTCTATTCCAAGCCTCAGGCAATAATGTCCTGGGTGACGTGTGTCTGTGTGGAAGCACTGAACATCCATCAGATTAAGGCCACTCACAATGCTCATGTGCTGACTTCAAAATCCATGAGACATAGATGGCACTGAGACCTTTTCCCCCCAATAAAGGGTTATTCTTCTTCCTTTAGAAGATGGTTGAAGCCAGACAATATATAATGTTTTGAAGTGTCAGCTTTAATTAGAGAGCTAAAGAAGCCTATCTTCTTTTGTTAAAAGGACAGGCTGTATTGAATGTGTGACAATGAACCTGCTTCCAGGACAACCACCAGAGATGTTCCTGCAAGGAAACGTGGAGAAGGATGATAAAGAGCTCTCTCTTCACAAATATTGCCGTCTTTGCACTTTTGTGACTCATCTCCTACCGATTTTAGCAGTAAGCAGAAAACTTTAAATGCAAATTGTATTTCCCATCCAGTTTTATCAAAGACAACATCCAATGTTAAATCCATAGTTAGTCAATATTTAAACATTTTAAATACTGAGGAAAAGAAGACATGTTCATGTGGAAACTTATGGGGCTATTATCACAGAAGTAAAATATTATAACACATGAAAGATAACAGGTCTTTGGGACAGGGCTGGTTTAGTTCTCCCAAGTGCTGCTCCTAAGAGTTACAGCAGATACTTCTTTATTTAATAGAGTTCCCTGCAAAAATATGCCAGTCAAGTACTGTGCCTTGCATTGAGAGATGCCCTTGTCTAGCACTGCCAGAGAACAGTGTAAACAGCACAATTCAGCCTTCTTCCTTGGCTCACAGCAAACAGCAAGCAAACACTAAAACGAGGGCAAACAATCCCAGCAAGCAGTGTGATTAGGTTTGCTCTGAAACACCTGCACATAAATAAAGACAAAGAGACTGCAAGCCTCTATTTCCCTCTCTGGGAAAAGGACAATACAAGATCTGGCAAAGACCATCCCTCGTGTCCTGAGACACAAGGATGAAATGACCCACGCTGCAAGGAAATGTAAACAAGCAAAAAGAGATGACAAAAATATTCTATTTAATCCTGCAGCCTAAGTTTTCTTGACTACAGATTTCAGACTAGATTTTCAAAGGCTGGTGTCTAAAAGAACAAATAACGATCTTGTCAATGCAACCTCAAAGACTGTATCTGAAAAATAATGCAAAGAGGGTTTGGCTAAGGCAAGCTTGGAAATGCAACCTCTGGGGGATCTGCTTTTTCATGAAACTTTAAAGATGTGCATAAAGTAGCAATTTAGGTTGTGTGCTTAGAATTGCGTGGATTCAAGCAAGAGTAAAAAACACTTTCTTTGTACCCATTTGTTACTTAAAAGAGTGAGCACTGGCAATCTAGATGCTTAAAAATAAGATTAACCCAAACCTGGGCAAAATTCCTTATCTTCCCCCTCATCCAAGGTGTTCGCTGGTTCTTCATCCCAACAGTCAGCCTACATTAACTGAATTTCAGAAAAATGTTGTTTTCCTTGAGTAAAATACAAAATTGTACTTAAGGATGGAAGTTTTCAGATTTGGGCACTTAACTTCAGGGCCAGCAGTCTTGGGTGCACTGGTTCAGGCTGGAATTTGCTCATGGAAAATGCAAGCTGGAGTTTGTAACAGCTGCTGGGACAATCTCTGGGCAGAGCTGGGGGTCCCAGGGTGCTACTGGAAGCTGACAGCAAACCAGTGGTACTCTTCCCAAAGGCATAATTTCTTACTCTGCCAGACTTTCCCACCTCTGTCCTCTCAGCAGTTTCTGTTCTCTGCAGGAACCCCTGGGCTTTGGTAGTCCTTGGACCCAGAGTGATGGGCTGGAGCAGAGGGCATCTCCAGCAAAGATAAACTGGGGCCCAGACAGAATCCCAGTGACAAAACCAGCACAAATCACTCTGCCTTGTGGACAAATAGCATCACTGTCTCAGTCCAAGCATCCTCAGTATTGCTTAACTCTCACAATTTCACTATTATTCACATTATTCCATGTAATCTTGTAATTATTTACCTTAAAAAAACCCCAAAAAACAACAATGAAGCTCCTCAAATAAAATCAGAAGATTTCAGTTAGTCCCCTTTGCCAGTTAGTGCATCACATGCAGCCTTGCTTTGATTTCCCTGCCTTAAAAATCATCCAGTTTGCTGCAATGCTGCACAAAATAAATCATTAACTTCATAAAGCAACAAAAGGAGGCCATTTAATGAGTCAAAGACAATACTGCATTACCAAAACGAAGATTAAAGGAACTAAATTGTTCATTTAAAGTAAGATTTTAAAGCTTTACAGAGCCCAAGAAAGCAAAAAAGCCATACATGAAGGAAATGGAATAATTCTAAGCATAGAAATACAAATGTTATTGGTAGAAAACCAAAAGGGCTTTTTGAAAGAACACCACTGAATGAAAGCAAGAGAAGCAAAAACTGGATGAAAGGAAGAAAGGATGAGACAGATGAAAGAAAAGATGAGAGCTGGGCGAGAAAACAGGAAGGTCATTCCTTTATCTACACTTGCTAACTTCAGTGTTCAGAAACAAAGGCAGCAACTGTTCTTCGCAAAATTGTCTCCAAGGACTCTGTAGCCCATTTGGTGATATTTTTAAAAATAGTTTGAAGAAAAAGAAAACTACATTCTTTAATGTCACTCAGCAGTAGTTCTGCAGCTGGGGATTTCTGTTCATACAATGGTTTAAAGTTTTTTCTGCTCTAGTTATTTCATTACAACCACAGGATTTATTACATGGTAATTCCCAGAGCTCTTATAAATCTATTTGGAGCTAGGAGGGGAGTTGTCTTATGATTCCAGTCTGGCAACAAATTTTCCATATAAAATTTAATCTATTGTATCTCACTTTTGTATAATCAGATCATTAAAATGCATTGCTAACATGTAAATCTGAGCTAACCTCATTACCATAATTATGCTCCGTAATTATTGAATAAACAAGCATTTTAGAGTTTCTGAAGTCTGCTGAGAATGCTTTTCCAGTTTGGGAGTGGCTTTAATTATGTGCTTCCTAATCATTATTATAAACCTTGCTGGCAATCCTGCTATGTGATTGTTTTAAACACCGCTCTTAATCTGACTGGCAAGGACCAAAGGTTTGTGTGTTGTGAGCACATCAGACAGATCCCTCAGTCACATCCTGCCTGCCAGGCTCCACAGGAATTAGCATTATTGTTTAATTTATAGACAGGGCTTTGCTTACAAGCCTTCATGCATTTTCAGGAATTATAGGCAATGAGTCAAATTCTGCTCTTCCCTCTGGAAGTAAAATTAGTGAGTGAACATCTCTGTGTGTGACATAAGTTTATTTGAATGCAAAGTGTACTGAAAAATCATGCTCACCATAGGTTTTACACCTGCACTGCACAGATGCCCAATGAAACAGCTTTCAAATGTGCTGCCTACTGGGTATTTATTTTATTTTATTTTTATTTCTCTTTTTTTGTTGTTGTTGTTCAGAGGTGGTTTTTTACAAAATGTAAATGTTACACAATAAATAAGGCATAGGGTAAACATCAGATCCCCAGCCAATACAAGCAGATCCACTGAAGCTAATAAACTTTTGCCAATGTATGGAAGATTCAGTCCATTACCTTGGGAAACCATCATAAAGCAGAACCCTGCTGACTTCTACAAGCCAGTTTGATCTCTAATGAGCAGCACATCGTTCTAGGACTACCATTGTCAGAAAATGCAGCCACATCTTGATCTAAACAAAAAATGGATAATTACTGTCTTTGCAGGCCCCCAGGAAAAGAGATTCACAATCTGTGACAGATCTGACCTTAGAACAAATGACTCATAAATTATCAATAAGGTCTTGGAAACGTTTGAGTGTCCTTGACCCACAGTACAAAAGGAAAAAAATACAAAACAAAAATACCTGTGAAATTGACTTTTGCTCCTTTCATAAGAGATTTTGTGTAGACAACTTTGTCTAACTGTAAGAAGGTCAATAAGAGCAACTCACACAAATTTTCAGAGTGAAAATTTAAAAAAAATGTGTTTGATGTATGCATTAGAAAAAGCAAGTACAAAAGGTGTAGCAGGCATACTAACAAACCTGCTAGAACAGAACAAACAACGGATTAACACCACCACTACAGCTCTCCACAGCTCAACTGAAAATACAAATCACATACACTGGCAAAGGTCTTTCCATCCAAAAAAAGACCCTCTAACAAACAAACAAACAAAAAATTTCAACCAAACAGCCCAAGTATCAGATCAGTGCTTTTTACAGAGTCCCAGGGCTCAACTGACTTTCTAATAGCAAACAGGAGAAAGAGAGTGAAAATGCCCCATCCCTCAGAGGGTAGCTCTCTTTTCCAGTTCTTTGTAATAACATCTCCCAACAGCCTGTCCTCTACATATTCAGTCTCTCAGGTCTGCTTCCCCAGAAAGTGAACTAGAAAGGAAGCTCAAATTATATTCAGGCAGTGATGAACATTACCATTTTGGTGAGCTGAAGCTTGTCAAGCTCTCTTATCCTTTAGGTGAGCATCACATTACTGGACCACAGGACAAAGATTTGATGTGAAATTACACTTCACTGTGCATTTATGGGACAGACAGTCTGCTTTATCTTAGATGGGGGAAGAAAGATCAGACCTTTACAAAAAAGAAAAAAAGGATTATTCACATTCACTGACAATAGCATCACCTTGTAGGCAAAGACCAGCACTTTTTTCTTCTATGTATGGATTTTGTGCCCTTCTGCACAACCTTTTTTTAAAAGCATTGGAAGGAAAAGTGACAGGAGTAAATACCAGTGAAATAAATCATTCATTCTTAAGGAATTCAAGCTATAGAACAAGAGGAAATTTAAGTGATACAAGAAATATATTCACAGAAACGTGTTAACCTGGAAATTACCCACAAGGAGCTAGTAAGAAATAAGTATCAAGCTAAATTTAAATACCATTTAAATTAAATGCTGTTAAATCCTGAGTGCATCCTTTCCTTACACAAGAATTTCCAGTACAAGGAAGCTGGTAGGAGAAAAGATAAGATCAGTGCTTTGTTCAGTAGAAAATCCCAGCACAATGCTGGGCTTAGAGCCCTCACCAAGAATGACACTGACTAATAACAATAATGCTTTTCATTTCTGTAATGCTGTTCAGTAGAGAATCTGGAACTACTTTCAAGTAGCCATTTACTAAACTTCACTATTGAAATTATATGCATGTGCACATTTTATAGATTAAAAGAAAAGGCACATAAAGATCTGAGGCTAGATTCCTGTGTGTGAGTGGATGGGTGCATGAAAGGCAAAGGAGCATGGTAGTTTCATGTTTTTGTGGCAAGGATGTTCTTCTTCCTCTTCCCTTTTTCTGCAACCAGAATCTTAGATCCTCAATTGCATTGTACCATGGCTTAAACAGTCTGGATTAGCACACATTTCTTTGGTGAGGGGCAGAATTGGTTTCACCGTTCCTCAGGTAAGCCAAACTCATATCTCCTGTGTTGCCTCATGTAGCCTGGGAATCCCAGAAGAGCACAGGATGCATTCCACAGTGGTACAGATTTCTAAAAGCAGCAGAAAGCCCCATGACTGGAGACCCACTTGCTACCATTGTTCAGAGACTGGCAGTGATTCATGAGGCAAGGAAGAGTAGAGGGAGTGAGCAGGATTTGCACTCCCTCTGGAAGCAGGAGCCCAGATCTCTGCAAAGCTGCCTCTGTTATGGAAGGCTTTGCTGGAACTGGAACACTGAACTTAAACGAATAAAAGGTTAAAATAATAAAAATAAAACCAGCCCTCTGTTATTTAGATGTTCATTTTAGCTGGAAACATTGCCAACCCAGCACCAATCCCTTCACATGATGAGAGAAGCAGCAAAGAGCAGCTCAGAGACAGCAGCCAGTGACAGCGGAGGAAGGGAACCGCCTACATCTTCATCACAGAATATACAGGGATCCTCAGAAAAAGCACAAGGAACAAAACATCATTGCCTCAATGCATCATCTCAGCCACTAGATCAGTGTGTTTTCGGGCACAATTTCACAGGAAATGTAAATTAGGGAGGTGGCAGGAATGGTTCCAGCAAGGACTCATGTGGCCTGGCTGCTCCCCACCTGCCTGGTGCAGATGGAGCCAGAGGAGTGGGCCCAGCTGAAGAGGTGCTGGGACACCAACTTGTTTGCTCCTCCTCTGCTCAGAGACCTTTTAGGCTCTTACTTATCTCTGGAATACTATCCCAGTGTGTGTGACAGCTTTTGTCACAGATAAGACATAGGCATGCAGGCAAACACTCACTACCATCCCATAGACTTCATTTTCTTAAGTGAAAACCAGGGCTGATTCATCAGTAAAACAGACCTTTTCTTGAACTTTAAATCTTGGTATCACTAGGTGCAGACACACCCAGTCACTGAAACAAGATGGGCCATTCTTTCACCTTTCTTAGCCAACCTCTTGTGCCAGAAGATGAAAAAGAGAGGTGTCCTCTGAGCAAGGGCACTGTACAGGGTGTAAAGCCACCAAATTCAGTTTCAAATTCTGTATTTCACTGGCATTTTTTTTTCAGCTGAGAGATCTCTTTTTGGCAGGGGGTGGGGGGGCCACAGAAAAAATATAAAAAGTTAAGGAACTGAAATAACCCTTTTGTCCTAGAAGAAACTTTGTTTCCTTTCTGAAATAACCTTCTGTCCCTACCTTCTTCCTTTGTGTATCTCTCAAGTGCAAAAGAGCTGTTATTCCACACTGCACGTTTGTGACACTTGACTTCAAAGAAAGAACTACAAACCTCTCTTCCTGAAGCAGCACTAAAACAGTTAATTACACTAAGCTAGTTAATAGCCTTTCATCATCAAGAACTGGTTCTTCTGCACACATACAGGGACAGAATCCATCTATTTTTTATGTATATTCTTTTATTTATCTCACTCCTACCAGCTGTATGATAATTTATTCTCTGTCACTCTTCTTAAATCATGAGTTCATTTAAAGTGCGATAACAGAGAAAATACATTAACAGTTTCAGAGAATAAAACTTTTCTGAAAATGGAATCCAGCACTTTACTTTTACAAATACAGAATTTACACATTTGCACTTGGCTTAATTAATTAAATCTATACAGGAATTACTCAAGCCATTCAGGGGGGCACAATATTGGCTGATAGACACCTAATTATCATCAATTTAGTCAGGACAAAGACAGAAAATTGTCTCAACATGAGAGATGTGTTGGGACTGGCCAAGGAATGAGCAGAGAAGTCCATGGAGAGAGTAGCTGCTTTGTGGTGCTGGGGATGTGGGTTCTCAAGCCAAGACTCCACTGTAATGAAGGAATGGACCCCTCTTCCTTCCATTTGTCCCTGCACACACATCACACGTTCAGTTCATTGATCCAGCTGAAGATGGAACCAGCTTGGGAAGGGCTGGCTGAGCAGTGCTGGAAACAGCTGGAAGCCAGAGGAGGGCTGGGGCCAGCTTGGCAAGACCCTGAGCAGCTCACACAACCACGTGGTTGGAAAACCTCTGATTGTTTTAAATCGTAAAGTTTCTAGGATTGCAGGAAAAAAAAAAAAAAATGTATATGTGTATATATATATATATATGTGTGTGTATACATATATGTATATGTATATATATATAACTATATATATATATATACACATATATATGTATATGTATATATATAACTGGGAGCCTTTTTGCCATGCCTTTCCACTATGTGACAGAAACAACGGCTTCTGTCTTTTTCCTCGGGAAGTGAGTTGGCAAAGGAAGCATCTCCTTTAGCCCGTCAGGGATGTTGATGATGCTCTGCCCCCAGCACCGCAGCTGAGGAGCATCAGCGGCTCCTGCCTCGGGAGATTAAAAACCCCGAGCTAAAAGATCGAAGGGGTGGGGTTTACTTTTTGTTTTTAACGAACAAATTTTTCTACTCCCCATTCTCCTTTTTCCTCAGCTTCTTCTGTGTAATTAAGAGCAGTTAGAAGAGAATTAGCCAGGAAAAAGCCATCAGATTCTTGGGTAAAACAGCCAGTGGCAGAACCACTTCCAGATCTCGGCATGAACAGTCAGCTGTTCTCTGTAAATGGCCTTCCAGAAGGAGCAGCTACAAGAAGAGCAGCGCAGAGCTCCCGGAGCAGTCAGGACCGGAGGGACAATTGATGGAAAACGCTGCCAAAATGAGAACACATCAGGTCTCCCTCCCCCCAGAGACAGCTTGCAGGATATGCAAATCAGCAAAGGAAAACAAGAACCTGGAAAAGTTCAGAAAAGACATACACACCCCCAATCCATTGTAACAATCATTATTATTGATTTTGCTGCTGCCTTCAAGGGAGGCATCTATTACAGGAACCAATATTAATGAAATCGGAAAGAAACACATGTGCTTTCCCATAAACACGCCGAAGACAATTGCCCATCACCACTCATTCGTTACAACTTCCTGGATTCAACCACAACCTGGAAATAACATTTCAATATTGATGCTGCTCTTAAGCAAACACATAGAGAGAAAAAAAAAAAAAAGTATTTTCCTTATTCCATTCCTGCTCAAAACAGATCCATTTTCACCAGGAGCACTGAATAGAAATATTCTCTTTTCACCAAGAACCATTAGTTGCATAGCTACTTAAATGCTCTAGTCAATACCCCAGTGGAAAAATAGGAACCCCACAATGTATAAAAAGATAATCTCAGTCTTCATGTTCACCTGTTATGGCCCTGGTCATAATCTTAATTTAATAAAGCATTTAAAAGTCAATGCATCTCAGTTTTAAAATCACAGGTCTACTAGTCAGTATCTTGTAGCTAGAAGCTTCTCCATGTATTTTAAAAAGAGATGCAAATAATAGAATTGAGTGCACAGGGCTTTTTTTTTTCTGGGAAAGAAATTTAAATTATTTTTCTCATATTTCAAAAGTGTCTGCAAAAAGTATCTTAAAATCTTGAATTTTTGTTTTCTCATTTTCAAGTGAATGTGAAACATGGGCACAGGTTTCTTCTTTCCAAGTAACATCAGTGCAGCTCATTACTGGGCTCCAAAACCTGGAAGTCACCTGCCACAGCCTCAACTCAGAAAGAAGCTGAAGTGTACAACCTGAACTCTTTCACAAAGGCTTTTAACTACAATTCTCTCAAAGTTCCTGAACACTTGTCCAAAACAAGTTTGTGACTTCAGCTGTTACACAGTTAAACAACATATCTTCCCAGAGAAACACCAGTGAGCTTTTTCAGATTATCTCTGAGTACCAGGTAGATCAAAATGCAAAACCATTTTATTTAATTTACTCCAAAATCAGGCTCCTGGGGCTTTTCAGGTTAAAGGGGCAATTTCTGACGTTCTGTTTGTATGTAATGTAAAACTGCTGCGCTTTAGTGTAGTTCTTATTCTCCAAAATACAATGTCACAAACACAGAGCTGGTACTACCATGAAAATCTGTAGTGCAGACCCAGCAAGCACTACATTATGCTCCATTTCAAGTAGTATTATGGCAAACCTCAAAGCAATTTTGTAAAACATAATAGGCTTTTTAAAAACAAAATTTTAGAGAAAGAATATGTTTCTATCAAATAGTACTATACTGTTTAAAAGTTACAAAGAGATCCCACAATCTATTCAATTCTACCAGTTCTCAGAATTGCTTCCATAGAACTATTTTTAGATCCAGAGTCAGCCAAAAACTTACTCAAGCACCAGGATTAAACATATGACATGTATCACCCCAGTTCCACAGAGCACTTCAGCCTATGATAATTTAGGCACATTTAAGTCTCACTTAGGCTGATGGTGGTAAGAACTGCAATGGGTCCTACTTTCCTTAAAAAGCACTTTGACTACATTTACACTGACACAGCAATGCAGTCCTACTGATCTCCCTCAAAAGGAAATGAAAATGCTCATAGGAGATGGGTGAAGACACTGTGACACAGAGGCTGCTGTAGGTCCCAGTTCAGGCCCTGGCTAGAACTGCCAGAGAGGGTGGTTTTGTGCCAGGCTGGAGAAGAAATGGCTGCTCCCTGCTGCTGCCCAGCACTGCCTGAGCCTTGGCTGCTGCACGAGTCATTTCCCCACCAAGGTTCTCACACTGCAGCTGCACCTCTCTGCATAGAGATTAGATGAGCCACAGCAATAGAAAATAATCAGAGTTTAGGAGCAAATAATATAACTTCTAACGTTTGGAAGCTTTAATATTTTGGATTTTACTTCATGCCTGCACAAAAGCAGTCTCTGTCTTGAATAGCCTCATAGTGCAAAACCTTTTGTTTGAGCTGCCCCCAAAAATCAGCAAGCAATCCAGGTTTCAGTTTCACCTGGTTTATAGGCCAGTGGTTGATCACAACTAAGACTGCAAAATGGGACTGCTCTGCATATGCCATTTTATAATTTAGGAAGCAGGAAGGTGGGAAGTAGAGCTACACACATCCATATTCCATCTCTCCACTGAAGTAGAACAAGCTCAAAACCAGGCTATCAGAAGACCCTATGCAAAATTCCTGTAATGTGTGCACTTCCACAAGTTTTAAATCATGACAGTCATGATGCCATCTGTGCCAGTGAACATGCAGTGCTTTGTCACACTGTTGCTGGCTTTCTTCTCTCAGCAGCTCCACTTATTTGTGTGCTTCTGTGAAGAACTCCAGCATGTCCTCCTGGGCAGCAGGACACAGAGTGAAGAAAGCCTTTAGCAAATCAATCCTAAAGTGATTTATTTCCAAGTGGCAGATACCAAGCAGGCAGCATATATTTATCATTTGGACAAGGCCTTAATAAAGATAGATTCGAAGTATAAGTCTTCCTAAGGAACAGCTTCAGCTGCAGACACACGCCAAAGCTCCCCTCACTGTTTAATTAGGCTCATAGGCTTCAGCTAGGGTTTAATATTCATGATGTTTGCTTTCACTTATGAATATTACAACTAGTTCTCTAAAACTACAAGTTGTCCAGGCCAAATAGCATGAAACCCTTCTGGGATATCTATTGATTATCAGTGTTGGAAAAAAATATTACAAATCGATATATTCTCCCTGAGACAGTAATTGACAACTTTGTTACCTCAATAAAGGTATTTTAAGATATCTTGTTAAAATAAAATGAGTAATACTGAATCCTGTGGAAGACCCAGATAAATGAGCAGTCTAGGACAGCAAGAGCATTGCTTCAAAAGAATTTCTTCTCTTTAGAAACTGAGCACTGTAAAATTGGGGGTGGGGAGAAGGAGAAGGAACCAGCACACAGTTTCTTTTTGTCCATAAAAATACACTAAGTCTCCTTTTATCTATACCTAGATAGCCATCCATCATATAAATCATCTATTATTTACTGTATTTTCAATATTTTCTGTGCTACATGGTAGTTTCCCAGTTTCTTTGAGACTAACCTAGAGCCAACCCCATCTTCTCACACTGATGATATTTCTTTCAAGTCAGTGGGAGGACACTGGTTGCAGAAATGAGGTTGAGCTACTCAGAGGGATTTGGACACACATTGCATCAAAATGAATGAAAAGTAAACCTTCTGCATGCCTTGAAAATCCCATCTGCGCCTCTGAACTTAATTCAGCTATACAAATTCTCTCTATTCAGGGGCTCAGTTATATTTTACCTATTCCTTTATGCAGAGCTGCCACAGCATAGTGTGCTCTGTGGCAATGTCTATTTGCCTTATGAAATACAACCATAACAAACCTGAGGCTAATGTCAAGTTTCAGCTATAAATAACTCTATACTACCAACTGACTGTTCAACGCTCCCACCCCACATATGTAATGTGAACCAGGCACTTTGCTCAAGCACTCCGCCATCAGCCAGGAATAACCTTTCAGAAGTCAAGGGAACCAGGTAGAATAAACCCACTTCAACTGCAAAGAAAAACACTTCAAAAAAGACTAGGAGGAAATGTCTGATCTATGATTTCTCAGGCACCCAAACCCACTCTTCCACTGAAGTCAAAAATCTGCCTTAATACTTCTCTCCTCTCAACAAGGTAAGGTTAGAGGCGCCTCTCCAGGAACACAACCTGCCAAAGCAAGGATGCCAGTCCATTGGAAAGGAGCATAGAAATAAGCCATGTCCCTCTCCCATTCATGTAATCCCTACAAACATCAACTCAATTGCCCAAAAGGTAAGCAGAGCCACACTGCACCAGGCAGCCACTATCGCCCATTGCTGTGGATGGTAGGAACATCTGTAGAAACTGGAAGCCATATCAAAGTCAGATAAGACTTCTTAAAAACAAAGACACATAAAAACATTTTTCAAACAGTTTCTAATGAAAAATAAGGTTTTTGCTGGCATCTTCTATTATTACATGCTTCCTCCAAACCCTTTTCAACTGAGAAATCCATACAAGGGCTATCCACAAATGTTCTTTGCCCCAAGAGCCTCAAACACTTTTTAACACCCTGTATTTCAAATCAGTTATGCAAATGAACCCTTCTTCGAGGTAACTGCCTGGGGACCATCTCCAGCCCAGAGAAATTCATGTTTTCCTAAACCTTTAAGTGCATCTCAAAGTATGACAAGTGTTAATGGCTCTGATCAATATTGTGCTGTAGCACATCTCTTCCCTTAACAGAGAGGTCAGAAGAGACCAAGGAAACCTCAGAGAAAAGTGTAAGGCTAAAACACACATCTTAACCTTCTCTTGGGAAAGGGGAGGCAAAGGAAAACACAAAGGATGAAGCTCCCTGCAAGGTAAGAAAGGTAATCAAACAGTTCTCCATATTACATGTTGTCACAAAGCCCACACCAATGTACAAAAACAAATTTAAATTAATTTGTAAATAACTCAGCCAGAGTTCCTACCTGTGTGTTGTTCAGTAGTTTCCCCGAGGTTTCACAACAGAAAAGACTGCTAAAGTGTAGAAGGACCTGCCTTAAGTTAGGGTAGAATTTGACTAAGGACTTCCACCTGATTCTTGTGTGAGGCATACAGCTGAAAGACTCTAATGGGCCAGGTAATTTGCTATTTTGGATGATCAGATGCCACCTGTCAGCTTTTCAGCTTTCCTTGATGCATCTGTGTTAGACAAGTATGGGAACACAGGTTTGTTAACTTAAGCTAAATGCCTCAAGGTAGAACATTTGTGAAAAGGAACTTTTACAAAATATATTTTATTTTCCTCCTATTTTATAAAAAAAAAATATATATATACATATATGACTGGGACAGCACTGAAACTCTGTAGCATTTATCTCAATTTGGTAATTTTAGAAATTACCTTGCCCTCACTAGGAAATGGGCATGGAATATCAGGGGTGAGAGATCAAAAGCTGCAATGCTTTACACAGAGAGTTTTTAAAGTCAGCTTTTGCTAGGCATTACAAAACAGTTCTCCATTACTAAGTCTGTATCTTAAAAATGGTAATCACCACCTGGCATACTCCATCAACACTTAGAAAACCGCCAAAATGAGGCTGCACTTTACATTTAGGCAGCACATCAGTAAGGGAGGGAACACATCCATGTGCTAATGAAGGCAGACACATGGAAAGAGAAAGACATGAAGTAGTTTAGAGGGCATTATATAATAATTGTTGGCAAGTGTTGGCTTTTTAACAGCAATGGCTTTAGAAACTGGGCAGCAACTCATCAGCCTGCAGGTGCTTGAGTGGAGAATAAATTGCTTATCTGTCCCTGCTGCTCAGTCTCAGGAAAGATGCTGCATTGTGTCATTCAACTTGCTGATCTCTTCAGGCAGGTTTCTCCAATGACGGAATTTTAGTGCCAAAAGTGTTGGTTTGCTAATAAGGAAACACGGCTCCTCCGAATTGATGTTTCTATATGCTGAGCACATAGGGATACCCTTGGGTAGTCACAAGGAGAACCATTTCCTAATTAATTCATCCACACATCTTCTCTTTCAGCTACAGCTGTATACATCAGTACTGACATCAAATTGTCTGTTAACTTTGTCAGAAGTATTTCCTTTCCCCAAATTTCCCAGGGGCTGTATCAATACCTCTGTCCCTAAATAAAAGTGGCAGGTGGATGTAAAGTGAGTATCAACTGACTCCCTTATTTGGCATATCTCCAAGTGCAGCCAACAGTTCAAAGTGGTTATTAAAAGGTCAGAGATCATTCCAATTGACAAGGCACCAAGTCCAAGTGACACTCATCCAAAAGCGCTAATGGAAATGGAGACAGAAATTGGAAAATCTTTAGGAGACATTTTGACATGCTCAGCTGAGTAAAGATCCCTGAAGGCAGATAAAGAACTAACATAAACCAGTGTTTTAAAATGCCTAAAAACAAACAGGGAAATGCACAGATATAGGTATTGACAGACCAGTATTCAAGAGCATTTTGAAAATTATTTTCATGGTTCAGGAGTATAAAAAGGCAAATGTCTTCAATTTGATACTGCAAGCAGGTGGTATGTTTTCAAGAAAATGCAAGTTTCCTTTCCTTTACCAACTCTATTCTCTATGCCTTTGCATGTCTTTGCTTTCTTAGTAGAAAAACAAACAAAACATAACCCTGTTAAAAGGATCACATTTAATAAAAAGGGGCTGAAAGGGAATTCTGACAGCATCAGATGTCAAGAGTTGATGCCATTCCTTATATATTATTGTATTCAGAAAATCCTACAAGTTCTCAGCCAGAGAAAATTCCCTGACTTAAAATCAATACCCAACTAAAGTCCTTTATCCTGCCAGTAATTGCTGTTTGCATGCAAAGCTGCTGCATACGCCTTCACTGGGAGAAAAACTAATAAGAGTTTCCTTAGATCGGCAGAAAAACAAAGAATTCGGATGTCTGCTCTTAGCACTTCTGTGCTGCAGTGGATTGGGAGGAGGTGGTAATGGCCACATCTCTGGAAGTCAGGTGAAACAGCACTCAGTTTCTCCAGTGAGTGCAAATCTCCAGGCTGCCTAAATTGTGTCAGCCCACTGACATGCAATTCCTGATGTGCTGCCCAATGTCAGTCGTTCCTGGAAGGGGATGCCCGCTGCCTTGCAGGGAGGGGACACGGAATGGATAGACATGCACTCTCTGAGCTGTCAGCAGTAGGGGTCAGAATGGAAAGTATCCCAAATATCTATTTAAAGCCAAATTCTTCTGACAAAACCTTAGCAGGCTGGTGAAAATTTTACTGCTTCTCTGACCTGTCCAGACTGCAATAATTTGGAAAAGTGGATTGGGAATTTATTTTACTCAACCATATACCACTGAGATGATGTGGGTTTGAGGGTAGCAGTCTTTTCTGAAATCTGCAAAAATATCCAAGTTTCCAATTCTTGCCTCTTAGATATCTCAGCCTTTTCCTGTTAACATGCCTGTCTGATGCACTGAGCCCTGTGGCACACCTGTGGGGATACACATATGCACCACACCCCCTGCAATGCACTAAATCCCATGTGCTGAAAGCACTGCTTCAAAGCAGCATCCTGGTGATTAGCTGAAAACATCTGCTGCAAAGCTGCTACACAGTTCTGTGGCCTCTCTTCTCCTTCTGGCTCCCCCAGCAGAAAGCTGGTTGGTGGGGCACAAACCTGTTGAACTAGGAAAGTGGAATCCCAACAGAGGGGAGCAGCCATACGCCTCACCAGTGGTGCAGGAAGACATGGGCAGAATCTGTTTGCAGCCCTACATTGAGTCCTTTGCATCCGTCTTTCCCATTAGTCACTTTGAAATGGAGAAAGGGGGGGAAAATGGCCTGAAGAAGATCAAGGGACATTTATTCTATGTTTGTTCTAATAAAGTGACCAAATATTCGTTTGCCAGCATTTTCCAGATAGATTCAGACGTTATCACTTGTGATTAGACAGAAGGTGAGCCATGCTGCCCTGAAAGGATCCTGGCATGGAAAGGCCATGCTCATCAAGGTCAACATGTGCTGAAGGTCAACTGAGTTTTCATCCATCTCATAGCTACCTTCTTTTTTTTGCAGAAGCACCTGACTGATTCCTCCTCCAACCCTATCATGTTCTTTCTTTGAAATTGACTGATTTTAGTTTAAAGGAGAGTACAAATAAAAAGCACTGAATTCTACAGATCACATGTATTCCAAAACTTCATAGGATGTGTGCTCTCTGTGTTGAAATTGTAATCTATTCTCTATAATATTTTCACCTGACCAGGTAGTAGCTGGTATTTGATCACCTCTGTTTGAAAGATTCTGCCTTTTGCTCTCTGGGGTTGCAGGGCCATTTTAAGCTGTATTTTTTTATCCAGCCTTTCCATAACTTCTGCAGAAGCAGGTATTTTCCACCAGCACCTTTAATGCCAGCACTGTCTAACCCCCACCTGAAATTCAGGGGAAGGTAATTTAGAAGCAAGTGAAAGTACCTGGATGAATGAAGAAGGAGCATGTCCCAATGTCAAAACTTGAATTAATTGGTGTGCCTGCATGCATGTTGTTTTATTACAGCCTGACTATTAAAAATGGACCAGTTGATCGCCACGGTGGAATGAGAGTTTGAGAACCTCATGAGCTCTCGGTGAATCAAAATCATGCAATCCCTTATGCTAAATAACTGTGCTGATGTGCTCTAGAAATGCAGAGAGAGTCTCTACTCCTTGCTCAGCCTGTTTATCACCTAAAGTGGGTTGGTCTGAAAAGTACATCTAATTAAAAAGGCAATGAAGCGATGTCCAAGAAAAAGCCAGGGTGATACAGGAAAGCAATTAGGTCTGTGGTCACCTGTGCTCCTACACTGACCACTGGCATTCAAGTTTGAGGCATATTGGGTGTGTTTGGGGCTTTTTCTGCTGTATTGTAGAACTCAATTGCATTCTGTAGCTTTAAGGTGTGATGCTCAAGTAGGCAACTTGTCTGTGTGTGGCACTTCAGCCACCAAACCACCCAAATTTATATTAAGGAACGTGAGAAAACAAAGCTGAATAGGGGGATGCCCTGGTTTGAAAGAAAGGTGTCTGACAAGGAAGGCAGGAACCTCCCTTGGAATGGAAAATATGACACCCTTCCCTCCAGATTATCATAGCTTTGAAATTAAGGAAGTTTCAGAGAAAGATATAGGAGAAGGAACAACAGTTCTTTACTAGAATGTATATGTACACTCTAGGATGTGTCTGTACATTCTATGTACACTCTAGGGTGTGTCTGTACATTAAATGTACACTCTAGGTTGTGTCTGTACACTCTATGTACACTCTAGAGTGTGTCTGTACATTCTATGTACACTCTAGGGTGTGTCTGTACATTAAATGTACACTCTAGGTTGTGTCTGTACACTCTATGTACACTCTAGAGTGTGTCTGTACACTCTATGTACACTCTAGGGTGTGTCTGTATGCTCCATGTACACTCTAGGGTGTGTCTGTACATTAAATGTACACTCTAGGATGTGTCTGTACATTCTATGTACACTCTAGGATGTGTCTGTACATTAAATGTACACTCTAGGTTGTGTCTGTACATTAAATGTACACTCTAGAGTGTGTCTGTACATTCTATGTACACTCTAGGGTGTGTCTGTACATTAAATGTACACTCTAGGGCGTGTCTGTACACTCTGTGTACACTCTAGGGTGTGTTTGTACACTCTGTGTACACTCTAGGGTGTGTCTGTACATTAAATGTACACTCTAGAGTGTGTCTGTACACTCTATGTACATTCTAGGGTGTGTCTGTATGCTCCATGTACACTCTAGGGTGTGTCTGTACATTAAATGTACACTCCAGGATGTGTCTGTACACTACATGTACACTCTAGGGTGTGTCTGTACACTCTGTGTACACTCTAGGGTGTGTCTGTACATTAAATGTACACTCTAGGGTGTGTCTGTACACTCTGTGTACACTCTAGGGCGTGTCTGTACACTCTGTGTACACTCTAGGGTGTGTCTGTACATTAAATGTACACTCTAGAGTGTGTCTGTACACTACATGTACACTCTAGGGTGTGTCTGTACACTCTGTGTACACTCTAGGGTGTGTCTGTACATTAAATGTACACTCTAGGGTGTGTCTGTACATTAAATGTACACTCTAGGGTGTGTCTGTACTTTACGTGTCCGTGTCAATCAAGGCAAGCAGCAGCGCCGGCAGCCGCAGCGAGCAGAGCACAGCCCCAGCCCCAGCTCCCCTTGGCTGCAGTTCCGGGCACGGCCAGCAGGGGCGCTGCTGGCTCCCGGCCGGGCGGGCTGCGATGGTTCCCCCGCGCCTGCAGGGGGCGCTGTGCCGCGAGCTCGGCCGCGTCTCCCTCACGCGGTGATGGCGGCCGGGCCGGATGGAGAAATGGCTGTGGCAGGAACCTCGGAGCGGAACTGGGCTGGCAGAGGCAAGCAGACTCCTGGGGACAGCGAGTCGAAGTGTAGCACTAAGCCCCAAGCAGTGGCAGAAGAAGCAGCGGGTAGTCCCAGTGAGCGTGGAGTGTCCGGTTAAAGTATCACAAAAAAGCTGCGCCCTGCAGGAGGGGATCGGGGGTCTTGGCCCCATTCCCAGTGAGGCTGGGTGTTGGAAAGGTCCCAGTCCAACAGCTGCTCTTGCGAGTGGAAGCTCACCCACATTAAAGAGAAAGCAGTGCAGGACAGAGCTCCACGGTGGCAATGAATTCTCCCCCGAGCCACAGCCCAACCAGCTCACCTCCAATGCGAGAGCAAGAGAGCGAGGAACTGAGCCAAGCTCCTCACTCCCGGCCAAAATCTCACAGTATCTCTGCTCTTCCCAAGAAAAAGCCCCCCAGCTAAGAGACTACAGCCAGCTGCACCCCTTCCCCCATCTTGGCTTCTTTTGTCTCTCTTAAGTATTGTTGTTATCATCTCCTAGGCAACAAATGGGAGAAAATTCCCTTAGAGAAAGGAAAAAAATATTCCTAACCTCTAACAGGGAAGAAGAAAAATCCGAGCCTGTTATCTATCCAGCATTATCACCAGAATAGAAGTTTTGTAGAGGAAAGGGGAACATGGTCTGTAGCTTGGTCTGGTGGGGTGTTTTCTACCACCCCAGAGCTCTGTCCTACCCTTGATGGACTAGCTGTGGATCTCTTCATCACAATCATTTACCCATGAGCGGCAGCCTCATTTCTGCCTCAGTACCAGTTTTACCTGTTCCTCAAATTTTGCCAGCTTGTACTGTCTCCTCTCAGCCCTTCCTCTCGTGAAGTAACATCAGTGCAATGCCTGCCCCAGGAGAACATGGCAATAGCCATGGCCACTACATGGCCCAGTGTGACCTTGGCAGGTGAGAGACCGCAGGGTGGGAGGGCAGGCAGGCAGAGAAGGGGCCATGGAGCCAGGAAACTCTCCGCTGCTGGGCTGCCTGTGTGCTAAATCCTGCTTCACAAATTCACATCCCTGTGTGGATGCTTGCTTTTTTTTTTAATTACTCTTGAATTTCCCATGGCTTGAGGGGCAAAGCATCAATGGCAGTTGTTTAATTATATAATACTCCAAGGAAGCAGAAGTCCTGCCATGCTCTGAACTGCACTTACCTGTGTTGACCCCATGCCAGTGAGGCAGCAGAGCTCAGCAGAGTCCAGCGGACATCACCGAGGCTGTTTCAAGCTGATGTACCCAGCTGAGCTCAGAACACAGCAGTCATGAGGGCCACGGATTCTGCTCAGAAACACATTTCCTTCCATGTGCCAGTCAGATCAATATTCACAACTACGCTTTTGACAATGCTACTTCAAAACTGTGTTATGGAATACAGAGACCTGCAAGACCCTTGAAAAGAAAAACACCCATGGTCTCCCCAGAAACAATCTTTTTCAAAGTAATGTAAGGGCAGGCACATACATCAACAAATCTATCTGATAACTACCTCTGCGTTGTGCACTGTATTTGGAAAACTCTGAGGACTGAGAGTAGCAACAACATTGAATAACAACTATCAACAGAAGCTCCACAGTAACTGCTCTCAGTGACTGTCAGGAAGCAGGAGAGCAGCAGATGAGCAACGCCCCACAACAAAACCTGGGGTAACGCTGTGCAAAGGGAGCTGTGCTCCATCCTGTTCCTGCAGCATGGGTTTGAACTTTCCTTTACCGCAGTGGCACAATACCACTGTGAAGTGGTGCTTCACTTAATTAAGTCAAAACTGAGACTACCATGCATATTAATGAGCACCCTAATGAGCATTAATTTTTGATGTTCCTCATTAACAAGGATTATAAACTATGACAAATTTCTGTTTGACTGAATGCCAAAACTTGGATGAGTGGAGGTTTAGAATTGTAAATCTGCATGCTTCCCCAGGGCATTAGAGAACAAGGCAGATACGCTCTGAAAGCTTGCATGTCAAAGAAGAAATATAAATGTCACAACAGGCTATCATCCACTGCCCTTCTACATGTGTCAGCAGAAAAGCACTTGTATCTTTCAAGGAGAGGCAATTCAGATTCAAAGAATAATAAAGGAAGTACCCAATTCTCAAATGGTAAAAATGAATTATTCTTCTTTCATTGAAAACAATGAAAATGCTTTAATATTGAGAGCTGTGTATGAGCAGAGGTGAACTCACCCCTCTGAGCTGTGTTTGTGCAAACACTTAGACTTCTGTGCAGGTCTAGTAAACATGTAGGTTTTTATCTGTTGTCATGACATTGGCATGAATAGTCTAGCTTTAAACAATTAACATATTTCAAAAAAAGTCTGGCTCATGCAACATAGTTACAAGAGATTCTAGAGGACAACAAACCCATATGGATATTCCACACACATGTTTTCAAGCCTATGCAAGCTCAGCTTGGTGATTCTTGTGGGTCCCTTCCAACTAAGGACATGCTATGATTCCATGACTCTGTTCCTGTGCTAATTTTTACACGGGCTTCCTCAGGCTTCAGCTGGCTGACTCAAGCAATGAGCCCTGGGGCTCCACCACTAAAACACACTCTTGATGTGTCTAAGACACTGTTGCATTTTGTTCATTTGAAGATAATCAAAGAAGGTTTTTTCTAGTTTTAAAATCCTAGCTTGCTTTTGTTCTAATTCTATCACAATCAAGCACCACTTTGAAGATGATAAACATAACACACAGAGTAAGGCTCATAACACACCAGCTGAGGTTCATCTGCACTTCTTGCCCCTCATTGGTTCAGATGGAACAAGCTGGTAGTGTAAGATTTCTATTCTTAAGGAAAAAAAAAAAAACACCAGGAAGACAATGGCAAATGAGAAGGAAGAATGCTGCAAAATCAGGGGAGCCTGCTGTGCCGCAGTTTCACCAAAATCCTCCAGCAGTTCACTGCTACACTCCACCTTACCCATCTAACCATCCTACAAGTGTGTGATCCAGACTGGTACTCATGTCATGATTCTTGTAACTAAAACTGAAGTTTCATAAAAAGTGACTTTTCAAAGTTATTTCTATTTGAGAATATTAAAAATTAGAAACTTTGTGAGGTTTTCCCCTTTTTTTACTCAGTATTCTTCTAAGCATCACTAAAATCTGTAGTGACATTTTGCTTTGTTATAATCTGATGTTCAGAAAGAAAATGCACATTTTAAAATAAATTTTGAAAATTATACATTTTTCCAAAAGAATAAATTCAGTAGTGTTGATATCTGCCATCCACCCCTACCTTCCCAAAAACCTACCTAAACAAACAAAAACAACACATAACTTTCAAAAAACTATTCTCCATGGACAAGAAACTGAGGGGGGTGTCTGGCAGCTACACAAAGTCACCCAATTCACCTTAACAGACATGGCAAAATTCTGTGATCACTGATCTTCTGTGCTGCACCTCCTGCTGACACCCCACAAAAGCCTTTGCCTGTCTGGTTACCTAATTTAATTGATTTTACCCTTGATGTACTTGAATAGATTCACTCCCCTTACTGCTCTCACTGCTGTTAATAAATTAGAAAATGGATTTTAAAAAACCCCACTACTCTCCTCTCTATACATCAGCCAGTCCTGAATTGCTGTTTGATTTTCTCTGAGATTGCTGACACTTTAGACAGCAGAAATATTTCTGACACTCACACTAAACCAACCTGGATGTTTTATACCTGCTGAGAATCTTACAGTCCTGTCTCCCCAGCTGGGAAGGTGGAAATAATGTTAGCCCTTTCCAGTGATCCGTGACAAATTTTCATTTCTATTTTCAGTTCACTTTCTATTGGTGTGCCTTTGATTTCTGTTTTGATGTTGTTTCCAATAATCAAAATAACAAATCCAGCTTTTTACTCACATCTTTCAAAACCATCATCAAATTATGACAGTTTCAGCATCCCAACAGGACAATTCAGAAAGACCTTCCATCAATATTTACAGAGTAGGATCTCAGTCACAAGAAAAATGAATTGACTTATAACTGCTGCTGAGGTCAGGAAGGTAATTGTAATTGAAATACATCAGCATCCTTATTCTTCTGTCAAAGTGAATGATAACTGATAGCAGGATTTTCTAACTATACCCCATATTACAAGTATTATGGAGGGATTAATTATTTTTTTTCTTTGCAGATGGGAAAAAATTGGGTCCAACTAGATTAAATGGCAAATCAAAAAACATTGAGCTAAAAGTAACCAGTTGTCCCAGGTGAATAATGATGCTTTTGCAGTCACTTACCCCACACTGGAATCTGTCATAAAAAAAAAAGCTCACACAACCTTAGCATCTGGGATAGCAAGCAATGGGGTAGTCCTCTCAGTAATCTCCCTCATGCACTTCTGAAAAGGATGGGAAAGGAGATTAGTAATTACACAAATAATATTTTGGAGAATATTTTTCCAAATGACCTGGAAATAGACTTTTTGTGAAACAATTGACAATGGTATTTTCCCAGTTTTAGTGGTTTAGACAGTGATTTGATAGAAGTATGGAGAGTTCTTGGAAAAGTCACCAACTGCTGCTCAAAAAGGCCCCTCATTTTCAGATGAATGAAATCAGAATTGGTGTATCCTGCTACAGATGGCTATTTTATCTGATCAAGGTGTGATTCCCTAATTATAAAACGTATGAGCCTGTGTGTTTGTTTATAGGAGGGGTGTTGCAGCCTGAATTGCTGCTAGTGAAGTCCAGGGTAAAGAAGCAGAAGGGGCCTTTGCATGGTCTCCACAGATGTTTAATTCAGCCGTGGTGAGATGTTCAGAGTCCCTGGGCACACACACACGGAGGGTGCCGGTTTCTCTTCCCCTGGGGCCAGGGGTGACCCTGGTCTCGGGCAGTACAAAGATCGGGGCCAATCAAGGAATAGGGAGGGAGTGGCTCAGGGACGTAGGAACAGACATAGGAACTGGGGAAGGAGCCAGTGGGGTCTTAACAGCTTTTTGAGGGAAGCTTTTTGTGTTTCCCCAACTCAGGGGATGCCCCCCCAGGGTCTGCACAAAGTGGGAAGGAAGGTTCTCCACTAGGAAAAATCTCTCTTCAAGATTCCAGGAAATTTGCCAAACTACCATGCAATTATCAAAGTATCACTTGTGCTTATTGCTTGGAAGTGCCACTAGACTTAATCTCAAAAACAAACACAAAAAGCCAACAAAAATGTGATGTTTTTATATTGATTAACAGACTTTTACTGCTCAGGACAGCTTGGATGACCTTCACCTCTGTCAACACATATAAGAATCCAGCTCTGAACATGCTGAAATTCATTACTTCACAGATGTCAGGAATCCAGAGCAACTTTGGAAAAAAAACAACCCCAAGACAAACAAAACAACAAAATGCAAAACCCCATGGCTGCACTTTGCACGGGCTCACACCCACAAACACAGAGACATGAAAGCAGACTGGCTGCCAGACCAGGTGTCTGCTTCCCACTGTTGCCCTCCATGAAAGTAAAGTAGTGAAGGCAGCAGGACAGACAATATCTCCTGTCACTCCATCCTTCAAAGTCAATCTCTGTCTGTCACAGTGTGGAAGAGCAGGGGCACACATCTGCCCAGTGCTGCCGGGAGACAGGGATGAGCTGACCCGCTGGGTGCCCACAAGGCCTCTTCCTGGGGGAGAGGTCTGCAGTGTGACACTGGGAAAGGTAATCTGAGCTGCAGAGAAACACAGGGAAATGACAGGAATGCCCCCCTGCCTGAGACAGGAAGGCAGCCTGCTCCCCTCCACTGCAGCTCTGCAGGGGTTGGCAGCAAGAGGACATCTGCAATAGCATCCCAAGCCTGAGGCAGAAGATGCCCTGCTGTCCTTTCCCTCAGTGCAGGCCCTTTCCCCTCTTTCTCCCTTGCAGGTTCCAGCACAGCCCAGTGATAATGAGCAATTTAATGTTATATATAAACTGTGTTGGCACTGTGTGGATCAAACCGGCTTTTCTTAGCCAGCGATGACAGGTTCAGTGGTGCATTCCTGACTCCAACCACATTCCCACTGAAATCTGCCACCAGGCTGCCAGGAAAGGAGAATGGGATCAGCACCAAAAGCTATTGTCTTTCTCACCTCACCCCATTTAAATACATGTTTGAAGGCAGCAGCAGAGGTTGCTCTCATTGTAGTCATTGAGAGGACACAAATAAACTTTAATGAATATTGCCACAGCCCAGGTCAATAGATAAATGACTGGTATTTAACACAGCTCTTACAGTTATTTCTAAAAGGAGAAACCCACATTTTATACCTCCTATTCATGAACAAAAGCTATAGTGAAATTTAGCTTGGCATTGGCTGGGCTTTGTGAGTTAAAGGGATAAACTCCATCCATTTTCTGCTGATAAAATGTTATTTCAACTCATTCTATTGTCTACTTTTCCCTTGCCATGATCTCCAATTCTTTGTTTCCCTTACTACTCCTGTCTGCACTAAAGGCTACATAAAACCAAAGCTAGGCAGTGGAATATTTCCTTTATTGTCTGTTGATAAACTGGCAGTCTGCAGGGATTGCTCCATACAGCCTGTTCCATACAATAGCCCTACAAGTTGCCGCTGATGTGCTACCATGACTTTGCACAACACAATTGTAAGAAATGCCCCCAAGATTGCATCTATTCCAGTTTCCAAACAGTGAGATTACCCCAGTGTAAAGAAACACCACCAGACATTCATGTAAATGTGTATTATTGGGACTAGGAACTTTCTTCTAAGATAAAAAAATAATATTTTAACAATTACAATACTCTCTTTTAAGATTTTTGAACAAACAGTTGGGCTACTACATGAGATCACTGTGAATCAAACCAAAGCTCATTTATCTGGTTTCCCTTGCCAAGCTGAATGAGAAGCTGAAAACTGAAGCAACCTATTATGCTTTGAAAATAGTTGCCTCAAATAGTTGCCTTTCTAAAATAGCTCCTCAGTCCAGGATGTAGAATAGAATTAAGAAAGATCAGCACCCCTCCATCTTGGCAGATACAGTGCAGATAAAACCAACTGTCTTGCAAAAATCTCAAAGAATATGAATTCAGGACTCTGCTAGTAGAAGGGGATGCAGTTTGCACCTCTGACAGCTTGATGTTGACATGAAAAATATTAATGAAGAGTGAGACAATAATGTAAGGAAAAGAGGATAGAACAGCTAAGGTGAAGAAAAGAAAACAAAGTTTTGCAAGAATAGCTCTGTGTGCTTTTCCTTACTTAATATATTTAAGTCTACCAGTAAGTGTGCTAAAGAAAAATCATTAGCGGATGATATCAGGTTACAAGACCTGATCAATACTCAAAAGAGGAACTGAGTATCACACAAGAACTGCAAGATGAAAGCTGAACACCAAGCATTTGAGAACTACAACAGTTTTGCTGTAAAGTGAAAACTGTGGAGAGAATTGAGAAAGACTTGGGTGTGTGGCTACAGACATGGTAAACACAGTGCTAGTGTGCATCAACCAGCCAGGTTCAGCAGGGACACACAGGTACTAGTGCAGCTCTCCAAGCACTGAGGGAAATTCAAGGCTGAGAACAGTGATGGTTATTGTCATTATATTTATCTTTAAAGAAAATCTCTGAAAGATGAATGTTATTTTTGCCCCCAAAGGAATGGGTATCTATTGACCAAAAACTGACTGAAAACAAAAACGAGGGGGGGAAATATTATCTAAGAAAATCATTCAGCAACAGTCTTTGAACAATGGAAATTGTAGAAAAGGAAATAGCTTGAGTTTAATATACTTGTGAATGGCAATATTTTGTATGATGTGAATGGAGTTACAATTCCCTGCATTGGCAGACTACTGGACAGTGCTCTGGGAAGCGCAGCCCAGCCCAGTGCTCATGTGCTCCACTTGGCAGGAGTCACCTTGAGCTGGATGATTCTGCAGGATTAAGGCCTAAGGGAATTCATCATATTTAATATTAAAGACTTTGCTTTGACACAATTTCAATTGACTACAACAAATCAAAGCAAACTCTGCAATAAATGTCTTCATAATGCCTTGTGCTGTAGCTGTACTGTGAAAGTCCAAAATCAATAAAAGCAAAATGGTGACATATGTTTGTATTATTTGGAAAGCTAAATGCATGCAAGGGATCTGTCACTGCAGGATTAATAGAGTACAAGATGTTCTGTTTGTTGGGCATCTGATTGTCTGTCTCATAATATGAATTCTAAAATAGCTAGGGATTTCTGCTAGTGCATTTGCAGGTTTATGCTGAATTTCATATTAACAGTAAATCATCCTGTATGTATAGTTCTCTTTTTCAATTTACTGCAACATAACTTCATCAATCCACCCAGGGAATAGGGCCATATGCATAATGAGTAGAAATCGGATAATAAAATATTAAGTAAGACAACGAAACAAAAACATTTGAAATATTAATACCAAGGCTCCAAAATACCCCTCATTGCTATTCAGCCTACATTTGGTGTGCACATACCTCCTACGTTTGGGTGGAGTGACAGCAGCAGAGTGCCAAGTAGCCTATCCTAATGACTGCAAAATCATCTACTGGAAATTAGGAAATCCATTTACCAATGATGTAAATGAAAGTGAGATGCATTCTGTTGTGAGGTGAAAGACATTATTTTTACTCTAGTTGGCAAAATTACCTTTGACCAAGCAATTATTCACTACCTTAGATCCTTTCCTACATGCTCAGTGGATGTGAAAGTATTTGTCAAGACTGGTCCTTGGATGTCTCTGCGTCTGTGCTAATGAGGCAGAGAAGAATTCCTGACCCAGCAAGGTCCCCGTGGTGCTGGACACAGCATGGCCTGGGTTAAGGCTGTCCTTAAGCATTCCCTTGGCTTCCAGCACTGCTTTCCAGCAGATATTGCAGCATGTGCTTAGATTGGAGGCCATGCTGACAGAGGCGTGGCAGCGATAGGAGCTCTGCACATACCCATGCACTCACCTGAAATCAGAGCACATACCCTTGCCCTCGCCTTTTTGGTATCTCCTGCAGATTCAGACACTGAATCTCCTGTAATTAATCTAGTCTTGGATTCAATTTTTAAATACATCTATATTCAAAACCTATAGGCAAGACTTTTTCAAGATCAAATGTTTTTGGTATTCCACAAAATGCAGCTCTCCCATCCCATGTGTCATGCAAATAGGCTCACGAATTGAGTAATTCTCCTCAGCTAACCAGGATCATATTTACTTAACTGATGTGAACAGACAAAGAAAAAGATACCAATTGCTCAATGTGTGCAAAATTTATGGTTTGTAGCTAACATAATGTGTTTAACAATTTTATCCAAGTTTCAATCTAGGACAAAACAAATATGTTCACATAATCCCAAGCAATATTGTAGCAGTTGACTGCAGTAAATGATTTAAAGTTTTAATTAATCATTAAATGCACTGTATACATACAGGTTTATTTTTTAAATAAAAATATGCAAAACTTCCAGAGTCATTAACAATTTAATAAGCTGTTTAAACAAGAGAAGCCTTTGAAATGCTTGATCTGTGCCTCTGCCTTCTAAGCAATCATGCAATTATTTATCATTTTCACAAATTGCTTGTCGGCTGGACCAAAAAGACATGTTCTGCAATTATCTCCATTCTGAAAAGGTTCTATATAATCTTCATATCAATGGGTACAAAAAGTATATGGAAACAGGTTAAATATATTTTTCATTGAAAAAATGTTAACTGGCCCTACCTATGTCATTAAGAGTTGCAGAGAATCCAAAGAAAAGATGTTCTATTGCCAGATCATAGAGCTGCAATATCCACATTTTATTTGCAAGAACATAGACAACAGCAATAATGACCAAGTGGAGTATCCTGGACTTGACGTAATAAAGTGAACTGCGGGACACTGCTCATGCAACTTCATGTTGCCAAAAGGTCATCATATATCTTCACCTGCAGCTGGAGGGTATTTACCTGGACATCCACCAGTTTTACCTCAAACTTAGGCTCAGTTTTTGCCAGAGGAGGGGAAGCTAGTAATGAGGATGACCTTCACCACTTCAGAGCCATTTCAGCTGTTCCCTACTTGAGCTAGAGTTGGGTAGGCATGGCACAAATTTTCTATATAAGTGGAACAGCAGATGTGCAGCTCAGGGCTCTACTTTCCTTGTCGGGGTATTAAACAAGGAACAGAGGCAGGAAGATTCTCTCCAACCCTTGCATAAATTCAGTCACAATTTGTCCCATCATATGAAGTTCATGGTAATGCAGCTGATGGCAGTCCATTAAATGAACTATCATATACACACAAGGGAGCAGAAACTCCTGAGTGTCAACTTTCTCCTCACTACCTTCCCAGAGTAACCTACAGCCATGGGACCATCTGTGGCCTACAGTAAAAACTCCTACCAAGAGTAACAGTAGTTTGAGTGAATATCGTGACTCAAGGCATCAACTGTCATAATTTGACTCTTGGCTCTACCTGGTGTCAGGGCAGAGTCACTGTGTAAAACTGAACCACTGAGAAGTCCAGCTGCAGTCTGGAGACTCTGAGCCTGGCAGAAGAACTGCACTGGAAATTTGACCACCAGGACCAGCCCCATCTGTCTTCAGAATCTGAGTAAAGCCATCCAAGAAATTTGCCTTGTAGCACTCTCTTGCTTCAACAGGTAACATTTTAATATCTTACCATTATTGCCACATGGTATTGAGTCACTAGAGGAGAAGTCTTACTGTATTTGCACATCTAATACCAGTCTCTAAGTGCTTTTATGAAGACAGCAAACAAGTAGCCATTACTTTACTGGTTTACACCAAGACATGAATTCTGGTTTTATTGTATTTTTAATTATTTAATTAATATTGTTAAGGAGAAACAGAACTAGTCTAAAATTTGGCCCCATTGATTTTAATATCCAATTCTTGCTATGGTACATGAAACATTCTGCGGAAATTTTTGGATAGAGTATAGGGATTAATCTCATCCAAATTCATGGACTCCAGGACACTGCACTCAAAACTTAATAATTCAGTTCAAGTTCTGTTTTCTGCAATAGCTTAGAGAACCCTGTTTTGAAAGCATAAAGTTTAACCATTTTTAACTGCACAGGCAATAATGGTGCTTGTCAAGACTTGCTGGTTTCTAAATACCCACACTGGCACCTCACCATGCTGAATCATTACACCTCATTCCCCAGTCATTATACCGCATTCCCAGAGTCACATTGCTTTGTTTTATGTTACTGAAGTATAAGAATGCAACACAATTCACCTGTCACTGAAAAGAAACCAGAAAACAACTTTGGTTTTGAAAATGCAGGTTAAGGAAGAATCTGCACGTCTCCAAGCCTGCACCTTTCAAAGTGCGCGGTTTGGGATGGCTTTCTAAAATGGCTTTGACATTTTGTGAACACCCACAACCAAGCATTGTGAATTATTTTGCTCATTTCACATCCAAGACTCAATGACTTTTCAAGCATTAAAAGCATATACTGCTGCATATAAACTTGAAATAACAGAGCTTTGAACTTCTCATTGCCTGCTATTGAAATTGCAGAATTACTACAGAATTAAAAGGCTTTAGAGATCAAAAACGTTCAGTCTTAACTAGAACAGCCACCCAAAACTGAGTGACACCTGTTAACAATGTCAGTGAAACAAAGGAAAGAGCAGTAATTCTTGTAATACAGATACAGCAGATAATATGTTTTATTGTATTGCTAACAATGAACAGTGGTGGTAACAGAACTTTTAACACTGAAATGGCAAGCAAACAGCTGGGAAGGGAAACCCACTACTGGGGCCACAGAAGTGTTTTAATCCTATGCTAAGTTTTTTGGCCTGGAGAAGCGGCACACTGAATTCATACAAGGCTAATAATTGTAATAATATGATCCTATCATGTAATTTGACATGTAGAATCATATAAACACATTCTCTCTAACTTACATCCTGCAACTCTCAACAACATATTCTAGACTCAGTAGTAAATTATTGCAATGTCAGTGGGTGAACTGCAGAGACCAGGTGAAGGATCTATAGCAAATAAAATAGAATAAACTGCCTGTCATTAGAGGCTACAGCATTTATTCACTAGGATCAACTTGATTCAAAGGAAAGATTGCCTTCATGAAGCTGAAGTCTTACTTGGGTTGTAGGAAATTACATCTTCTGTGTTTCAGATATTTTGGGAAGATCGCTGAAGACAATGTGGTGATTAATAGAGATGTTTGTCCTTAGTTACCTCATATAGCTTTGTTGTAATTTTATTGTAAAAATTGTATATTTGATTCAGTGTTCTGGGCATTATGAACCTTCTTTTTCCCTATACAGTGTGCCAATCTCTCATTAATATCAATGAGGTATGTGTACACCTCAAAAGCCACTCACAGCATTTGGCAGGATTAAGATAACTTGACAAAAGGAGCATTGAAACAGAGTTTCATAAAGGACCTGTAGCATTTAGCGCTGCAGTGGTATGTTCTGTGTTATTTGCATGCCTTGCTGAATCTTAACCATAAACTTCATTGAATATGATTCCCTACAGAGGAGAATGAGTATGCACCTTACTTGTATACATCAGAATTTTGAGGCCAGCTGAGGATTTATGTTTTCTGAAGAAGCAAGGGAGATAACTCCAGCTGGGTTGGAAAGGTAAAGCTAAACCAAGAGAGACAGAAGCAAAGTACTGCATCACTAAGGCAGTGACATCCAGTGAACAGATTGAAATGGGTTAGAAAAATAAATGGAAGTCTGAAAGCACAGTGTGGAGCTATGGATCCAGGCTCTTATATAAGAGTTATATCATACAAAGGAAATAAAACATCATTTGACTTACATTTCTCACCATGCCATCCGTTACAGTGGTGTTGCCAGACAAGAGCTAGAACAGATTTAGCCCCGTGCAAGTTGTCTTCCAAATGCTAGTACATAAATTATGATATTCTGTCCCCATTTGAACACTCAAGTGGCACTGAAGTAGATATTTGTGCCTCACAGTCTCACTCTTCCACCAGTATGCAGAAATGGGAATCCTCAGGCACCCACATTTACAAATTAAGCAAACATTATTCTGTAACAAATGACTACACACTTGGAAATTATTTTAAAGCAATCTGAAAAACAGCCTACAGGGGTTCCACAGATTTATTGCAAAACAAAAACAACATTAAACCACAAAACATAGAGAAAAAAAAAACATCATTTCCCATATGCTCAATATGTGCAATGGATATACAGCCCTTTAGGTAGCAATTGTAATAAAGAAAAGTCATCTGGGTCAAATGGCATATTTCTATTTATTATTAGCATTATTTAAACTATACTTAAGGTGTACAGAGTGCTCTAGAAACAAATAAAAAACTGACAGATCCCTTCCCTGAAAATCATACAACATGTGGCAGGCAAATCAAAGCATAATAACTTTTAAGTTTTGCAGTGAGGAAAAATGTCACAACAAAAACAGGTTTCAAAGTTTTTGGCTGTGAAGTGAAAGGCTAATTTAAGGGGTTTTTTTCTTTTTATTACAGAAAAAGCAGCAGTCTGCATTCAGATGGGCTCCTCCACAGCTGAAGCTACAAACAGGACTATCTCTAATACTACCAAGCAAACATAAAACAACAAGGAGCCCCATAAAACAAGAGAAAGCTCAGATCTCATTTGTTGGGTGCCAGCAGTGCACTTTATATATTTCAGAGGAGCTCACACAGAATGAAGCAGAGTTGCAAGGCAAGTCAAGCCTCAGATGATCCCCTGTCGTTAAACTAACACAGAGTATTTTATTAACCACGTCTGCATTTGCTACAGGAAGTGGCAAATTTGGCATTTGCTACAAACCCTGTCTGGGATGTTCTCAAAGTGTTGGCTGGCCCACAGCTGGAGAAGAGACCTATGTCCCCTGTCTTTGGCCCGGGGCTGGTGACAGAGCAGCCACACTCCTGCTTCCAGGGAGTTTGTAAACACATTTTAAGGCTGCTCCTCATCACAAGCTCAGAGGGACTGACCCCAAGGGGGGTGTCCCTGGGGCACCCTCTAAGGAGCCCTCACCCTGTAAGGGGGTGGCAGCAGGGCACAGAGCCTCTTCAACACAGAGGGACCAGATGAGAACAGGTTTGTGGGGCTGGAGGCCTCCACAGATGTCTTATGTTTAAGCTGGATAAGTATATGCAAGGACACTTAACTGCTCAAGTATTAGGTCAGACTTTGCCGAGTGAGCCTGACACAATAAAGTCAGTCTTCTTGTCTGTGTAACAAGTAGACTCTCTGACATACAGATGAACCATAAACTCTTCCAAAATACATAAAAACTAATTTCTGATGCCTGAGGGCATAGCAAGATATAAAGGAAATCCAAAATGGATGGAACTGTTACAACTTTACTGTAAGAAGCAGGGCACATAGACTGCTAGGGAGGGACTTGGGAGGAACTACAGACACAGCATACCTTTTTAGATCTGTGTAAGATATGTATATAGTACAAAAGGGCACACATATGTATACATACATAAAACCAAAAATTACACACTAAAGCATTCCTCTCCTATTATTTCTTTCCTTCTTCAAACTGAAACACAATGCACAGGGAAATGATTTTCATTTACAGAAGTGTCATACATAAAAAAATAATTAAAACATTAGATTTTTCCAAATAGATTTTATGAAATAAATGAAACTCAGCATTTAGTGAAAGGGAAAAAGAAATCCCTCAGACTAACCTTACTGATACGGAGAAGACCAGCTTCCAGGCCTTCTAACTGGTTTTTATTGTACCTTCATACTTTTGTCCACCTCGTTGTTATCCTCTCCCCAGCAACCTGTATTAACTAGTCCACACCACTGGAAACATCACCTCCAGCCATGCTCACGGGTGCCGATTTTATTTCTCTCAGTAATTTCTTTAATGTTGTGTGTGAGTACAATACCCAGTATTTCAGCTCAGATTTACACAACAACTCTGCTATTTCCTACATGCAAGTGCATTTCTCCAAATTGGATTTCTGAATATAATGCAAGAACATTTTGCTCACAAAAAAACTTTGTTTATTAGCAACATAAAATTGTCAGTTGTTTATGCCCCACTTGTAAATACTGGGCCACATTAACATAAACTTGCCAAATGGAGGGTGAGAGGAGAGTGGGCTATTTTCCTTGCAATCCTTCAGCAGGAGACAAAAAAAATTAATAAAATCAAGCATGGTGTGAAGAGTTACTATTCATTCTTGTAATTAATCCCTGGCTACAAAGTGGTGACACATGGCCTGGAGGACATGAGCGTGCCCAGCCATGGCCAGATCTCCTTATTTACTGCCCTGAGCCTCAGCCGTGTTTGCCAGCTTGACTTTACAGGAGAATGTGTTGGCTCATCTTGTGAAAATATATTGTTAGGCTATATATTTTAAATGCTGTCTACCCTCCTTGTAAGATTCAAGACCTAATCAATCCTTTATGTTATAACCAGGTGTAAGTCATAAAGGGGTTGTTATTACAAAATTTTATGGAGTGAGGCGCTTAGGTACTCATGCGGCAGAGAGGTTATAACATCCACTGCACCCTCATGTTTTCAGATACTGCTGTCAAGATTTCTACCTACTGGTCAATTTTAAATATTTTCCATTAATCTGAACTCACTGGATTCAAATTTGAGAGTTGCCTCTGATGGTGGTTCATTACAGCAAAATTCTTTAGCCACAGACAGAGCTGTGTAAGAGTCTCTGTGGGTGTTTCAGCTTGAGGCCAAAGCTTGCTGTTGCATGCCACAGCACTGAATTTGAGTTTGCACCTCTGAGTTTAAAACCCAAATAAATTCCCTCAAAACTTGATTTTATATGCACGTTGTGGATGTACCTGTGGTGTTCAAGCTGTCCTCTCACAAACTTCCTGCAACAGTCTTTGCTCCCTTCTCCAAATTCCAGCCCTTAAGTCCCCCCCACCAAGCACCACCTTTGGTAGTGTCTCACTCTGCTATTTTTGTCCCAGGTGAATCTGACTCCTCTGTAATTTGACAGAGTAGTTGGAACTCAAAGGATCCAGTTCCCACCTACACAAATGGAAAAAAAAATTAGGGCAAGACAAGATACCAGGTATCCACAGTGCTATTACTATTATCTTGATAAAATAGCAGGGACACACATTCTGCCTGTCACAATTAAGGTGATAAATGCCTGTTTCTTTGAGGCTTGTTTGGAAGTCAATTATGCAGATTATTTCTAGAATACAGACAGATGGTGTTTTCCCCCATATGAGACAATCAAGTTGAACTTTGATATGTGCATAAAAATACTGTAATTTGTCAAGCTCCAATGGGGCCATTTTATCACAGATAACCAAAAGACTATATGGATTTTTGTATTTGCCTCTTTTCGATTAACACAGCCCATATTTCTTTTTATTCCAATTTTTTTTTGAATGAAAGCTTTGCTATGTTTCATCTTGAAGCCAAATATTGATCTTTCTGTTTAGTCTTCAGGTTTTGATTAACGCAGAAGGTTGCCAAGTGAACGGCTTCTTGTTTGTTTTCTGTTAATTCTTTTTTTATTATTCACTTGCTGCAGTAAATCTTGCTTTTATTGTCCAACCACTGAAAAGAAAAAATGGATTGATTTGAGCCCCTAAATAATATACAAAGCAGAGCTTTTGAAAAGACTGATGCAATGTTGACCTTCATTTTTTCCCCTTCTCTTGTTGACAATAGAACATTTTTGATTGACTTGAAAGGAAAGAAAGGAAGAAGATTGATTTTGACATGTTAATCACGGTTTAATTTGACTAAAGCTTTAGAAAATGTGTGTTTAGTAAGATGTTTTTAACAAAAGAAAAATAAGCTGTTCTAAGTGTGAGAATTATTATAAATTTTTTCCTTGTTATTATCATTCTCTATCAGGCTAAATTTCATGCTCCTGTTTAAAAACTGAGTTGTATTCCTTTCTTTATTAACAAATGTTCTGACAGCCTGGATACCTCTTCATCAGCTCCATAATAGGTTTGCTAAGCAATAAAAATAAATAGAAAAGCTCTGACAAATGTAGGAAAGAATGGTCTGAAACAGACTGGGAGACAAAGATCCTATTTCTGGTAGAGAGTTTTTTATATCACTGGGGGCAAATGACTTGGGCTCCCAGGGAAACACAGCCGAGGCAAAGCACCAGCTCCAGTCCAATCCAAACCAGGGATGCCTTAAGCCTGCTTAGCAAAGGAAACAAGACCTCATCCAGGCTATACATATTAACCAATGTGCAAGTTCAGAACACATGTGGCCACTCATAGATGCTGTCCCTACCTCTCTGAGGCTGAGTGTCAGAGGAGGTAAGGTAAACAAGGTTTTATTCTGAGAACTTTTTAGATACTTGGCAACACTACCTAGAGTATAGAGCATAAATATCTGGTAAAAAAAAAATCCCATAGATTTAGATGCAGACAGGCATTAAGCTAACAGGTATTTATGTGGAACATTGTACCTACTTCAGCTGTCAGAGGCATGAGGAGGATTATCAAGGTTCACAAGGAGACATGGATATCAGTCACTAAAACCCACAACATTTCTGCAAAACCCATAAAGAGGAACTCCAAACACCTGCTCTCATCAATCTACTTCCCAAAGTACCCGAATATTTTTAAAGTTTTCATTCAGCCTGAAAGAGCAATTTCAACAACTTCAGCTTTGCCAAGTCAGAAAGTTGCTCTCAAGATATTAATGTTACCAGCTCTGAGCCCATCCACCTTCCAAATAGCAAAATGCTGCACAGTAACCTACCAGCCATGCTGGGCTGGGCACTTAGCAGTCAATCTGTTAATATTCCTAGCATCTTTGCTGTTCTGGTGATTGTTTAATGTCTCTGGATATGCACTACCTTCATTAAAGATCATGCAGTTCATTAAAGACCATCCAGATTTTCACTGGCCTCAGATTTTCACTAAGAAACCTGGATCCATATAAATAAAATATTATGTGAAAGTAATAAATATTTAGATTTTCTCTTACAAATGTCCTACCTTATTTTCACTCCAATAGGATATAATACCAGTAAGTACTCAGGGGTCTGGTAATGCATTGTTACATCTGCCAGCTATGCAGGTGTATGAGCTCCATGTGCTAAAGAGTATAATGGTCTTCCCTTAGAATACAAATTAAATTAGGTCATTATCTCAGTAAAGTTCTGATCCATCAATATGACTATTCTGATAGCAAATATCACCATAGAACTAGTAAAAGCTGAAGACATGGCTAACTGTTCTGGACTGGAGCCTAAATTACATTTCCAAATAGAATAAAATATGCCTTGAATGTTAAGCTCCCCCTGAAGTCAACACTATCCTTATGGACCACTTTGTTTCAGACTTTGCATTTTCTTAATGAAATCATAATTTTAACAAAATACAATGTCTCTTCTAGTCATTAACAACTTACAATCAAAAAAAAGCCCTAAAAATAAGCCATGTGCCTTTCAAACATGAACTCCTATTACCTCCGTTCTATCCAGATGTTACTGGGACTAATAATTTTCCCCGTATGAATAATATGTGTACATTGTAAGCACAAATTTATTCTAGGAGTGCTTACCTCCATGATGTTTGATGCTCACAAAAAACTTGTACAAGTGGTGAGGTCTCTGCAAAGGTCAAGAAGGCTAAATAACAGGTTATACTTAATTCAGACAGTTTACATGCAGAAAGAAGCCTGAGAAACATGAACTGTATGTCTATAAAAAGAAATACACCTCATTTTATTGAAACTATTCATAGCAAATAGTTGCAAACAGGGCACCCCAGTGGAATTAACTTCTACAGAGAATATAAAAAGATCATCTTTACAATTGACTGTGTCTACTTTCTTTCATATGCTCTTTAGTTGGAATAGAATCTCATTTATGCTATTGGGTGTTGGATCAAACATCACAAATGCTTTCAGTTCCTTTCCTCCTCTGTTTTGTCTGAAAGGTAGAGTTCACCACTGTTCTAAGACAAATATGGACCTTCATCTAACCAGTTCTGCATCCTGCTGGATCAGGCTGTTAATGCCCTGCAGGCCAGTGAGGTAACTGGGAGCATTCAAACCCAGACACAATTGCTTTCAATGCATTAAGTTGGCAAGAAACAATATTAAAAAAAAAACCCAAAACATTTGTTGATGGGAATGTGGAGGGTGAGAAGGACCAGCAACTTCAACAAGGCAAAGGCCAGTGCAGTAGCAACAAGGCACAGCCTCTGCTTGAGGCTCCTGTTCTCTGTCCTACTCCATCCTATTCCCCTTCTGAATGATGATCAGACACCGAGCCACAGTCCCTCCATGCATGAACAACATTCAACTCATAGCTGGAAAAGCCCATTGTAGTCCTTCAGTGCTTCAAGGAGAGAAAGCACAGAACATGAAAGGATGAAATACATGCAAGCAGAGAAATCTACAAAGTGACAAATGTAAGTTTTTGACTGGCCTTTTTAAAGCACATTCATTTTATAAAAGCACACTGTAGATGGAAGAAGATGCTAGTGACGTGCATTTTCAATAAACCAAATTCATTATCATCAAGTGACGTAATAAAACAATTGATTAATTTTGCACATCCTTAAAACAAATTGTTCTATTTCCAACTGTGTGTAACTTTGCAGGGACAAATCAGACCTTTGAAACTAACAATTTAATTTTTAAGGGTGTCCTTGAAAGACTGCAGCCATATATAAGTTACAGGATACCAAAAAAAGGGCCCCGTAAATAACAAAAACTCAGGTTGAATGTCTGAAATTGAAAACATGCATGCAACTGCTGCAAAATATATTACTATAGTCAAAGCTGCTCCTTAGACTCAAGAGCTCATATGGCAGTATTTAAAGGTCAACACTGAAGGCAGTCACATTAAAAATGAAGTTGAAGAATATGAAATCCAGTGTTCAAATGATTTCTTTGCCCAGGGTCCTTATTAGAAAGGTAATCTCTTTTCTATCACTGTTTAACAACATGTCATTACTATGTGAAGTGTTTTAAAATACCTGTAGTACAAAAGATTATATTTAAAACCAATTCATTCTATTACATCACAAGCAATACATAAAAATGGGAAAGAAATTATAAAGATGTTAATTTTACTGGCAATTTTGTAACACTGCTTGAGAGAGAGAGCAGACAGCCCTAACTCCTAAAATTACATTGCAACTGCAGGCCATTTTATCACATGAATATTACCAAGTTATGATAATTCCTCCTGCTGATTTTAAATAAATCTTCTTGGACTCTCTCACACACTCTCCTTCCCACTCTTTTTGCTATTAAAAGCAACCTGTGAAGTTACCACCCAGGTGAATTTTTCCAAATGCCTGTAGTTCCAATGTTAGAACCATGCCTTGCATAATGGGAAGTTTACATGAAAAGTCAAGGTTTTGATGAATGTCACACTTGAAAGCCAATTAAGTGGGCTGAAAGGAAGACACAATTTCCCATTGTCTAATTGCCTCACAGCACCTTCAAGGTAATAAATTTGTCACATTGAATTATTAATGAGGAACGAATATTTGACTTGAAGCCTTGAATAGAAAGTAGTTCATTATCAGTTGGCATTGTTCCTTCCATATAAAAGAGAGGCACTATGGGAGTTAAAGCAAGTTGTCAGAGAAATCTTTCCCTCTCATCACTGTCTCACACTGAGTGCACCTTTTACATCCTATAAATGTTCCAATGAGGGGGGAAAATTATGGTGCATTTAATTCCTAATTCTCTTTGGCCTTTGCAGCCTGACAAATAAACTTCCATCTGGATTCCCCAAATACAGGCTTTAACTGTATCACTTCAGACATAGAGGTTGGAAAATTTTTAGAATTGGCCACATAAAAGTACAAGGAGCACAATAAAGCAGAGGTCAGTTTTAGGTTTATGTGGCTCTTAAAGGATTTCTGTCTTATCTCCTCTGCAAAGCATTGCTCACACACCTGCTGAGGCTGGGGAAAGAGGTAGAGCAGTATATTTATTCTTAATCCACACTTTCTAAAGCAAATTTGATGCACTTGAAAAGCATTCATTTCAGCACAGAAGACCTTTCTAATGGAGAAGGGGTCTCTGCTACACATCCTATGCACAATGAGAGAATTATAATAAAAATGGAATCCAGGTGTTTGGTTTGGTGTTAGATCAAATTATGAAATTGAGTTCATTTGGGCATATCTTGGCTTTCTCAACAGGCCAGACTGGCCATGCAGTGTCTGGGACCCTGCCCTCCCCGAGCTCAGGGTGGTTGTCAGCCGCTGGGAGGACACACCCCCCAGGCAGCACCCACCTTTGCTGCTGTAAATTGCAGCATCATTCACTACATTGGTGGGACTCCAGAGCTTTATTGTGTGGCACAGAAGAGCAGTGGAGAAACCAAATCCCTGTTACAGAGCTTGCAGGGGAGCACCTTTGGGCATTAACACTTGTGTGGGGGAGGCTTGGCTTGGCTGCAGTCATGTGTAAAGACCAAATCTTGTTCTCCTCGGGCAAAAGCTAAAGTGCTGTTAAGACTCTTTTGAGATGCAACATTTGCCAGAGAGGTTTGCTGATCTAAAGAGGTATTTGAAAGGCCTATTCCAAATACTGGTTTGAGCCCCTAGCAAGAAATCTCTCAGACATGGCATTTCTGGCACTCTGTCGGGACTCTAGAGATGAGGATGCCTTGAGGCTTCAATAGCTTTAATTTTGCAATGAATTTGACTTGGAGTCTTTCATGTATGTACCAGTAAGGTCTGCAGTAGAAACCTTAGAAGTTAATGAATAAGACAGGGAGATTTAGAGATTTGGGCATATAATTACTATAGCAACATGTGCTCTTTCTTCCACTACCCCATGAGATCTATTAGGCATGCTACAGTAAACCAAATAAATCACAGGTCACAAAACACAGCAATAAATCCTACCCATATTAAATTGCAAAGTAATTAAAACTGGTATGATATTTACATTACAAATTCACTAATAACATCAGAAAAAAATTCTGACTACAAGTGCATCCAAAGCAATCTCTGTAGTGTTTCTTCAACTACTCCTAACCTGAAGCCCTTCTTTTTCCAGCAGGGACAGACATACAAAGGTTTTTAGATACTTAAGTGTGCCACAGACTCTTCCTAAGGCTTCATAAAAGTTTCTCTCTTGGTTAGATCCCTAATACCACTGAAATAATCTTATTCTAAAAGTAAATTCTACAAGAACACACCAAAATGGGCAACTTCAGCTAATTAAGTTTTTGTAAAACACTGAATAGTACTATTTAAACTGTTTAATGACAGCTTGAGTTTCCATGTCCCAGTCCCACTTCTAACCAGGGTCAATTCAACAAAGAACAACAACAACAAAAAAATAGCAGGTGCAACCCTTAGTGCTCCAGTACAAGTATTGTTGAAGGGCCTGAGTGGAGCCTGACCTCTTATTTCCACTGTGCCTTGCAAAGAGAGAATCTCAAGCCCCAAAAGCCCTCAGGCCAGAATCTTTCAATAGTGCTGAAACAAGAAGCAAAACAAATGAATTCGCTCATATTAAATCTGACAACAGTGAAATACTCATTATTATCCCTGACTTACAGGGCAAGTCAAGCCCTTAGTCACCCTGGTCCTAATATACTGCTACAGATAGCAAACAGTTTCCATCCTTTTTCAGAATAAAGCATCTACTGCAGACCATACTCTGAAGTTAAACTCAAGTTTTCATTACGCGTGTGGTGGATTTTATTATTCCTTTGTTTTCGCTTTGGTCACCTGGCAGTAGTTACATGTCCTCCTCAGGATGTGGCAATTAGACATCTTGTGTTAGACACTGATATTGCTCAGTCCTGGGCTTGCACTCCATGCAGTGACTCCCGGTACATCACAAAGCCACTATAAACACCAGCCAACACCTCCTGGCAGCCTATGAAAAATGTCCTATTTTGAAACAATTTTGCCTCTGCGTGATGTATGTTCTGTTTTTCCTTTCCCTTGCTCTTCATTACTAAGAACATTTGCATGAAAAATAGCATCTCTCTTTTTCAGAAAGTTCAGTTGTTCCTGCTGCTGCTATTTTTCTCCCTGCACTTGAACTCGTAATCCACTCTTTGTGTAGCTACAGTGGAATGCTGTGAAAATGACTGTGGTATCAGCGAAAAGAATAAAATGTAGCTGCTGATGAGTTCTCAGGAGGAAGGCTGGGGGCTTATGTTGCTCTCAGTACTCAGCACAGAAACAAAATGGGCAGATGCCAACATCTAAAATTTTGCCACCTTCAGTAGCAGTTCTCTGACTGTCAGCCCTCACAGCTGTAAGTGGGGCTGGAATTTCTGCAGGCATGCAGCACATCCATCCCCACGGTGTCACACACAGCCTGGAGCCAGATAACCTCTGCTTCTTCCCTTCTGCTCCCCTCCCAGGGCATCACAGACCACCAAAGTCTCTGGAGATGCCCCTCTGAAGTCACACACAAGCAGGAACCATCACAGGTGTGTGAGACAACCCTTGAAACACATTTTCTTTTGCATCTTTGCTCAAATCCACTCTGACTGCAGCAGCGAGCATTTTCCTAACCCACCACTTTCACTCTGCAGAGGTTACTGACACTCAACTCTCACCCCTCTCCTCTCTGTGTCACAGGTCACTTGCTACCAAAAACTTTCCTCCCATGCTGACCCTTGCACTCTGAAGGGACCCCCTGGAAAACCATCCCAGAGCCTCCCTTGCTCTTCCCAGTCCCTTTTTTTTAATTCCTCAGTGGCAACAAAGAGCCTCACCACAAGCAAGTCACTTCTCCTGGCTGATCTCAGCCTGTGCTGCCCCTGTGCTGCCAGGACTACATCCATCAGTTGGTTCATGCTCCAGCCTGTGCCTTCTCTTGGGCAAACCCCATCATCCACACTGGGATTCTGGTGCATGGATAATGCTCCAGTTTGCTCTGGCACAAAAAGCAGTGCACGTACATAATAAGCAAAGATGTAATACGGAAAGCACAGGCATATGCTAATTTCCCCCATTTCACACTGTTTTTGCTGGCCTTTAATCCCTAAACATCAAGCCAAACCATGAAATTATGTTTATGGTGAAATATTGGACTCTGTCCAGTCATTTTTCCTGCTGTAAAACTAATACACAAAAACATTTCTAGTTTAGAGCTGGAACATTCTACTTCCCAAGGAGAATATTTCTGCAAGAATGTGGCCAAGGAAATTTATCCCAGCAGAGGGGAGCAAGAACCACCTACACATGGGGACAACGAGCCCAGAGCACTGTAAGTGGTGCAGAGACCTTGAGCTGGCCCTCCACAGGGCCTGAATTTCTCCCTGCATGCCCATTCCCACACAAAGATACAAAGCATGTTGCTATCAAAGGGCCTGCCCCAGAGCATCACTGCAGCCATCAAATTGCTACTCTCTACTTTCCTTTTCCAGGATGGAATTACTCAGATTATATTATGGCTCCAGAAGAAAGTGAGGGGGGAGAGAAGTCAGCAAGAGCCACCACATGCTGTAAATCCTCAAAAGACGCCTTCATCAGTCACACTGTGCCTTTTCATTTCTTAGGAGGAGTCAGCTGCTGACTGCTATGTTTTCTGTCCCTCCCACCTTCTTATCAGGATTACTATAATTTTTTGATTATTCATTTCTATGCAGTGGACAAAAAACATCAATCACTTTAACCAAATGTTTTAGGAAGTTAAGTTTTACTTTCAAAAGGTGGCTATCTGCATGAAATACTTATTATTCATAATGCCTTTAAACAGAATCTGTTTTTCCTGAGCATCTGAACACGAGCTGAGAGCTCGGACATCTTCTGGTGATCACCAATTTTATTTTTTAAACCCATGGTGGGCTGTATTCATGCAAGCACCTCTGCAAAATAGAAGAGATCCATACATGATGAATTTAAAGAGCAAGCCTCCTCAAATCCAGCAATAGATGAACACAGAGGTGCAGGGTAGAAAAGAGTAGCAGCTTAAAGCTGAAAAGGTGAAGTACTACAAATGGGGAGAGAAGAAATGGCAGAAAGCCACAGGTCCATACATCTCAGTGGAAAGGAATTCACAGAACTCTCCCTGCTTGAATGTGGAGGATGAAACTCCAACTCTGACCATGCCTTCCCACTAGTTTTCCTCTCCCTGGTTAATAATGCAATAAACACAAAGGCAGAAAAGATACTTTTAGGAAAATCAATGTTTTTAAGATAAAACATCAATGTAATTCAAACAGCCTGAGTCAACTGCCTATAGTAAATTAAGTTTAAAATTTTAACAAACTGTCATGTAAAACTGGTGGTGTCTGACAAATTCAATTACAATAGTAATACATCACTCACAAAAGTATTATTGATAGTGACAGGAAGATATTGAATTTAAATTATTCATTTTTATTGATTAAACAGTATCTCTTCACCAAGAATGGGGCAAAACATCTGACAAACATTCAAGATTCATATTTTAGCTCCTAAAATAAATAGCTGTCAATCCCCCATGCTGGGTTTTTGCATATTCCCCTGCAGTGGATCAAGCCAGCATTAAAACTTCGTGCATGGAAAGCCATTCGCCCATATTTCTTGTAGCTAACACCAAGCTGCAAAACACTCTTTCCCCTCCCAGAAGTCACTTGAAAAGCTGTTTCTGTGAAAATGTGCACACTGGTGTGTCCCTGTGAGCTGCTGCCTTACCCACCTGCATCTCAAAGTAGACATTCCAGGCAGGTGGGACACCTTGACTCAATACCAGCCACAAAATGTCATCCCTACTGCTAATTCCCTCTGCCCAGGACCAGTCAGGAGATTTCAGCTGAAGTCTGGACCTTCTAGTCATTCCATACAGCCAGTCTGAACTTCATTCCTTGCCAGCAGCAGCGGTATCCCAAAAAAAAAATGAAAGGAGTAATTGCTTTCTGAGCTCAAAGACTGAACCGAGTCACACTGAGAATACTGACCCTGAGCAGCTCTAACACGTGTATTCCAAGAAAAATAATCAGGGAAGAGAAAGTCAGGTCGCCTTCAACATGCAATTCTTCCCCTCAAACTATTACCTGTGAAAAGTCCAGGGGATTGTTATTTCATTTAAGTTCTTAGTTCCTTGCCCAAATGCTGTCCTTTGAGGTTTTCACTCTGATGGCACTGAACATCACACATACAACAGGAAAATAAATGAACACCAGCAAAGTAGGTGGAAGCAAAAGAAGAAGATTAAAAACACCAAGCCTTAAACCAAGCAACAATCTCTTATGGGAAGGAGGCCTCTTGCATCCAGACATGTGCATTTAATTGTTTCTGGAGACTTTTGGCCATGGAGTTTTGACACATCGATAAAACATGGAGTTTTGACACTGTCTCCTACTATAAGTGAGGGAATGTCAGGCTGAGAGTTTGGACATTTTTGTGCTGTTAATATTTTTACTTACCTGCACAGTCTTAAGGGCTGAAGGAAAATAAACCAGCATGAGTGTGTACATCTGGGTGATCTTCATGCACAGTCAGAGTGGCAGAGCTGGTGGGATATACAGTCTTCAGTTTCCTGTAGCAACTCACTCTCACATCAAAGCATGGGGATTAAACACAATTTTCCACATGAATGTACAGGGTAACACACTCAAGGACTGTGCACATCATTAATGTGCACATGAATAAATGTCAAGTAAACCTTTCATAACCATAATGCATTTTTGGTGGATTTTTAGGAGAATTTGAAGTTCTATTGCCTTTACCTATATCCAAATGTACTGATACAGTGCTACATTTGGTCTGAATAATCTCACTTGTCTATATCTGACTAGTTTTCTCTTCAGAACATTAAATTTGAATCCTCATAGCTTGAGCACTGTTATCAACATAACTAACATTGCTACTAACATAAGATTACCATAAGAATATCATAAGATTATCCAGCCATGAAAAAAAATTATCTTGCTATTCCAGACTTGCAACATTTGTGTGCCAGTGCCAGCAAGAGTTTGCACACTCACACATGTTGGATCCCAAACCACAATCAGCACTGGATGTTGGATAAGCAGACTGCACATGGTGGAGCCCAAGGCATGGGCAGTTCATTAACTGGTCCCAGGACACACAGCCCGACATGGCCAAAAACAAGCCTGGGAGATTGGTTTTACCATTAACCAGTGGCTCTTCCTACATTTAATGTTAATGTTTGATTTTTAGTTCCAAGGGAGGTATTCACTCCTGCTCTGAATTTTCAAGAGGGAATAGAAATGTGGTGCCACAGCTCTGTGTCAATGAAACATTCCAGTGGGGCAGTAATACAGGAGTAGCACAATTTATTCTCTTCCCTGGTCTACAGAACAAGAGAGAAGTAAATAAGATTAAACTAAAGAAATTTTCTATACAATTAACAAGCAAATTTATTTAGATAACAGGTTTATTTTTATAGGGTTTGGGGTTTTCTCAGGAAAAAAATTTCCTCTCCTGCCTCCAACTGACATTTTTATTTCTTTTGCATGAAGTCTTTTTTGTCTTTTGGTACAAGAAGGTTCAGCCTAATACCTGGATTATTTCTGTCTACTTGAAATGAAAAGGAATTTGTTTTATGTGTTTGACCTTTGATAAACTACTATACAGTAAATCCTTTTCCTTTTCCTCTCCCTGCTGATGTGTATTTGGTCCAGTGTAAATACAGCACCTTTCAGCAGCTCTGAGAAACTTCAACAAGGGACCATGGAAAATTAGTTTGTTCCTAGCATTACTATGCCCTTGTTTAAAACCCTTGTGTGATCCATCAGAAAAATACATCAAATAAAGAACCTCAATGTTTAAATGGTTCACAGCCACTCTACCAAAAAGCAGTGAATCCTAGATGTTTCAATATCTCTTAAAACCTTAAAATCTAATTTAAATGCCTACTTCTTAAATGTCCTAGTTTTAGCACATTTCAGCTACTCAACAGAAATATCCTGAACCATTAAATGAAATGGAGCTTCTCAATCCTAATTCCCTACCCATATTTCCCAACTCATCCCCTTCATACCAAATACACAGCAGAAACCTATAGGAGAGGCTTTGGGTCAATCCCCAAAGGTGTACAACGCTGGAATAAAAACTGGACAAGGTTTCTTGGCACCTATTTAAACCCAGAGGCTAGACTCACTGTTTTGTGGGGAACACTGAGTGAAATCTGAGTCCCACTGGCTTCCAGTCACAGCAGGCTCCCATTAGGGAGAACTCACCACACACACCTGAGTTACACCATCTGTTGGCCATGGCACAAAAGAGAATGCACAGATAAGATGTTTTTTTCTGCTAACAGGTGAATAAGAGCCTGTAACTGCCAAGAGGGCTGCACAACAAAAAGATGGGATTTGGAAGGAAAAAAAAACAAGTTTAAAACAATCCCTTCAACTGAGAGAAATCAGTTCTTGATTTCCATAGGGAAGAGTTTACAGGCATTCACAGTGGTTTTCAGCAAACAAATTTTAAAAAGCAATCTATCATGTTGATAAACTCTCTTTTATCCTCTGCCTAGCCTAGAACTACCTTGTGCCAAGTCTCTGAGAACAAAGTTAGGGAGTTTTTCTTCCACAAGAGCATTTTGCTACTTGCTAGTTAGTATTTCCTGAATCTTTATGCTTCAATGAAAAACAATGAATCTTACGAAAGAGACTAGAGGAAAAACTTTAACAATTTTAGATCATTTTCTTAATTATTAAACAAACTCTGCTTTTCTTGTTTAGCTCTACTATTCTGCACATCTGTCCCATTATTCAGCAATTAATGTTAAAAATAAAAGCAGTTCTTCAGATCCTCAGGAAGCAAGTCCTACACCAAAAACCACAATCAAAAAGCCATAAATCTGCTGGGTGCAGCTCTCAGATGTAGAAATGTCCAGCTGAAAACATTCAGATAGCCCAGCTACCTCAGTGAGCCTCTAAATACATCAGCACACAGAAAATTTCTGAAACCATCTTGAGTTCAAACAAGTGAAAAAGCATATCAGCATTGATCATGATTGGTTCTGTGATGCTCCTCTTATGTGCTATATGCTGTCCAGCCTCTGCAATAAGTAAATCACACTGTTTGATCAGGTTGTATACTAATAACTGATCTAAGTCAAGGCAGAAAAAAAATGCAGTATATGATTTTGAACTGCAAATACCTAAGTGGCCAGACTGTAATTGTAATCACCAGCATTCTGGTTTGTTCTGCCTTACCACTTCAGTTTCTTTAGTATAATCTGTTCATTCTATAGTTTTTTTTATTTTTCCCTGGTGATAAAAGGTTTTCCATCGCACAGAGTTATTCCCCAGGCAGCAGCAGAGGCTCCATCTGGCATTATGTGCTCTCTGCAAAGTCACCAGGAGCTGAAGGTCTCTGCACCAATTGGGGATTTCTTTTGACTACCAAACCCCAGAGCTGCTTCAAGGCAGTACAACTCCATTTCTGGGGAGACCCAGCACTGTCATTTTATCACGAGGAAAACTTCAGGAAGGTGGCCACAGCACTGGCCTCTCCCAGCAAAGAGCAAGGCCACCACGTCCCCACTGGGATCTGACAGCACACAGTGACACACACACAGTGTGCCCAGGGCACAGGGAAGGAGGCAGCTGCCAGGATGCTGCCTGCAGGAAAGGCAGCCTCTCTGCTCTGCATTTGCCAGAAGGTGCTGGGATGGACTGTTTCAAACCACTCCAGCCTCCTGCTCTGGGAGAAGAGGGAGACAGGCAGGGTTGTGAGAGGAGGCAGCTCTGTCCTGCTACAGCCATCACATCCTACCCCAGCCCATGGGACCCTTCTCACTGGAGTCCTCACCAGGGACCCCAGTGCAGGTGGTGAGCACAGAGTGCCAGGGGTGCACGTGGAGGGGATGGGTTTGGACCTGTGCTACAAACCATGTACTTCACTTGTAAGGTAAGGGAAACCTGAAATCCAAGTCCCCACGAGCAGCCTGGGCTGGTGAAGTTGTAAGGCCCATTTTGCCAAACCAAGGGGAAGAGCAGTCACCCACAATGTCACCCCAGCTGTGCTGGCCCCACAGCACACGCTCAAATCCATGGCAATGGTCTGTTCTGGGGCTGAGCAGCACAGCCCAAACTGCTTCCTAGCTGAGGCTGCAGCAGCACTTCAGTCCCACAACTTTAGGGCTTCAGATTCAATTCAGCACAAAGAATATCTTGCAATTTAGGCAAGTAGAAAAGTGTCTTTGCCTGAGTACTAACAAAACTTTGTATTGTCTGGCCACAAGCTGGGTTTTGGCAATTAATAATTGGGAAAGTGTAGTAAAACGTTTTGAAAGATGAAGTTCCTAGAGACTTCTCCTGTTCTTTCAAAAGCATCATGTGAAATTGCTCTTGATTCCACACAGGTCAAAAGACAAGGGAATAGCAAGCACTGCTAAGGAAAACTAAAGGACAACTCATGCACTAATAACAAATCCTCACTGTTGATGGAGATACTCATGAATTTAACCAAAAGTTATTTGCATATAATGTCTGTTTCTGAGGTTGTAGTGTTTACCATTGTTGCTCTTAATTATTTCTGACACATTCCGTATTACTTATGGCCTTCAGTGACATTGAGAAATTAACTCTCAGTCTTCTTTAAAGCATATGTGCCAAGAAACAGAATTAAATGCTGCACATTTGTATTACAGCATTCAGGCACCTGAAGTAATCAAGCCAGTGCATGCAATGACATGGTGGGAATAATGCTTATATAAATGCCTCTGAGGAATGAGGGCATCCATAGGCAGATTTTTGCTCTCTCCAGTGTCTTGTCTCAACTTGGTTGTTCAGGGAAATTCTGAACTTCCAAGAAGTTTTAATCAGCCCATGCTGATAGAAAACCAATCCCAGCATGGCTGGCTTGAGGGACTTACAGAGAGGAACAGAAACACTTCTCAGGGTACACTCACCCCAAAAATATCTATCAGCCTGGAGGTGTATGAAAGGTGCAGCTGACCCAAAATAGGAACAAGATGCCATTCATCCTTCTCCTAGTATTTGTCCACACTCCCTGCAGCACAATGGCTACACACAGTATTTTTTGGCCCGTGAGAGAATTCTGTTAATGCAATCAGTAACCTCAGATAGGAGCATCCATGAAATACTTTGGAAAGTTAATGAAATCTGCCCACCAGAAAGGCTGAAAATTGTTGTCCTTCAGCTGTGTCTTATTTACTTTTCAGGGCTATTTCCTTTTCAAAACAGTATGTGGACAGCAATAGTTTTCCTTCTTGTGGCAGGTGCAGGTGAAAACTTACGATCCGTGGGCAAATTTATAGCAGGGGTTTGGTACCAAAAGATAGGAACTGAAAATTAACTCTTACTACTTTCAAATCCATTAAGTTCCTTCAAGCCTCTAAATCTTCTCATGATCTGCCCCTGGGGCCCAGCCTGAGCTGGATGCCACTGTCTCTGCAGGGGAAAAAATAATAAAAATTTGCTACTTAAGCCTTAACATTTTACTAGAGCTTAACATCAGCTGGGCAGATTCTTCAAAGGTCCATCTGAACCCACAGAGAGTGGTAAAAAGATCAGTCAGAGAGCAGGATCCTAAAATACACCATCTCTTCATGTGCATTTGAAGTCAGACTCTCTGATCCATTGTCTTATCTCCTGTTTCATCTGCAACCTGCCAACCTTTCCAGGAGCAGATTTGTATGCACATAGATGTCTGTGAAATAGTTGTTCTTTAGATAAATTTGGCTGAAAACAAAGCAACGTTATGCACAGATCAGAGACTGCAGCTCATCAGCACCTATTATCACTAAGTAGGAAACTGCAGACAGACACACACACACAGATGCAGCTGCTCCATCACCATGAGGGTGCTGCAGTGCCAGAGCTGCACCACCACGACAGAGTGCCCACAATGGGTACCTCGTGCTCTGCATCACGTGCTGAGACACAAGGAGTGGCTGCAGCAGGCTGGAGAGGGGTACAACATAAATGCAACCATTATACCTGATAGACAGCTGTCACAGAGGAACACCTTTTTCATAAACATCATAGCACAGTCCCATTAAAAATTCACCTTTCCTTAAAAAATACTTTCTTTTATAACGCCACTCATGCTGAAGATCTTGCAGTCAGAGCAGTCTAATGGCCTGCTAGCAGTGTTATTAAAAGTCTAAGGAAATCCTTTATTCATCAACTTACAGTCTTAAACCGGTTTCTGCAAATAACCTGATATAGTAAATAAACAATTTTTAAAGAGGCTATAACTAATGAAAATTAAAAGGGCTAAAGTCACAGAATGTTATGAATTGCTCTGATAGCACTTGAGGACACTAAATAAGCAAATTGGCCACATTAAAAAAATATGAAGTCACTGTCAGAGACTTGCAGAATTGTTTAGGTTGGAAAAGACCTCTAAGATTGTTGAGTCCAACTGTTCTATTAGCACTGCCAAGCCCATCACTAAACCATGTCTCCCAGTGCTGCATCTACACATCTTTTAAACCCCTCCAGGGCTGGTGGCTCCACCATTGCCCTGCAGAGCCTGACAACCCTTGCAGTGAAGAAATTTGTTATAATAACCAATCTGAACATCCCCTGACACATTTCCTTGCTATTTGGAGGAAGATACCAACCCACACCCAGCTGAAACTTCCTGTCAGGCAGCTGTGGAGAGTGATGAAGTCCCCCTGGAGCCTCCTTTTCTCCAGACTAAACACCCCCAGCTGCCTCAGCTCCTCCTGCTCAGCCTTGTGCTCCAGACCCTTCCCAGCTCTGTTCCCTTCTCTGGACACACTCCAGCCCCACAGTGTCCCTCTTGTCATGAGGGGCCCAGAGCTGGACACAGATTTGAGGTGTGGCCCCAGCAGCGCCCAGCACAGGGGGTGGTCACTGCCCTGGTCCTGCTGCCAACCACGGCTGGAACAGGCCAGGTGCCACTGGCCCCTTGGCCACCTGGGCACACCTGGCTCATGTCCAGCCACTGCCACCCAGCAGCCCCAGGTCCTTTCCAGCCCCTCTGCCCCAGCCCGGAGCACTGCAGGGGCTGTTGTGAGCCAAGGACAGGATCCAGCACTCGCCCTTATCAAACCTCCTCCACCTCGGGCCACTGGTCCAGCCTGGCCAGGTCCCTGCAGAGCCTTCCTGCCCTCCAGCAGATCAACACTGCCACACAATTCGGTGTCATCTGCAAACTGGCTGAGGGTGGCCTCAATCCCCTCATCCAGATCACCAGTCAAGATATGAAACAGAGCTGGCCCCAGTACTGAGCCCTGGAGAAGGTCCCTTGTGACCAACTGGATTTAATTCCGTTCACCATCGCTCTCTGGGATTGGCCATCCAGACAGTTTTCCACCCAGCAGCAACTGTCAAAGCACATGATGTGGCAAAAGAAGTCACATTGATAGCACTCCCATTTTCCATTATTAACTTGATCTTTTGATGTCCAGATCAAATCAAACACATAAATGGGAGCCCTGACATGATTAAATCCGCCATGAAAATATTAAGGGCTGCTTAATTGTCTTACAGTTCAGCACAAGATTTAAGGGAAAAGTGTCACATATGTAAGATGGAAATTAGAAGACAGATGGAGTAAGGGTTGATCTGAGCTTTTAATCAGTGTATCAGGCCCCGAAGACCAGGACTTGGTACAGACATGAATGAGACACAGAAGTTTTCTGAGAAGACAAGATCCATAAGGACCCTCCATAACCACCTTCCTATTAACATTTATCTTTTTCTTCTGGTTCAACATCTGCAGTATTAAGAAGACAATTACTTATCTACCTTTCCACTGCATTAGCACCAAATTACCAACTGCAAACCACCACACAACCTTCAGGTAGGAGATAGCAACAAACATCTCCAAAATTCAAGCAGCAGGCAAAATAAAAGCAGAGATTTTAGCATTTTTAATTTATTGACTGGCAGGGAATGATCTCATGGGTGTCTGAAGGTAGATGAAATAGCTGCTCCAATTCATTGGTGTGTCAGCACTGAACCCAAGCAAAGCAGAAAATGTGACACCTTTCAGCCAAACTTAATGGGAATATAAATGGGTTGAAAAGAAATTGCAATCAGGTATACAATTGAAATGTTGAGGTGCTTAGAAAAAATTACTTATTGTGATAACAAAATAAGTGTTATATGAACCAATAAGTCACAGAAGTTGCCACTAGCTAGGAGATAATTTAAAAATACAGAGCTTGGCAGTTGTTTGGAAGTATGTGATGGATTTTTTTTCTTTTTTTAATACATGTGACAGCCAGTATTTTGTGTAGACTTAGAGAAATTTCACATTTGCTTCTGACTCATTATCCTAAATAAATCAAAAATCTCATGCTGTTTATTTATCTCATGAGGAAGAGTGCACATATAAAATAAAAGACCATATTGCACTTCAACAAATCAGCACTTGTTTTCTGTCTCCCAGTTTGAGTAAGTTTTCTTCTGAATTATGTCAAATCATAATATGATTATGTTAAATCATTAACAACATACCTGAAAATCAAATAATTGTTTCCCTCTGCAGAAGATCTTGGCACAGAAAAGTGTCTTCAAATCAGGAGGGACACAACAACCAATAAAGCTAGAACACACATGAAATTAGTTCTAACCCCTCACCCTTATCACAGAACCAACTAGAACATAATCATTCCTGACTCAACTTTGCCAAAATTTTATCCTAAGAAATCCTTCAACATGTAGACTTCTTACCTAGGTAACCTGTTCCAAGGATGTGCCAACAAGTTCACCCCAGGTTGCCCAATTCAAACACTTGGAAGTCTCATGTCAGGCTTTAAGATTGCTTTCCGTGAGTTCTTATATTTGCCAACTTAGTTTTTGAACTTGAAAGTTTGTATTACCCAGCTTCTCTGAAACATGATTTTTTTTTTTCAGAAATCGATAGCTTCTCATAATCATTTGAGTCTAGATGCTGAAACTTGGGAAGCAAAAATATATACTTCTACCAAGTGCTGACAGTATTCATTTAATTTCTTGCAACCAGGGTGGAGAGAATAATAGACCACTGTCCTTTAACCTGCCAGGGCTCAAAATCTCCCAGAAATGCTGCCCTTTGCACAGCACCCATCTGGGCTTTGCTGCAGGCCAAGAGAAGGTGCCTCTGGGTGTGGTATTCACATGCCCTCTGAACAGAGAGAGACTTGGCTCTCTCAGGATTTCTCCTGAGAGAAGCAGAGAAAAGAGAATGAAAACAATGCTTTTCTCACTCTCTGCTCCTGTGTTTGTGCCCATGTGGAATGTGGTCTGGAGATTGTTTACCCAAGGTGATTGCTTGACTGGATTCTGGTGAGGGTGTTTTGGATTCATTGACCGGTTGGATCCACGTGTGATTCTCAGGAGTGAGTCACGGGTTTGCTGGTTAGGTAGTTAGTGATAGCTCTTGTTAGTGCAATATAGTTATAGTATAATATAGTATAATATAGTATAATAAAGTAATTAATTAGCCTTCTGAAATCATTGGAGTCCTGCACATCATTCTTCCCATGCTGGGTATCCCAGCACTGATATCTGGGTGTCCTGATCCACGTGTGACTCTCAGGAGTGAGTCACGGGTTTGCTGGTTAGGTAGTTAGTGATAGCTCTTGTTAGTGCAATATATTTATAGTATAATATAGTATAATAAAGTAATTAATTAGCCTTCTGAAATCATTGGAGTCCTGCACATCATTCTTCCCATGTTGGGTATCCCAGCACTGATATCTGGGTGTCCTGAGCCCCCACCCTGCCCCCCATGGCCCCAACCCTTGTTATCCTCATCCCCCTGGCTCCAAGTGACCACGATGCAGCTGCTCTGCTCTTCTCTCTCCCTCCTGCCCTGTCACTTCCTCTAAGAACATTGACCAGAAAGTATTTGTCTGGTCCTTTGCTCCATCTGCTGCTCAAACATTAAATGTGAAAGAAGGCAGAGCCCCTACACTACAGCACAAATTCTGTTTAGGGTATGATGCTACTGCAGTTCGCTTGTAGTATCAATTTAAAATAAAAGAAAGATGCTTTGCAGGGGATGGCAGGTACTGGAGATTTAGCTTTGCTTCCATTTGGACAAAGAAAAGGAAAAAAAAATTAAATTTCCTTTTACCACCTCCCAGTTTTCCAGAAATTCTCTAATTCTGTGCTAAACTACAGGCTATATATTTATATTCATGGGGATATTTTTTCCTCTAGTTTGGACATATTTATTTTCTTCACTAATTAAAAAATTAATTGGAAGCAAAACAGGACAGAAGAGATTTGCCTTTTCCTTTCCAGAATACAATCATAGCACCCGCTGATTTGGTTTTGGACTGGACTTTTGGTTCAAGGTTGTTTGCGCAAGTCAACTTTATTTTTTCCTGAGAAAGTCTTGGGGACATTGCTTTGGCATTTAGAGAAAGAAGGAGCTCTGTGCTTTTACCACTTTTTTGTTTAACATGGTCCCAGACCACAGATGAATTTTAGCACTTTTGGGCACATCAGTTTTAGTGGGTTTGGACACATATGCTTCTTCTGCATGAAAGGCAGTAAAAATTTAGTCACGGCCTCATTCATCACTGGCCTGATCCAACTTACACTGAAATCTGTGGGCACATCTCCAAAAAACTGGACCCATGCACCAAAAAATCCTCCTCTGACCAGGAGGAGGCTAAAATATACAGAGGTCTAAAAAATAACAGAGGCTAAAAATAACAGAGGTCTCGTACATAACTAGATATGAATGGATACCAGAAAATAAATCACTGCAATGAATAATATCAAGAGAAGAAAACGGGTTTCAAGTCAAGCTCTAGATTTATAAACTATAGGGGTAAGAAACTTAGCCCCTGCAAAGAAACAAATGGGTATGATTGACTGCTTTGTTCTGTTTGCAGATAAACTTTGCAATTGCAGCTCCAGTTAATGATCGTGCAGGAATCCTTAGCTGTAAGCACAAAGAGAACAGTAAAACAGCAAAACTCCAAAGTTACACTGTGCAATGGAAGTTGATGCAGCAGGGCTCTGCCTTCCTCCTTCCTTTGGCAGTACTGTCAAAGTGGCATAACGACTCAGAAAATAAAGAATTATTAACTAAAATTATGTCAGAATAAGCAAGAAGGGGAAAACCACAGGTTTACTACCAGTCTCTCTCCCTGCTAATTGCTGATTTTAATAGCTTTGAGCTCCTTAGCCAGCAACACACAGGAAGAGGAGGGGCAAAAATGTTTTATTCAGTGCTCAATAAATGCACTGCAGTTGGTACTGACACGGCACTCAGGACAAAAGCTCTTCACTGTGTCGTCAAGCAGCTGAACTTCCAGTCCTGCCTTGTCTAAAAAAACAAGCTAGATGCCCCTTCTCCCAGGCAAATGACACATTGGTTGCTGTCACTGCTGTCAAGCCTGAGTTACAATGATAGCATTACTGCTCGTCCAGCCTGCAGGGAAACCAAACAGCATCAGAGAGGGAGGCTGCCAGGAAGGTGCAGTCACCACCTCATCTGCCTCGTGAGAGGAATAATGTTTTTTGCAAGAGATACTTCCCAAAGAGCAGTGAACCTTGCAAACTGCCATGAGAAACACCCCTGCCTTCCTGACCAGCCTCCTTTTCATTCTACAGATACAATAAATCAACCTTCACGTCCACAGCTGATAACAGTGGTTTTCCTCATCAAGCTGAGGCCCTTTCTGTCATACTCAGCCCCAGCAGACCATCCTCCTGGGCTGTGTTTGGACACAGGTTTTGTGCAAGGTTTCTGACTCCCCATGCTGCAATCCAGCTCTGATCATATGGCTGAAATGCCCGAGAGCTGCAGTGTGGAAATCAGCACATGGCACAAAGCAATGACCTCTCACCCCAAACAAAGGCAGGGTTATGTCCAATAGGATTATTGTGAACCTATCCTTTCATTTAAAGAGAGACCATTTTAAATTTTCACCTGCTTCCCAACACTCCAAATTTCTCCCAGCATTCCCAATTCTGCCAGACTTCCATGAGCTCCCTTTAACAGGCTGCAACTCCTCTCCCCAGTGCCAGGCAATGCACTCCCATTGTTTGCTGACAAGCTGGAGCTTGCCCTGGGGTATCCTTGCCCCCAGCAAACAGCTGTCCGGGCTCTGGCCCACCACCCACGAGCCAGTGGATGTGGAACAGGCAGGGACCAGCCTCACAGCTCAACACCACACTGAGCTGCTGCAGCTCCCTGTCAGAGCACCTGTCCCACCAAAGCTCATTAGGGGGAAATAAGCAAGGAGTGCTGGGGAAGGATCTTGTCATCCTTAATAATGTCAGACCCTTTTCTGCCTTGTCTTTTCATGTTAAAGGTTTCAGAAGAACATGGAGGAGCCACACTTGACAGGTCCTAGAGTACCTTTGACACCCTGATCAAACTTGGCACCTACTACTTTATGTCTGGAGTAAATGCTCTTTGGAGCTCATGTACACGTCATGTATTAGCATATGTAGCTTTTTTATATCTTTTATATGTATTATTCATATTCAATATGTTTTATATGTATTATTCTGTTTAGCTGCATATGGATACACAGCTACCTATTCCTTGGCCTATTCTGATATCCAAAGGGATTCTCAGGGAAATTCCCACTAGGCTGGCCTCAAGGATCATATTTCCTGAACTGAACAGGGCCACAGCAGTTACTCTGTACAGCTCATCAGTCTATCAAAAAAGTAGGTGACTCCTGCTAGCCAGCCACACAGACTATTTTCTCTTTCCCCTTCTGACAGATAAATTATTGAACATATAACATGGAAATTTTCCTTCAAATTCATTAACAGTTCCTCCACACACTACAGCAAGCTGTTATATTTGGATACCTTTCTCTCATAAGCCTCGGGCTGACTTCTCTCTCTTAAAAATGGTTTCCCAGTGGATACCAATATGGTTATGGTGGTGTACAATCTCCTCCCAAACACAGCTCCCTGTGTTTTATCCCCAGTTCACATTTCCAGTGCAGCATGAGAAGTACCAGGCTCCTGAAAGACCCCAAAGGCTCCTACCTTTGAGGTTTTTACCCCAGACTCCCTGTGAGCCACACAAACTTCCTTGCAGTTTGAAATTACACCTGTCTGGCCCCACAATCTCACCGAATGCAGCAGTGTGGAGACTGAAGCATGCACTGCCCCAGCTGCAAACATCTGGCTGGGAACCTGCCTGCACCAGCCTGCGGCAGGTTTCTGATGGAGCACATGAGGGGAGTTCTTCAACAGAGACGCTGACAGCAAGCCCTGCCCCACGGGTGTTGGCAATTCCAGCAGGTGCCACAGGTAGCCCCAGGTATAACAACCTTCTTTCCCTCTCCAGGATGCCTGCACTCACCCTGACAAGCTGCTGTGCATCCCACTGCACACTATAAACAGACTTTCTATCTATCGTGCAGAGCATAAAAGAGAAGTTTTGTTGTCAATCCCCCATTATTTCTGCTGCAGATGTAAGGAAAGGTGGCCTGGTTTATTTAATGAGCACAGTGTCAAAAGGCACCAGCCCTGCAACCCCTGTCTCTTCACAACAGCCCAGGCTAGTGGGGCACTGGAGGAGATGCCTGCTCCCACAGGCACTGGAAGAGCTGTAACTACTGATTTTCTGGTGCATTCAGTGACCTGACCTAGACAGAGTTTCACTAAGTTACTCCAGAATGTGCACTTCCTCAGCTTTGTCACTGGAGCTATCAAAACCTGCTCACGGGGTTTTCCCTTGATGCAATTATTTACCCACAGGGAACTCATTTGAAATTTTCTCCCAGACCCAAACCAGCACCTAGCACAGCAGCTAGATTTAATCCAAAACCCAAGAACCTCCTATGGCATAACCTGGGGGCTGGCATACCCTTGCTGCCTCCCACACCCTCCTCCTCCAGCTGTCTCACCCTTGCTTGCTCTTTAACTACCAAGAATCCCTAATTTCTGATAGTAGCTGTCCAAAGTCTCACATGCAGAGGAATCATCTCCCCATCTTGCTTGCATTACAAAACAAATTAGAGATATTGAAGTGAAGTGTGTTAATCCTGTAATTATCATGGTTATAATGAGGCAGTTTAATGATCTTGCTAATTGTCTGTTCAGCAAGACTGGATTGGAAAACATTTCTTACCCCATCCACCCTTTTAATTCTGCTTAGATCAGATGTTTCCTGTGAGTGTAGCTATGTGTATCACTAACCCATCACCAAATTAATCTTTAAAACTTGCTGCAAGTCTAACCAAAGGCCAAGTATTACATTGTAATCAATGCCTATGTGGCCACAGTCAGCAGCTATTCAGCTGTATATTAATTCAGACAAGATTGCCAGAGGTAGCAAAAAGAGAAATAAAACATCTCTGTGACGACTAAAATTTTGCATATGGATTGCCCGTTAAGGGTCTTAAAATTATCAGCTGAAATAAGCTGCCTGAAAGTTGTTTCTGCCTAATCAACTGCTTTCCTGTTTATTCTGCTGCAGCAACCCATCCTCAGCCTGTGGCTGTGGCTAAATACAGGTGCTGTCCCAGAAACCACCTGCAATGCCCCAGGAAACTTCATTCTCCAACCCCTGCATACCTTGGGAGCAACTCAGGACCCCCTACATGGGCCATCAGAGACTCATTAAAAATGATCTTTACAAAAGAAAACAATCAAGAATGGGTACATAAGTAAGTGTTCACTACTGCAAAAAAACACATGCTTCCAGCACATCAGCTTCTCTGCAGGAGTTGTCATGCATATGCTAATCCTGGAGTAAACTGCAAGTAATTCCAAGCAATGAAGCAGTAATTTAGCCCATGTTTACTGTAAGCAGCTGATACAGCCATGCTTTCCCTGCCATGGCTTGTTCAAAACCCCACATCTCATCCTTCCAGCTCTCTTGGCTGTAAAAAAGGTGAACTAAGTTTTCTTGTAATAGGCAAAATTTACCAAGCATCTCAATGTAGAATTCCTCTGTTTCCCCAGCAAATGATTGCAGGAGAATTGAAAAAGAATGAAGAGTCTGTCCATTTAGCCAAAAACACACCTCTGAGCCACAGAGGAAACTGCAGAACTTCTTCCAAGTACTAACCATCTCTCCAAGATCCCTACCTCACCTGCTGCTACAAAACAAAGGTAACTTGTCATCAAGCTTGGTAATAACAGTGCTGTGAGCAGCCACCCAAAACCCAGAGGTCAGATTTAAACTGATATTAAACCAGCAAAACTCCACCAGTCAGAAAACACAGTGATTTACAAGCAGTTGGGGACCTAACCTCTGCACCCAGCAAGCTCTGCACCATGTTGCACAGGCAAACAGCCCAGCACACGTAGGCCAAGCTGCCCTGCACAGCAGAGAACAGACAAAAATCAGGAGTTCTCTCACTGCAGCCAGATCTTAATGCTCAGCACCTACCAGATTTTGTTTCTAGTACATTTGACACACTAGAGAAATAATGAATAGTAATTTGAATTAATCATTGCAAGTTCCATTGTAATTAACAGCAGTGGTTAGCATGCCATATTTATGAATACAGAAGTGACGTATGGGATCAGCCCAAAGATTTAACTAACCCACTGTCCCGTTTCCAGCAACTGTCAGCAGCAAATGCCTGGAAATACATTTCAAGGGCAAGCTAGGCACCAAGCAAAGCTTTTTCTGAACATCCTTCCAACCTCCAGTGGCTCACAGCTGAGAAATTTCCTGAGCCAAAGCCTGCCAGGGCTGTGCATCTGAGCAGCTGGCACCCAGCAGCACCCACAAACTCCTTGTGCTCTGCAGAACATCTCTCCCTGTGCCTCAAAGGCCAAGCCCAGAGGGTACAGGCAAGTTCTGCATGTAGCATTATTTCTTTACTTATTTGACACACAATTCTCTCAGCATCTCTGCATGAGCTCAAGGTATCACAGGACTAGAGCACTCCTTTAGCCAAGTGCTGAGCGTTGCTTTGCTGAAAAAAAGGGCTCACAAGTGAGACAACAGCAGGTAATGCATCTACTATAGTCTAATGATTTCCCATAGCTTTAAAAAATACTGTCACTGCAGCATGTGGCCATGATAACCAGAGGATGCAATCAGGAGAAGGTTTGTAGGTAAGCATTAGATTTCATTAAAACCAACTAGCAGAGATTAAAAATGAAGACAAGCTTATCAAGACACAAGTCCTCTTTTCAGTTCTGTCAGCTCTCTTATTAAACTGTATCCTCTGTCCCCAGAGATCTGCCTTGACTGAGCAGTGCTGGGGGCAGGAACAGCAGGGAGCAGGTCAGCTTGGTGCCACTGCCCTGCTCCCCACCCTGCAGCAGCCGCAGAAAGGATGGGCCTCCCACGCCAAGCAAGACCTGGGAATTAAAGTTCATTTATCAGCAATGGGAAAAATATTCCCTTGGCAGGAAAAGAAGGGGTCAGGTAACAGTGGAATCTATTAAATGAGTCAGTTTCTTAGCACTCTCCAGAAAATAGAGTGGAAACAGCAGAGTGATGACATAAGGTGGAATCCGCAGCGAGATGAGAATCGAGCACCAGGGAGACAGGAATAAAACCAAAGGGATATGGCTGAACTCATTTCCCTCAGACCTACACAGTCACTCTTATTCTGTGCTTCACATTCCTGATAGCACAGCCATCCACAGGGGGATGATCTGCTGGGTGCTCAAGTCAAAGAAAAGTTATTCAATAACTTCAGACAGGTTTTGGTGTAAGCTCCAAAAGCCCCTCCAACTCAGCTGGGCAGTAGCTGTGTGCAAGTCAGCTGTTGCACCTGAAGAAGGTAGCCTCGTGTGAAATTCTAAATAAAATAAATAACAGTTTTCAGACACATGTTACAGCAAGGAAACCACTGGAGATGATGGAGAGTCTTCTTGTTTTTTGGCTTTTGGTTTTATTTTGAAACAATTTTGCAGTAATATCACTTCAAAACAAGCTGCCATATATGAAGTGGCAGAGTCAATATTACCTTTTAAATAAAAAACTCATTTGTTTCTCATTGTGCCTTCAAGATTATAAGCTTCTTGATTACAAACACCTTTTTCAGAAAGCCTCAGATGAAGAGGTATGGTGCTGGCAGCCAGGATTGTTACCAGCTTTATATGATCCTCACCTACACAGCCACACTACAAATGAATTTGCATACCAGAGATATTTTGGGCCAAATAAAGCAAAACTGCTCATTATTCCTGAGCTGTAACATGGCTCAAAAACATCCCTCTATCCATTTACCTCTGTCCATGAACCATTCCTCTATTTATTGGTCCATCTCCAATATGAACGACTCATGAAAAGTTTGGGGTAAAAACTCTGCAAAGATGAATTTAAGTCAGAACCAATATTTATTCCAAGACTGTTCCTCAGTCCATTTCATCTACTCCCCAGCTCTCCATAATAAATCACTTGGGCTCCCCATATACTGCAGCACATCAGATCTCAACAGCATAGCTCAGAATACACAGCTGTGTTTATGAGAAAGAAAAACTAATAAATGAAAAATTATGAGTGGAAATTGAATCTGCTAGACAAATGCTCAGCAATAGATTAACATATGCTGCATTTGCAAAAAAAATAATACTTTAACTCCAGTTTATATTAAATATTGAGATCACTAAGTTTTCCTCAATGTTCTGCATGTCTTGATATATTGTAAGCAGCATATTTTGTTAGTTGCATATATCCATATCTCTCTAATAACTTTCAAACTCCTGGACTCCTGTCATTTGGACTTATATTTGAAGAGACACTTGAGACCTATAAAAGAAGGGGAAAAAAACCAAAATCCAATACTAAAAGCAATGTGCTTTCACTGCTTTTGTCAGTGGAAATTTTCTTTTGAGCTATATAATTGAAAAGCAATGCAGTAGCACAAAATATTACATGAGATGAGGAACATTTCAGTGACAGCCTTGCAGCCCACAAATCAAAACATAATGCATTGTTTATCACAGATAATTTCAGGCTTTCCATCCCATTTTAATCTTTTTGTTAGCTTTTAAACAAACTCTCTGTCCCAATTTTAGAGACAGGAATAAGAATAAACATTTGCATTCTGTCCTGAAAAAAATTCATTATTCAGGGTAACAGAGAGAATAAACTGCAGAATATACTACCCTGCTCATGGTAGCTACTCTTTGCATGATAAGATACAAGCCAGTGAACCATCACAACACATTTTCTTTATTTAACTTTTAGGAAGCTGTAACTAAGCTGTAAGCTTCTCTGTTTCTATTCCTTGGCTTTGAATTCATTCTCTGCCTTATTTTAATATTTTCTAAATTAAAAAAAAAAAAACCTCACCAAAGTCAAATCTTTTTCATGCAGATGAGGATGCCAGGAAATAATTCAGCAGTAGATTTATCCCTGAGAACAGAAACACATTTTAAAAGTTATATCTCCATTTTTAATCATTTTTACAGTCTAAGAATGAGCATTTTCTAGTGAGATATTTTTCCTCCTGCCTGGACTGCTCTGAAGAGCAGCCACAGTCTGTGTAACATCTGAGGTGCTGAAAAATCCACGAGAAGGTCAAAAATGTAATTCTGACAGCAGTTTTAATTCAGCATAGTTCAGCCAAAGTCATTCAAGGGAGAAAGAACCAAAACAACTTAGTGGTCTATAGGTGAAGAGAACTTCAGCCCACCCCTATGTTTCACAGACATCAGTGTTGATGATTATTCTCATTTTCCATACACAACTATCCATAGCCTGAGTATTTGCATGTATGAGTGATACCACTCACCTCATGGAAGTCAGCAGAACTCCTAGTGCTCACCTTCTACTGCTGAATTAAAGCCCACTGCCTACCACTCATCGATATCAGCTTCTCTCCTCAGCTGACCCACTTTGACCTCAATACCCATATTTAACAGAAACCCAGCTCCCCTCCAGTGAGACACCCCTGTGCTGTGTTAGTCATTTCCTGCAAGGACAAGGGCCAGCTAACACAGAAAAACCTGTGCAAAGGCAGCTCAGTTTGCTGACACCACTCAGGTGTTGCTCAAAGCAGGCACCTCTTCTAATGACATTTGCAGTGCATTTTTTACAAGAACATTTGGTTAAATTAGTATCTGCAAACTACAGTGCCACACATGCATAATGCAGTGTGGCAGCTCTGAAGATTTAGTGAGGCTGTACAGAGAAGCATCCATAGTGATAAATGAAAAATACAAGTTTTCAAAATACAAACTTTATGTCTCAAGACACCTGTTACTTGCTCAGAGAATGAATGGAAAACTACCAGAAATCAGAATAGGTGCTCTCATTAGGCTGTTCATAATTTCTTACTCTTTTCTGCACTGTCAGCCAACCAGATCTTTCTGGTTGGGCCAAAACTATTGCTGTCCCAAATTCAGTCAGTGGGAGAAAGCCAAGTGGACAGCAAAACCTGGAACCAGTCTTAACCTGGTCAAGGTGTAGGGATGTTTGGAGGACAGCCCAGAAGGTGATAAAGGACATTAAGTGTCTCAGTCACTGATGTGACACTAAGGACAGTGCCAGGTCTAAAGTAAATTGTAATGCAGTCTTGGCCTCTAAAAAATTGCAGAAGTAGGAGGGTTGAACTCACACCCTTGTGCTTCAAAGGCAAGAAACTCCTGCTGCTGAAATGGAGAAAGGACAGTCCTGCAGTTCTTAGTAATACCTGATGTAGCAAATTTTTCAAACAGAAAGAAAAGCAAAGAAAAGAGCAATGCAGGAACACGACAGGGTTTGAAGACACAGATTAACAGATTTCAATATTAATCAAGTTAAGGTAGAGCTTGTTATTAGAGACTATTGCCTTCAAATTGCTTCTGTTCATATATTCATTAATTTGGGTATTTTTACAGATTTTCTGTACAGAAAAAAAAGATTGATTTTAGATTTCTGAACTATGCTCTGTCCTACTTCACTATTTACACAGAGCTCCAGAGTGAAGCTGCCTGATTAAAATGCCAAGCAGGCATTTTGGCAATGAAGACCAATAAAAGTGCACAGGCAGGAATTCAGCCTTGGTAACGCATAGACGTTACGTGTTTCTAACTTGCATCCTGCTGCCTGGGGCCCCAGGGAACAGCCCTGCCATGGGTGGCACCACGACACAGGCCCCTGTCCACAGCCTTTCCCTACGGCTCCCTCTCTGCATCACACGGGTGAATATTGTTCCCTCCCACCAACTCTCTCATCCAGCTGAAAATTCCCAAAAGAGGAACATTTGAATAATCAACCAGCCATTTGCACAGCTGAAATAGCAATAAGTCAATACCAGGGTCATAAACAACCATTCCAAGTTCTTTTTTGTGATATTGTTTGCAAACATTTCTACTGGCTCTAGCAGCATGAGGTTGGAAGTCATGAGTGAGCAGAGCAATTCCCACTGCAGTTGGATTAACCCTCCCTTCCCAATCTGTTATAGCTGTAACAAGATATACATGGAGAAATAGTGTTGATCAAGGTGGAATAATATTTAGAGCAGAATGTCAGGTTCAGCCACAAATAGATTTGCTTGTGGAAGCAGCTGCTGCACCCATTAGAATCTTTTAATAAACTGTTATGAAGATTGACACCTTGGAAGTAATTAAGTATTCAGTATTTTTAGGTAATTACTGCAGCAATAACATAAGACGTGCTCATTTTCAGAATGAGGAATTATCTGTAGCTCCCGTTGCTGTGCTCCTTTTAATAATCCCTAATAGTTTGACACCAATGATTATTACTCCAGCTTTCCAAGTTTCCAAACAAACTAATAGGAGCAAAAGAAACTGTTTACAGTCCAGGGGAAATCCCACGAGCTGGTTAGATGGGACTTCTAGGGAAAGCACACAGAAGGAATGATGCCAATGCACCGAAGAACAGCAAAAAATCCACATGCAAAGCAAATACCTCTAAAAGATCCTGTGTAGAAGGACAGAAAAAATAGTACAGCAATAAAAGTGGCCATGAGAAGATGATGTCTCATTAACAGGCATGCTGCCACGTTTGTTAGGGCACTCACACACTGGCTGGGATGAGGAAAGGATGTTTTCATGCAGTCAGTGCTCATGGGCCACCACCCAAACCAAGCTCCCCACCTTCTCTCTTCCATTCACACCTAACTCAGACTTCTTCCCCAAGCCCTTTGAAGGGCACAGGCTTGTCCTGGATGTCCCATCACCTGCATTTGCCAAGTGAGACATCAGGAGCTCTCCTGGACCCACACTTGTTCCACATTCATGCAGCACATCTCCACAACTGCACACAGAGCCAGACTCAGGCTCACGCTGCTTCCAAGCACCATTTAATCTGCTGATTGCAAAAAATACAAACCCAAAACTTCCCATAGGCACACTTGTTCTTTTTGCTATGAGCTGCCCAGGTAAACCACAAAGGTTTCCTGTGAGGCAGTATTGATAGGATCTCAACGTGCAGATGGGTTTTGTCAGTGCAGGAAAGCTTCACTCTGCTCCCCCTGCAAAGGAAGAGTGCCTATCCTGAAGCTCATTTTAAGAGCAGAGTGACCAGGCCAGAATTCTGTGCTGTCCCCCTCCTGCACAGTGTCACCCCTCCAGAATTCAGCAGTGTCCTTGATCCACCCGGTGCCAGTGGGTTGGCATGACATCCTTCAGGCCCTGACAGGTTGAGAGCAGCTGCACTCAAACAAACTGCTCTGCCATCCTAAAAGAAATTTTGAGAATCAAAAATTAAATAAAAATAAATACACATCAATTAGACAAGAAGGCCAAACCCTAGAAAATATTACTGAGTTAAAAAGAAAGACTGAACCAAAAGAAAGACTAAACAAAATGGTCTTACTGACAAAAAATGCTTCAATAGCTTTAAAACTACCTAAGAGTGGCTTTGGCCTTATTACTTTCAGTAAATCTGGAGGTTTGTTTTGTATTTAAACTTAAATGTCAAGTTATAAATGCACTTTGAACTGAAAATACATTTTTGAAAAACCTTTTCAAAATAGGATGGATATTCACAGAAACTAACCATTTTCCCATAAGCAGGCTGGACTTAGACAGAAAAATGTCAGCATAAAACATACCCACAACTCCATTCTGAGCTGTGTGCCCCCTAATGAGATGGATTCCTAATGTGGCCATCTGAAAACATCTCTCAGTGCCCCACCACCCAGGCATTCCCAAACAGCTTTTCCCACAGCCTGGCCAGAGCTGATGCTGCTTCATCAGGATTTTTAGCTGCTGCCTCACTCTGCCCTCCTAGCAGAGGTGCTCATCAGGAAAGCTCCGAGTCCTTCTCTTCAAAGACAGGGATGTTGTTGCTTGGATGGATAGAAGCAGTTACATTAATCCCCACTTTGTCTTCATTTGCTCCATCACAGCAAAGACAGAAATATCTGGCCCATACACAGCCTCTGCCCAACCCCATTAACGTGTGGTCAAAAGAGCCGCCAAAGGAGAGATTAACAGCTCCTCATTTATTTTAAAGTGTTTCCTGGTTTGTTTCTGAAATGCACCATCTGTGCTTGCACCACGACGTGTTGATGAAACCTGGCTCTTGCTTCTTTTAGGGCACGAAAGTGATTTTAAGTGCACGGGTTGGTGGGAACCTGGCCCAGAAGTTGCAGCTGTGACTGTAAGTAGCTCTGGCAATGGCACATCCACCTTTCCACCTGGAACAGCTCATCCCCAAGCTGCCAGGAGCTGTCTGAAGAAGGTTGTGAAAAACCCACCAGCATCATCCAGCTTCCTTCGCAATTCAGATGAAATGAGGCCAAGGAGATTTTAGCAGCCGTGTATTTCAAGCAGTGATGAGATTCAAACAGCTGGAATTGAGGCACACTCTCACAGATGGCTCTTATGTTTGCTTTTGTTGTGGTTCAGCCAGCAGACTTTGGGATAACTGTGTCTTCAGGATCCCAAGGCTCTAATAAAGTTGCATTTGCCATCAGCTCTATTTTCATTTGCATTGCTACAGGAGGTACCTTGACATCTGCAAGACAAGACAGAAAGGCTTACAAAGTGGATCAAAGTGTGGATTAGGGCACAAGTTGACTCTTCAGAGAAATAGACAAAACCTGCAACTAAACTGTGCTTTGAAGAGGAATTTTAAATTTTATTAAAACTGTTTGGTGCTCTCTGACTGTGTACTCAAGACAGACACCCAAGATTTTTATCCTGCTTAAACAAGCAGTAAAGGTAGTTAAATTTCATTCCAATTCTCTCAGACCAAAGCACATTTCCACAGCAGATAACTCAGATTATGCTAACAAAGCAATGGATTAACTTTCTTTCCCTCAGATGGTAATGCTGTTAAAAACACAAAGCCAAGTGCCAGTGTCCTGGCTAGAAAAAGCCCATCAGTTTTGTGCAAAGATGACTCTTATTAACTCGCAAAATCTCCATCTGCTCAGAATATCCATCATCTGGGGGAGACAGAGAAGGAAGGAAAGGAGGAGGAGGAGGAACTGAGAGAAGGAACTGCCTTTAAAGACATTGTTCCATTTGGTAAAAGTGACACAGCTGTGTTTCTAAAGAGATTAAAATCTGAGCCTAATATCAACAGTCTGCCTTTGCCTGAGGAACAGCACCACAAATTTCAACATCTTCATCTGGTGAAGTGGTACCAGTTATCATGGGAGAAAAATAAATCAGAATGTTTCATGTCCAGACCAAAAATTAGGTAAACTCTGGGAAAGCAACAGTAAACCCTGGAAACACAAAGTTTTATTCCACATTAAATATGAAACAAACCTACTAAAACCAGGGAAGTTTAAAAAAAAGTTTGAATTATGCCTGAAGAGACCTTGGCCATATGTGGTACCATATTCAGAAATTTCTTTCTAGGCTGCTATGCCACTGTTCCATTTGTTAAATTATTTTTATGTTAGTGAGAATGATTAGGTTTCTTGTGCAGTTATTGGGGCCCGAAAGGCACCTTTATTTACCTCATTTATCATATACAGCAGCATTCAGCTGAAGTGTAGAGGTAAACAATCTTAAATAGCAATATTCTTGCTAGAATGCAGTCATCTTGACCACAGGAGCTTTGGAAAAATGCAGATTTAAACTGTTCACATTACTGTTTTATCTGCATTTCAGGTCTGAATCACTAACTTGTCATCAAGCTTAGCAATAAAGAAACATGGAGAGAAGATATTAAATATTTATGTCTCTAGTACCTTACAAGTTTTCATTGAAATATTAATTGTAAAACAAAAGCACAACTGTTCCAGCTACCAGGAACAGTAAGGGCAATACTTAAAGCCAACTAACAGTGCCATAGCCAATTAAGTTTGGTGTGCTAAAAGAATTGTTATCCCCATTTAAATTTGTCAAGGGAAATACTTTGAAAATATATACTCAAAATATTTGTCAGTCACTTTGCAAATGTGCAAAGTGCAATCCGCACCTGCTAAAACTGTTGAATCCCTTGCATGTTACAGAATAAACATAAAGTAGGGAAATATCTCCTGACTGCCCAGGTTATGCAGAGTTTCTGTCACAGGATCTCCTGCAGCTTTGCACACTCACAGCAGGACTGACAGGTTCGTCAGGGACTCCAGAGCCTGCCCTGGCCACGATGGTCACAGCAAGGCAGGAGCCACTTCATACCAGCCACAGGCAGCCTTTTGTCATGCCATTTTCTTAAAAGGTGGTCTGTTCAACCAGAGAATGTCTTTTACAGTAAATTGCAATTATTTTTTACAAGAAATAAAAGCTTACTGTAATCTGAAAGAAATAAAATCTGGTCTTTGCTGAAAGAGCTTAAAGTTTAATAAAAGGCAACCTGTGTGGGTGAGGCGAGGAGAAAGCCAGCTAAAATGGGCTGAAGAGAAAAATCAAAGAGTAGTTGGGATAAATGGAGAGAAGCCTCTCCTTCACAGAGATTAAATTATTAATTATCCTGCAGAAAGCCCTGTGTTTACCTCAAACATGTTCAGTGCCTTAACAAGGGCCACCATCCGTGCTGCCTTAAAACAGCGCAGCACACACGGAGCTCAGCTCATTGCATTACAGAGGATTTTAAATACTGCTGCTCCTCAAAGGCAGTGATATGGGGTCAAGAACATAATACCCATTGCAGAGAAATCTAATTCCAAAGCTGGGAAAGTCTCTTCCCACCCCAAAATGGCTTTAGGTATTGAAATGAATCCTGTATTACAGCTAAGCTTTGGTCAAAGCAGAAATTCTGACAGACTTATTACTACCTTATCAAGTGACTTCATGGCTTCAAAAAATACATATATTCTTCTAAAATCCATTTATCTAGGCAGAATTTAATAGTTGCAAGAAGCATGCTCATTTAATTGAAATTTGCTCCTAGCATGTTACTCTAGGGCTCTCTCCATCTGCAGCACCCCACCAAGGCAAGCGTCCTTTTATTCTTGCTGTCTATCTTCCACATTCAGAGACCCACTTAAAATCATGCTAAGGCACTTTCCTTTATGCCTTTGCATTCTCAGAAAATTGCTTTTTAACTTGGGTCAGCTTCAATTTTAACTTTATTTTTTAGGAAATGTTTTTTAATCTGCAGCAGCTCAGCATTTATATACCTCATTTTACAGTGCTGCTCTGGAAGAAATGAAGGAAGTGGCCAGGGCCTCATCACCCCAAAGCAGTGCACTGTGTTCATCAAATGTGCTGTGAGGCTCTGGGGGAGACAGGAAAAATAGGCTGTAATTCTGGCTCAGGCCCTCCCTGACCTCTAGCACGAGGTGAAATCACTGCTGGGTGGTGCTGGATGTCAGGACGTGCTCTGTGCACATGGGACCATTACTATCTCAAAGCATTGCACTTCTACAAACTTGCTGATTAATGAAAAATTCTAAAAGCCCTTCCAAGAGCTAAGGACAGCCCTGGAGAAGGGTAAGCAGAAATTATCACTCAGCTAAAAGCTTTCACTTGCATTAGTAGACACCTGGGACGAGTTGTTCAGTTCAGGGCACCTCAACAGGAGCTGGCAGGATGCCATGGGAGCCCCAGGTGAGCTGCAGTCCCCGGGGCAGCTCTGCAGGATCCCCCTCCAGCCACAGGTGAGGGGACACAGGGCTCTGGCAGCACTCCCAGCCAGCACAGAGAGACGAGAAGCATCTGGCAGAAGGGAAACCTGAGAGAGAGTGGGTTTAAATTAGAAACTAGGAAGATGCTCTGGACTGTGGGGGAGGTGAGGCCCAGGCTGTCCAGAGAAGCTCTGGTCACCCCATCCCTGGAAGTGTTCAGGGCCAGGCTGGATGGGGTTTGGAGCAGCCTGGTCTGGTGGAAGGTGTCCCTGCCCATGGCAGGGGTGGGACCAGGGGATCTCAAGGTCCCTTCCAAACCAAGCCATTCTATGACTCTGTGATATTAAGAAAGCAGTGTTCCATATAATTGAGACTGTAAACATTAAACAAATCATTGACTAAATGCGTATTAGAAAAGAAACTCCTAACCAATTAATGGATGTAGGCTACACACTGAGCTTCTAAAACTTAATGAAGAAGCATTTCAAATACATATTCTACTGGGTTTGGTTCCCATAATAAATTCTTAGTGTAGAGGAATTGATGCTTCGTATTTCCTTTAGTCCACTTCCAATCACAATGCCAAGTGCACTTATCTGAAGGACATTATTTTAATGAAGTCATTTGTGCCCTTAAAAATTAATATGTCAGAGCAGTTAAAGTCTAGTGACTGTAACCAAACCAAATAATGTATAATGGAGAAATGCAGTGAGAAAAAAATACAGCCTGAAATCAAGGTTAAAGTAGTTAACCTTAGGAAAAAGAGGGAAAAGAAAAGCCAACACCAATTTTATGTCCCCTTGACACACCATAAAGAATACCATTACATTGTCATCACACTACAGCATATAGTTGTGAATTGAGATTATTAACCATTACTGTACTGTATACTGAGGGCACCATGAAATTTATCTTCATTCGAAAAGATAAAAATTATATTCTTGTGGTGTAGAGACACCTGATCTCAGAGAAGCCCCTTCAGCAGCACAGTACCAGAGCTTCTCAGACAGCCATGACTAGAACAGTCCTTTTTGTTGTAAAGAGTTTTGTGCAAGTCAAATACATTGCAAAAATATGATGCAACATTCTCTCTTCCAGTTCTTTAAGCCAAGTCATACAGAAACTGCTATTTAATTCCATGAGTTCAGGAAAATTCTTCCCTCACTTTTGCATAAAGCCATGACAGACTGTTTTGGCAGCAGCTCCTTAAATTAGAGCAGCTCCAACTCAGGGCTTCCTTTCTTTAAATAATTCAGCTTTTCCCACATTCAGGTGAAAGTGAACCATGTATCATCTAAAATGCCAACTATATACAAGAATACAAAGTGCACCTGTTGATGTGCTACTACTTCATCACTTTTCTCACCATGACATTTTCTTCAGTGCATCTGTCATCCCCATGAGCAGTGACAGAAGCAGAGCTGGTCCCTGTGAAATGACAGGAAGTGTTCACAGACAGAACTGAGGCTCCTTCCTTCAGCATCCCGGCAGATGTGCCTCCCACAAATTCACTGCCCTTTGGGTGATGGAAGGGGATTCCTAGCTAAGCATACAGGAAGGTTAAACACATGAAGAGTTAATCCTCTGTCCAAATTTCCTGATACCCAACACCCCCCACCTCACTTTCAAAAAATGGACAATGTTTCTCTCCTGCAGAGCCCATGTGCACTGAACTCAGCACTCCAACACCACAGCAGTTCACTTAAACTGCTACTCACAGAGGGGTTTTCTTCATTATCAGCTGCAAACAATTCCAGACAAGAAAAGCACAATCACATTTGCAGAACCCATCACAGATATTTATGAGTTCTTCTTCTTGGCCCATGGAATTCACTGGTTTGATAAACTCCCTTCCCCTTTTAACACAGCTTAGCAGTCTCCAAGGTGCACCTCCAAACTAGATTAATGTACCTCCAGAACATTCATAAGGTAAAGAAATGTAATTTAATTTGTGATTGCATAAACCAGTCACGGAAGCCTCCCAAGAAGCCTGAGTTTTCATTTCTTTCATAGTAGACATTTAATTATATGATAATTACTTACAGCTTGCAGCTCAGCTTCTACTTTTATGAAATATAAATTGCTCTTCACTCAAAAGTGCGGGATGAGCATTTAAAAGGCTTCATTAAGTAGGTTTTAAGATTTTTTTTGACTACTTTCTTTAAGCTGTGGAATGGAAAGCAGATGTACCTGTAAACTGAAACTTGCTTCACAGAAGAACAAAGTAGAATTGCTAATGTAATACCAGGATGGATGAGTCTTTACAAGAAAAAAATATTAACTTTTAACAAACACATTTTTTAAAACAACAAACAAAATATTTCTGTCAAGCTGCATGATAAAAGGGACCAGAAGGGGATAAGCAGCATTGCCAGATCTCAGACATGAACAACAAGGCTCTTTATTCTAAATTTCCAGAGCTTGGAAACCTGAGGTTGTGTCTGACTCACACCATTATTAAAGCACCATTATTAAAGCAGCCTGACTGAAAACCCACCAACTCATTTGTAGCTTCCTAAAAGCCTAGAAAACAGGAATTATGGAAGCAGAAAGTGGAAGAGAAGAAAAATACCTTCACATGAGTTTGTGTATTGTAATTCTGTGACTGTTTTGACCTTGATTTTGATTTTAGACCATTAGGAGATGGCAGTGCTGGTAACTTCTGCCCTCTCATATCTTCCCAGTGCTACAAGTTCAGACCTAGGAACAAACGAACGAGGACACAAAATAACCAAAGGCTGAGGTCCCGGCTGCTGCAAAATATTGTGCGGGTGTTACTGCTACCTGGTGGCCACACAAATATCTCACAGTGGTGGTAGAAAGATGCTGTTTGCTGCAAATCCTGCAGGAAACGTGACCCAGGCAGGCAGCCTGTTCTTCTGCCACAGGGCTGTGTCTCCTCCCTCCCAGGCAGGAGAGGTGAGCTGAGAAAGGTGCTGAGGTGTGAACTCCACGTTTTGAGACTCCATCAGGTAAGCTTTTCTGATTTTAGCTTAGCAGTTGGGTATGCCCATACTATTAATCATATCTGGATTCATTAAACGTGAATATACAAAATGAGACAATAAAACTGTCACACACAACCTGCCTGTAAATTCTGCTTTGGCAGCTGTTGTCTGCCACCAAGTCAGTACCCCAGAAGAGAAATTCTCTCTGAAGCAGAGGAACACAAAACTTGAGATTTGCCTAGACCAGGGCACTGTTAAGGAAACTAAGCAGAACTGAAAAACACAGATTGAAAGGCTCAGTTAAACTGCATTAAGTCTTTGTGTGGACACTCTCACTCAGAATTAAAAAAGTACCCCTGATTCAAGTGAGGCTTACTAATTCCCACGGGAAAACAAAGCTTATTATGATTTTTTTTTGTCACTTAAATTCTGAAGTAACAAGTCTACTGAGAGTTTGATCATTTGGTTTAAAAGGTACTTTGGAATAATTTTCCTAAGGGCTCCCATCTAGAGCAGCATTTGCAGACTGCAATGTCTTTTCAGACACTTTACAGATACTGCAGCACTGAGCACTCACATCACCCCAGAGCCACCTCTCTGCAGCTAATGAATTCAGTTTATGGTTTTTCCTTCTTCTGGAGATGACACACCCCAAAGAGACACTTTTAATTGTGACCATGGGCAAGCAGTCCCCCAGACCCTGGTTTTTACATAGAGGCTGTGAACAGTGCTCCTAACAATCAGCTGGCTGGAGTCAGCCATGATCCAGGGGAAAGTAAAGAGCCAACACCCTACAGCAAGCTGTGCCTTGGCTGAAACGGGCAGAAAAGTTCATCTTTATTTTATATAGTTTACAAAAGGGCAGAAAATGCCACGCCATTTCATTCTGAATAGCTTCTTCCATTATCTACTGCAGCACGTAGCACTTAGCAGCTAAATAACAGCAAAGGAGGGAAATTAAGAAGTAGAGGAGCAAAAGGAGTTGTATTTCCAGCTGAGACGTGGAGAGAATTGAGAGAAGGTGAAAGGCTGCTTTGTGTAGGACTGAACATACCTTCTGTACCCTTACTCACACCAACACAGTCTGCTGGGGTCAGGCTCTCAAATACCTCATATTGATCAGTAATGTCTCAACCTGTAGAAATCAGCTTAAGGCTGAAACAAAAACTACCTGGCAGCACATAAAAAATTTAAAAGCATTTTTTGAGCACAGATGCTGAAGGAAGGTGTGCCTGTGAGCTGCCCAGCATAGAAGGGTCTCTCCCAAAGGGAAAAGGCTACTTAGAGCTACTGTGAGACCTGACACGCTTTTGGCCACACACTTTGCCTTGAAAGGGGGCAATATTTTTTACAGCTGCTTTTCTGAAACTTATCTCATGTCCAGGGAGGGAAGAGGAGGGTCGGGGGACAGGGAGACATCACTGCCTTCTCTGTGCTGGCCTCTCTGCACACCTATTTCCATACCACACCAGGAGGATCATTCAGTGAAACGGTGTGAAGGCAGTGGGGAGGTAAGGAGAACACCTGATCACACAGTCCCATAAAAAGAAAAGGTTTCTTTTTAAAGTTCCATTAAATCTGGCTGAAATTTTGCATCTGCAACAAATGCACAATTAAGACTGCAAGAGATAAATTTGTAATTTAAGCCTATAATTAAAACAGAACTTCTAAAGAGCAATCTTTTATTCTTTCCAATCTGTTCTTTTAACATTTTATCAGTTTAAGGCACTTTTAAAGCCCACAGCAAGACATAACACCACCCTCTTCCCAGACAGTGAAAGTAGCAGGGCCTTAGAAAACATCTGCTATCAGGCAGGTGCACTTTGTGCTCCAATGAAGAATGCCCCATTTTTCATAGTTGGATACTGCTGGGGAACCTCATTAGAAACCAAATTACTACCTGCATCAGGTTTACACTAATGTATTGACATCTACAGCACTTGGTAAATGAACCGTAAATCCAATACACTGAAGTCATTTTCAACTGAATCAAATCAGGTTTCAGTCAAAAGAATTACAATTGTCATATACTTAAAGCTTGGCACTTTCCTGGTGTCTCCAGCTAGATCATTTCAGACACAGAGAGAAAATTGTGAACCTTTGAAACAGCACAAGCTGAATTGGACACACTGCAAGCATACAAAACCCAGGGTGAGGAGTCTGAGGATGATAATTGACTCTAATTGACTCCTTGGTAAAGCTACCCAGGCATCCACAGGCACACTCCTCACTAATCTGTTTTCAACAGATGCTAGTTTCTTCTCCTTAGTTAATTTATACTTTCTTATTATAAAGCACATTGTTTGCATTTCAGAGAACCTTTTCATTTTAAATCTTCACCTCCTGGTACCCCTGTGAAGTCCCCTGTGGGACTGTGGGCCCTGCTGCAGTACATAAAGACCAGGCAGCAGCACTGTGCACAGCCCTCCGCAAAGTTCTTTCTCAGCAGGAAGAAAAATGCCTTCCAGGCCTTGGGAAGCAAATTCACACTCATGTGTTGTCTCTTCTCCTCAAAGCCACCACTGGTCTTCTTTTAATACTGATCTAAAAATCCTTGACCCACATGTGAGTGAGGACAGCATTAACCCCAAATTTCCTTTTCTCTCGGAATCGACAATTTCTCAGTAAACCCAGGTCTGTCACCCAGTGCCTGACCATGTGCACAGTACAAAAGGGGATGTCAGCAGAGGGGACAAAGCCAGTTTCCCCCTGTCCTGCTCCTACAGCCTACCTTTTCAGCTTGCTTAAACCAAGATATTTGAAAGGCCTAATTCAAATTCAATACAGCTACGAATTTGAACTAGCAGATTTGTCCAGCTAGATTTTCGTCCAGCCTCACACAGACACATTGCCTAAGTGGCCTTAGTTCTGCTTAATTCATTTCCCAGAAATAGAAAACAGCAAAATGTAAATTTAAAAGGAAATATATATGAGCCAGCTCCTCTTTCAGCATAAATAGAACCTGGTACCAGGCAATCATTCTGACATTGTCTGAGGAACCAGCTCCTAATCAAGAGTTTATATAGATTAAATTCTTTTACTAGGCCAGACTTTAAACAATTTCTTTTGGCCTCTCACTATCTAAATCCCAGGCAGACTATCTGTGCAAGACTTCCTCCTTCTCCCCTTTCCTTGGAGCAGTGCTACCTCCATGATCTGCTCCAGCAATAAAGAGCTGCCCCTTGGAAAAAGTAGCCACACAGCAGAACAAAAGGCCACATTAAACTTATGCAGCCTGGAAGAAATTCTGCTGATCAGTCAGAAATAATTGGTGACCTTCTAATGAGAGGAAGCCTCAGTAGAAGGGGTGGACACTGCTTGCTTCCATTCATGCACAGAGCTGGATTGTTTGGAGAGCTGAGGCTGTCCAGTTGGATAGTACTCTCCTTTGGCCACTTTCCATCCCCATTTACTATTTCCCACAGTGCCAGTGGTGTTTTCAGCCTGTTCCTGGAGGACTCTAGCAGAAAGTCATCCTGCCGGTGTATTCATGGACAGACTTTTGTAACACACTGTTACTCACCTGACATATTTATAGGCTGATGGTGAAAGTGAGGCTCTCCCACCCAGTGCATCTCATTGCCATATTGCTGCAATGCTGGATGTGCCCCTGGAACAGGGCTCTGGAGCCTCCCAAGCCAGCCAGCTGGCAGGGAGGCAGCCTGGCCCCTGAACCCAGCACACAAGCAAGCCTTGGACCAGGACAGGCTGGCACAGCTCAGCACAAGGCATTGGGCCATTTGCTCAGTGTGTTTGCTATCAAGTGAAAGGTCAGCAACTCACTGCAGAAAAACATAGAGAATGCTGGTAAACTCAGGTGAAAACACAGCCTCAAGCAGAGTGAAGATGGTTGAAGATCACACCTTGGAACAGATTTGTTTTCAATTGCTTTTTCCTTCCAATTCTCAAATTCTTTTTTGTCTCAATCAGTTTTCCTGTATATTGTTCATTTCTTACTCCCCTGTGAACAAGCATCTTGCACAAAAGTTTCCTACAGGGGCAACTCCTTTCCATTGCTTCCCTGGACTGCTCAGTTTGCATCAGTGGCCATCAGGAGAGGGATGAGGATGCCATGCTGCTGGCCTCAATTCACCTCAGCCATTTCTGCAGTGAGCTGGGAAGGCTGCCTCCTCCTCGCCACATCAGTCCATTGTCAACTCTCCTACACTTTAACCACAGTCATTTTATCCTCCTCCAGCCTGCAAAATAAAAGAGTAGGTGTTAATTTAGCAGCTGTAAGGTTGTTTTGCATCCTACAGAGCCAGCTGCCATGGGGTACCTTCCCAGGATGCTCACCAGACAACCAAAACATTGATGGGGTAACCAGTGGTAACCAGCACTGTGGCTGATGCAGAAATATGAACTGGAGATCTCCATTACTAAACACATGAGGAAGAATAAAGTCTGTGATTTCACTGTAGTGAGTCTATAACATACACCCTGGGTGATCCACATGTTCTCCAGGGGATTAGGGGACCACATGACTGCAGTGGGTTTCTCTTTATAGAAGACAAAAAGCCTGCAGGGCAAGCAGGGAACAAAGAAAAGCCTGGTCCATTGGGTAAAGGGAAAGAGGTTCAAAATATGTACCAATGAAAGGGCAATACCAAGAAATTGAGGTTAGTTCAGAGCCAGTTACAAAAGCTCAGAACAAAGAGTGGCTACATGAGCCCTTAAAAACTAGTAGCAGATCCAGAAATAAAAGCCAATCTTAAAGTGAGTTGTAAAGGAGACACATGAAATCCCCAACATAGTAACAGGTCAGAAAGGCTGTTTTACTGTAGAGCTCTCCAAATACAACACAACAAATAAGCTTGCTAATGCTGAGAGAATCAGGATAATTTTCTTGTAGTACAGAGTCTGTCCGCAGCTGTAGTGCAAACCAAACAGAGCAAGTGCATCAAGTCACATAATCAGCATAGAAGGATCAAAACACCTTCCTCAAACATCTTTGATAAAGGCTTCTGACTCTTGAATTACCTACTATGCTTCAATTTATTATTTTTGATGACAGTATTTTATTTTCATCCAAACTAATTATGCACAAATCCATGGTAATGGTAGATTTGGCATCAATTATCCCTGTAGCTGCTCTCAACTTAAATCATCCTTTTGCACACAGACGATTCCCTTGGCTACCTCCTGCCAGAGCATCGACACCTGAGTATTTATTTCAGTAATTATTTTTATGCATGTCACTGGAATTTGATAGAAACTACAGGAATATAAACAGCTCCTGTGTTCCTGTATATAAACAGGAATATAAACCCCCCTGTGTTGTCCAGAGACATCAGAAGATGGGCTCCCTCAGCAGTGAGCCACTGTCTAATAGTCTGCTCAGGAACTGCACTGAAACTGAGCTGTGTTCACAAAATCTTCCTCAGTCACAGACCCCGTACCAGACAAGGTGTCCCAGCAGATCAGTTGTGGAGCCTTATCGGTGCAAGACCAGGTTAACTGACGTACTAGACCAGTGCCTCTTCGTTTGAATTACTGGAGAGCCAAGAGTTCAAGAAAAGCTGAAAACTGTTGGGGTTTTTTTGCATAAAATAAAGACTTCTGCAGTTTTGCAGCTACCTCTCCAGTTGTCCACTTCTCCAAGTCTTCCCTGGCCTGGAAGGGATTACTCAATTCTGAAAGAGAAGCAAAGCCCACAGTGATTGGGATGACAGATAGATCCACCTGCTGGCATAAATCACATTTTCTGTCTACCCCACTTCCAAATCAGAAAACAAAAAAAAAATTGCCCATTGGAAGTGAAAGGCTTCTAGATCATTATTTACATTATTAATGTTGTCCACCTTTTTTCCTCATATAAAAATCACCTAGGTCAAAACTAGTCACTTGACTTGCACAGAAAAAAACATAACAAAATAGATGCAAACATTTTTTCTGATATTCTGACTCAGAATGTAAAAATAATCTCAAATAGCCTCTCTACATTTAAAAATTGTGTTTACTCTTGAGACAGGTAGGATTAGTCTCAGTGACAGATTAATTTGCTTTTTGATACAGAAAAAGTGCTCTGTGGGATGAGCACAAACACTGCAGGCTCCAGAGGACTGCAGGAGAGCATTTCACCTCCAGGTCACTGGTTCAAGTTCCATCTGGAGGTAGGGACAGAAGATTTTTTTAATGTCTAATGTTCAATGGTCTATGTGAAATGAGTTTTGTTGTTGTGCCTTCACTTCAAGTTAACACTACTGACTGTCTCAGTGATGAGGCAAGTGCAGTGAGCAGCAAACCCTCCTGCACCCTGAGTTTCCTTTCCATGGAGCAAAGTCTGCTCTTGATCTGGCTGTAATGCAGTTCTTCAGTAACAAAACAAAGGATTTCTTGACATTGGGGCTTATTAACTCATTGCTTGTCACAAGAATTAAAATTGTTTCAAGTGAATGCTGAAGGCAGCGTTTATAACCCAAAAGAACCAGTTATAACTCAGATCTGATGCAGAAATTAATAGGCTGCTCTCCTCTAGAAGCTTCTCCTTTTCTTCCTTTTTGCAGATATGTGGCTTTCTCTGAAAGAAATATATACAGTCCCAAAGCCTAGGAAACTGCAGTTTTGGAGCATTTCCAGAAGCACCACATGAAACACATTGAACCTGGAAAGGTCTGCTGCGGGCAGATGGAAATAAGCAATAAGCCAGTTTTCCTTGATGTAACCCCACACCACCAGTACCACTGCCCAGAGGTCTCATTCCCTTCCCCATCTGAATATTGAGTTACTTTTACTCCTGTGACATAACACACTTAATGTACCTTAAAAGCAAAAGGCTACCTGAGATTTCCCAAACTGAAACACGGTTTTAAAGGCCAGAACTTGAGACACTTTGTTTCAGGGGGAGCACTCCGGCTGCCTGCTCAGCCGAGCCCCGCAGAGCCCCAGGGCAGTGACAGCACAGCGGGCACTGCGGGCAGCCGCGGAGCGGGGCTGGGAGGGAAGGGGACACACGGACAGGGGATCAGGGAGGGAGGCTGCTGCACCCCCCCAAGCCTCAGAGCCTCCTGAGCCACGCTGCAGATACCCCTGTGATCCTCAAAGCAGCAAGGCTGCTCTGGTCACCTTCTCCCCAAAGAGCATCCTTTCAGGGCAGCTCTAGCCACACCTCTTCCCCCAGTCTATGCACCTGAGTCAGGAGAGGGGAAGAAAAAGGCAACTTTGCACTTTGCCTGCAATGAGCAGAGGAAGCAAGAAATTAACTAAATGTGTTTTCCAGGTCTTGCTATGATGCTCTATAAAAGAAAAACAGGTTCTTGCACCAGCTACCCACCTACAGCAATTTACAGTACCTGATTTGGGGGCATTAACCTGTGCACACAAAACATGTCAGTTCTTATTATTCACTGTAAACATGTCATCAGCATGGAAATATGCTCCACAAGGCTACTGAGGCTGGGCCTGAAATTGTAAACAGCCCATTAAATAGGAGCAGTAAATACTCCAAAGTGCTGTAGATCTTGGTCAGTTAAAAGAAAGCACTAGACAGACTTTAAACCACAAAAAAATACTTGGCTCCATCTAAATCCCCTTCTTGCAATCCAACCCAATGCTGCACTGCAGGAAATTGAGGGGAACAAAGCAAGCAGGTAAAACCTACACAAGGACAGAAAATACAGGAGCACTTTCACAGCTGCTGGCTGCTGGAGCAAACACCAACACCAGCACGACAACCACTCCTCTGAAAGAGAGGGGTGGACCACGGGCAGGGGATGCCTATGAGCTCACATCCTTGTTCAGATCAAAGGGGCATCTGAGCCATCTCAGGCAACAGGAACAAGAACAGGCTGCACTGGTGGTAACTGGTGATTTTGCACTCGAACACAGAACTGTGGAGGAGGCAGAAATAAAATGTGGCATCTCGTTTACAGGAATATTTTTGCTAAGACAAAAACATCTGATGCAGCTGGTCCTGTGTAACCTGGTCCCTGAACCAGTACAGACACTGGCACAGGATGGGAACCTGGGTCTTACCACCACAGAGGAAATACCTGAACTGATTTTTGCAGGGCTGGAACTCAACTGATCCTCACAGCAATTTACACTGCTCTCAAAGCTAGAAACCACACGTTTCTTTTTTTACCAAAAACCACAAAACTTCATTTACTCCCCTGATTGTGTTAACCAACATGAAACAAAGTAATTTTTAATAAAGTGTGCCATGGCAGAGAAAAATTGATACAATCACAGAGCTGCTATAATAGGATTTAATTCTGCTTCAGATGTGCTAGTTTTAATAAAAAAGGATTGAGCAAATCTAAAATAAATTACACTGAAAGGTCAGGCTTATTGCTTGTACAGTTATGTTAACTCTTCCACAGACATTTTTACAGACTGTATTTATGAGACCTTTTGATTTTCAGAAGAGGTATAAAATACGTCTGCAATTTTCTCATTATTTGCAGCAATGTTTCTTCTACAAGTGTCATTTCTTGGTACTTCAATATAGATTTATTTAATGGACATCTATAAAAAATTATGAGTTATTTATCAGGTGGTTTTGTTGAATTAGTGAAACTGTAATTCCCAATGGAAACTTAAACCCAACTAGAAAAAAAAATTTTAAGAGAATGATGATTTCCATTTGTATGCCAGTGACACTCGTGATTTCTTATTCATTAATCATTCCACAGCATGTCACTTATTCAATAGAAAGCAAATAAATTACTTATTTTTATATATAGCTAAGGTCCTAATACTGTGAACTACTCAGAACAGCCATGAATTGGAATGAGCTGTAGACACTGAATCTTATTACAAGGCTCTTATTAATATTACAGCAGCACCTTGAGACCCCACCCAGCATCATAGCCCACATCACTTAGTGCTGCCATAACCCAGAGATAAATCTCCACCCTACCCCTAAAGGAAATCCACAGCATGAACAGACCTCAGCAGAGGAAACAACAGAGTCTGCAGAGAAAGGAGCTTGCTGCAGCCCCAGAGGAGACACAGCACAGCATGGCAGTGTCCCAGCTCAGAGCCCCAGGCTGCTGCTCTCCTGCATGGCCTGGCACAAACCCTGCAGGCACAGCCAGGGACCCCAGCAAGCTGCAGTGACACCATTTCATTCTTACCCTTGCCATTGCCGTGGCTGCACGAGTCCATCGTGTATGAGCCCAAAGGTTCTCTGCTGCTTCTTGGTGGTTTTACCCAGCCCGGGTGAGCATGAGACCTCACACTTGGAAAAAGAACTGTCAGTCCTATGTCACTGTTGGTATAACATCTAGATAGCAGAAGCACAATTCTCTACAGCCACACCAGAGAAATCCAGCTGAATTTGATCAAATAAACTATTGGGAAGAACAGGAAATCCAAGCCAGTCTGGGTGTCTGTATCCACAGGTCCACCAGCAGTGAGCACAGACAAAGTGGGCTGGACTGTGTCACCACATTTAAAAGTAAAATCCTGGGTTCACTGTGAAGTTCTACTCAACACTCACAGGTAATGAGTCTCTCCAGCATCAGGAAACTGCACACAGAAACCTCTGACAGCAGCAGGATAATAAAGACCTGACACAACAGCCAAGGACTTTCCCAGGGGGCTTGGGTTTTAAGAGTCACATCAATTCCAAAACACTGATTTTTATGTCATTCTAGTGAGATGAATGGCTACTAGGTGACTAGGGAACTGGAAGAGAGTGTTGTCTTCATTTTTATATTTGGAAAATACAGCAAACCTTAGAGATACCTCCTCAAATCTGCCTCAACAGCTTAAACATCTACCAAGCTCTAGCACATCAGTTCATATACACTTTTCCTTCTGATACCACTGACTCTGACAGGATATCTGTATCTATTTCCACCTATATAAGATAGAGATACAAGCTATGGTGTTTGCACAGGCCCTGCTACATACAACCTGCAGTTACTGCTGCTGTGATTGATATAAATCCTCTCATGTCCCACAGGGATGTGGTCTCCATCTGACAAATCTATCTATTTTGTCTTCTTTTTAATCGGTTTCCTGCCAGCTGGGGTCTGTATCCATCTCATCAAGTGAACTATGTCCTCAATCAACCCTTCTTGATTTTTTCCTCTCCATTTTTAAAAGCAACAGCCCAAGACCATGAAAGCAGTAAAAAATATTGCATTTTCTCAACTTTTATTACTATTGCTAATTCCCGATGAGAAAAACATTCCTATAGCAACACTTAAACAAAGCCCTCAAAGCCCATTAAATTAAAAAGAATTTATTAATGCAGAGAAACTGGCAACGCTGCTGATCTCAGGTTGTAGGCACCTTTGTTTAACCAAGAGCAAGTCAGAAAGCTGAGGTACATCACCCAGGACCAGAGTCTGAGCAAGGCTGTGTTGAGCACACATGCTGCTGCACTAACCTCCGGGGAGCCCCCTCAGCTGCGCCGCACGCGGGCAGGCAGTGACAGCCTTGCCACATTGCTTCACCTGGCCCACACCAGAACAGCCAGCTCTGAGCACGGGATGCCACATCCACCCTCTGGCAGCAAGTTAGGAATGGCACACCGCTCCAAACTCTGGGAGCAAGTTAGGAATGGCACACCCGCTCCAGACTCTGGGAGCAAGTTAGGAATGGCACACCCACTCCAAACTCTGGAAGCAAGTTAGGAATGGCACACCGCTCCAAACTCTGGGAGCAAGTTAGGAATGGCACACCCACTCCAAACTCTGGGAGCAAGTTAGGAATGGCACACCCACTCCAAACTCTGGAAGCAAGTTAGGAATGGCACACCCACTCCAGACTCTGGGAGCAAGTTAGGATGGCACACCCACTCCAAACTCTGGGAGCAAGTTAGGATGGCACACCCACTCCAAACTCTGGGAGCAAGTTAGAGGGCAATCAATGGTTTCATTCCAATCCAGAAGACTGTACTGATTTGCACGGGGTGCATCAATAGGGTGTTATTAGCTCCATATTATTTTCAGTTTCCTCCAGTGAGGAAGACTTTTTTCTGCCCACCTCCAGAAGCAATGAACACTGCAAGGAGCCTTCTGTGCAGAGACATCCATTTCTGAAGGGCGATGGATCTGCCTGTGTACAACATTCATGGATGGGCACTGGGCCCTGGCATCAGGCAGCCAACCAATCCTTGCACCCCAGGCTTCTGAACAAACTTTTAGACCAGGATGCCCGACAGCCGGCATTTTAAGAAAGTTCTGCAGCACCCAAGAAATAAATAGACTACCATTACTCTTCAGTTTCTGATTCTGCCTCAGGTTCACTACTGAACAAAGTAACTTGCAGATCAATAAATTTTGACATGTTTTCATGTTATAAAAACAAAAACTTATTTATTCACTTTTTACCTCATCCATCCCAAATCAATAATTGCATCTATTGATTGATGACAAATTCAAAACTTTAATTTACATTGAGTACCATAACCTAATAAGACGGCAACAACTGAATTTGTTTAAATCGATTTTTGTTTCCAACAGAAAATCTTCAGGCCCGTAGCATAATAAGATGCAGTACATGGAGCAGTTAATTACCAGTGAGTATCACAAAAAGCTAAAATTAAATTTCTTTTTGAATATTGAAAGAAAATGCTGAGTCTCCAAGGCTGACACTTAAGAAAAAGAAATTTCTTGTACCTCTTCCACATGTTCAGTCACGTAATATTAATCAACCCTTTGTAACATAAATAAGTAAGATTATTTCAGAGATATGTATGTATGGAAGCCATAAATTAATGCTGACACAGAAAGGGTAGGGGTTTTGGTTTGTTTTTTTTTTTTAATTACAGCAACATAATTTTAATAGTAAGTCCCAGAAGAAAAGTCCTGCTTTTTGTGGTGCAGATATGCTTGCCTTCAAGCAGTCATTGAACGTGCTCTAAGACAATGCCAACACAGACCTTGCAGGCTGGCTCTGAGCAAGGAGTGCCACATTAGCTATAGCTCAGTTTAAACTTTGATAGAGGCCTTTTAAGTTGAACATGATGCAACTTCTGGATGGGAAGACTAGTTTTCAAATCACCTCTTACATGGCAACTAACCAGCCAGCCAGCCAGTTTGCAAGTATGTTTGGAAAGGAACGGCAGCTCTGAGGAGACGGCTGGACTACAGCCCTGTCAACACAGAAAGGAAGGAATTGCATAGAGCACCTCAGTACCACACCACTGGCCTTGTTCACGGTGCATGGAACTTCTCCTTCTCCACATTTCCTCCTTTCAGATCCAACACTACCACCTGGGGTGTGAACGGGTAACACCATGGAAGCACTGCAGGCAGGAAGGGCAGAGAGGAGCAAAGCCCAGCCAGCAGTGCCCTCACCAGCTGTGCTCCACACGAGCCACACGGACAGCTCCAGTGCCTTCCGACCTCCACTCACTCAGCAGCAAGTTACAGTGGCTTTACCTTCAATTTCCATTTACTAGCAAGAAAAAGATAGATTTAGCCATCAATCTCCAGTTAATTACACACAGATTTTCCCAGCCCAGCTCTCACCCTTGCCTAGCACAGGCAATTTTTTCCAGGATTCAGCCTTTTTTTTCCCATTTCAAATGTTGGATGGGGAGCCTGCTGTGAGAGCAGGGCTTGCACAGGGACTGGGCACTGTGACAAGGCACCCCGTTAACTTGGACAGCTTTCCAAGGAGCCATGAAAACACCCATGATGTTAACTGACCCAGCAGGATTTGAAATAAGGCCTAGAAGCAAAGGCTTAGTCCCATCTAAGAGCTCATCATGCACCTGTGCATCTTCCTGCTCCTGACTTCACCACCCTTCCATCCCAACACCAGTCAGGACTTAAAGCAGGTTATAGTAACAGCTGGCAACTTCTTGTCTTCCTACCTCCAGATAGCAAAGCTATCTGGAAGAACTATAGCTCTTGGAGTGAACCCAAAAATTGTTTTGGCTGCTACTGAGGACCAGGTAAGGCGGAACCAGCTGTCTTTTACCAGCTCCTCCATCCTGGTCTAGGTGCCTCACCTGAAAAAGAGGAGCACACAGAATTGCTACCAGCCAACACCAGAGAAACTGGTCCTCCAGTCTATCTTTTTTAGGTTATCCTGAGGAAAAAAGACTGAGCATTCATTCAGGGCATGCACCTCTCCAAGCACATAATCTAGCAAGACTACTAGTGATCAACAACTGCAACAAAATTCATGGTTCCTACCATTGTGTCAGCTGGACTTAAGCTCCAAAGTATTTTATTTTAGGAATAAACCAAAGGTATGAAATAAAAGGGAATCAGCAATACACTTTAATAGAGGATCAACATTGTTACATTGTGTAACACTGTACTAAGAGACAACACAGGCAAGGCTGTCACAAAAACATAGGCACTACTAGTATAGTTTTAGATTACAAGAAACTATAATTTGAAAGCAGATGTGCAACAGTCACATACCCCTTACATTCAGCCACCATGGCCTGAAGGTTATCGGAGGCACAAGAGCAACAAAACCAAATCAAACTATCTTGAAAGTATCCAAGTAACAGACTGGTGTACCAGAATGACCAGAAGACATCAGGTTCATATTAACTTTTATTTTCATTTATGTACAACTTAAGAAACAAATCCCAGATTGAAAAAGTTCAGAAGTCATCTTGAACAACACGACACCGACATACCTTTGAGGCAGCAAATATTACTCCTATTAAGGCTCTCATTAAAGGATGGATACCATGCAAATGCAATTAAAGAGTACATTACATTTCAAAATATGCAAACTAAGTTCAACTTTAAGTCTTTCAGAAAAAGAACATATCAAACATTAGAACTATGAGCCACAAACATATTTACATACATGCTTGAAGTATGTGTGGACCAGATAAAATTAAGTAAAATGTAACAGTTGTCAACCTCTCTTTAGTCAGATCAGAACTACAGTTGGTGATCAATCCCTTCCAGCATCACAAGTGCCAATGTGTGCACCAACCTCATCATTTGCATTCACATAAAACTGGTATTGACTGCAAAACTCCACCTTTCTTCAACCTGTAACGCTTTGGCATTTTTTTCTCATCACTGAAAGTACTTCATCCCCCTACTGAACGTGGGCAGGAGGCATGTACAGGAGTGCCTGTAACACAGCAGCACACAGCAGCAACTGCAGGCACTGTACAACAAAGTTACTTCCACTGATGCCAAACTCATTTTTGCTTTTGTATATCCTTCATATAGCTACAAAGCTACAAATATATATGAAGAATATATAAAAGCAAAAATCAGTTTGGCAACACCATCAGGCACAGATTCTGATTATTTTCTGTATACTGTACTCCTTGCTCATCATCTCAAAGAGTAATAGCTGCTTTTTTTTTTTAAACCCTAACCAGCATTAGCACTAAATCAAACAGCAATGCTAATCTACAACAAAAAAAATTCCTACTTAATATTTTAGTATAGTAACACCACTTGTGCAAACCAGCATCTAAAGATGGTCTAATATTACCAGAAAGAAGAAAGTTCATTTCTTCAGTGTCATTATAGCAAACTGAAATTAAAAACAATGATGGTGGCTAGCAGCATTAGTTTTTTGGTCTCATCACTAACATAACTCAAAAATAAAAGGACTAATAAGTTGGAAGTGATGAATATGTGAAAAGGAAACCACCACAATTGCTGTGACCTCTCCCAGGATGTTATATGCACTGCCTGGTGAGTCAAAGGTGCTAGGTGACTTTCTTCAAGCCTGATGTTTACGCAATCAAATTTTACTTGTCCACTGAAAAGGAACTAAATTAGCTTTCCAAATGTTTTATCTTGCAGCATTTTTGGCAACTCTAAAATTGCCTAAAGGCTCAAACTTTTCAGAAGTTTTCTGTCACATAACATTCAGCACTTACTAATTTCTTACAAACAGTATTCCTCGCCTACAAAAATAGCAGTTAAAAGAAGAAGGATTCTTTCATTTCTGTCACCTAATTTTGAGTCACAGCAGCACATAATTTAAGATACTGCTAGGCATACACTGTATGGGTATTGGCAACTGGAAGAATGAAAAAGGGAAAAGAAAGATCCATTCTTCTTTAATCCTGACCAGCAGCTGTTAGCAATTTTCTTTAGTTATCACTGTAGGACATGATGGATGGGAAGGCTCAGTCTGCTAGGAACTGGTGTATAGTGTCCAAATGCTCTCAAGGACTGCTGTTCAACAGCACATTCTGTTTAACTGGGGACTACAGACTGCAAAATGTAACAGATAGTTCCTGGGAGAATCTATTATTCTTCAGAGCTGTCTGATCAAGGGATAATATCTGAAAGAACAATTGCATGATCTTTTGCTATATGGTTTGTGCATCATGTCATTGAGAAGAATGAACATTACCTCAAGTGGTAACTCAAACCAAAAAATCTGCATAAAACAACATGTTGAGATATTACCATTTTAAGACTTTCCATACACTTTGCAACACAGAGAAACTGGATACACAAAAACATGCGAGTCAAACAAAGCTAATCTACAATAAACAAAACCAGAATACACTTATTTCAAGACTTAAAACATTAAAATATTCATCCAATGCTAAATAGGAGCAATAGAATAAGCTCTAGACCTAGCCATGTAATTCCATAAACATTTCAATTGGCTCTTTAAGCCTTTATTTCCCATCTCTTTTAACTTGTTTTTATCATTTCAGGCCATAAACTTAGTGAGTGGCACATGAGCCAAAATGCAAATGTAAATAAGGCATCTTCCTCTCTCTATTAATAGCAATGCTCCTGGGATTTGTGGTTATATATGCATGTAGCTGCACAGCCTTTTTCCATAATTACATGGGATGCCCTCCTCCCAAGGATAAAGCAGGATGTTAACTGCTCCAGTACCAGAACCACATTCTGAGGAGACATGCTTCTTTCCTGAGCACACCTATCCCACCTGGGCTGCACACTCATTTAAGAGCATGCTCTGACTCCTTTGACCAATCTCCTGCCTGGAAGTTGTGGCCCACCATTATCAGATGTACCTCTCAACTCAACAGACAAATACCAAGTCTTACAAATGTAAACCCAGTGAAATAATTAAGGTGGTCCCTGGACAAAAGCTACATTCCAAAATACAGAATCTAATCCTTTTGAAATGCTCATCCAATCTTCACACCCATTTTGCCTCAAACCTTTAACAGACACTACGAAAAAAGCTGGAAATTCTTCATCAAACTCAGAGGTACGAATCCCAGAAAACTTCAGAGACATACCAATATATTTTCAATGACATAGAAGAATATGGGCAGAGCTCAAAAACTTTAAGTCCTATGTTTTACAAACACAGAAGAAGGTAGCCAATGCAAAGCACAAAATACAAAGAGGTTTCTTTATCTAAAAACACCTCAAACCACTGAAGGAAGCAAACTGCACTAGAAGAAGTTTACAAGTAGTCTTCAAGGGAAGTACCATGTAAAGCACACTGCATTAATCTAGACATGACATTATGAGGGCATGTCTCACTGTAGCAAGGTCTGTACTAAACACCAGATCAGAGACTGAACATTAAAGTAAAACATCAGATGTCACAGCCACTATTCTACTGATCTGGGAAAGGCAGACTCCAAAGTGAGCAGGAACTGTGAACCTGCTTAATAAAGGCCATTCTTGCAAAGTCAAAAAATCATACATCCAACACTTTCATCCCTTCATTAAAATAGAAATACTAAAAAGGAGCACTCCATAACATATCCCCATTGCTTCTGACTGACATGGTGAATAAAAGGTAAAAGAACTTTAGCTGAGATAATTAAAGCAACGAAGATCTTTCAGCACAAGGCAGCAGAGCTGAGGAGCCTACCAACCAGAGAGTGAACTATTTTGTTTGCTACTTAAACAACCAGAAGCTGTGAGCTGACTAATTCCTTTTATGAGGCATAGAAAAGTTTTCATCTAGCGGCCATTCTGAGAAACAACTCACTCTGTGTTTAAGCATGTGGCCCAGCAGAAATCACTGATAAAGAAAAACAAAAAGTGTGTATTTGCTGGGTTTCCTTCTGAACATTTCAGAGAAAATGTCCATTTAATGCAGAGAGCAAACAAGGATGTCAGTCTAATTAGATTCTGTTCTGTCATGCTCCTGATCCTGTCTAAGTACTCCTCTGAAAACAATCTGATTGATGATGAAGGCACAATTATACAAACCTTAACATTCTTTCTAAATGTAGCTATGCAAAAAAGGGAGAGAGGATAGGGAAAACAAAGGTGAAGTATATTTCTCTTCAAATAATTAAGTCAGTTTATTTTCCAACAGCCATATAAATTTAAAATATGAAACAACAATAATACAGCTATAGAATCTAGGTTTTCTTTCAAAGCAGCAGCATATAAAACATATAAAAGCTAAAACCTCAGCACAAGCTTCAAAAAACCAAGGACTGAGTGAATTCTGCCAAAGACATGAAACTCACAAAATACAGTACACAAAATACTGGAATGCATAAGATATAAAGCTACACATTTTAGGTAAAGAAAGGCGTTGTAAAGGATACAAAATTTGCAAAATTAAAGCATGGGACTTGGGGAAGAGTACCATGAATACAAAGAAGTTGGCATTAAATACACATAGATGGAGTGAAGAGAGTGGCAGTTTCATATTTAGCATTCAGTTTTCAGGTTCACGACTTCACTTTCTTAGCATCTTTTTTTCCAGAGTTCTCAGCAGACATATCTGCTTTTCTCTTCTGTGACTAAAGAGAAAAAAATAAGTATAAATTTAACAAGATGGTGGCATTACAAAAAAAAAAAGTTTAAATACATAACTGTCTATTCAGAAGGGAATGTACAACCCCAATGCATTCTAGATTTCAGTGCACCTTTGTAGGATACAATGGAAAGGCAAATATTAATTCCTGATGTAGACACTCAATTCTCGTACCCTTTTAATATCCTTAAAATCATTACATGGTCTCAGTGGTGCAGGCACCACACATACCATGAATTGGATGAAAAGATCAGGGCCTTGACTTATACACAATTCTGTTCTAAAGATGACAACCAAAATAAAAGAAGCACTTTCATTTCTTCTTCCAGCAACTACTACGTAGTGGAGAAAAAAAATCTGAGAAGAAACTGAAGCAACATGCAATGTACATAAATAGGCAGAAATTAGGCAGTGCAACTTTCTAAAAAGAGTCTTCCTCTGCTACTTAAACAAAAGCCTTCTCAAAAAAAAACCCAAAAAAAGCCCGAAAATACTGTGCATTGGGAATACCTGCCTAAGCAAATCTAGGAGAGCTGTGAATAGAGAAATATTTTGGTTTAATCTCTCCTCATGGCTTCTACTAATGCAATCAGTGCCTACAATTATCTTTTACATTTAAAAAAATATATATATAATTGAATTCAACACCACTGGAAGTAAAGTAAGTGCTACTAAACATACTGCTGTAACTTTTGCTCCTCTTTTCTTCTTTTCAGCTCTTTCTTTTTCTTCAATTTCCATATTTTCTTTTTCTATTAATGATATGAGAGTATTGCAGCGTCTCTGAAACTCCTAAGGAAAGAGAACACATCAAATTTTTAAGTAAATTATAATATTTCCCTCGCTTATATAAGTATGTTCAAAATCCTTTCATTTCAAAGCACTTATGTTTTCCTAAAATATTCAATAATACTAATCATTAGCTTAGTTACTATTATCTGTCTTTCCCTCAGTGTAACCTTTAGAAAGAGGAAAGGATTTACTGTCCTTCTGACAAGGAGTTTTCAGGATTCTGTCTTCCAAACTGACATTCCAAAGATGGATGTGATCTTTCATCTTGGTTAATGAAGCAAATTACAGCCTACCAGCACAGTATGCCAGATTTTAGGGAAGAGGTCTTCAAGCATGTCTTTAAAGCAGAGAGAAAAGGAAGCAAAGCTATCTTAAGCAATACTTTTCTGTGCTAAACAGACTAGAGAGGTTTTTTTTTTTGTGAAAAGACACAGTAGAGCTGCAAATTGGCTAAAAATCTATTCAGTCTTAAATTGTAAACTCACTGTTGTATTTTCATTCAAACAGGACCCAAGAGATAATAGGCCCTAAATGCTTTTACCATCAAGACTTGCAAGCTATCAGGACTAAATGCCATAAGGTTGTTTACACATTAAGAAGTATTTCCAGTACCACTCAAAATATCTGCATTGCAGTTACTAATGGCTGGCTTGCTTAATAGAATTCACCTGACTTGGACACTTTCTTGTACCCCATTTAAAGGAAAAGTATCTCCTACAAAACACCTAACAGTACCTATTTTTATTATAATTATTCAGTATATTCTATGTACTATTGAGAACATGATTCCATGGGTTTTTCTTTCCAACTCAAAGTGGGAAGCTCTCTTCTGAGGAAAAAAAAAAAAACAAAAAATATGTTTCATCTCTGCTAAACTGAGAGAAGCCATTTTTGAAACATAGGCTATCCTAGAATTACCTAGTAGCAGGTATCTTGACCTACAATGGGTCCATTTGCAATGAAGTGAACAGGTGACCTTTTTGCCCAGAAATTAGCCTCTATTTTCTCAGCCCCAGCCATCATGGTCCATCACGGATAAGACAGCCTAGGTGCTTTCCTGGACTGAACCTTCCCAGGCAGGCATGTCACTCATCTTTGAGACATTCACAGCCTCAAGCTTAACCACAGTCTTAAGTTCTACAGTTTCCACAGATTCCTCTACAAAAGATGCTCCATGGCCTTGGGCAAAAACTGTGTCTTCAGAATGGACACAGAGAATCCTACCACCACTTGAATTCTTTTTATCAGACACACACACAAAATAATCCTCAGGACATTTTTCTTTACAAGTCCCTTCCAGAAATGTTCCAGTGTCATGCTTATAGCTTCACCAACAGAGTACTGGAATAAGTCACTTTTATCACATCCCTGTAGCAATAACCCCACACCCTCCAGTAAAGGTTAAACCACAATTAGGGTGCCATGCTTGTGCCCTGGTGTGTGACAGTCCTTCAGGAACTAAAATACTCTCACTTCAATCAATCAACTCCCTCAAATTCCACCCAAACAATGTAGTTTAGATAAAAAGCAACAACTCTGAGCAAACTTGAGTTCAAGCCATCCCAATATATATTGCAACCTCAAACACAGAACAAAAGAGTGCCTCTGTCCCAAAAACCTACACTCTACAGATGAACAGAGATGAAAAAAGACCAGAATAGAATAATGATTGTCAACATGCCAGAAGTATTTTACAAAATTTAAATTTGTGTATATTACACTCAGACTTAGGAGCTGAGATAAAGAGTGATGACAAGCTGCTTCATCATCATAACCTGGATTTTTTCTAGCATATGAGAAATGGGATTGTGTTAAAACAAGCAACTAATCTGAAAGGACTAAGAAATAACCTTGATCCACTTGCCTAAGGCACTCAAAGATCCTCCTCTTTCCTGGGGACAAATGCCTGCATAAATACATACATTTATAAAGTGCTCATGGTTAGACTTTCCAGATGGACTACTGCCCCAAAGCATCTGCTGTGGACAGAGGATGGACTCAAGAACAATTTTCTCTGGAGAATCACAGAATCAGTTGACAGTAAGATGTGACATGCACACAGGTTTCTTGTACATCTACCATAAAAAATAATTTGAGTGATAAATCCTGCACTAAGCTAATGAAGTTCCAATATGGATTACTGCATTCCGTTTTAGTACTACAAAACTACACTTATTAAAATGCCTTGCACTTTCAGAGATGACTTTTTATTCTGTGTGGCCTGATCCTTTTCTCTTTTGGATGGAAAGAGACAAGAAATACTTTGTTCATCCCCTCACAGCTATAAAGACCTGGATTGCAACAAATAAGATGGGAGCACTGAACCACTGCCTTCCACATGGCCGGAGGCAGAGATGCTGACTTGGGAGCAAAAGCAGCCCTCAGCTCTGTCCACAGGCCTGGGTATTCCTGTATTTACTAAGAAGTCATTTCTCTTATGCTGGGGAGTGTTTGCAGAAAACTAAAAGAGAATATGCATAATTTATGACTTCAGAGAACAGATACATGCTTCACTACTGCCATGATATTTTGCATGGACAGAAATTTAAAAACAAACAAACAAACCTGTGCTCAATATAAAAAGCAAAAAAAAAATTACTATCTTAGGCACTCATGGTATCTTTAGGAATTTACATTTTGGGTAAACCATTTGATTTTGAAATAATTAAGTGAAGCAGGATTTGTTTTTCAAAGAGAAATCTTCAGGAGAACAAACAGAAATTGTAAGATGGAAAATAAATTAGCTGATTATATGGAATTCAAGAGACATCTAGTGGTTACAACACAAAGCTTTCTCAAAGAGCCTGCTAAGCCCTATTCTGAATTATGCTGCCCTTTTTATCTTGTTTCATATGAGTTTAAAGGATCACATGTGAATTTCAGCATTTTAGGGAGCCTTCTCCACTTTCACTTATCTACTCCTCTATAAAAATTTGTATTCACACTTCATTCGTTGTTATTATCATGTGATTTTCCAGCACATTTCTTCACCAAAAAAAAAAAAAAAAAAAAAAAAAAAAAAAAAAAAAAAAAAAAAAAAAATCACCAAACTGGTACAAAATGGACCCATAGAAATTAATACCTCCACAAATCTCACGACATTAGAATATATCAGCTATATTACTAAAACACACAGAGCATGATAATTCAGAACATTTCAGAATATTAAATGCATATTGAAAGTGAAAGATTGTTTTAAGTTTGTATTTCCATAATATTATCTTTTAACTATGTAGTAGCAGAATAACTAAAATTATTAATGAATAGAATTTTAAAAGAAAATCTAAGCCCAAAGTTTCACTATATTCCCAGTGTCTCAGTTTCAGCATTAAGACACCACAGAACATATTTCTACACTTGAGCAAATGATTTCTATCCCCTTTAAAGAAAAAGTATACTGAACATAAGGATCTGCAAGATTTAAATTGAATATTTAACTCTACCCCTGACAACTATATATCAACTAATATTAAACACTGAGCTACATTTTTAATTTCTAGTACCCATTTCTATGATTTATTTAACTGGATTCCTTCATAGACAGCTTAAAAGAAACTTCTTAATGTGCTAAATACTGCAGGCTTCTCTCTTTATGGACATAATTTTAAAATCCAGTATTTCTTCAAACAGACATTTTAGTAAGAAACACTTGTCATTTTTTTTAATTAAGGGCTACCTGCTGCACTATCCAAAAACACTTCAACTGCTGAAATAGCAAGTAAAAAGTGTAATGCATAATTATAAGTAGTATTGGGAAAAGCAAATATACCCACCTGTTCAAATACACATTTTAAATATTTTAATTTATGTTTTACCTATTCTTAGTACATAACCAGAACTCTGAAAGAACATTCTTTCAGACGAACAAATCCTGAGGTCAGGAAATAAAGACAAACAACAATTAGAAAGAATTGAGCAAAAATTCTGGGGCAGATCCAACAGCTTTTTACCATTGAAAGAGTCCCATATTCTGATGTTGGCACCTACATACCTTAATATTTGCAACCAACAAAGCTTCTGTTAGTGTTATTAATTCCTGCTTAATGATTAAATTAAAAATTAAAGGCTCTGCTCTAAAATTCCAAGTGCTAGTCTACTTGCTACTAACCTTGTATTATATTCTCTAAATAAAAACAGAATTTTCAGTGAAGGATACCTAAAGAAATTTAAGCCTTTGCATGGAATAATCCACACTCACAACAACCAAGTGCATTTTAAAGCTATTGCTTCAATGATTAATTTCTATGTGAATCACTAACTTTCCTCATGCTGTTAGAAATTAAATACTGTATTAGAAAAGCTGCTCCCTTCTCCAAGTATATTATTCAGATGTCTTCAGTCTTTAATATTATGCAACAATTCTAAAAGAGTCATATTTTAAGAGACATTGTTTAGTAAAACACTCAGTTTGCAATAAAAGTAAGAAGGATATTTGTAAGTCTATTCTACCTTTGCATTAATACCTCTGGGTGACATGGGACTTCAGTCTGGCAGGTTTTCTAATCTGTGTTTCAGCTGTATTGCATACATTTTCTATACTAAGGCAAAAGGTTACTTAACAAAAACAGAAATGAAAATAAAACCCGAAGTTATTCTTTCAGCACTTGTTTCCTAAACTAATTTTATGTGGTGGTGCTTCAAAAAAGAACAAGGTGCCTCATGGCAAGTCATGCCTAGCCCCTGGAAGTGGTACCTACCATGGCAGTTCTGGATTTGATAAACCAGTCGAACCTGAACTGAGGAGCGTTGCGCACGCACTGCCTCAGCTCCTCGTACACGTTTTCCTTGTCAAAGCCCATCTTGTGTAACATACAGATCAAAAACCTGTCTTCTTCTTCCGTGTAATTTTTCCCTTTGTTTGTTCCGTACTGAATACGCAGCTGATGAAAAGGTGCTTTGTACCTTGCAATCTGAACGCAAAACAAAAGTAAGGGCTAATAAACATACAATGCTACATCAAGGAATCATTATACAATACTGTAGATCACTGAGAGATGGCGAACTACCTATGCTGCATAAAAAGACAGAACACTCATCCCCAGTTACTCCTTTTCTGAAGGAATTTTTGGAAGAAGTTAGCTGCAGAAAACAAAAATAATTACTAGAATAATTACTTTGGCATCAAGGGCTTTCTTGATACTGATCCTCCTTTGAATCCTTGCCTCTCCTCGTTCAATTTGAGCCATAATCCTCTCAATGTCCTGTAGTTCATTACAACGCTCCCAGAAAACAGCTAAAAACACAAACAACAAAATTGTTGAATATAATCTTTTCCCCTGCTCTTCTGACTTTACTGTTAAGAACCTCTAGCAAAAAAAAAAAAAAAAAAAAAAGTTATTTAGCTTGTGGTTCCATTAAATCTTAAACAGCGAGCTAATGCTCTCCAGCTTACTGTGCTAGCCAAAAAATAAGCCAGCACTGACTCTATATTCAGTATCTTTAAAAGTTAACTGTAAGTGAAGGCTTAGTAAAACTTCTAACAAAATTTGCATGCAACATAATTAATTGTATCAACACTGAAGGGAACTTTTGCAGAGGTCTTCCTTTTTAACTACAGGAAAAACATTGCAAAGTTGATTTTATGAAGGTATTTAGTAAAATTACATCCAAGGCTGAAAGAGGAAAAAATCTCAAAAGCACTGTGTAAATACAAATGACAAATATACAGTGTACTAGGCAAAGTAGCAGAGATACAGCATAAAAAATCATGTTGGCACTATAAGGCAAATGCACAATTTCACAACTCCATGTTGTCAGCGAGAATTAACTATATCAAATTCTAAATCTTGACTAAGGAGGGCTAAAGGCAGCTGTAGGTGTTAGTTACAGGCTACAAAATCAACCTTTTAAATAGAATTTAGTGTCCTGAAAAAAAACAATGTTGCATACTTTATCAAAAAAAATTCTTAATGCATCCCAATTCCCTATCTTGTAATTTTAAAAGAACATGTAGCAAAAATTATGGTAATACTCTGGTATTAGGAAATAAATACATTTCAAAGTAGCACAAACCTGAGTACTCAATGACCTCCTCAGGTGACTTTCCTTCCACCTCACGGGCAATATTGTCTATATCATCACGACCATATTTCTCATTAGCTTTAATAAACTGGTTAAAATCTCTTTTATTCCAGTTTGTAAAACCCTGTAAGCAACAAGAGATCAAGAAGGCATTATGAGGTCGAAGGGAAGCAGTTTCCAAAATTCTGATTTATGTATGTATCATTTGCTCCTCTGCAACATCACATAATTACAGTGGCTAATGGCCTTTCAGTATCTCCATAAACTTGTGTTATCCGAGGCTTATTACTGAATCTATAACTAAAGAGGTTTTTTTGGGCATGACCCCATGTGCATTAGTAACAGCTTTTTATCCTTTCTTTTTAAAGTTTTTGTGATACTTCTATAAAGAAACAAGCTCAGTGACAGTCACACTTCTGCAGATACAAGCATCACACTTCAGAGGAGTACAAGGTGCAGCAATGCCTGTGTCATCATAAGTTCTCAGAGCAGTGCGAGTATCTAAAGCAAGAGCTCCTACTTCAGACATTTACAAACCTGGAACCAGACAAACAGCTGGATAAAAGCGTAAGTATGTCAAGAAAAGATCTCTAGTCCAAAAAGATGCAATCAAATGGAAACTCTAAAGCACTGTCAAAGAGAGAATTTGTTATGTACCAAAGAAATCAATCCAAAACTGAACAAGCGAGATGCAATGCACAAAAACATCATCCAAGAAAGAGACATTACAATTCAAAGACAGGGAAAGCAGAAAATGACAACAAACAAGACAATCACATGCCTGGGCAATAATCTGTAGTGCACTGAGTCTCCTTCATCACAGAAATGTATTTACAGGGAACTCTGTCAGTTCTCCAGCTGAATAAGCTCCCTCCACAATTAGCATGCTCAGACATATGTGAACTAACATACATGTGTCTAACATACACAATACAACTATTTCTTTTTAATCATTAACAGCAGTACTGATATGCAGCACCAGCGTCAATATTTCCTCTGAAATTAACAGCGAAATTGTGACCTTGGAATTTTTTTCCAAGGTACACCATCCCCAGTTCTTCTACAGAAAACTTTCTGAATCAAAAAGTCCTGTTACTTTGAACACGCCTTTCTCCTTAACAATCAGCTTTGAATAAGCCCACTCAGCAGGATAATCAGCCAAAAGGTCAAGAAACTAGTGAGTGATAGAAATTCAGTCCCAGTATAAAAAGAACATGCCTAACAACTCAACTGGGACAAAAATTAATGGATGTGACATGCCTTAAGACACCTGCATAAACACCATGTATGTTGACTCTGGCTTGTCCTGATTCAAACCCTTTTTGATTTAAAATCAACACAGAAGCATTATGTATGTACAAGGAAGCCACTGATTGGATTTCTGCATGTTAATGCTGAGTAGTACATCTACTATACAAGCTCTTGCCTCAGAAGTTTTCAAGGACTTTCAAGGAGATAGTAGAGGACTAAAATGTAAACTTGTTCAAGGACAAGAAAGGTTCCTCAAAGCAAAACCAATCAATATCATTACATGTTCTGTGCTTTCTTCTTTCAATAACATCAGCATAGTTTCCTGTGGGCATTTACCATTACTTTTATTCCATACCAGCAAAAGCACATGATGAAATATTTCAGCTGATTTTATTTTACCTGTGTTAGCAGCTTTTCTTTCTCTTCACTTTCCTCAGTATTCAGAGGCATAGACTCATCTATCTTCTTTTGTTCCTCCTTTTGTACCTGAGCTGCATTTGGAAGGTCAGGATTCCTGGGGACCTAAAATCAGGGGTATCAAAAAGCAGTAGTGCAGCAATGTTATTTCAAAGACTGCATTTTAAAAGCACTGATCTGTACAAAATGTGTTTTACCTAGATTCAGATCTTATTGCTTAAACCCCTCCTCCCAGAAATAGGACTGGATCGAAGTTCTAAGTTCGTTAAGCTCTGAACCCACCACTCCTGCACACAATGACCTCGGGATACTGTGAGAGGCTGAGCTGTCACAGCTCACTGATTTTTCAGTGGTACTTTTCACTAGGAAAGGCCCTGCTTTCCTGCATTCATTGGTTTACAATGTTTTGTAACTACAGTGAAACACTAAGTTCTGCCAGTAAAGCCATGCACACTGCCCAAGTAAGGACCAGACACAACATGATGTTAACAAGAACAAGCAACATTTTATCTGTCCTTCTCCACACTGACCAATTTAGTATTTGTGACCTTTGAACTGTACTTCAATTCCACTGCACACAGCAGCAAACAAGTCAGAAACCAGTATCTAGTAAAGGTTTAGTAGACCTTACTTATTCCTGCAGCAAAAGGCAGTGGAAGATAAGAACTGTTAGGCTGGTTTCAATATATAAGAAATCTTCTTGACTTTACTGGTTTAAATTAAGACTGACACATAAAGCTTGATCTCTGCCTATTGGTTACCTTCTGACATTGGTTATGGCAATTTTCAGTATTTATAATAAACTCTCTTCAGATTGGAAGTTATACTTCCATTTCAAAGCTAAACAAATTTAATTATATTTATCACTTTCCCCACCAGTAAACTGTCATACTAACCTTTTACAGTAACAACTATTCATGTTCAACCTTTCCAGGCTGACAGGTTTCCATAACAGGTCTGAAACACCTCTTTTTACATGCATACTGTCAACATTAGCAATTCTCTCATCCTTCTTTGTTGGAGCATTAATTGAATAAATTCTTTCCCTAAACTAATTGCATATGTATCTTAATTCTGTCCTGACATCCCCGTGAATTTATTTTGGCTGAAAACAAGATTCTAAAAAAACCTTCTACTCTTTCTTTAAAATACATTTTGCTAATACTCATTCTACTCTCACCAATTTTCTATCTGTTGCTTTGTATGACAATTTTATGTTCTCCAACACATTTTTAGGTTATTTTTTTTTCTTGCTGCAACTTGTCACGAAACCTGAGGCTTTTTAAAGCAAGTTACAGACGTGTCTGGCCAGAAGTAAAGAATCCATTTTGTTCACTCAATCAATATTGGCCCATGTAAGGATAACAGAATCTGTTCGCTGCTTGTCCAGTAATGTCAGCAGGGAAAAGGGAGAAATTCAGCTAAGGCACAGTAAGAAGAAAAAATAAAAGGAAAATCGAGAAATCTGTTGTCTTGTTTCCTTTCTGTAGTAGTAATACATTCAGACTTTTCCACACCTTTAAACCTTTTATATCCTACTCAAATCCAAAGAAAACTGATGTAATTTTAATTACCTTTGTATCAATACAAAGTCATAATTATTTTAAGTTATTTTCTAAATAAGATATACAAAAGTTTTCACAAAAAATCATACTCTGGACATAGACTTCACTTATTTGCAAAGAAAAAATATGCATTACCTTGTATCCTATAGTTTTTCGGTAATACAGAATTTCTTTTTCCAGAAGTTCAAATAACCGTGGTGGGAAAAATTGAAAATCCTGAATATTTGGTTGTTTTGGAGGTCGTGGAGCCTACAAAAATATACAGATAAATCAACATTATAGAAGCTTAATTTTTCTGCAAGTAAACTACCATAATTCAGCAGCAGTGGCAACCTATGACTTTGTAAATATACAGGGGTAGAGCCAGGGATGCAGCATAGAAGAGGAGGAGCAAAAGAACAACACAAAACCCTTCCATACTTGCCACCTTCTTACCTTTGGAACTTTCGGTTCACTGACACGTAGGGCTTCTCTGAAATAAGCATCCACTGCATAATTGGCTTTGCGTTCTCTTTTTGGAGGCTCAATCCATTCCATCATGCTCAGCTGCACACAGAACAGAATGAAAAGCTACTTAAGTAACTGTTTGCTTCCCTAAAGTCACAAGAATAATGACTAATATGGCACTGCAAAACAGGAATGTATTTCTGCACAGCAAATTTAATGATTGTGCTCAATAATTTGGATACTACAACAGAGCTCAAAAATAAGCTAGAAGTTATAGCTGATTATAACATATTTAAGCACTTAGAAGACAATACACAAGAGAAGTAAGGCAGTGCAGTGGCAAGAACAGATTATTTTACAGTATTCTAAGTATTTCAGACACCTGAGTAGGGTTAGGACTCCATCTACCAAAACACAATGGAAGGGCTGAGGACTTGGGCTCTGAATTCTCTAATTTCTTGTGATATGAATAAATTGCTTCTCCTCTAAATATCTAAATGAATAACCTCTATAAAGGCTACAACACAGACACAAAATCCATTAGCAATCAAATAATCTTAACTAAATCCTTAATGTTATTTCATACTATGCAGTATTTAACTCACTTCTTGTAATGAAATTATCCACACAAAGAATTTTATGTGTATACCCACACACTGTACTATATTCTCAAACAATTTACTTTTCTAAAGGACTTTTTCAAAATCAATAAAAGCCAGAGTAAGAAGGGTATTTTGTAGTTAACAAGTAAGAACTCACAAATCTGATTCCAGGTAAGACCTTAAGGACATTTCAATATACATCTTGTACAAAACAGGGACTCAAAGGAAACACTGTGGGATTGAGTAATGCCTCTTTGTATGGACCATCCTTCTATTTTTAGGTAAAATCAATGTACAAACTAAAACCTCGTTGAGGGCTAGGTTTCTCTCCTTTTGTTTCTTTTTACTTAGGGAATTTTTTTCCCATATGTTGCTAGGAAACATTAACTATGGGGTATTTAAGAAAAACTAAAGTGGCCAAGCTCAGGGGAGGAGGGCATCTGGTTGCACTTCTCTTATCTGGGAGTTTCTCTCTGAGGGGCAGATACCTTGGGAACTGGGCTGGTAAAAGAGGAGGCTGGGGCAGCTGCAGGCTCCCTCTCTCCCAGCTTTGGAGGCTGGAACTGCTGCTTGGGGGAGGGAATTTGCTGCTGCAGCCGGAGCCCAGCCCAGAGCTGCTTCTTCTGACACGGGGTGAGCCTCTGCTTGTGAGAGCAGCCACCGAACTGGGACCTTATTGACACCTGCCTCACTGAAAGAGGGACCTATCCCCATCGGCTCGGCTGCCCGGGATCCTGAGCCCGCCTCTCCCTGCCCTGCTGGGATCCTGGCTGCCGCTGCCCTGCTCCCGCCGTCTCTTAGGCACTGCTCCGAGTCCTCGCTGCACTGCAGCCTGCACCCCCTGCCCGCCGATACATCCTGCCAGCCCAGCCTGGTGCTCCTCAGCGTCCTGCAGGGCAGCGGGATCGGCTGCCCCAGGGTTTGTGGAGCAAAGCCTCTCCTCCATCCCTTCCCGCCTGGGCCGAGCCGCCATTGCCGCGCGCTGCCCGAGCCCCACGGCGCCCCCTGCAGCCGCGGGGAATCACCGCACCCGCCCTGCCCGCCGGGAGCCAGCAGCGCCCCTGCCGGCCGTGCCCGGAACTGCACCGAAGGGGACGCGCCGCAGCCGAGGCTGTCCCTGGGCTCCTGGCTCTGCTCGTTGTTAATGCCGGGCTGTTGGTGTTTGTTTGCCTTGTTACACCTACTGGTAAAGAACTGTTATTCCTTTCTCATATCTTTGCCTGAGAGCCCCTTAATTTCAAATTATAGTAACTCAGAGGGAAGGGGTTTACATTTTCTATTCCAAGGGAGGCTCCTGCCTTCCTTAGCAGACACTTGTCTTTCAAACTAAGACAAACCTTCACTATAAAAATCGACTCAAGTCCACGATCCACATAAAAATTATTATCAGGCCTGTTTTTTCACCTTAGTTATGCGACAGCAAAACAATACGGACTGCAGCAGTATAGTACTGCTATAGTATATAGCAGTATAGTACATGCAACACAGTGGTTCGTTACAGATGGGATAACATCCCTGAGGAATGTTATTGGATTTTGCCATGAAAAAAACAGTGGGGCTGAAAGTAGTTTAAAAAAAATTCAGAATACTAATGCACAGGCAGAGCCAAGTGAATTTTTCAATAGTTCCTTACTTCTCTAGAATCCAGAAACCTTCATAGTCATAATGTTTATAGTATGGCTTTTATGCTTGCACCTTTAAACTGAAGTCTTAAATTCTACAAAAGATTACCTTCTGTTTTTCTCTGTAATCTTCACCTTCAAAGTTGTATAAGCTCATCTCTGTGTCCATAGTGAAATTTCGTAGGGAGCTCTCTCCCATTTTCTGCAATCGTTCATTCATTTCAGCTGTCTAAAATGAGAGGAAGATATTTTTAGGCTCACTCAAGCTATTTAATCTTTCCTGAAAAAACAGCTTTTATCATTAGTACAACATTCTCAATATCTTTTTCTGATTTTAACTTTTACTTATACTTTCTTCTGAAGAGAGATACCCATTGTCCTTTTCAATTTAGAGCAATTTGACTTCAAGACTCTCCATTAAACTGAATTTATTATGCTGGAATGTAGTCCTACAACTGTAGAATTTAACTTTAAAATTTAAATTAAATTTATGCCCATCTCCTTGGAGCTGAAATGGCAGTTCATTTTTTCATAGAGCTATCTATTACCTAATGAAGTTCCATAAAGACTTTGTGTCTGTCCAAATTACTGGCAGTGCTTATAATGCACACAACATGAACCTTGAAAATAATTACAATCACTAATTCTACTTCTTCAAAACTTCCATAATATTTAAAATCTGCACAAATAATAAAATAAAAATAGATTTACGTAATCAGATCTCATTCCATTTTGTGCATAGGTATTTTGAATTCCATATTAAACAGCTCTCTAACCTTTTTTTCACCTCTTTCTAAAATTGTGGTTATATCTTCTTCTGTCAGCTCACTATCTTTGGAAGCAAACACATGCGTGGCTCCGTGCCGGATCATTTGCAGCATTTCATCTTTTGCCAGTTTGTTGGACTGCTGGTCTATGAGCCTTCCTACAATCAAGGAATATGTTGAAAGTTACAATATGGCAGTTCGAGTAGGACCATGAAAGCAGTGGATTTTTTTTACTTCACTGACAGAACAAGAAAGGAAAAACAGAACAACCGTACAGAAAAAACACATTTCGCTCAAGATGAGAATAAACAGAAGTCAGGAACTTTGGGGAAAATTAAAACAAAAAACAACTTTGACACAAGCCATAACAAAAAAAGTTTCATATTCAGATAATCCGAATTTTACATGTAAGATCTTATCCTTACAAATTTAGCTGAACTTTTAGGGTCACAATCTTATCTCAAGATGAAAAATTTAGAAGTATTCTATAATAACCAATAAGAAGTGCTTGACCTTTTCAACATTCACATCACCGATTTCAACCCGATTTTTAATTATTCTTCCCAAAATTTAATTGCTGTCACAAAATTTCACTTATCCTATCTTTTTTCATGCTATCAAAATTTTGACCATCATCCTTTCAGTAGCCCACCCTTCAGTAAATACAAACAACCCTACAAACAGAGCTTGAGTACCTTAGTTTTGACAAACTATTCCCCTAAGTGCTTCCAAACAAAAATACATGAAAGTGTTTTATTGTTCACTTAACTCTTATGTGGTAAGAAGCATACATATATTATTATTATTTCAACTGCCATGGAACATACCTGATTTTCTTCTTTTTCTTTTTAACCTATCACAAAACTAAGTAACATCTATTCAGGTGTAGTTTACTTTCCTCACTTAGACTCACTATAAGTCTATGTCTACATTAATCAAGAAAACAGAATTTAAAAATAATTCAGCTGAACAAGTGAATACTTTGCACATTAGGTTGATTTAGAACACTGCTATTATACACAAGGCCTGCTTTCTCTAACACTGTACGTTTGTACAGTTATTTAACCATACTTTAAGGGACTGAACAATTCTGTTGCAGACAAACATATATAGCAGTTGATACCTTGTTGTATAACTATAGAGTCCAGTCTCAGTTTTATTTCAGCTCTTTCTACAATCCTCTCTTCAACAGTATTATCAGTGATAAGTCGAAACACCCGTACTGGTTTCTTTTGACCAATACGATGCGCACGATCCTAACAAACATAAATCAGTGAGTGTTCAGCAACAAGAACTCACAAGCAATACACAGTTAGCTTGCAGAAACAGCAGCCTCAAACTAGCATTGTACTTCTTGGTCCCTTGCCTATTCAAAAGCACTGTAAAACCAGTGATAATATTTACTTATGCCTGGCTATTACATTTTTGAGTCATTCCATAGCAATAAATGCATCTCCCTCATTGTAAATTAAGATAACTGAATGTCCGTCCAGACTGCAGCTGGGAAGTGGACATACAACAGTACATACATGCATACATTTGTATTGCTTTCAAATGAATTCTCTCACTTGACACAGAAATTATACTCTGCATCCCTGGCTTGAGCACATTAATTCCATGTGCAGAGTTCCTGCAGCCATAGCTCCAACAATGCACTTGTCCCAAGCCAGCAAACAAGGTTTATGACTGACACACTATACACATTTGTAACAAAACTTGTGTTTATCCTCTCTGGAAAACATGTCCTTTTAAATCAAAAAAAGTTGAACAGCTGTCTTCAAGCTGTGGGTACCAGGATTTTCTCTTTAAACATGAGTTGTTAAATCTTTTACTCTCCTGCATAATATTCCTTTCTCCATGAAAACCCTACTGAAGTTCACAAATCACACTTACAGTCTCCAGGAAGTTGGTCAACTATTGGCAGTCAACATGCATATCTAAATGGATGAGCTATTGATATTAAATACCTGATGTGTTTAAGTGCATTAAAAGAAAATTAAAAATTACAAACCACTAAACAAATATCCACCCTCCTAATCATGCAAGAAGGATCACATGAGTTTTATTCCACATGAAATAAACTACAGACTCTATTTTCTTTAAATTCACCATTCAGAAAGAGAAGATTTTAGTAGGTTTAACTCAAAGCATCACCAGCCACCCAGCATCACCACCAAATGCCTTTCTGCTTATGCAAAAACAAAAAGTAAAACCATAAACTTCCAATTTGAGAGAAATATAAGGCTGCATGCTTCTAGTTATCTGTTATTATTTTGGAAACAGTCCTCTATTATTCATTGACTGTACTCTTCTGAAAAGATAGAATTAATAATTCTATACTTCTATTAACTGAGATAGTATTTTGATAGAAGTAATCTCTCATTATTAAATCAATTAAGAAAAATATTCACAGGCAAAAATCTACAATTTCCTCCACAAATTCTGTTCATGCCCTTTTATTCAATTCCTTTGCTTCTTCGTATTGTCTTGTGTATACCAAAAGTAAAGAAAAATAACAAAAGTGCAAGTTCTGAAAACAGTTATACAAAATAGAACACTGACAAGTTAAGCAAACAAATGTGTATTAGGGAGTTAACTCACCATGGCTTGCAGATCTACTTGAGGGTTCCAATCTGAATCATAGAGAATAACCACATCAGCAGTTGCCAAATTAATTCCAAGACCTCCAGCTCTGGTACTCAGCATGAAAATGAATTTACTGCTGTTGGGAGCATTAAATGTGTCAATTGCTTCCTGAAAGGGGAAAAAAAAAAAAAAAAAAAAAAAAAAAAAAAAAAAAAAAAAAAAAAAAAAAGTGTCACTGAAGTATCAGATATTTCAAACAAGTTTCCACTATGTTGGTGGCTTTCCAATTAAATTTCATTCTTTTAAATTTACACAATTTTCATATAAAAAAGAATTTTATCAAAGTAAGAAACTGTATGTCTGGACAGGTAAGAAAATCTGCATTGACTCCACAATATACTGTATTTCTCATTTAGCTGAGGATCAAATGAAACATACTGTGGACTTAGGTTAGGAAAAACATTCCCTAGCAGCCTTTGAAAAACCCCAGCATTTCTGCTTTACTTTAAACAATGATGTGGCTACATACATATATGTAAATAATAGCTTTTTAACACAAAGGCTTTTCTTGTTTGCATACAAGTTTCCCACCTCTCTTTCCTCATGCGGTGTCTGCCCATCAAGTCTGCAGTACTCATAACCACGCCACATGCAATAGTCTTCCAAAATATCCAGCAAACGAGTCATCTGACTGAAGAGCAGAACTCTGGAACCTGACAGAACACAGAAGGTTTTGACATTCATTTTGTTTTCACATGGATCTTATCACAGAGCTACTACAGAGCATTACTGAGAATTTATGTGAAATATTCTATACTATGCCTAACTTAAATAAGTCTTTCTTCTCAAGTTTTTTTTCTGGCAGTGATTTAACCAATCAAGAGTATTACTTGATAAATTATAGAGAAATATATAACCAAAGAAGCAGAACACTTCAAGTCACTGTAAGGGAATCTGGTGCTGACTGATGCACATAGATGAAATAACCTATCATCAGAAATTTTCTAACAGAAAGGAGAAGGGAGGCTGTATTCGTCCTTTCCTTCTGCTTCTCCATATTTTTAGTCTTACTCATGATTCCCATAAGACTTCTTTCCCTTCATGTGTTAAGATCTACAGAAAATTAATTTTCAACAAAAACCTCACAGAAAGTGATGAATACATTCACTGCAGGAAAGGCTAAACCTGTGCCGTTTTTGAAAGATACTTTAACTTAGAAGGAGCATTCAAACCACTGCTGTCCATAAACACTACTCACCCTGCTCTCTGAGTTTTGCCAGCAGCTTATCCAGAACTAACATTTTACCACTGTTGGTGATGAGATGAGTGTCAGTGGTGTAAGGAGGGCCTGGCTCAGCACCATCAAACAGGTAAGGATGGTTACAGCACTTCCGCAGCTGCATCAGAATATTCAGCAGACGCATCTTATCCATTTTGCCAGCTGAATTCAGGATATCAATATCTTTCATCAGGATCCTGGTATACCTGAGGTTTTAAGGGCAGTTTTGAACAAATTTTGTTTTTTATTTGAATGAATGAATGAATGAATGAAACCCTGCAAGATCACCATTCTTATTTCTGGATGTGGGAGTTGGCTTTGTTTATATAACAATGAACCATATTATCAAGAAACATCTGACTGATAATATGGATTTCTAAATTCATACCTAAATATGAAAGGGAATCTCTCTGCAAGTGATAATGATTCTGCCATTCACTGGATTATTTTACACTTTCATTTTAGTAGTACAAAGTGGATTAAAAATTTCACTTATTTGACAGAAACTGCTTCACTGACCTGGCTCCTTGTCTTATGTCTCTTCTGGGTATGTAGCTCCTCAAGGTTTTTTTTTTAATTTCAGGTAAGACTTTTTGGTGCATACATACTTGGATCAAAGGAGGAAGCTTAGGAAGCATTTGTTCTTTCAAATAGACTTAAGGAAGGAAAAAAGTTTCTGCTTTCATCCTCCCAGTTCTTTTCATTACCCTTTGTGAGCTCTCTGAAACTTGTGCATTTTTTACAAAAACCCTAAGACAGCTATAAGTAATTTTCTCAATCTGACTCAACATGCAATTGTAAGGAGAAAAAGTACCAGTGTGAAGAGCTATAGTGTTTATCAGAAAAGAATCTTACTTTGATGTAAATAACTCACCATTCTCTCTGCATTTTGCTGAGCCCAAGATAAATTTTTACTTCCTTCTTCGGAGGCAAACTCTTTTCTACTTCACCTTTTATGCGACGTAAGAGAAATGGCTTCAAAACCTACACAAATTAAGATGTTTTACATAGATAAATGTATAAAATTGACTGCCACAAATACAAAACTAACAGATTCAATTATCTGATATTTATTCAGAACTAATCAGTATCTATTGCTGTCATGGGGACTCCATGAGAAAAATTCTGCAGAACAAAGTTGTCCAGCGATGACTAAACTCACACATAAATATGTGTATCCCTATATAAGGATTGCTATAATCATCCCAGTTGTTATCTTAAGAAGAGGAAAAACTTCTAAGTTTGTAAAATTTAATCATTTTTAACATAAGCCCCATTTCATTTCCATTAGCAGGGACAAAACACAACATTTCAAGTATAAGCAATGTAAGTTGTAGTTTCTCTGACCTCTTTTGCTACTGCAAAAAATGTCTTAGCTCATGCACAGTAAAACAAAGGTAAAGGAATGCCTTTATTCAGACTAGCACGATGTGTATCAGTGCACTTTTCACAATAATAAATGGTTTCAAAAAGATCTCAAAATTCTTCATTTTCATATTTAATGTTCAGATTTTGTCTGCTTCAAACAGTAACACACAAAAGATAGTACCTATGATAGGAAGCTCAATTCATTAAAATTCTGCTAGGCATTCCTGTAACTAAAGACCTCTAAGTTCATCTTTTCAACTTTGAGATGAAGGGGAAAATAATCTGGTTTTCTTCTTTACAGTGTGCATGCTAATGATGGCATGTGATTACAGCTTTAATTACTTACAGCATGAAGTCTTTCTACAAGTTTCTGATCACCGAGACAATTTTTAGTGTCAAACCATGAGTCAAAATCCTGTGGTGAGAAACAGCACAATTGGTATGAACAGTTTATCATCTGTACTTTTAACAGACACATATTGACTCTCTTTCATTCCAACTGAGAGTGGCCCAAATCTTGAGACAAATTACTCCTGTGAAAGAAAACTCAGTCTGCAATTCTGGGCCATCTCCCCAGTACGTTGTAACATTTGAGTCAAGTGCATCGCTCTGCAGACAAAATACCATTCTACTCTGCTTAATACACAACAACTTTCCATGCTCATCACTGCAGTGTCCAAGTGCTTCCCTTCAGTGCTTATGTGATAATGGGACAAAAAGTTAAAAAAACCCAACTCGAATCCTTAAGAAAATCAGATGGACAGCAGAGCAAGAATAACATAAGCAAGTAATATAAGCACAAAGAAACATTAACAGTAAAAGAAGAAAGATTATTCAAGTTCTAAACTACACAAAGGCTTATGCCTATTTGGATGCTTTATATTCTTGCTACTTCATTGCTGTCTTAAATTTTGCATAAACCTCGATCTACTTAAAGTATTGCATTTGCTATTAATGGTCTGAGGCCTCACCCACACCAGCAGAATGCACTGTTTTACCTAGGTAAAGTAAGAAAAGTAGTCTACAGTAAGGCACAGAGCTTTCCCTGAACCTGGGTCATGCACAACATCCATCTCCTACTAGGCTGATCATTCTTCTCTTCTACTGACAGCAGCCTGAGAATCAAAATAACAACACTGTACCTCCAAACATCAACTTACATCTGCAGAATTGAAGACATCAGGTAAAAGGAAATTGAGTAATGCCCACAGCTCATGGAGGTTATTCTGTAAAGGAGTTCCTGTAAGCAGCAATCGATTTGTTGTCTTGAACTCGCGTACAATCTCTGACAGCTGGAAACACAACATAGTTATCAACACCATCTACACTGAAGCACAGTGAATCAGTTTTTGAAACCTAAAACAGTGTCAATTAAACTTAGAGACAGTGAGCTACCTATGAAACTCATATTTACCACCAAATAGCTTATTGCCTCTATTTTAAAAAAACACCACACCTAACACTTAAAATCTGCTCAAATCAGATGCATCTTTTTGTATCAAACTAATTTCCAAGTATCAAACAATTTCAAGTTTACCTTAGACTTCTCATTTTTTATTCTGTGGGCTTCATCAATTACCAGGTACCTCCAGTTAAATTTCTTGAAGACTGATTTCTCTTTAATTACCATTTCATATGATGTAACACAAACATCCCATTCACCAGGCATCATAACATCACGGATAAATGCAGCCTAGAGCAGAAGAACTGGATTAGTAAACACTTATAAATATGAACAATTTTTATGGCATTCAGGGAAAGCTGCCTCCACCACCATCACTGATGCACTAAACTAGCACACCAAAGACTCTGAAACATCTTCTCAGTAACTGAAAGTTACTGTAATAAAAGCCTTCAATCCTTTGTACTTCAAGCACAGAGAAAGCTGGAGTTAAGCAAAACACAAATTACTCCTACTCTAAATTAGCTGTTTTCTCTTCAGCATCATTTCTCTGTAATTCAAATACAGTACCTACAACCAAAAGGGGAAAAACCTTCTGAATTAACCTGTCCAAAGATACAATCCACAAAAGTGTATCAAAACAACTTACATAGCCCACTCCCAACTAGGTTCTCTCTTCCCCAAATACGTCCCTCCTCTGTCCCATCTGTTTTGCAAGATACACATCAAAGCATATAAATCCTTTCACAGGAAAGAACATCATCCCAAGGAAAGCCATGCAGACAGGTCTCCCCTGGTGCACCTCAGGCCACTTCCTCTTGTCCTATCACCTACAAAAACAAGTTCCCTCAGCTGCTCCTCCTAAGCTCTGTCCCCTTCTCTGTACACACTCCAGCACCTCAATGTCACCAGTGCCCAGTACAGGGGCACAGTCGTTGCCCTGATCCTGCTGGCCACACCATGGCTGGTACAAGCCAGGATGCCAACGGCCTTCCTGGCCACGCTGCCAGCTCCTATTCCCTTTCTAGAGCCTTTCTACCCTCAAGCACTAACAGGTAGCCATGCAATCCAAATGAGCAGCTACAGAATTCACAGAAACATCCAGCTCATTCATCCCCTTCAGTCAGAAAAACATTCCATATCTATTTTAAGGCCTTCACAATGAAAGATGGAAAGCTCTACAACAGAATCCTAGTTACAAGGCCAGGCAGGTTTATAAAATACAAGAGTGGGAAAAGTTACCTGAAAAAAGGTGAAGAGAGAGGTAACAAAGTGAGTGCAACAAAGAAAAATGAGTACACACTGCCATATTACAAATATAGAAGAGAGATAAAAAATAGGTGCAAAAATCAAAGAGAAAAACAACAGAAAAACAGACAACTCAAAGGGCTGTACCCTGATCCCAGTCTATTATTTAATCTACTGATTTTCAGTTTTTCCTCATAATCACAATCATAATATTTTGCATTTTCAACATTAATGTACTTAACAATTACTAAAATACACTGTAACTAAGGAAGTAGCTTAGGGAGAATTCCACGGACCCAACTGACACTTTTGCCAAATAACGCATATATTTCTGAAATGTGAAACACTTACTCTGGCATCTTTATCTCCAATAAGGCAAACAGCACGTAAGGATGGAACCCAGCGCTTGAATTCATTCATCCAGTTATGCAAAGTTGATTTTGGAACCAGGACCATGTGTGGCCCAGGAATGTTCCGGTAATGCTTCAGATAGCCTAATAAAGCTATTGTTTGCAGAGTCTTACCAAGCCCCTGCATTGACAAAGAGGGAAGGGAAGGAAACTTGCTGATGTGAAATATCATAGAGAAATACTTTCAAACCATTTCCTTACTATGTAATTCTGCCATTTGTTTAAAACAAACTATAAAAAAAAATGTTTGCAATAGAACTTCTTTCATTACAATTTCAGATTTGAAAAACCAGACTGCTGTAGAATGAAGCATACTACTGCACATACATGAAACACTGTAAGCATTTCGATGTTTTATTTTGCTCAATAATTACCACAAAAAATCCAAAAGATTACTGCTTACCATTTCATCTGCCAGAATGCCATTAACTCCATTTTCATACAATGAGATCATCCAGTTCAAACCTCTAACCTGATAATCTCTTAGTGTTCCTCCTTTCACATCTGTAAATGTAAAATTCCTCTAAGTAGAAAAATACTAATTCTAAGTAGAAAATTTTAATTGCAATCTGCTCAGATCTTAATTACATCAAATCACTCAGAACTGTTAACACCATGCTTACATGAAGGGGACTCCTCAAACCGAATACACACATTGGAGGTTTTCCGACTCTCAGACAAGAGCTCTTCATCTTCCTCCTGCTCCGTGCGCCTGTGGCGGTACCTAAAGAAAGAGCCCAACACTGATGTGTGAACAAAACCACTCCAAAACACTGCTACAAACTCCAAAGACAAATTACAACAGAAGCAATCACTGACCCACAGTGTGAATGTTCTGGTATCCTGACCAAACTCTCATCCTGTTAACACATTATTCCTTAGGAGTCATTCCAGCTTTAATTAGAAAGGCTGATCTGAAGCCCTCTCTTTCAGAGCCACAGCTATAATCTGACAATATCTTGAGTTCTCTGAGGCACTTTTTAATGAGCAACACAGAAATACAAGACACATGAGTGGTGGCCTTAGACTCAATTACTCGATAATTACAAAGTTCAGAAAAAACACATATTCAAATTTTTAAAAAATTAAAATTTCTAAAACAGAATGCCATTTTGCAAACATTCAAAAAAATAATTGTTTCTTATTTCAAGACCTCTCAGAGGCACTACAGGCAGGCTCTGCTGCAATACTAACACAGACCAGTGAGAGAGACTAACACAGACCAGTGAGACCAGTGGGAAGAGCCAGTTGGTGCTGAGGATCCAACATCCCCACTACAAGGGCACTGCCTTGTCATAACCTGGACTAGTCCCACCCTGGTCCCACCGACAGGTCCACTACCAGCTGGGTCACATCAGGTGGGCTTCTGGAGTGCCCCTTCAGCATTATGCAAAAAAAATCCAATCTGTGTGCTCCAAAGTCACCCCACAACACAGACCAAAACATTTTACATGGCAAGAATCAGATAACTTGCTTTACAAGTGAATGTCCAAGGTCACACTTATGTTGATGGAGCAGATGATGCCTTCAAACCAATCAGCTTTTAAAGAAATTGATACACCACTAACATGAAATTGTCTAGATTTACTGAAAGTACCATTTCTATGTACAAACTCTAAACAAATTATTAAGTTTAAGTTGTTTGGACATGTAACAAGTCAGAAATAAAAATAAAACATACTCCCCAGCTGAAATCAAACTCTGTTTTTCATCTTTCTTCATCCGTGGCCGTCCCAGCTTGACTTTCAGTGGAGACGTTGGTGATTTTTGTGCTGCAGGTTGAATAAAATGTGCAAAAAGTTCTGTCTGCTTCAGGAGGAATTCAAACCTTTTCGCTCGATCTGCTTTCTAGTTTCCAAAGTGAAAAAGAGAATAAAAAAAAAAAAGAAAAGCAGATAACAAAAATACATTTTTATGAAGAAAAGTTAAGACATAGAATTCAGGCAACTCATGAGAACAACTCATAAAAGGAAAGACTGACAAGACCATCTGTTAGACAACTCAGAGGGCTACAAGCATTGTGAAATAGAGCTGCTTCGTGGCACACCAGCAGTGGTGAAGGGATGTTTTAATCTTTGTCCACAAAAGATAAAGACAAAACTAAAGTTATGACTTACAGTAAAGGATGAAATCCTAACCTTGCTCGTCAGTGGAAGAACTTTCATCAGGTTCAACGCGATCAGGATTTGATCAAAGATAACAATGTAGTAGCCCTGCTTTTAGAACTATTTCTGAAGTAATGAACTGCTTTCATTCAAGTTTGTGAATTTTGCTGTCAGATTTCAAATCTCGAGCATTTCAGTTTTTCCATCTCAATGAGGCACGTGCACTTCAGTATGTCACACAGCAAAACATGGCCTGCCTTATACTTAGAAGATAACATATTACATCATTTTAAAGAAAAATATGATAAAATGCAAATTCTGTTTGAGAGAATGCAACTGTTATCATTTTCTCTATGAGAAATCTAAGCACCATGTAAGGCAACGTCCATGTGATCTCATTTACATATCATGATAAAAAGGACAGAAGCGAACCGTAGCTCCGCACCGAGTATTTCCCAGAAATACTGGACCCACAGAACGCCTTTCTGCAGGTCGCTTACAGCAGGAAGGTCTCCCCCAGCAGCAGAATCGCCAAGAGGGCAGCAGAACCATCCTGGCGTGCAATGCACGACGGCGCCACACGAGGGCACTGCAGCCCGCTGCAGTTTCTCGAGCCGCGCAGCCCTCACCAGCCAAGGACCGGCTTTACTGAGATCTCCTGGGGGGAAAAATTCTGCTTCTCCCCCTTGCATCATTACTGCACCGTTTCTGTAAATAACCTGACAACCGAGTAAAATTTAAATATCAAGTAAAACCTTTATGAAAAAGAAATTATAGAAGGGGGAGGTAGAGGCATTGATGTCTATGATCATCAGTACAGAAATAAATCCATTCAGAGGATTCATAGTTAACAAATAATACACGATCACTTTGGCAAAAAAAATACACGATCACTGTTGGTAAAGACCTATATTGAATTAAACAATATAATTTTCTGCCTGCAATATTATAGGCTTAGTTAAATTAAGCCTATAATAATTAATAATAAATTAAGCCTTAGTTAAAGATATAAACAGTATGTCTTGGTAAAACAGTAAAGGTCTAGCTCACAACTGCACAATTGATAAAAGGTAGTTTTTTTGGCATCTAATCCCTTTGCCTATTAGGACAACTGAACTAACATTGTAATTCAGGAAAGCTGTAAAGTCATGTGAAACAAGTTTAGCTGTTTACTCAATTCATTCTCAAAGAACAGATTCACTGTGGCTCTTTGGCTATAAATTAGGTGTTCATACATGTACGTATCAATTTTTCTATGTCTAACAGTTATATTCTTCCCTGACTTCAGTGATATCCAGTCCTTTCAGACTCTTCTGTAATCATTAGGCGTCCATTTAACATTAAAGCTTTTTAAAAAAATACAAGATAGAGGTATCAGCTTAAACCAAGAATTTATTACAAATGTCATCCAAGGAGTCTTATAATGTCCTCCAGGCTTTTGCCTCTTTGTAACACAGAAGTTACCCTGTTACATCTCCTTTCCAGCACTACAAGCTCCCAGCACTGGTGTCATGGACAAATCCTCTTTTGCACTGTTATGGCACACATATTATGGGGCATTTAAATATTTAAGACCTTGGTTTTATATGAGAGAAACTGGCAGCAGCTTCGGTATTTCAGTTAAGTAAGAAGTAGCTTAAGGATGCCTCTGACATGACCCAAGGAGTGATCAAATAAAACTGGCAGAAACCAATTCAAAACAAAATGGGGAGAATTCTAAATAAAAAATATAATTGAATAGTAACTCCTTACCACAGATGTGTGTGGATAACTGCAAAAGAAACCACAAAACCAAAAATCTACTGACAACTACTGAGCATAAAAAACAGAGTCTACAACTCCAAACACATGCAGACAAAAATATTTGGAAGAATGGGAAGTATTTAACAGAACTACCACTACCTGACCTGTTTGCCACTGTGAGACACACGACATGGGCCTAGACATCTAAATGAATCTGGATCTGTTTTTCTTTTCTGACACATCCAGGCTGCAGTAACTCCTTGTAACTGTGCTGATCCTACTCCAACAAGCAAGAGCCACAAAAAGCTGCTGTATGTTTTCTCATGAAAGCACTTACCATCTTCTCTTCATATTCTGGGTCAACTTCTTTGTCAGGTCTAGCTGCCTTTGGAGGAAGTTTGAGTTGAAATGGGGGATCATTTTTCTGGAAATCAGAAGTTAAACATTTTATAAATACCAGTTTGTTTACTTTTTTTAGCAAGATCTATCAAACTGAACAAACCTACAAACTGCAAAACAAGCATGGTACGTTTCAAAAATAATTATGTCAAAATGAAATGAGTGCATTAATCATATCATTTCACCTAAAGCAAAACTTCATGTCCACGATAAAACTAAAGATCCTCATATTTATATCTACACACAGGATCCAGATTGAAAGAAATTACTGAAAGAGCACTAAGTTTAATCTTTCACAGAGATCTCACTATAAATGCATAACTAAGTTTAGTATCTTGAAAAGGTATTTTTAAAAATGTAAAAGTTTTGGTTTCTAAATGTCAGATTCCTAATTGTAAGTCCCTGACACTTGCACTTCAGTTGGGTTTTGTCTGTTTCCACTTCTAGATGAACGGTCCCAAATCCAATTGGAAACACAGCTTCACTACACTTAACCATAAACCTAGGAAAATAACCATCCAACCAATTCAATCCATGCAGCAACAACTCCATGGTACGCTCTCAGACAGCTGAAGAACCACCTTATTTCCTATATATGAAAGAAATCTAAGGAATTGTAACTAAAATGCAACTTTTGCAGTTTATGAGATTCATACCAGACTTCAATTGTGAAGCTCAAAGCAGGTTTTCCACAACTATATTGGTAAAATGATGAAATGGTAGATTTTTTTTCCCCCCTAATTAAGGAAAACTTTCCTAACTGGTCTTTGAACTATGCCAATTAAAAAAAAACCTATTTTGAGATGTTTTAAATTCTAAAAATGTTTTTGAAAAGCTCTGAATAAACTGGAAGGAGCTGTCAGGGTGCATGTCTGCATAAAATATAACAGTGCAGAGCACAAATCTGCTTTAAGTGCTTTGAGTATCAGACTAGTATTAAATACATTAAAATAATAATTACTTTAAACTATTAAGGGTTCAGTAGCAAAACCAGGCCAAAATGGTACCAAATATTTAAAAATCTGTCAAGCAACACTGCTGGATTTAAATTTCAGAACTGTTACTGATAAATACACATGCCAGCTTCTTCTCTAACCACAATCATGCAAATGTAAGGAATATTTTCTGAAGTCAGAGATTACAGTTTCAAGTTTGGCCCAAAGCCATAATTCTCTGCAGAGGTGAACAGTACTAAGTGTATAATGAAGCTGCTTGACAGCTTAATGATTTTATAAATGCTCCACCTCACCTTTGCAAGGCCAAATGTTGCAAATAGGTAGCATTAAAAATATTCTATTCACTTAAATGTTCTTCAATCACACAGGTAATCAGCTCATCTCAGAAAGCAAAGTTACTCCAACATGCCACAGAGAGCTCATACAGACGTGTATATTCACACCTCCATTACATTACTGAACAACACACTCCAAAGAGATAGACTGACATTGCTAATATCAGGTCCAGTCCTTCAATTAAGTGTCAAATTATTCCTTAAATGAAAACAAATTGACAGTAGGCCATTTCAGGCCGACTCACTTGCCCTAGAAATAAATTAGATAGATACGTGTTACTGGAAAAAAACTGTCTACCTCAGGTAAATATTAAGTTTCTTCAAGCAGAACAACTCAATATTATGAGAATCCCTTAAAACTGAAAGTTTTCCAAGCAAATCGCAATGCAGTATTATCTTTCTGAGCCCCAAGGCAGACAGCTGCAATGCCAGTTCTCTTCTTACTCAGATTATCCCAGAAGGATAAAACTTATGGTGGCATACAAATCGAATTTATTCTGAAGTAAGTATTTCTGAGTAACACACTCTGAGTTAAAACACTAAATGAGCTGACTTATTCCTGCAGCCACAGCACAATAAAATCACAGCATACACCCCACCCTTCAAGAGGAAACAAAACACACTGTCCTTACCCCCCCAGCTTCTCATTGCAGTGCTTCTGTTGAATACTGATGGTTCCACAGCATCAGAAATAACAAACAGGACATTATCAAAAGCCAATGAAAGAGACAAGCATGAACATGCATCCCTGTGCCCCTTCTCTTCCTCAGCACGGGCAGAGTATGCTGCAGGTTCACTGAAGTGCTGCTCTGTGCTAGTGGTGCCATCATACCCAAACTTGCTTCTGCAGCATGCTCTGAATTACAAAAATCTACACCTTGACAATTACTAGATTTTGGTATGAGTAAGAATACTTCCCCCTAACAACTGGACCATGTACCTTTATACAATACAGGAACACAAAATATTTCATGAAGTCTGACAGTTTTTCCCTAGAAACTTTACACAACATATCTTCATCAGGTAGCGGGCTGACTTGTCGGGAACCAGGACAGCAGAAGTCTCAGTGCAATTCACCACCACAAAAGTAGTTTCATTTTTAGCTCGGGAAACTCACCAGTAACAATTTGTCTCTACTCTAGAACCTATTTCCATTATAGATTAAACAGTCCCCTGAAAACTGGCATCATTTAAACACCTTACAATACCCACACAGCATATTCAAAAGATCCTGAGCATTCCAAGGATACAAAACACTCCCTTTAAAATCTCTAATATTAAACTACCCTAAAGAGAGTTCCCAAATCCAGGCTGAAAGATTCCTATCCAGAAAGTTTAACAGTCCCAAAGTGAGGAGGCCTCATGAACACCTAAATAAACAACTGGGAACAAGCACTGCTGCTGATTTAGTTGACTTTACTATTACAACTTGTGATACTGAAAACTCTGAACAGATGCACTAAGAATAAAAAGGATTCCTTCTGTGTTAAACTCACATTTACAAGGTGGAAATACATTTCCAAATAGCCAGTAAGACAGTTCTGTTAGTACAACAAAGACTATTTATGAAGTAGAATACTGAGAGGGGAGCAGAGCACAACAGGTCGCATTACTGCCACCGTTATGCAGACACTGTGACTGTACAGTTGACATGCATAAAATTTTGCAGAGTAAGTTGAATACAACACAGAAAGAGCCCTTAAACATTTTCTTTTGAGCAACCAAGTAAAGTCCAGGCTTGCACTTCACTGTGTCCCGTAACTGTTTGCATACATAATAAAATAAAGCTTCAAACATTCTTTACAGGCAAAATGGACTGTCAGTAACTGGGATAAAACACCTGAACGTACTGTTATGAGTAGGTTCACAATTTTCTCCAGTATCACAAATATATGATGTACGCTCCTCATTCCTACTAAGTTTTTTCTAAGATATATTCTTCGGGTTAAATCTCGTTCTGTTTCCAAGGATACCTGAATACGTCACTTTCTACATGCCTGGTGTCTTTCTTCCAAAATACTAGGGAGAGGCGGCTGGCAGCCATCCGCGTTCTCTCCAGGGGTGTATTCTGCACCAGGGTACAACTCGAGCTGGGCAGGGGGAGGCCCTGACCCCTGTCAGCCGCCAACTCTCCGGGCCGCCCTCCCGAGCCCGCGGAGCTGCCGGCGCCGGGCCAGCTTTTCCCGGGGCACAGGAAAGGAAACAGCAGGGCGGGGGGCTCCGGAGGACGGACCCCGCAGGAGCGCGCAGGCCGCGGGGCTGGCAGGGGCTCCGCTCGGGCTCCACGGCCCCGGGCCCGGGCTGCAGGGCCGGGCCGGGGGCATGGCAGGGCCGCGGAGGCGACGGCCGCTGCCCAAGGGCAGGCACGGGAGGGGGCGTGTCCGGGCGGGGCCGGCCCGCGGGGCCCTCGCGGGCCGCGGCGGAGGGGCCCGGGCGGCCTCAGCGCCGGGGCGGCGCGGGCCGAGCAGGGGCTGCAGGAGGGGGCGAGCGGGCCGGGCTCCACCCCCCGCAGCGGCCCCCCGAGCGGAGCGGTACCTCCTCGGCGCCGGGCTCCTGCGCGGCGGCCGTGGCGGAGGACGTGGAGGCGCGGGGCTCCTCGCCGGGGCCCGGGTCCATCTTGAGCTCGGCGGGCGCCGGAGCCGCGGGGGGCGGGGGCGGCCCCTCCGCGCCGCGCGGCCCCGCCCCTCCGCGCGGCCCGCGCCGCGCGGCTCTCGCGATAGCTGCGCTGCCGGGCGCCCCCGAGCGTGCGCGGCTCGCCAGGGCGCTGCCCACGGCGCGGCCCGCATTGGGGTCGGGCGGACCCTGCAGAGCGTCTCGTTCCAGCCCCGCCGCGGGCAGGGACCCTTAACGCCACCCCAGGCTGCTTCAAGCTCCATCCGAGCTGGGCTTGGACACTTCCCGCGATCCAGGGGCAGCCACAGCTTCTCTGGGAACCCTGTGCCAGTGCCTCACCACCCTCATACTAATTATTAATCCAAATCTCTTCTCTTAGTTTAAAACCGTTCCCCCTTGTCCCATCTGTCCCTGTACACAGTTGCCGTCCCGCCGCCGTGGGCCCGTTCCAGAACGGAAAGGCTCCAGAGCGATCTCCCCAGCGGCTCCCGCTGGGGCCGAGCAGCGGCACCTCGGCTGTCCCCACAGCAGAGGGCCCCAGCCTCCGCTCCTGCCCCGTGGCCTCCTCTGGACTCCTCCAACGTGGCCCTGTCACGCTGGGGTGGAGGTGTCACCGGAGCAGGGCAGAGGGCCGGGATCCCGTCCCTCGGCCCGCCGCCTCGGTGCTGTGCGTTCATCCCCGCAGTTCCAAACCCCGCTGCAAACGGCAGGCGTGCTTTCCTAAACCGGCCCGGGCGGCACCGGAGAGAAGATGGTCTGTTAACGTCTGCAGGTCTAAGAGCTGGCAGTGGAGCTCACAAAGCAAAAACAGCTCACAGGATTTCTTTTTTCTTTTTTTTTTTTTTTTTTTTTCTGGGCGATTTTAAATTCAGCAGTGTTCGCATATTTCTTTTGAAAATTGCAACAATGAAGCTGCTCAGTTTAGTTACTGGCCATGCACCTATTTCTGACTATCCATGCAAGACATTCAGATTTTCAGCTGCTGAGCTGTAACTTTGCTCATATTGCTAAAGAATCCCAAAACGGTCCTTGAGCTGGTAGAGTTAAAAAACATAGCTCCAAATCAGCCAGGTTCCCTGGTGATTACTTACAAAGGCAGTAGCATGAGCATTTTGTCCAGTGGCAGCAATGAAACCTTAGCCCAGTGGGCAGAATGAGCAAAAAATGCTCCTTCAGTCCAGTAAAAAGCTCAGTAGCTATCTGAATCTTTTTGCATAACTCAACAACTAAGCTGAGCAAATGGGTTATTGCAGATCTCATGTTCTGCATTTAGAAATACTTCTGAGATCTCTATTCCATCTATACATTGGTTCCAGTGAAGTGCCAGTAACATATGTCTGAACTGTTTCCATGACTGCCTGATTATTCTGAAATTCAGCATCTACTTTATGGCCCATCATAGAAGATCTAAGCTCCAAACTCCCCCTTTTCAGGTTGTGAAACAGCTGCAAAGTACTAACAGTGCTGTTCCAAATTATTTAGCACCTTCTGTGTATGCTGCATTGTCCACAAAAAAGCAAGGCCCACAGCATCTGCAGTAGCCCTTCCACATGATTTATTTTTAAAAGCTTTGGGAAATATATTTTTCATAGAGCAATCAAGAAGAGTGATGTGACTGGTTTTGAAAGAGTACTCCAAATAGCTTTTCCAAGCAGCGCTCTGTAGAAAATGAAGTTTACCATTAGCTATGAGAAAGTCTCTAAGGTAGGCAAATGACGTGGTTTTTCTTAACCTTCAGAGCAAATAGCGCACTAACCACTTTTAATATCTGACTCTCCTTCTCCACTTTCAAATGCTTGAAGCTTCTGTTTATGCAGAAAACGCTCAAGTGTTTGTCACAGCTTGTTTTTTCCTTGGAATTCACAGGAACATTGCATACTGTACAAAACAATCGAGCTGCTGCTTTCATGAAAGATCTCTTATGGCTATTTTTTGCTTGTGTGCTTCACATTTGCATTTGACACTTTGCAAAGATGTTCTTAGCTGCTTCTCTTAGACTATGCTGTGTACTCCTTGTGGATCTACAGCAGTGCCTGAAAAAATCACTTAGTCACACAACAGTATTATCATGTGATAATCTAATTAATTATTTTAAAAAGTAGGAAGCGCTTTTTTGTACTTACTTTGTATACTAGATTTTGTTGTCATATTTGAAAAATTCTACCAAATATATCCTCTTTTTTTTTTTTTTATGTGTTGGGAGGGAAGGTGCTAGTTGTCCTGTTAACACTGTAGATTTAGCTCTTAGCTCCTTGTCTTCCCAGGTTTATTGCTCCCTATTTTACAGTCTGCCAGATATAATCACCAGAGCTGAATGTGTGGTCTCCTACACCCCAATTTTGCAGGTCTCCTCTGCCCATCTCAGAAAGATGCCACTTAACATACTGTATGATGAGAATTATGTTGTCTTGTCAGATTTAAAAAGAGAAATTGCAGGCTCACTGTTACCCACTTGTATGTTTTACACACTGCTGAAATATGTAAAGAGCTGATAAGATACAGATCCAGTGACATTTCATATACCATCCAGGTAATTCCATAAGATTTTAAAATTTTGGACAGTGATTACTCAACCTTTTCCAAACTGTAGCAGTTTTCATTTCTCTAGCACAGATATAACTGGGTTTGGGTAAGTTCTTAAATCTCAGTATTCTGTGGAATTGATTTCTAGGCCAAGTTGCTATGCAAGCCCCTTTGTGTGAGTTGATAAGCGCTGGACCTGTAACCCAGCAGGCTGCTGAATTCACGAGAACAAATAAACTCAACATGCCAAGAATCTGCCAAATCCATGCAAGGCCACCACGGTAGCAACAGGTTTGTAACTCAGACCACAGCTGAAGAGCAGTGGCTGTGGCTGCTAGCTAGAAAGGAAGTGAGAGGATTATGTAGGCACCTGCTGAAAAAAGAGGAGTGGTCTTCAAAGACCTGAGCCCCTTGGTAAGCAGGTGGGTTGTCCTCGCAGCTCTCACACCAACCAAGAAACTCAGTGTTGGTGAAATGGAACCATGTGAATGCACTGTGAGGATGCTGATCTTCTGGCGAACAGCTCGAGTAATAAAACGTGTCTTGGATATCAGTTGAGATGTGTGTCTTTGCTGACTTGAAAATCCGATTTCCAAGTGGCAGTGCCGCTGTCACGCTCCACCAGGTGGCAACACCGACCTGTTCTGAGCTGCGGGAGTCCTGACAAGGGGATCCGGCCGCCTGGGGACTGATGTGAATGCTGCTCAGTCTTGGAACTAATTTGATCAAGAATAGGAAAAAAAACTACTTTGTAATAATAAATAATACAAAATAATAAATAATAATAATAAATTGTAATAATAAAAGTTACTTTTACTTGTTGTTGTTTAATTACCTCTTTAACTGTATCACGTACATATAGCACTTTTCCTTAGAATGGCAAAAGGGTTTTGTTAAGAAGGGCCTTGGGAAGGTTGTATGCTGTTACTCTGGGATCTGTTCACTCCCACATGCACATTCAGAAGGTTCTCCAGTGAATGCCATAGTCCAAAATCCACTTGCAGAACACTGGTCATTTCTAACTTAATTGTACCAGCAATTAACTTTAACCACAACTGTGCAATACATGTTAACTGTAAGCAATGAACAGCTTTATAACTCAGAAACCAGCAGGATCTGGAACACAGCTGTCTCTGGAGTATTTGCAAGTTGACTTGAATAGTTGCCACCTTTATCTCCATGCCTACATCAGCCTCCAAGTGTGATCAACCACAGTAACCACACTGCAGCAGTTACCCTGACTGCAGCAGTGCTACCATCTTGCTTAAAATGCTTATATCAAGTGTTGCTGTTTTAATATTGCTGTTAGTAACAGGTTATTTCTCTACAAGTAACCTTGGCTATGTCCAGTAGCACAATTCTATGCATTCTTGCACTTACCTGTTTCATTCATTCACAGGTTCCCTTCCAAGTTTACTAACTTCAGGGTTCCAGATTATTTTCTTGTTCATAGGATTAGAAAGAAGCCTAGGACTCCTCCTCTAGAGCTTACAATAAAGAAGGTACTTCTCAAATGTGCTCCTGGTTTATGTGCCATTCATTTGTAAGCCAGGTTTTGCTGAAGAGCCATTTCTGAGGACGTCCATGGCTGCAGTGCTTTGCAGCAGACGAGAGATGAGAGCAGCCCAGTTCATGGCTACAAACAAATGCTCCCTGATTCTGCATCAGTAACAGGCAACAGAAGACTTGACATTGAGTATTCTTGTAGAAAAGGGTTTGAGTTTTGTTATTGTTGCTTGGGGATTCTGTGAGGGTTTTTTTTTGCTTGGTTTTTTTTTCTCTTGTGTGTTTTTTGGGGTTTTTTGTTTGTTCTTTTTTGGGGTTTTTTTGGTTTTTTTTTTTGTTTTTTTTTTGTTTTTTTGTGGTGCAGGTTTCATATCCGTACATCAATTTTCTGTATCAAGTTTCCATTTCACCCAGTGGAGAGTCTCTGGTGTTGCCAATAGTGTTTGCAAATGCAAGACCACATTCAGCATTGGAAGCTATAACAAAATAGCTAATGTATCCTTTGTATCTGGTTCAAAGTGTTGATAGCTGTACAAATACTCTTTGTTTTTACAACTTTATCCCATTATTGCATTTTTAATCCAAGCTTTAGTAGCCAGAGCTTTATTGTGGTACTGGAAAGTCTTCTAATATCCCTGTATTTCGCAACTACACCGTTTTTGCTTTTTTTTTTTTTTTTTTTTTTTTTTTTTTTTTTTTTTTTTTGTGTGTGTGTGTTCATTTTTGCACTGAGAGCACCAGGAGCTCTCACAGTTTGTGTTCCTGACCCCTTGCACTGTTACTGATGTTTCTGCAGGTGAGCAACGGGTTAGTTCTAGATTCTAAAAAACAAAATTGATTCTAACAAAGAGAGTTACTATTTTTTCCTCAGATCAGCCCAGCAAAACAACTCAACTGCCCACGCACACAGGGGCCAGTGCCAATACAGCAGCAAAACAGATCTACAGCAAGATGAAGGGTGGGATTGCAGCCACACTAATTTGTATCAGTTTAAGCTACCACATCCAGGCTTTAATAAACAGTTTTACAACTGTGTATTCTGTCCTCAATGCCAGATTTTGCCCACCTACGAACAATGATGTCATCCAGATATTACAATGATTGGTGATTCCTTTGGACATCATAAAATATTTTCTGCTGTAATAAGCTACTACTTTGCCAAAATCTGAGCACTGTCTCAAGAAGACAGTCCCCAACCAGAAGAGCACTTTAAAAGAGATTTTAGATCCGAGCAAAAGCTGTCAAGAGGTTCTTCCAACTGAAATAAAACTGAAGCATAATTTGCTACTCCCTTCAATGGCGTCTTTTTCTCTCCTAACCTATGCAGTCATTTTGCAATATTGAAAACCTATAAATAACCTGTTCTTGACAGAGTATTATAAAATTTGGAATGTCTGTGAGAATCCAGTGAGCAGGCTGATGCAGTACAGCCTTTAACTCCCTTAAATGTTGGTTGAGATTCTCTCGTCACAAAGAATTGTCTTCTTTGCCTAAAACAAATTATCTCTTAACCAAAAGCCTGTGGGTTTGATTTCACACTGATCACAGATTATTTGTAAACGTAACAATTCTTGTTTAAAGGTTTTAGCATGCACCAGGATTTCCTTTGAATACAGGAAATGCACAAAAGGATGCTGCAAAGTACTGCCTGCCTTAGCCTTGAAAACATGGCAGATGCATTCCATAAGCCAAAAGCCATGACTTCAGTTACCACAGGCTTTACCTTACTATGAAAATACTTGTAATCTTCTCCTTTGTATCTATTTTTACTTGTAAACATCTACACACTGTGAAAAACTACACTGAAGCTATTATATTTTCCAGAGTACTATCCATTTCTGCTGAGGGGTCTGTTAGACAAAAGTAGTTTATCCTAGTCCACATAGGATATGTGTCTGCTTTTCCCCTTGCTGTCCTTTTTTTTTTTTTTTTTTTTTCTTTCTGCTATTTTGCTTCCCTGACTGCCTGGGCCCTGGGCCTTCTTTCTTCCTCATCCTGTACTGAGTCTTCCTTTTTTGTAACAGTCTCAAACACACAGCTGCCATCAAAACAATCCCTCCTTTCCTGCATTTGCATTCTTCACACAGAGCAACATTTACACACAGAGTTCAGAAATCTGGTCTGTTTGCTGTGTTTTGGTGTATTGCTTTATGCTCTATTTGCTGTATTTTGCTCAATTCAATTATAATTAAACACAGTTAATTGCCTAGAGAGGGAAGGTCTGTCATCCACAGTTCTGCCATCAGCATGAAAATTTCTCCCAAGTGTTATAGGTAGGGTTCCTATTTATTCTCAGGCTTTTTTGGGCAATCTGGAGAACAGAGGCAGGCAGTGTCCTCTGTTAATTCTCCTGGGTTCATTTTCTCATCACTCCAGAGTGTTCTCTGGTCTCAGCAGGACAATTTGTGGGAAGCTGAGACCCATCCTCCAGCTCATGGTGAGTCTTCCACATTTATGAGTCTGAAAATAGCTAGACAGATATTTTTTCATCTAAACATAAAACTACAGCCGTCTTTTTCCATCTGTTTCCTCAGGCCTACCTGGGACCCTTCTTTAAGCTTCCCATCCAAATTCAGGCTGCTTCAGACAGTCTGGAGTAAACTGGTCTCAGCAAATCCTCACTTTCAGGATATTAAAATTCAAATAATGATTTGTTATTTCTGATCTGGAAGAGACATAATCTTGATGTCAAATAGAGTGTTTTGGATTCCTTTAATAAAGTAAAGAAGGCAAACTCCTTCAAATTGCCTTATAAAGTAGACCTCACATGTGAGCTGAGTACCGATCATTGTTGTGTATGAAAAATGAAGTAGATTTTTCTTAACTCATAAAAGTAATTAGGACAAATACAATAGAAATTTTGGATCTTTAAGAAAGTCTTTGTATCTCCTCCCTCAACTGCAAGAATTATTTGCTGACCTTGAGGGGCCAGTAATATCTTTACCCCATGAGGAAATCCTCACAAAATATTTGCTACTGATTCACATGTGGAAAGGGACAGCCATGACTTACTTCATCACCTGAGTAGACATCATAAAATTGTTTACTAGTCTGCAAACAGAAGCTGAAAATTAGAAGATCCACAATTTTTAGTGTGTGCTTTTGTGGATGACAGAGAAGAGAGAAACCTCTCATCTGGTAAAAGAGCCAGGGAAGCGGTTTGAACCAAAGTGAACCTGTTTGTTGCCACTCCCACCTCAGAAAAAGACAGTTTTACATTTGCAAATAAATGTACTATTCAGCAGAACTCCAGTCTTCCACCAGCTACTTTCCTAAACAGGAGGCTTTCCTATGAGATGCTGGATGTCTGCTGCTGTTTCACAGAGGAGGTTGGTGCCAGAGGGCGTTGGTCTGTTTTCTGAAAGGGATTGACAGAGTTCTCCCTATGTGTCATGAGAGCTTTTGGTAAAATTAGATTCTGCCCTGTCCACAACAATAAAGGCCGTCCCCGCGTGCAGCTTACATAGTTCATAGCTTCCTGGAGCAAAACCACAGCAACGTTCATCTGTTGTCTTTTTCTCTTTTCACAATGGCTCCTGCTCCGAAATCAGGTGTCTGCCCACGGGGTGTCACTGCCACCAGGGTCCTGGGGGTGACAGAGCACAAACCAGGCAGAAAATATTCATCAATCAAACAGCACAGTGCAGATGGGTCAGCATCACCCTGGGCCTGTGGTCAGGCTCCAGTTTTGGTAGTTAATTGTTTAAACAACAGCAATAAATCGTGACTGTGGACCTGAGTGCATTAGTCCTTTAGACCCGATTTGTATGGTGAGGACAGGCTGTTGAAAGGAAGAGCAGGGGCTGAATTATCCCGTGACTTTGCTAAATTTGTCCTTGTGAATGGAGAGAGAGTGAAATACTTGTCTGCAGGGGGGAGCAGAGTGGTAACTGTCAGGAACAGCTGGAACATATATACTGTGTCATGTCTTTTTGTGGCACTGGGCTTTTCTGCTTGCTGAGAGAATGCTGCAGAGGCATGTTAGCATTCTGCTGAGTAAGTGTGGTGCGAGTTCCATATGTAAACAGGGATCAGTTGCTAGATGAGAGAAAAAGGCTGTTCTCCCAGGGCTATGGCAGCCTCTTGCATGCACCTCAACCTTCCCAATGCCTGCCTGGTGTTGTAAATTAAATGTGAGGCTAGATTCTCAGAAAACTATCTGCTTGTGGAAATGTCAGTTGAGATAAACTCTGGCATCTCTTTCTCCCTTTATACCTGTAAATTTGTGAATGAAATAAATACTTCTGATTTTTTCCATCCTCTCCATCCAGATTATCCATTTGTCCACAAGGAAATAAGAACTTTCACTACTCTCAATATTAATGATAACAGCACCAGTTATTGTTAATATAGAAATGGATAAGCTTAAATAGCAGACTTAAGTTCTATCTGTCAAGTCATGAAGGAGTTTCCCATCAATGCAAGTAGCCATTGTGTTCTCTTCTGCTTTATTAGTGTAGTTTTCCTCTGAAACATCAGTAGCCTAAGTTAGGAAATGAATGGATTACACCAGTACTTCCTTGAGAAGCAGAGAATGCTCTTAGGGATCTGGCTGATGTGAATTGCACACACATCCAGGGTCAAACTGACCGTGGTTGCTCTGATCTTTGCTAGTGGCACATATGAGGTTAGTCTGGTGAGGGCGGTGTGTGTGGCAAGGTTTTGACAGCAGAGGGGCTGCAGGGGGGGCATCTGTGAGAAGCTGGCAGATGCTTCCTCCATGTCCATCACAGCCAAGACCAGCTGGCTCCAAGACAGACATGCCACTGGCCAAGGCCAAGCTGCTCCATGACAGTGGTAGCACCTCCGGGATAATGGACTTAGGAAGGGGAAAAAAACCTGTTCAGCAGTAGAAGAGAGGATTGAGAACTTTCCATTCTATTTCCAACATCAGTTCACCCTCTACATATGTCTTCAACTGTAAGATTTTTAAAACAAAGACCCTGTCATTCGCCATCATGATGATGGATTTAAGAAAATAATTTCATTATTTAAATGTGGCTGAAAAATTTGTGTATGGGTCAGGACAAAAGTGAAATCCCACCTCTTCCATCAGGATGAGAAACCATTAATTTTTAAGCCTGTTATTGTCAAACACGTGCATGAGTGCTACATTATCGGCACAATGAAAGTTGTCAGTGTAAGAAAATAACTTTATTTGCTCTTTTAATGTTTGGAGCACAAATACCAAGAAGGCAACAGCAGCTTTCATAACAAACACGTTAACCCCCACATGCTCTGCTTAATTATGGCTTCCTGTATTTCTCCTCAGGCTACTGGCACCATAAGTAAGCTGGCACAGATTTTATTTATTCTGAATGTGCTGAGTGCAAGTGGCCGGGCAGGTGCTTCGCAGGCAGTGGAGCCATTCCAGCAGTTCCAGAGGACAGGAGCCTCTGACAGAGGAGTGACACATCGAGCAGGGAACAGAATCACTGCACCCCTCCCTGTCACCATGGCTACCACTCAGCAGGCGGGTTTTGGGCAGAAGTGCCAATTTAAGCAACTGCTGATTTCTTCTTATTGCCCCTGCATCACCCCCTCCCTTGATAAGGTATGTGCTATTGCAGGCCACAGCATTTATCAGATCAGGAAACTAGTCCTGATACAGCTGGAAAATAATCTCTCTCTTTTTTTGACTCATTCTTTTCCAAACAGTCAGGTTTGTGATTCAGCTCCTCATGTAGACACACAAATACACCATGTCTGCACAGTGGAGCTGATGGCAGAAGTGCAGAGACAAGGATGGGGACTGCTGGTGATTTAAGCAGCATTATCACTGAGCACAGCAAAGACAGAGCCAGAGCTCTCCCTAAGGCTGTGATCTGCTATTCAGTGTTTAAATTCATTTGGTAGCCCAGGTTCCTTTTTCCCCTGTCCTGTCCCCTCCCCATTCCCCCTGCTGCCTTTCTGCAAGTAGTTATGCAGCTGCACAAGGGAAGCCATCTGTCTGAAGCATGATCCAGTAAAAAATGGATATTGTTAGGACAGTGCAGGGCTAACACATGAAGTGTATCCCAACTCATTTTATTTTGACCTGTGGACGTTTTAAAGCCTTTCGCTTAAGGCTACTGTATCTGTCAGGGTGACACAGGCAAGGAAAGTGTGACTTTCTTTCCCTAAATAAGTTCCATGGCTGGATATATCTCTTCAGGAAGAAGTGTTGCAAAGCCTTGTTCACAAACCTGCTATTAAACATGTGAAGTTGTTAAAACATCACTGTGGGTAATGGATAAATGGAGCTGAGTGAAGGTGGTAGTAGAATAGAAGGTTGGGAATTAAATAATACTGTAAGACTTCATGAAAGCCATTCTCAAACAAAAACATACCCAAAAAAGTCAGAGCACATTTGAAATATGTTTATAGTTTATTCGTGACAGTTTTCATTTATTGTAGGATTCTTTTGAGACCAGTGATAAAGTAAAGCACTAGCAATAGGAATCTATGAGTTTGTACAGATTTATTTATATTTTTATGTGAATTTACACAGGGCCTATATTTATACAGTTATGTAATTTATAGTACATATTATATTAAATATAATAAATACATATTGCAATCACCTTTTTGCTTAAAAACTTGAAAAACACGTTTGTAGTTTGTGAGATTCAAGAAGTGGCACTGCAAGCTGGTGTCAGCCTGCCCTGCCAAAGAACCCCGGCAGAGACCTGAAAAATTCTGTGAAAGCATTAAACTGCCGTGGGCCTGCTGGTGCTGATCACACCTCGCAGAGTCAGGCTGCCCTGCGAGGGCTGTGCCTGGCCAGGGGCACGAGAGACTCCTCTAAGTGACAGACTCACTAAATCAGTGAAGAACCACTGCGTCCACTTTAAATAAGTCAGAGTTTAAAAAGTCTTTTGAAAAATGAACAGAGATTGCCCTGTCCTTGAAAAGGCAAGAGTTTCCCGCCCTGGAAAGAGGCACAAACTACAAGGATATCAGCAATATTATGCACTCTGTGGGCGTATTTTTCAGTTGTGACAGTGGAGTGGCAGTCTCCTTGAAGTCACTTTCTGAAAAAGTATGTTTCTAAAAAATCTGTGATGATGAGAGCAGAAAAATCAAGTTTATTCCTATTAAATTCGTACAGGGGGCTAAATGCTCCTGGAAAAAGCACTGAATGCACAGACTAACGAAGCTTGTTAGATGTTGGAAGCTGTAGTGGAGGTTTCAGTGGGGACTGGCTCCACCGGCCCTGCTTTTGCCTCCCGCTGCGGCCAGAGCCCTTCTCGTGCCGGGTCCCCAGGGTCGCCACGGTCCCCTCCGCGGTCACCGCTGCCTCCGCCGCTCCCACGGCTCAGCCGCGGGGCTCGCCCGCCCCGCTCGGCCGGGCAGGGGCTGCCAGCATCCGCGGGGCTCCGGGCAGGGACAGCCGGCATCCCCGGGGCGCAGGGCCGGGCTGTGCGGGGCGGTGCGCGGCCGGGCGCGGGAGCCGCTGCCGCTGCCGCTGCCGCTGCCGCTGCCGGGGGTGTCGCAGCCGGGGGTGTCGCAGCCGGGGGTGTCGCAGCCGGGGGTGTCGCAGCCGGCGGCGGCGAGCCCCGGCCGCCCATCACGTGCTCGGTGTGTTGCATTGTGCTGGCGGCGGAGGGAGGGCTGGCCGTGTCAGTGATCAATGTCATGACTTCTTCCGCGGGCTGGAGCCGCAGCAGAGCGCAGCTGAAGGAAGCTGACTGCTGCGGTGCGAACTGGCTGGGAACAATACACACACACAGCCGCGCACCCGCACGGGCGGACACACGGCCGCACGCCCCGGCGCGCACTCGGGCGGACACGGCACGCACACACGCGCGGCCGGGCACACGCGTCCCCGCACACACACACTCGCATCCCCGCGCACACACAGACACTCCCATCCCGCACACACTCGCTCCCATCCCGCACACACACACGCTCACATCCCAGCGCGCACGGACACACGCCGCACACACACCCGCACATAACAAGTACACACGCACGGGCAGCCCGCACCCTGGCTCCCGCTCCGCCGCTCCGCGCCCGGGGGGAAGATGAGCTCGGGGGACGTGGTTTGCACCGGATGGCTCATCAAATCACCACCCGAGAAGAAACTCAAGAGATACGTAAGTGCAGAGGCTTTCCTGATATTTTTTTCTCGCTAAAGGGATTTCGGCATGTGCTCGCTGTCTGACTCTTCCTTTGAAATCTCTCGCCCGTTTCGGCTTCGCCTTGGACCAAAACAAAAAGAATTCCAAGTCCATGCGCTTATGGAGTATTTTAGTTTCCACCGATATTCTTGTGTCCTCTGGAATTAACCTTTCCCGGCTCGTAAGATTATAGTACTTCAGCTGTTATGCAACATATTTTAGGTTAAAAACCACATTTCGGTTTCAGTTAACGTTGCCGTAACTAACAGAATTGTTGTAATAGAATTGCAGATGTCACTTTTCCAGGGACGGACAAGAACATCCTAAAAGGAAAGGGGGGGGGGGGGGGGGGAACCCAAACCCAAACAGCCAAAATTCTAGTAATTTAAATTCTGAGGCTTGGCTTTGTTAAGATGCTCTGTAATTTCTATGACACTTGCTAAAGGCAACATATGCAATAGTTTTATTTATTTTATTTACCAATGCTAGATGCTGTTGTTAGCAGAAAGCTTCAGAAAGCTTCTTGGTCTGTGATAAAGAGGTGCTGGAAGATGCTGTGCTGTAAAGTTCCTGACAGATGAAAGGTGAAGGGGGCTGGGGAGAAGAAGCGAGCCCTGCATGGAGATCTGCAACTGCACTATGGGCCCCTTGTTTCATTCTCTATCTGCTTGCCTGTTTGTCTGGGAAAAAAAAAAAAAAAAAAAAAAAAAAAAAAAGGATGTGTGTGGCAAACATAGGAAACTGTCTCATTGCAGGGGTGCGAGGAAAGCACTCCGGGTAGGAATAAATGGCCCTTAAAAATTTGCTTGGGACAGCATTAACATTATAAGCCCCTCATGGGCCATTTTGCATACTCATTTGTGGTGGTTCGTCATCAGACATGTTGTTATGTTCTGCTGTGACACTTTTGGACTCGGTAATACCCGTTTGAGTCATGCCCTTCTAACCTGACTTACCCTGGAACTCTGCACCGTACTCGAAGGATGCCGCTGGCCGTGTCTCTGGCGCTCCGAGCCGTATGCACAGCTTACATCATTTGTCGTATTCACTTCTGTTTATCAGCATTTTCTCTGGAGTGCTGATGTTAGCTTTTCCCGGTAATATGAGGCATAACTGTCTAGTGGAAGAATATGGTGGATATCATTTGGTAGTGTATTTTTTTCTTTGGCTAAAAACTAGCAGAAAGCATAATTTACTGATGTTGGAATTATTTTTAACTTATTCCTAGCCAGAGTTTCTTCCTGTAGACCACAGTATTGTATTGAAGTGGCTGAATATTTGCTTTGTTCAGTTAGCATTTTCCAATTCTAAAATAACCACTATGGTGTGTCTCACGGGAGCTGCAAATAAATTATGGGCATCTCATCTTTGCTATATTTTGTAAGTGTACTAATAGCACTGTATGGAAGTCACAGTGTAAGAGCCACTGATTCACCCAGCTGGTATCATTAGTAACTCTGTCAGTGAAGCTATTTTTGATGACTCAATATTCATAAAAGGGCAAAGTAGAGAAAACAGAATGTGATAAAGCTGGGATTTGAAAGCCCCCATTATACAGTCAAGATAATAGTCACAACAGGGGCTCTGATCAGCTCACAAGGCTACTTGCAGTCTGCTCTGCTCAGATTTTGCACTACAAAACCGGGGGAAAATTGGTCTATGTTATTCTCCACACACCATTAGATTAGCCAGATCTCTGCAGATTAAGCTTTGTTTTCTGGTTAGGAGGATAAGGATAAAGATTTATTATTTGTCCATAATAAAAGCAGAAAGAAACCTGGTGCAAGTACAGCCAAGCTTAATGTCCTTTCTCATATGACCGGTTACACAGTGGATGCTACAAACCAAATGGAAATTGTCTCTCACCTGCTGTAAACTACTTCTTCCCTATTTTTCGTAGAGTTTCACCAGCATGGCAGCTCGTGCATCTTGCACTGGGGTAGCAGATAGCTCAGGCTGAACCACAGTGACTGCTTAAAAACAACAGAGCTTTAAAACAATGCCTGTTTAAACTGACTTCAGTAGGTGTCAAGTGTCAACCGCTTACAGGAGAATGGTGTTGGCTCTGGTTCTGGACTGACAACATACATAAATCCCCGAGTTCAACACCACCCTTTGTGTTCAGCTGGAAAAGCCCGTGGTCTGAGCCGACGCTTCCAGGGAGCTTCAAGTGCCAGCTTGGCCGGCTGCTCATGGGACCTCTCGTTCTCTGCCCAGCCTCATTTGCTTTCATGGGGTTGTCTCCCAGTTTACATTTTCCTGAGTTTAGCATCCGGCCTTTGTAAGGTCTGACCTGACAGCCCAGTGTTTTACACACAGATAAATTCTTAATCCTTCATCTATTACATTTATCACTAAGAAAATCCACTTAATTTCAGTGGAATATGTGGTTAAAAGATCAGAAAAAGCAATGAATTCAGGTTGTGAGACTGGGGACTGCAATAGTCCCGCTGAAGCCACTGGGAATATTTGCAGTGTTTATGAAATTAAACAAATTATTCTTTCCAAGACTGGAGCCTAAAGACCAAAGTATACCTTCATTTATATTTGTTCTCGGGTGAAAGCAATTAGGTTTTCTACGCATTATCAGAATTTGCCTCTAGGTAAGCAAAGCATTATTTTCAAAACTTTGAAAGTGAAAAGCAGGTGTTAAGAGTCTATATTTTTCCTGTAATGTCTTACAAAGCCGATGCTCTTAGTAACACTATTCTTAGAAGTGTCTTATCATTCCCTAACAAAGGCTGCTGTCTTGCCTGTGCAGGAAACGAACATGAGATTAATTACCCTAGCGTAACTTTCTGTAAAAACAGAGAGCTTAATGCTAAACACAAAGAATTCGTTAGAAAGCACAAGGAGCTTTGCTACATCAGGCAAATACTCTAATAATGATTTAATGGCATGGGCAATGCTTTTCTCTCAGTCTGATACTTGAACCATGAAACCACCACGTCAGCCTATCTATAGAGGCTGTTGTGCAAGGAGTCTCCCAGGAGGAGTATTTGGTGTGTGTTGCAGTACTTCGTCCTCTAAGTGTGACCCGAAAGCTGGGCTGCTTTCATTTCCCCACTTGGTTCCAGCTTTTCTCACCCACCAGGTCTGCGTGGGCTTGAGGGGTGCCAGGGAACAGCCAGAGCTGGGGGGAAGCTGGCTATGGGGCAGGAGACAGAGAGGAAGAAGCTGCTCACAAAAACTAAGAAGTGGTGGTGATGGAGGTAAAGTCCATCCTGCTCTAGACCAAAAATGTTAAGTATCAGCCGTAGCTTGACATTCAGCCCCACAGGAGGAAAACCCATTGAAGATTTTTGCTGTTGATGTTAGTGGATCAATGAATACCAGCCTCTGTAGGAAATTAGATGTAATGGGGGAATCTGCTTCAAATTTGATGGGTTTTACAGTTCCTTACATTGGTGCTGAGTACATCCATCCCAATTCTGTACTGTCAGCATTGAATAGCTGGCTCCTTGGTAGTTTTCATGGGGAAATATATCTGAATACTGACTGTTATTATTTGTTGTTTATTTACTGGGGGAGGTGGAAGGAAGGAATGGTTTCTCGGCCTTGAAAACAAAGGACTTAACACAGCCAGTTCAAAAAGTCACAATGAAAGGAAAAACAACACAGAAGAAGGCCCAGAGAATGTCTAATGAAATAAGAGGCCAGTGCTATTGAGAAGACACATTGCTTATGTGCTGAGAAGAAGGAGGAGATGGGAATTTTAACACACAGCTAATTGCAACTTCTCCTCAAAATGCTGTCCCATTGTTTGTCACACCAGTGTGGAACAGCAGCAGTAGCTCCTCTGAATGCCCTGCCAGTGTTTACTTGCTGCTAGTGTTATGTGGTTTGCAGTAGTAAAGGGCCATATACAGATGTTTGCTTGTTGTGAGTCACTGCAGCTCCATTTAAGTTAACGCTGTGCAGCTGTACCCCAGCTGAAGAGCTATTTTTAATCTTCAGTACTATACAAATTGATGAGGGAAGACCACTTGCTCAAAAAAGGGCAAGTTTCCCGCCTTACTTGAGTGACTGATTTCTTCAAACATTGTTGAAAATCAAAATTCCTTGTCAGCATCTCTAGAACAAGAGTGCCAAATGGACTCCATATTAGAAAATGCAGCCTTGCTTCCTACCACACTTTTTCATGGAGTGTCTGGTCTGGGAAGACAAATACAGGTGAAAATTAATGAACCCTGTGGCAAAAGCTGGTGGGGCAGAGCTCTTTGCTGCTGTGTCTGCGTGTGGGGCAGTAAGTGCTGCCAGAAGGACAGAGCAGAGCCCAGCCCAGCATCTCTGACCGTTGGGGGATCTGCCAGGACCCAACCGCAGCACACCAAGGCTGGGGGTTTAGAAGATAAGAGAATCTAGGCGACTTCTCCATTTTTAGCTGAAGTTCTGGTATTTATCAGGAGAACAAACAGGAAGTTACTAAGAAGAAAAAGTAAAGTAGAATTATGGAAGAGTTTGCTCAAGTAATAGGAACAGGAGTGGCAGAGCACAGCGAAGGGCGGGTGGGATGGAGAGCATCTGCTCTGCGATCCAGAACTGGGCTGCTGTCACCAGAGGACACTGCCACCCTCCCCTGAAAGAAATCCCCAAGTCCTTTGTGAGGTCAAGTACTTCTCCTTGTTTGGGGTTTGGGGGAAGTTTCTGAAAAATATTATCAAGAAGAAACCCAAATTTAATTTTTATCCTTAAGTCTTTTTATTTCCAGATGCTTCTTACAAAGCCTTACCTCTTGAGTGCTGTCCCTTTTGAACAGAGAATTCTGACCACCTTTCATACTTTCCGGGAATAAATATCCCCAGCTCCCTGAGTTTCTTTAACCGATTTGCGCAGGTTTTGTAACTGTGGTTCATGGGCTGGGTGGAAGTAGGAGTCACGTGGGGTGCAGAAAGTTGTCAGAGCCCTTTAGCTCATTCCAGTTGTAAGTTTTGTGCCTATGCTTTTTTCTGTTGTTACTTCATTTGAAAATCCAGTGTATATTCTATCTGTCTGGTTTGTGTATTAAAAAAGAACTGATTTTTGAGAAAATGAAGGCTTTCAAAGAGAAGCTCCTGTGTGGCAGTCTGTATGTTCCCTCTCTGTGAAATCCTGTACAAATTGATCTCACTGGTAAAATAACAGCAGAATATTTATGTTAGGGAGGAGTTTCCATCACTGGAATTAAACATTTGTAATTAGCTATGTGCAAATCAGACCTTGTTTTGGTAGGCTGAATGTGATGTTTATTCTAGACCGTTTTCTTCCATTTTAATGATGTTTTGATAGTTTAAATGCAATGCTTAATGAGATAGGTTGACTTCTAAGAAAGAAATAATTTCTAAAAAACACTGCTGTTCTTGGCAACCTGTGTATCAGAATAATTTCCCTTGAACTATTTATTTGGGTGGAGCAATAATAGTCCTGAAGTCCCAGTTTAATCTTTGACTACATGTTTTCAGTGCACAGGAATGTCCAGCTATTGGTTTCTATTCAAAACAGAAACCCATATGTTATCAGGTCTTTGCATTCAAAAATAGAGCCTTAAAAAAACATGCTGGTTTGAAACAGAGAAGGAACTGTTAACTCAAGTGGTAAATAAACAAGTGATGCAGTCAAACATGGCTCAGAGGAAAATGCATTACGTTGTACTTTGGTGAAGTCTTTGTTGTAGCATGAAATCTATGGAAATATGAATAAACAACATTACTTCTACCAGTGATGCATTAAAATGCTATGAATATTTGTTGTGAAAATGTGATAGGTTTTTAGGGAAAGGGACAAATTTATTCCTAAAATGTTACTCGTTGGAAAAACAGTCATTTTATTTGCTTTTTTTGTCCTTTTCATTTGATTTGGAAATGAATTAGTAATGTGATAAGACAAGGAAAAAATGCTGGTTTTGAAATAAAATTTGCATGTCAAAACATGACATGCAGCCAGATAAAATACATTTTCTTCTCTCTCATTTAATTGTTAAATAAAATGCAATACTTTAACTTTTCAATTTTTTTCTGCTTTACAATAATATCCTTGACTTGCTTCAGTTTGTGTTGCATCAAGAAAATAAACAAACGAGCCAACAAACACATAGCCATGCAAAACTCAATTCTAAAATCTGCTGCAACTTAGTATTTGTTCAAAATACCAAAACCAGTGCCTAGTCTTTGTGCCAGAAAAATACTCCCTTTCTGAGGCTAATTCATTCATAGCTTTGTAATTGTCAGAATGAGACAAGTGTTCTTAGAGATTTTGTTATTCCCTTCCCTCCTGATGCCAAAAACCCCACCTGACCCCTGCAGTCAAAACTGCATTGTAGCTTTCCACAAAAGCCCTGAACAGCTCATTTCAGTTATCCAGGATCCCTTTTCATAGAGCATTTTACAGAAAGGCAGGAAAGTGTTGTTATTAGTGTGAATTTGAAATTACTTAAATGAGAGTATTAATTTAAACTGAACTTAGATTGTCATATGAAAGTTTTTGGCTCATTTTTGACAATGCCTTTTTTAAAAGACAATACTTTCTGTGAGGCCTGTTAGTGATAGGTATTCATCCCGTGACTCCCAAGTCTTGAGACCGTGGGTTATGTATTCATATTTCTGTTGGACAGAATAATGGCCATAAGGGGACCCTTTCTAACTTTGCAACTGTTGTAATGTCAGCAGAGCACAGAGTTTGTGAACAGTCTGTTTTCACATACCAGACTTGCAAACTGTTTGTAGAAGTTCAAGGATTTTACAGTTGTGGAGCCATTTTTTCAAGCTGACACGAACTGGTCGTGCCAAGGAGAAGCCAATAGTTCAGAGCAAGCATGAGCTATGTTTTACTTGCAGACTTTACAAATGGAGCAGTAAAGCCATGAGCTTTACCAAAGTTTTTCCTGGGTTTGGGAGCGCTGGGAAAGCCAGCTCTGTGTGCCTGCTGTGGAGCTGCACTTCCAGGGGCTGTTGCTGGTTCCACAGAAAAGCCCCCAGCACTCCAAGGTGACGGAGAGCTGATCAGATCACTGTGGGAGGAGAGGAAACATCCCAAGAGATGCCAGCTGAGTTTACAGTAGCAGTGAAGAAACAGTTTCAGGAGAAGTGATAATGCTCCTTGGCCAAGTGTTCACTGCTGCTCCAGCTACATCATCTGGATTGTTTACTAATATTTATAGTGGAAGCTTTGCAAGCCTAAGAAGTTTTATTTTTAATAAGTTCAACATTTTGAAACCATCCTAAGAAAATAATTGCATTCTCACTGAGGCCTTAGGTTTAAAAATAAGAAACACTCAAGTAGCTCTGGGAATTGGGTTTTTTGAGATTTTCAAGCGCTTTGCTCCCATTGGAAAAAGGTTTGCAACACGTTTTCACTGGGTCCTCCCCTGACTCCAGGGCTACATTTACAGGTCTTCACTGGTTAACTTTCCTGGTAAAACAGTGAGATTTGGACTGTCAACTGAAAATGGGACTGCTACTCCCATTAGTCCTGTTACTGTTACACTTTATACTTTTCCAAATATTCCTTTTTGACAGATAACTTAGTGTCACACCAGCCTTGAGCTATGGATTATAAAATAATGGTGAACTGTTTCTGAAACGTGATGGAAAACCACCAGCTAAACCCCATCATTATTTCAGAGTCCTCCCCAAACTCCTGCTTTCATTTGCTGCGAGCCCCATAAATAGTCAAGCTGAAACATCATTAAGACTAACAAACAGAAAGGTTAGGGGGCAGTCAGACTGGCATAGGAAGAACAGGCTACGTGGTGGTGCCACTGCTTTGGTTCCCCTGTGCTTCCCTCTCCTTTGGGTTTGCAGACTGGAAATTTAATAATTCTGGTATTTAAAGGGGGGGGGGGGGAGGAACCCAACATTTATTGAAGTGTTACTAGACTGCAGTGCTTTAACAGCTTTAATATGTTCATATGTTCTTTTTTTTGCTTTGCTTTTTTTTCAAATTCACAACTGAAAGTACTGTTGCTATGTTACTGTAATGGTGTGTAGGCTGCTAAATAAATAGAGGGAGTTTAGTCCATGCCAGAAATAGAAAGCCAGGTCAAAGGTGACATTTGGGACATGTTGAAAAAAAAAAGAGAGAATATATAATTATTTATTTCCTTCCTATTATTCTCTTCAGTCTCATTAACCCTAGACTACTTAGAAGGAAATTACAACAGAATTTCTGAGCATGTCAGAGTATAAAAAAATGACACCATGGGAATTGTAAATCTTTTGGCTTTGTTCTTTGCAAGATCAAGTTTGCACAGTAAAACAGTGGCACCTCATGCTGCTGTGAATTGAGCAGGTACTTGGAGGTATCAAAGGACTCAGGGACTGCTGAAAATTCACTCTGCAAAGGCGTGCAGAAGGGAAAACCTGCCAGAGGGAGCAAGCTTTGAGGGAAAAAAAAACCAGGAAATGTGAGTCCATTGTCCTTTTTGGGGTAGTCTGGCAGGCTCCCAAAGACCAGATACACAAAATGTGCTCCGCTCTTTGTGAGTAACCCCAGGTGCCTGCCTGCACCTCCGGCTGCCTGAACATCTTTGTGAGCCTGGCTTGTGAACCTGCACAAGAGCAGGGTCATTTCATGCTGCTCTGCTGCCTCTGTGTGCTCCTGCTGTAGCTGGGCACCACGAGCTCTTGTTCAAGCCCCAGGGCTGATTCAGTGAATGGGGGCACTGCAGCCACTTGGGTGAAAAGTAGAGCCCAGCCCTCCCTCCACCCGCGCGGGCTGAGGCAGAAGCACCCTTAGCCCAGGAATGAGCCCAGCAGCCCCTTAATTGCAGAGGGAGGCCTCTGACTTTATTTCCAAGACATTATGGCAGCTGCTGGAAGCTCAGGGCTGTGTTCCTTGAGCACCAAACTCTTGGCCCCACTGCTCCTGGGAGCATCAGTAGCTCTGAGCCCATGGCTGGAAGCTGCCAGACCTTCCCCTGGCAGGAGGTGGGACATGGAACTGCACTGAGCCGTGAGTTAATTTAGCAGATTTGTAATTAATCTGGAAGATCTTCTCTTTAAATATGTATGTTTACTTATAAACACGTTATTCACATGACACAATATGAGGCCTCTAATTTCTTTGTGTGTTAGGGAAGACATCCACAGCAACAACCTTAACCAGTACAGTGCATGCAGTCCTATTGGAGATTTTGTGGTGTTATTTTTGTAGTTCCACAAATCTGTTACTTTTCTGCAAACAAACAGGTTCCCCCTATGGAAGAGACATTTGTATTTGAAGCATTCCAGAAAATCCCAGATTTAGCATAAAATTTATAGAAGAGGATTAAATTAGAGGTACAACAAGAGCCAAAGATGCAACAAGTCCTGATCCTAAATTGCACAAGTTTTAAAATTTTCTTTGTTATTGCTCCTTGAATGAAGGGATGGAACTTGAATGACTAGGAGCATTTCCTAATATGATGGATGTGAATAGCTGGTTTAATAAGATACTCTCCTATTCTCAGCCCCAAGCCAGCCCCTACTGCCTTAGACCTTGGGGTGTGTCTGACTTTCTGTGTCAGAAAACAACAAGAGTCTAGGATCCATCAGGGTTGTTTATTTACTTTCATCACAAGTTTGCTGCTGCAATTGGTTGGTTTCTACCACAACCACTATTCAGCCTCACTCTGAAGGAGAGGGTACTGAAGGCTTTCTTTTGTCCCCTGTGGACTTCAAGCCCTCATTTGGACTCCGTTAAATCCTTTACCCTTGCCAGAGACTGCATTTATCTCGAACCCTAAAGTGCAATGACTATGATTTATCTCTCTTTGGAGTGAATAAGGTTTTACCAGGCATTTTCTCCACAGAAGTCTGCAGCTGGGAGAAGAGCAACCTACAGCCTGTCCTTTCCAGGGCTGTGTTGCATATGCTCAGTAAACTGCCCAGTTTTAACCAGCAACAGCAGCATTGCTGAGTGGAATGAAGGATGAATTATGCCCTCTGCAGTTCTGTTACATTGTCCTCCTAAGGGACCTATTTGCCTTTCATTATATTTCCAGGTCCTTGAAATTATTGTCTAAAACTTGTAAGTAAACTTGTTTTGCTGGTTGGTAGATTAAAGCAGTTTACCCATTAGAGCAGCCCAGATGGGCTGCAGGGATGTTTGCCTGTGCTCTTTGTTGGGGCAAACAGCTTGATTGTTAAACTGAAGGAAATTGTGCCAAGGCAGAAGCTGGCAGACATGGCCAGCTTTCAGATAAGCTGTAGTTAGCTGGATGAAGATTAAGCATGTTTGCATTGCTGCTCTCTGTCAGTACAAGCTCCCCTCACTGTGGCACTTACCTTGTCGTGGGCTCAGAGATGCTTTAGCGAAACTTGCCATTAGAGAACGGGCAGCACAAGTTTGGGAGGTGAAGAGTCAAGGGGAGCTTGTGTGAAGCTGTAGCTGTGCAGCCCTTCCCAGAACACAGTGATGGAGAGGGGTAGTCCTAGAGATGCTCCCCAGTCTAAGCAATGATGAGGCTGTAGTTTAGCAGCCCCAGCTATGTGAAGACATCAGCAGTGGTGGCTCTAATTCTGATCTGCTCAGAACTCACTGTGCACCCACAGACAGGTTTTAGTTTGACTTGTTTCTGGGGTTTACTGGATTTGGAAATGGAGCTGGGATCTCTGTATGACCATATTGTTTCAGATTTTAGTTCAGAGATTGGGTTTTTTTTAAAGAAAGCAGATATTTTAGGTGTCATCTATGCATATGAATAAAAGATAAGGAGCAGAGGAAAGCACTCAGATGTAAGACCTTTTACTATTACTGGGCATAAAGCCTAAGGTCAGTTTGTTGTAGGGCAGCTGGTCACTTCTGACTTCCAGCTCGTGTTGCTGCAGTCACCTGTTTTGAGTGGAAACATGGTTGTGCAGAATCACTCCAGATTTAGCTCATGGTGCACAAACATGGTTGTGCAGAATCACTCCAGATTTAGTTCATGGTGCACAAACATGGTTGTGCAGAATCACTCCAGATTTAGTTCATGGTGCACAATCTTTGTGGCTCCTTGCTGGGATAACAAGAAAAGGCACATGAGCCGGCACAGCAACAGCAGCAATGAAATATGGTGTTGTAGCATAACTTGAGTCTCTACCATCTAGCACAAAATTTTTTCCTTCCAGAGTCAAGTGCACCCATAAATAACATAAAGGCCAAGTAAATACTGGCTTTAATAAGCTGCTGGAATCAGGCAGGTGCAGAGTCAGACTGGAGGGTTGATGTGAAGCTTTCATTTGCCTTTATGAATTTGCACAAATGTGCTTGGAATACCTCTTTGTCCTCTATGAAAAGGTTTCATGTACAAAGTACTTAGACTCATCAGAAAAAAAAAACCTTGAAATAGAAATGGTACCTCATGTTCTTCAGCAAAACAGAAGCTTAGAGAGAAAATAGAAGCTAGAAAACGTAGTCTCAAATTCTAACCCATTATGACTATATTTATGGGGAACATTTAAATGATTGGAACTGTTTTCCTACATATTCCTTACTAGTAACAACAGTACCTTGTGACTGGTGATGTCTCATTGCCTCTAAATACTGAACTTGAATGTCAGGTTGAGCTCAAGGCTTTTCTCTTTAGCTTTTCTATGAATTGGCTGAATGCAGATCAAGTACAGAGCCGTGGTCCTCAGCAGCAAGGGATTGGGAAGAGAAAAGCAGGTAGGAGGATATTGCATCCCAGTGAAACCCCCCAGATCTGGCATTATTACCAGAGCTTCTGGTAGCTTCAGTGACACTGGTAGAGATGGTATGTGGTATGGGAACTGCAGCATTTACCAGCTTGTGATTGGAAACTGGAGGCAATGAATGGATATGAATATGTTCAAATGCACAGTTTCAGTTCACTTTCTGTAATATCTCACACAATTTTCCACAAAAAGATATTTCACCAGATAGAATTATGGTGAGAAATAAAAGCAGAGTTGCAGAGAAATTGGTAACTTCTTAAAAAGAGTGAACTCACTGAAAAATTGCACTTTCTATTTGAGAGATTAAATCTATGCATGGTGCAGCCATTTTTGCTTTGCCTGGCATAAGATTTGCCTGAGTCATGGCCAGCAGTAGACCACGCTACCATCTCCAGCTGGGGACCTAGAAATACAGAATGCAAAAGCAGATGCTGACTGCTGGCTGGGGGATTCCTGCACCGTCTCTGAAATGATGACCCTGTTTGATGGGGCAGCACACAGAGTGCAGGCAAGTGCATGTAATGCTTCTCCCCAGGTGAGAGGATTGATCTGAGGGTGAGAGACAATGCAAAGGCTGCCAAACACCTCCTGTCCCAGCTGATGAGGATGGATGATGTAATGGATGAAGCAGGAGAAGGTTTGCAGTGAGGAGGGTGTAAGATTTGAAAGGCTGCACATAGGAAGGAGGAGTTGCAGTCCTAATTTGAGTACAGGCAGCTCAGCAGATGGCCCAGCAGATGAGTTGCTATGCACCACGGCATGTGTGAGAACACAGAATCACAGAATGGCTTGGGTTGGAAGGGACCTTAAAGATCATCTCATTCCAGCCCCCAGCCAGCATGCCACCCACTAGATCAGGTTGCTCAGGGCCCATCCAACGTGGCCTTGAACACTTCCAGAGAAGAGGCAGCCACAGCTCTCTGAGCTCTCTGTTCCAGTGCCTCACCACCCTCTGAGTAAAGAACTTCTTCCTAACATCTGATCATAACATGAGAGTGGTGGTGAGGCACCAGCAGGCACAGAGCCCTGCCCTGTGCCTGGTACTGGGTACCATCAGATGCCACATTCCTTACCCCAGCTGTGCCCTGCATCTCCCATCAGGGTGCTTTCCTGGCTTGCACACTGAGCTTCCCACAACAGCATTTCGTTTTGCTCTTTTGCATTACAGCCATTTCCTCCACCATGCTTTGTCTTCCCTCTTCAAACAGAGCAGAGCCCATTTCCAGCAGTGGAGGTCCTTGCCAGTCACAGTGACACCAAAGTCACATTACTGACTTCTCCTGCCTGAGGCAGCAGCTCTCTGGCTGAGCTGGCACCTCTGGGGGAGGAAAACCTCGTGCTTTGGGCCACAGAACAGCCTTGCTGCCATGTTTTGGGGTTATTTCCTACTATTCCAGATCTTCCAGTAGTGAAGTCCAGTGGCCAGAGATATTTCATGTGCATCCTATATGGCTTGCACCTTCCCCAACAACTTCAACTCTTTGGGAGTTTTAGGAAGATACTTCAGAAAATCTTGAAAAATCTCTAAATCTCTTTGTTTAAGAACTGGACAGTTTGCAACTGACTTTCTCTAGAGGATCTGTTTTGCTGCTTGCTGTTTGAGTCCTTTGGGCTCCATTTTCAAATCACCAAAGCACTGATGGCTAGATCCAGGAAAAATCATCTTTACCCTTAATAGCTTAGAATGGCCACTGACACCTCACAGTCACATTGTGATGCCACTCAGCACACCAGTGTTAGAAGCTTCTTTTTTTCCAGGCTGTTAATTCAGAGCAATATATTCCTGTGGGAAATTCCAATAATCCATGTTTAGTGATACAGCAAAATTCTGCTTCAGTAACCAGTTTATGTGTAACATTGATAAAATGATTGCCACTGGTTTGTTCCAAGAAGCTCCATTTCCAGTGTAATCTGCAGGAAACCCACAGAGATGTATTGTGATGCATAAATTCAAATCACTAAAATTAGGCTGATAAAAATCTCGGATATTCTTGGGGCGAGTGACATATTTTTCCTTTAACCATTTCTGGAGCAATATAAACTAAAATGGGAACAATGTTCTTATTATCAATATCAGAGTGTTCCCATGGCATACTCCAGCAGATACATGGCAGCTCAGCCATGCCAGTAAAAATGCAGACAGCCCTTTGAATCAGGCAGCAGCAACACAAGCACTGGTAATCCCTCCTTTCCCACACACTGTCCTGTCAGATTCCTTTTGCTATCTCCAAGTCTTAAGAGCGTAGTTCAGGTTTTGTGTCTCTGCCCTTGGTGTATTTACTCAAATTGCAAACAAAATTAATCCCTCCTATTTTTACTATGCTCCCCTGGAGCCTGCACTAAGACTTCCCATTTACTAAGCTCATCTAAGGGTACTGTTAGCCCATCATTGGGACAATAATTTTGTGAGTCCCTAGTGAAAATTCTTTGGACCATGGTCATGGATTAGGTTGCATGGTTGAGGATATTTCACTACTGGACCTGTAGAGAGTGTTCAGCAAGGAGAATGTTTTGATTTTCCATAATTAAATTCTGTATATACAGAAGCCAACCAACAACAAAAAATCCAGGTCTCTATTCACTGCTTGTATAATTGAACTCTCTGAAGTATCTCTCAGCGTAAGGACTCTGAGATAAAGTGGAAAGTTTTCAATTAGTAAAGGTAAAACTTAAATGCCATGTTCATCTGTCTTATTGTAAAGAAACAGAAGGATGTTAAAAACTATGGTATGCTGGGTCTTTTTTTTTCAACAAAAATTGGTTTTGGGGGCATTGTACATGCTTACAATAGAACAGTTGAATAAGAAAAAGTGGAATCCACTATGAGTTTTGCATAACTTTTTTGTTCATAACATGCTTGTGCAATGGAGAAGTCAGAATGCAATAATCAAACTGTATTTCTTCCATGCTTGAACATCAGTGGCTGTCTGGAAAATTGTGTTCCTTATATTCTCTGAGATCCAGTCCAGAGCTGCCTGTCTTGTCCAGGGGCTGTCTTCAAATAGGAATGGTGGAAGGAGGCCTGGCATGTTCTGCTGAAGACATTGGAGCAGCCTCCAGAGCAGCAAAGGGAAATGCCCAAATGCTGGAAAAAACCTCAGCTTTTTGTGGAAGGATCTTGTAGGAAACTGCTCTTGTCAAGGCTCTGCCAGTGCAGTTACCCTTTCTGCCTGCAGCAATTTACCTAAAAAACTTTGTCTCAAACCACCAGTTATCACTCTGCTGGTGCAGAGTGTTGCCTCTTCTGTTCCCAGTAACAAGTTTGATCTGTGGCTCTGGAACAGGCTACAGGCACTCTTGTTAGTCAGCAAATACCAGAGCCTCAGGGCAGGGACTCCACATCAGGGAACAGGGAAACGGGGACATGTCCAGTGTCTGTTGGTAATCCAGCTGTTAAAAATAAACATTGACTTGACAAACTTCTAACAAAACACCTGTTATGTCAGAGGGGAATTCTGACATGCTGATAATAACGCTCAGCTTCTAAGGTCAGGGTATAACTGTGGTGAATGCTGGGGAGATCTCAGCTGAGTGGAAAGAAGAGCTCAGGTAGTTACCTAAATACAGGAGGCCTTGGCAACTTTGGTTCCTGTTCTTTTGAAACCCATATCTCACAATGTTATAATTTGACTTACTATTATTAATGTATTTGCTCAGCTTTTTGGTGAAAATACCATTAATTACTAATTTAGTTCAGTGGAATGAGTGCAACAGTGTGTGTGCGTGTAGTGCATTTAGTGATTTCAGTCCTGAGCCTGTAATTGCTCTTGCCTGTATATAATGCTGTTGGGAAAAATTCCTAGTTTCAGAGTGTCAAGCCCTTAATTTATCAAGGACCAAGCCAGAAGCATGGAACTCTGGAGAAGATTGTTAGGCATGGGAAGTCTCTGGTAGTAAATCTCTGTGGAAACAGTGCCCAGCTGCAGTTGGGGGACTTCCCTTCCAGTTACACCCTTTACACCCTCCCATGGCTGTAAATGCAGAGCTAGGACTTTTTGCCTGTGCAAAGGCAAGGCAGTGCCACCAGTCTATGCTGAGGCACAATCCATGCTCAGCTGTGTCTGGCACAGGGAACTCTGGAGCTGTCAGGATGGAGGCAGCAGCATTGTGATGTGGGAATGCAAGACACACACAGGAGTCTGACACTCAATGCAGCCCAGGACTTGAATGTCTCTTCAGAGGCCTTTGGCTCTCCTGCTTTTGACTCTATGCAGCCACCTCCACCTCTCCCACACTCCTCCTTTGGTGGTTTTCATGGCTAACCCTCAGCATCCATGCAAATGCTTCCGTGGCCCCCTTGGGTGGCTGTGGCCCATGCTATCCCACAAAAAAGTGAAGTAGCCACAAGCTTAGGAAATGGCAAACAAGTAAAAAGATCTCCCCTTGCTGCTTCTGTGCCCTGAATGGCAGCTTCTTTAATCAAGGGCTGTTAAGAGGGTCTTGGAACATGTTTGTATTCCTGGGAGAAGAGCTTGGTCCTGGAGCTCTGGAGGAGCTGAGCTGTCTCTCTTAGAAGGCTCTCTCAGAAGATGAGCTGTCTCTGTGTGTTTCTGACACACAGAGCACGTGACATCTGTCACATAACGCTGTGAGAAAAACGTTTCTACCTCAGAGCTGAAGCAATGTGTGAAGTTAATCATAGGTATATGGCATGGGTTCTGATTTAAACGTGGATTAGAAAGCATGCAAACAACAGTCTGTCTCTAGAGACATTGGTTCTTTGCAGCAAAAGAATGAAAGTGAAAATATCCTGAAAAACAGTAAAGAGTGCTATGGCCTGCAAAAATACCAATTTTTCAAACTGGATGCAAGAAGTGGTACAGGGAAGGGGCATGGGATGATTTTAGTGCTTCATTCATCTTCAGCTTTAGTTGTACATTATGGGCCTGATTTTGCATATGATTTTGTACCCAAGAAAAGCTTTAGTTTTCCTTTTAATTCTCAAAAAGGAACAAACACAAACCAGACATGGAGAAGAAGCCTTGGATTAAACAAACACAAAGTCCTAATCCAGCTGGATTCAAGGCAATTGGATTATTCTGCCTAATTCTTGTAAAAAATTGAATTAAACTATTGTTGAGAGAAGACTGAGGTTACAGGATCAATAGTAGCATTCAAAGAGATAGACAAGAATGTTCTATGGAATATTTAAAATATTTATTTTGGATTTATTGAAAGATGACTACTCAAATACCCCAAATTCTTAGAGAGGTTAAACTTCCATTTCATTTTTTTTTTCAATAAATCATTGTTTAAATTAAGTATATTATAATATCATTACAACAGCAATGCAATAATATTAGTAAGCACCATCATTCTCAATTTATTTTAAGTAATGAGGAACTCACAGAATAAAAGATGGACATCTGTGATGGGTTTAAAAATTAATTCAAACAGTCAGTAAGACTAGAAGCTCTTTAAGTGCCAAATTATCGTTGCAGAAGTATTCTTTTTATCTATGGGTCATCATTTCCAAGAAACAAGTGAAAAATGTAAACACTTCCAAGCATTTGTCCCTTTAGGCACAGAGTGTATTAAAAAACAACAACAAAAAAATACTTCAGGGACTGAAAAGAAATGCTGGCCAGGGCATTTTAGACAGAAACTAATAACGCCTCATCTGGTGAACAAGCAAGAAGAAAAACTTGCAAATTATTTTATTACCTGATTCATGGAAGTTCTCCATTCAGCTGAGTTTTAAAATTAAGTTTCCTTTAAGTTTAAGGAAACTAATTGGAAACCGTCTTCAGTCACAGAATTCAAAGCAGGAGATGGTTGTGGTAATTACTGGCAAGCAAATAGTAAATAGTCTCAGAGGTGAAAAACCACAGGGCCTCTGCTAAGCTGGGTCAGATTCTGTGCTTAATTACACCACATGAATAAATCATTGGAAGACAGTTCAAACTTTTTTTCAGAAGTGAAAAGGAAAATGCAAATTCTTACTTTTGCAAAGCAGGGTGAAGGGTGCAAAAGAGCATAGCATCATGACTCTGCTGCATTATTGGTTTAGAGGGGCCCTTTTGAGTAATACAGGCACAAACATCCCATTGCTCCCAGGCCAGATTGTGTAAGTTATTGAAGCATCTAAATCCATCTTGTTTCCTCTGTGGGTTCTTTGATGGTGGTTCGATCCACAATAAAAAGGTAGTAGGAGTATCAAAGATAGTCTGAGTATCCATGCTGAGAGGGTGAAAGAGAATCAGCAACACACAGTCTTTCACTGATATGAACATTAAATAATAGCACTAACACTGTTTCATCTGAAGAAGCACATTGGAGATCCATAAAAGCCAGTATGGTTGATTTTTCTTGAAAATTTCCTGGAGCCCAGCTGAGCAAATACTGTAAGTTTGGAGCTGCATGACAAAAGTAATGCTTTGTGTTTCTCCTCAAGTCTTCATCTGTCCAACTTCTCCTCTAATTGCACACAAAAATAGCTATGGCAGCACCACAGGGAGGGCCAAAGTCAGAGCAAAATTCTTTGGGTTGTACTTAGCACAGACCATACCCATCAGAAACCACCAATTTCAGACAGTGTTGAGTGTGAAATCAGAAAGTGGCCACTGTCTGAAATTTTTCTGTCTGTTGCAATCCTTGAAATTTCCCCAAGAAAATACAGTTTGCTGGGCAAGGAGTAGTGTCATCAAAATCTTCTTTGGAAGCTTTTTCAGTATTCCTCTACATCTTACAATCAACCCATCAGCTCTCTGGGGTTAGATTTCTTTTCAACAAATCTCCCTGGTTTGAGACATCACATTGTATTGCTTATCTTTACCATGCATGGGACACATGCCTTTGTGTGTGTCTGATTATTCTTGTAACCTGATGAAGTCAGAAAATAAATTTTTGTCCTTGTTTCTCTAAGACCAATATGCCATTCTTATTTTTCCTGTGTGATACTGTTTTCTCTCTCTATGGTCTTCCCTCTAAATCAGAGTCTTTACAAAAAGGAGAGGCACTTCCCTTGGCCTGTCCCTGGCAAATAGCTCCCTGGGATTCTGCAGTGACTTTTAACACAAACATCAAGACAGCATCACCATATGATTCTTCCCAGGCATTGTAAAGTAATAAAAAAATGTATTTTCTGCTGAGAAAAAGCTTTTCTATCTGCAGAAGGACTAGATCAATCATTAAACCCTCACAAGTTCACATTTATGGTTGTCTTTTGCCATCTGTCTCAGCCTGCTTTTTAAAGCCTACTAAAACCACCAGTTGTGGGCCAGTGCCCTCTGAATGGGCACATCTGTGCTACAGCCATTCTTAACTCCGTGGCTGAAAACCTCTGCAATGTTAGGCTGCAGAATCCACTCACTTCTGGCAGGTTTAGCACCTCTGTTAACACAGATCCTTGTCCTGACCAGGTGGTATTTTACCTCCCAGCAGGCTTAATTTAAATCCAGCAATTAGCCTTAACTCTCAGTCAGCACATCAGCAACAGGCAGCCTGGTGGGGCTGCTGCCTGCAGCACACACCATGCATGTTGCTTGTTGCACTGGACCCTCACAAGGAACATTTACAATCTGGAAAACATGGTAAGAAAGAGTCATAAGTGAAGGAGAAGAGTAGGAGTAATTCCGCATTCAGTTCTAAATTTGTGTCAAGTGTGGGATGAGGTTTAAAATAAGAAAAGATAATGGTTGGGGTTCTGTTGTTTCTTTCCACCTCTTAGTAAAGTAATTTTTGATCCTACTCTTTGCTTCTTTAGAAACATAAAATCAAGTGATAGATCTTAGCTGAAGTGTTTCATGAGTTAAAATTAAACTTGAAAGTTAGCAGGAGGTGTTACTTGCTCTTGCCTTTATTTCTAAGGTTTTTTTTTTTTCATGTCTGACCAGAAAAAAGGTAACATGCAAATGTCTCTTAGTGGTTTAAACAAATAAGCATGAAGTCTAAAAAAAGGAAAGCAGTTGCTGCTTTCTGTGTACAACCACTGTTTTCAGAAGTCTCTTTTATATCTGCTGCCTGTGAGTATGACTCCATTTTTACTCAACAATATTCTGCATTGTTGGGGTAGGAGGGGTCAGGGGAAGGGATTTTACTAGTTTGGTTTTCTCCTTGAAGGGAACTCCTGCAGTATTCCTGCCCTGGAAACCAGCAAGGACATGGGGAATGGCACAAGAGTAAACCTTGTCTTTCCCTACAGAATTGAAAAGATTTGTTATTCAAAATGTCAGTTAATCCACAGTAGAAAGCTGTAAAGGTTCCTCAGTGGCCATCCCTGAATGCTCCTGACAGCCCCCATGGTTTGACAGTGTCCTTTCTGTGTACTGTTCCCTGCACTGTTGCTGTGAACAGCACCCAGGCAACAAGGGCAACACCTTAAAAGAAAATCTCTTTTCTCATTCAGAGCCACCCTTTTGGGGTATCATGTGCAAGAATTATCTCAGCCTACGCAGAATTTTTCTCCTCTGTGCAGCTCTGGCTTCATGTTTGTAGACAGTATTTTGCACTTGTGTATTTTAATGAAATCCAGAAGAAGAAACGAAAACTTCATTATATTTTCCCTTTTCCTCTTTAGTGTATTAGGTTTTTTTTTTTCCAACCTTGAGATTTTGGATTTAATTTAATTTAGATCTTGTTCAGTTAAGATGAGGCACACAGCTTTAGAGAACTGGGAGCTGTCTGCAAGTTAACTTGGCTGTTCCTGGTACACATTTTATTGCATCTCGTTCTGCTGGAAGGTTTGATGCTTCCAGACTGGTGGTTTCTTTCTCGTAGTTTACTAGTGAATCATAAAGGTCTTGCTCCATTGTATTTTGATCTTTTTTATTTACTGATAATACACACCTCATGGCCCTCTAGTTTAGCAAAATTGATTTTATAGAAAATAGATAGAAGCATAACTGAAGGATCAATGACCATTGTCTATTTTTAAAATATGTATTATCTGCTATAATACATTTGCTTGTTATTTGTGATTGATCTGGTTTCTCACATTGCACTTTAGCTTTTGGATTATGTACTTGAAAAGTGTTTGGCTGCTGAGCCATCTGTCTTTACAATATCCTAAATAATCAAAATAGATAGTAAATTTTGACTTGTTTTAGAGAGGTAGAGGAGCTGAAGAGCCCATTGTGGTCAAGCACCAACACAATGCGGCCTTGCACCAGCAAATGTATTTTGGTTAAAAATAAAATGTGATATTTTTGAGATGCAAGGTAATTAATCTAACTACATTATGGCTTCTTCTAGAAGGCCCTACCCCTTCCAACATGAAGTTGCTCATTACTGACACAGCTGAGTGAAAACTGACCACTGTTGCAGGAATAGGAAGAACTGAAAGTGTAAAGGAGGTGCAGAGCTTGAACAGTCTTTCTGCTAACTTCACAGCTCAGATCTTCAGAGCTCTCTGAAACATATAGATTATGACTACCCAGAAAAAGAAGGATCATTCATACAGTCCATCAGCCTCCAGTGGATTCACAAAGCGTTGTCTGATGAAGTTCTGTTTGGGGCTGCCTGTTCTCAGGGAAGCTGTGCAGCACCCACCTCCCTGCATCTCCCATGGAGGGGGTGAGCAGTCACAGCATCTCTGCTGAGCTTGTCTGGCCGAGCATCCCTGAGTGGCTAGGAAGTGAACTGCCCTGTCGTCCAGCCTAAATTCCTTTTCATAACTATAGGTAAAAAATAAGTGTGTGATTCAGAGTTTGGCTTCAGCTGACCCATGGGTCGAACTGCTGTTGTTTGTTTTTGTAATTACTATAGTTACCCTGGAAGCACTCTGGGCATTCAGGTATTTTGACTGCCAAAAGCCAGAAATAACTAGTTGGAATAAAAGTGTTAATTCTGATGGCTGTGTGTGAGTCACAGTGGCCTTTAGACAAAAGAGAGATTGCTGTGAGTGGCAGCAGTAGAGAAAGCCCTTCCTCTCTGCAGCCTTACACACTCATTGCAGGTCAAATTTAAACTTCCTTACTCAGAGCACAAACAGCTCTTCCATTTACACAGTTTGAGCTCCCATAGGCCAAGATCCCTTATCACAGAATCATTTAGGTTGGATAAAAACCTTCAAAATCATGCAGTCCAACCAGTTAACCCACCACTGCTAAGCCCACCACTAAACCGTGTCTCCAAGTACCATATCTACATGTCTTTTAAATACCTCCAGGGATGGTGACTCCACTACTTCCAAATAATTAAGGCTTGAAGAGGCAAACTCTGCCTCACTCTCTCTGCTGAACCAGGGGAAGACTTCTTCCCATGCAGCTCCCAGACAGAGAGAGGTTAATTGTGCAGCTGGTTTTGTATGGCCCATTTGCAATTCAAAATTATTAGATGTCAAACATTCAACATCCAAGAAAATTCACTGTCGCTGAAGCGAGAAGATGGATAAATAGGAGCACTTCACTTAGTCAGAGTCAAAATTCTCCTTTTATCTTGCCAGGTGCTGGTCACACTTTGGGCAGTGAAAATCTCAGGGAAAACTTGGACAATGGCAAAAAAAGCAGCAGGCTCAATTCCTTAAATTTTAGTTTAAATGAGGTCAAAGACTATCCCTGAGCTTGCTGTGAAGCATGTGCTGAAGTTCTTTCTGGAACTGAGACCTAAGCTTGAAGGTCAAGTTATTTGGTCATGAATGACTGGACGTTTTTTGGTACCCTCAAGAAACAGCCATTGACAGAAGAGTGAAGAGTTTCTGTCAGGCAGAATTTCAGAAGTTATCTTTTGGATGTGAGAGATAGAGACTCCTCTAACTGTGCTAAGCTTGCTGGAGTGTCAGGATGTGTGTAGAGTGTTTGTTTGCTCTGTGCTCAAACAGCCTTTATCTCACATCACTTTTTATGGGATTCGGTTAGCAAAACCAGCCACTGTGAACTTCACGCTTCTGCTTACAGCTCCTACCAGCACCCCTGCTCTGCAGGCAGGGCAGATCGTGGGGAGTTTGGTTGTTGGGTGACAATACAGCAGCACAGCTTCCTGCTCCTGGAACTGGGTCAAGGGGTTGGTAAAGAATGAACCTTCACCAGCCTTCAAGAATGGGGCAGGAAGTTCTCAGCTCTGTAGCCAACCTGCTTTTTGCAGAGAATTTCAGAAACTTTATGAGAATGCACACAGACTTTCAGGATGATGTAACATAAAGATGTGAAATTGTTGTTTGTTACTATGAGAGAGCCTCTTGATGTAGAGGAACCATGCAGGGCTGCGGTATGGGATGCCTACCCGGATTTGTGTTGCAGGGCACAGTGTGTATCAGGATTGCTGTCAGTGGCCCACGAGCAGTGGATGGAAAAACACTGGGATGCCTTGTGATGGGTTGTGAAACTGAAAAAGATTTGTAGTCTGAACTAGTCTGAGTAACAGGTATTCTCTTCTGGGTTTTGTTTTCCTGGTGTAGTAGAGAAAAGCCTAAGCTTACAGGGAGCTGAGCTGCAGTGTTTTACATCTTTTTGTGGTGGTGTTCGTGTGAGGGATTTTTTGTTATGGTAAGACTGCTCTCACACCTATACACTCTATTAGGTTGTGCCTGGAAGACGCCCTCAGTGCTGACCTCCTTCACACGTGCTCACCAAAGTGTGAGCATATATACCATGACCTGGTCTTTTTAATGATGAAGGGATATCAGGCATATCTGCATGTTTGCTCTCAGATGAAACTCTAGCTGTGTGCGAATTGTGGCTGTAGCCACCAGCTCAGCCATGAACACTGAGAGCCCGGGGAAAACCCATGTGCATGAGAAGCTCCAAAGGCTCTGTTAATGTGCATTATTCTCAGAGTCCTTGTGAAAGCATGTGGTAGCTGCCTGCTGTACCACAAGTAAAATAACTGAGTTCAGTTTTTGGAAATAAGGTGTGGTGAGAAAGATTAATTACTTAGCCCTTGGATACCTTTTAATCTGTGGGTTAACAGATGCCCTGTGTTGTAACAGTCCATCACTGTCTTTTTGACATACATGACTGAGGGTAGAAAAAACCCTCATGCAACACCATTGGTTACAGGCTGCAAGTTTTGTTCAGTCTAGGAGCACTAGTAGTTTTATTTTCAATTTCAACAGCTCCCCCTCATGATACTTCCCCAATCTAGTCCAGTCATCCTGAGGAAATTTCCCTATAAAGAGCATTAATTCACATATAGAGTAGGGTTAACACAGATTTCTATAAAATTAAATGAGAAGGTATAAATCTTTGAATTGAACTGTGATTTCTTAGTCTCATTTTTTGCCACAGGTACTTTTCCTTTTATTTCCTTGAAATACAGTTTCATTAGTTGATGTACTATGATTTACCACTAAGTGAAGATTTTAGGATAAATGTAGTGCTTATTTCTGCTAATAGGCATACTTCAGCTCCATCCATAAATATCAAGGCATTGCTGTAGCTTAATATACTTAATTGTAACATACAGAACAATTTTTATATTAAAGAGGTATCACTGTGAAAAGCTTGGTTTCCCCCAGCAAGGAATTTTTTATGTGATTTGAAACAAGTTGTATTTGAATAGAATTGGAAAAATATACAAAAGCATTTAAACACTTTTTTAAAGGATTTAAAATTAATGAATTATATGAAATTACCTACAAATAAACTAGGTGGGTTTTCTTTGTTAATTTTTCACTGTTCGGGTTGCAGATTTTTTTCATAAAAATGTATTCAAAATTCCAGTTTGTTTGACACTTTGAATTTAGAAAGCAGTAAGTGAAATATATGTTGGAGCCAGAACTTGATGCAAATGGATAAACAGTGCAGTCCAGCACTGCTTCCTTCTGCTGCCTGCTGTGCACTGAGGCTCAAAGGCTCAAGTGTTACCCTCTTACTGTATTATACAATTACATTACAAATCACATTTGCTGATACATATCACTAACACCCTGAATTCCCCTGAGGCTGAAAACCTGTGAATGGTGTCTTTGCACAGAAGTGTTAAGTATATTGAACTTTTTTGTTAGGACTTGTTTGCAACAGAAACGTGACTTGGCTTTGGGACAGCTCTGCTTTTGCTGGGCAGGAAGATCCAAATTTTTATTTCTTACCCATTATGAAACACAATCGTGCTCGGGAAGAGCACAGATCCAACTCCAGCACTGGGGAGAGCTGTTTTCCCTGACCTGTCCAGGCAGTGCCAAGGAGGGAGGGCTGACACCTCCAGCAAGTGCCTGCAGAGACCCAGCCCAGGAGGGAAAGGGGCTTATAGTTGGGCTGGGCTGGATATAGCCTAAGTATGCCTCGGTATATGCCAGGGGATCTCCAGCTGGCACTGCTGGTGGCCAGAAGAGTACAAAATTACCATTTTCACTCAAGAACCCTGCCCACCAGGTGCTCTATGTTCAGTTGTTCAAAGGAATATCAGTAAACTGCCAAGATCATTGCTACTCCAAACTTCAAGAAAGGAGAGTGAGAGGCAGCCAGGCTGTGAGTGAGTCACACAGGAATACACTAGCACACATCTTGTACTTAGTGATTTTGAGTACTGATGAGTAAAATACAACAACTAAAAGCTTGCTTAGAAAAGGCTTTGTTTGAAGTACACTTCCTTAATTCTTTGGGAGATCCCAACAGATCTGCTGAATGTTGTGCTGAAAACCTCTGACCCGTCAATGTCGCCTGTAAAGGCTGCTACAAGTCAATTTAAGATGGAACGAAAGAGATGCAGAAAGGCATCAAAAGATGCAGGAAAAGAAAGATGCACCTCAGCCTCAGTGCCTGCCCAGTGTCACTGGCTGTGCTGGCAGCAGAGGCAGAGAAATGGCGGAGGAGGAGGGGGAGGCTTGCACAACTATTGCTTGCTCTCATCATCCCAAAGGATCAATTTTCAGACCATTACCTACTTTCCCACACACGCAGACACACATACGTCACTGATCCAGAGAGGATTTATAAGTTACCATCTGAGGAATCACTATCAAAACACAGACACACCATTTGCTTTAGGGCTGTTTGTGGTTCTCCAGTAATGGCTAATGCCCAAACTCAGAAACAGCCCCAGCCCAGTTGTCCTACTGGGCACAATGTATAGTGCTCTCAGCTTATTTTTCTCTAAGGCACAGCTGTGTCTTTGGGCTCCTTTAAATCTGTCTCCAGCTTAGTCACAGAGCAGAGGCTTTCTCCATTCCTGAGCCAGCCCGACAGACACAGCTATCTAGCAAGCCAGACTAGCCCTCTCCAGCACAATCACAGGAAGTTATTCCAAGCCTCAGACAAATCCCATTTCTATCTCTGGAAGAGTAAAAGGTCAAAAAACACGAGGCTGTAGCTCTGCCAGCAGCAGCAGCAGCCCCAGCCATCACAGCCCACGGCGGGGCTGAGCAGAGGGGACGTGAGCCCAGCGGCGGCTCCCACCCGAGCTCTGCCCTCCTGCCAGGACCAGTGGCTCCTGCCCATGTGCCTCCACGAGCTGCGTGGAGCTCTGAAAAGGCTTCACGGGCTGTGTCATTCCACAAGCAACCCCAGGAGAGGGAAGAAAGAATGCATAAGGACCAGGTTACCAAAGCAGACTTTCCCTGGGAGTCAGCAGAGCCCTCTGGTCCCGCCTGCCATATTACTGTTGGCATCCAGCCACATCCCCATCCTCTCCCAGCAGTAGGCTGCTTAATTAGCACAACTCCTGATTAGCTCTTGCCCTCTGCTTGCAGTGTACTAGCAAAACAGGAGGTTTCTAGGTCTCTGTGCAATTCTTTAGTAGCAGCCAGAGATGCCAGCTTTGAGCTGCCCTGGCCAGCCATGCCCATCACACCATGCTTTGGACACTGTGCTGTTGCACTGGCAGCTCCTGCAGTGGAAGCAGGGATGTGAGGCATTGTCTATCATCATTCCTCACTGTTCTCATAGGATTCCAGTAACGGCCTCTTCCCTCCTGTTGCTTTGCTGGCTTTTCTGCTTGGCTTTAGCTAAGGAGATACCTCATAGCAATGCATACAATGGCCAGCCCACAGCCTGATGATTCAGAATGTGATGGGGCTACTCCACCCCTAGTAAAAACTCGGTCTAATTTTGAGAAGTCCTTGCTGGAGGAGCTTCCTCATGCTGGGACCAGGGCTTTGCTATCAGCCTTCTGCAGGTTGTGCTGTGTGTGAGCTGCTGGGGATGAAGCTGCTCTTCTGTGTCCTCTCCACAGAGCTGTGGCGCCTGGTCCATTCTCTGTATGGTCCCCACAGTTCTTTTTTAATTTGTCCTTCTTCCTTCAGCTTTCCTGCTCCTCCCATTCCTGTCTTTCCAATATTCTTGCCCATTTGGGACTCCCCTTTTAGCTTGTACTTTAACTCTGCCTTTGAAAACACTTACTATTCTGTAGTCTTGCTTTTCTCCTAGAATATAAACACCCTTGAGATGACCTCTCTAAACAAAGCCTGCATCCCTTCTCCCATCACTACCTACAAGCACCAACAGGCCTGTTGATACCCACATGCTGTCACTCCTAAAATAACATCAGGCAGGAGCCGAAATGGCAGAGCCAGGGAGCAAAACATTGCCGGCTAAAACAGAAGTGGATTTGAGACCTTTTATAAAAAGAATGATCTGCATGGCTCCCAAGCACCACATTTCAGCTGAAGGCGGCCACGGGGAAAGTCTGCGTTGCTATTCTCTATCAGGCTGAGCACTGGAGCTTCAGTGCAGAGCTGAGGATGTTGCGTACAGTTTCTTTGTTGTGATGTGTCTGTTTCCACACCGTCCCTAAGATAAATGCTCTGAGCAGGGCTTTCTTAGCCAGTGTGAAGGCACTGACTTTCCAGGATATGCTCTCTTTGAAACAAGCTGAAAGAACCTTGTTGGGCACAAACCTTCAGTTATTTAACCATTCTGTGGCTGGGGCATCATTGGTGAGAGGAAGAGGAGAACTCAGCAGTGACTGGGAAGGGAGTGCAGTGTCCTCAGCATAGGATGAGAGCCCTGTAGATCAACTCTGCTTGCACATTCAGCTGATCAGGAAGTGGTCATATCTGTGGAGAGTTTTGAATTTTTATGTGTCTGCATTTTGGTTGGAGCAGATCTTAGTATGTACTGCTGTCTTGGCATTTCTGCTGCTAGTTTCTCTGTCTTCATTAATCTTTCCTATAGGATTAGAAGCAATAAAACCCACTTCAAAACTGAAAATTATTTCAAAATTCAGCAGAGGAACTCCAAGGCAGCTGGAATTTCACTTCAACTCCTCTTTTGCAATTCAAGTTGACAGCATTCAAGCAGTTCAAGTATTAACATCAGCCACACATTTGCTTCCTTCAGAAGCATATGCAAGCACTGCAGACTATGCAGATGACAGTACACTTTTGGCTTTGAAGATCTATAGAATTTGGGCTATCTGAGGTATGGTTTTAAAGGCAATTGACCATCTCTTCCCATCAAAGAAAAGCAGAACACACCTTGGTCATCAACAAGGTCATGTGGGGGTCTTTCATCCCAACATAGCAGCATGGCCTTGCCAGCTGGTTGGGATTGCATCATCCTGGGCAGCCCTCACTGCAGCCTCATTGGGGCTAGAGTCAGATGTGGTTCAGATGCCCTAGATGCTTCAGGTTCTCCCCGGACATCAGGATGCAGGGGGAACAAGTGTACAGGTATTTCCCTCAGGGCAGAAGGTGTGTAGGTGACCATGCACAAAGGTGGTGGCACTGACCTGCCATGACTGGCTGGGAGGGCACAGGTCACACTAAGGTGAGGCAGGGGAACGGGCAGGAAAGGCGATGGCCGAGGAGCTTGTGCATTTCTTCATATTCCCCATTTGCCTGTAGCCTTGGCATAGGAGAGGGTGGCTGGGTGGAGGCATGACAGACCCTTACAGCCCTTACCCTTCATGGGACACAGCAGCCCGGGTGTGAAGGATCCCTCATTCTTTAGCTGCAGACATCAGGAATGCACAAGAAATCTCTGCCTGAAGCACATCCCATCTGTCTCTGTTTTTCCTCAGAGACTGTTCAAACAGCACCAGCAGCAGAGGCAGTGGCACATCATCACACAGAATCAGGCCAGTCTCAATGCCTTCTCCTCCTTCCTGGTCCTTTCTCTGGCTGCTTCCAGGGAGCCCTGGTGAGAGAAGGCAGCCAGCAGTATGCACAGAGCAAATGATGCAGTCACAGTCTGCATCCACATCCTTACTGCTCCCTGGTGACCTCATTTTCTGGGTGTAGCTCAGAGTGTATAAACCACAAAAAAAAAAAAAAAAAAAAAAAAAAGGATAGGGAAGGGAGGAGAAGAGATAGAGAAGAAGTTGCAGAAAAGCAGAAATAAACGCTGTAGTTTTAAAAATGCCTGTGGAAAAACCCAGCTGGCTCATTGTCCTCACTTTTGTAACAGTAACATTGATCCTATTTCACCATCCCACAAGCACATACTCTTCTGATAGCTTTACTGTTTAAAAAAGACATAGATCCAAATAGGCTGCACAATATCACTGCCTTCAACCACGTTTACCAGTTTACATTACTAAGAATCTGGATTTTGGTGTTTCATAGATTAGTGTGCTGACAGGTTGAAAAATGATAGAAAGGGAGCTATTACCCTTCTCCCACACTGCTCATATTTAAGACATTGCTGAGCACATTAATTGCACGTTGTTCCCAATACATCAAGCTGAACTTTCATTTCTGAAATCTGTCTTTACTCCCAAACTGTTCCACTATTTGTGGAGTTTGGCAGTGAGTTTACTCCTGCTGTACTCAGAAAAAAAAATCTGCATTACAAATCCCTGTCAACTGGCTGAACATAACCCCAAAGAGAAGGCACCTGCTCAGGAAAGCTGGCCTGTCCTCTTGCAAGCTGCATCTTTATCAGCTTGCAGCAATGAACCCTTCTGGGTGTGAAATCCATGGGGTTCTGCAGAAATGAGCACTTTTATTTTTTCACTCTTTCCTTTCTGTTTGGGGAGGCCCTGTTGCTCTCATTGGCATCAGTAGCCCAGCCCTCCCAGGATTTCACATGTGGGACCTGGCCTTTCACAGCACAGGGAGGACCACGGCCAGCTGGTGAGGAGCAGCCCCACTCCTGCCCTTCCCCTTCCCCATGGCCAATGTGGGGAAGTTCAGGTGCTCACACAGGGTAGAGCAGGCAGTGGGAATGCACAGGTGAGTGCACAGCCAGGCAGGGCAGTCCTTGCATTACACCTCATCCTTTCAGTGCCATAAAGAATTTGGGCCTTTACACCACAGAGACAGCAGGGCACTACCCAGTACTGGGTTAGGCTCATTCCTGAGTGGCACCAATCTGCTGCCCACAGGCCAGCAGGAGGAAGCTGGTTTGGGGCATCCTGAAGTTACTGCCTGTGTGTGGACTGTGTGGTCTAAAATCCTCAATGTTCAGGCAAAGCTGGGTTCAGCAAGTCTAGGCACTTCCTATGAAATAAATCATGGTCCATAGTTGTTTTAATGGTGCTGTGATCAGAGTGCAAGCCTGTAAATATGCTGGGATACCAGAATTCAGAGTGTTAAAGAGTGCAGCATGCCAGAAGTAATTGTTTTCCTTCTGCAGCCTGTTGTATTCAGATGTTGAGGAAATGATTTAATATTTCTGAACATGTTGTGATTTCATCATTTGGTTCAGCAAGGGAAGTTTGAGAAGTTATGGAAATGAAGATAAACTTTACATATGCTCTTATTTGCCATGCTGAGTTTTTTCAATAGCAGTGCTATACAGCACATGCCAGCCCTGGCCACATTCATGTCTCCACATCCAGACAAAAGTTGCAGCAGTAGCAGGGGGCTGAAAAAAGCTTAACCTACATATGATTTGCAATGGGAAGAACTAGTCTCAGGAGGTGAGAAGAGAAAGGACTGATGAGGAGGATGCTTCCTCATGAGGGGAAAAAAGAGATGCAGACACTGATCTCCTGTCTGGTGACCAGTAAGAGGACCAAAGAACAACAGGAAGCTGTGTCAAGGTAGGTTTAGGTTGGATATCAGGAAAACCTTCTTCACCCAGAGGGTGGCTGGTCCCTGTAACAGGCTCCCTAGGAAAGTGGTCACAGCACCAAGGCTGACAGAATTCAGGAAATGTTTGGACCATGCTCTCAGGCACACGCTGACTCTTGGGGATGGTGCTGATCAGGGCCAGGAGCTGGACTCGATGATCCTTGTGGGTCCCCTGCAGCGCAGGGTGTTCTGTGCTTCTGGGAGCAGCTCAGGACCCAGGCGCAGCCCCAGGTTTGTGCCCTGGTGCTCATTCCCAGCTCCACTGGAGCATTCTGCTCCATGGGCTGCTGCGAAGAAGGCAGAGCCCTGAGGAAAACTGTGCAGGCCTGCAGAATTTCACAGGCAGCACTGCCTTCCCAGCCGAGCAAGGAACGCAGTTATCTCCTGAGCATGGGAAGTTTACACAAGCAGTGTTTGCATGCTCGAGCTGACTTTAACCAGCTGACTTTGTGAAACACACCTAAAACATAAAGGAAAGCGGAGCTCACAGGGTGCTATATCCTCAAACCCTTCATCCTGAAATCCTCTTTCCTTGGATGACACATGGGGTCCAACATCAACAGAAAAAGTACTGACAACTCAGAGAGAATTATTAAACAAAAAAAAAAGAAAACCTGGCAAAGGAGCATTGTTTATATGTTTCCTAACATTTATATATTTTAAAATAAAAAATGACAGCTAGTGAATGCTGTATATTATGAGCCATGTGAGTGATGACCACTTTTATACAAACTAAGGAGAACAAAAAAAATAAGTCTAAAAATATTTTAAAACTAGCTTTGCCTCCTGTCAAGTATAAAGCAGAGACTATATTAAGATGGCTTTTAAAGAAGTAAACCCAGATCTGGAGATGTAACACCGCCTAGAGAATAATTAAAGGTTAAGCATCACAATTTAGTTGATGAGAAGACAGGTGAAAACTACAGAAGCGCAATCAAAACAATTATGAATTCCATAACATAGCTGGTTTTCTAATAATGTACTTTGAAATGAACAAATAGGTGCAAAAACAGCTATTGAGCACTTTCAGCCACCTTCAGTGTTGGTGAGGTTCAACTCAACCCGCTTTAATGGAAGCATGGGCCGCCTAAATACACCCCCTTTAAAAAACATCAGTACTTGCATATATGCAATATAGAGACTTCATCCAGCACATTCCACCGTCTGTTTTGGTTTGTGCCTTGCCCACACACTTGGTATGCTCTTAAATACAATTATAATATTTACTAAATTGGTCTGACAAATAACTCTTCGTTTATAATCTGGTTTGTTTTCTGTAAATATTCACCAAGGGAATCTGGCCAGTGATGACTGGCTTTGGCTGAGCATCTGAATCACACAGCAGTGCTTCCAGTTGGAGGCTGCAGAGACCTGATTGCTCAAACCGCATTTCTGGGACAAATACAGACGTTTCCAAACTTCACTTTATTTCACCATAATTCGTTTGTTTTCTGGTTGAATTCCAACAGCTCTCCCCGTGCACCAGACACTCTCTGCTCCTGCAGGAGCCATGGCAGCTCATCGTGTTACCTGGCTTGCCACTCTGCCCATGCAGCTGTAAGAGCTGGGTGTTTGTGTTGCACCAAGCCTGCCCTGACCAGGTATGGCCAGGGTAAGACTTATGGGGGCAGCCTGGCTTCCCCCTAAAAGGGGCTTTTACCATGCTTGAAGTCACCAGCAGATATTTGCTCTTTGGCTGGAGAAAAATCAGTTGAGGGCAGCCTGTGTGCAACCCGCAAAACCCAGGCTAGACCCATGAAGGGAGAGTTCATCTTCTGATGTGCTTGGTAGAAATGCTCCTCTTAAGTCCAGAGGCAGATTTTCTTTATTCAGATAATTTTTTCATATCATGTTTCCATTTTTGGGAATCTCTGAATTTCTCAAAGCTTCCTGTCAAGAGGAGGACCTGCCCCTCTCAGAGCAAATGGGAGCTTTTCCATTTACATCAGTGGGGTTTAAATGTCACCACAAAGGCCGGGTGGTTCCCACGGGACTGATTTCAAGCCAATACGTAGATCCCAGAGGAGATCTCTGAGTCAGTATACCTTGGAGCATGCAATTAAATCTGTGCCTCTCTTCTCATGTCTAAAACCAGAGCTCATCTGGATACTATATAGCTGCTGTTGTGAGATTGGACCTATTCCTATTTTCCTTTCTATCTTTGTCTGTATGTGCAGAAAGGTTGATTCTTATTTTCAACAAAAGTGACCTGTTCTCCACAGCAAGTCCTCCCACACATGTGCGCCTCCTCCCTGTTTTTCTGCCTGCCTCCCGCACACTTCCTTTCTCTAGGCAATTTAGGAGTGAAATGAAGTGCAAAGGTCAAAGTCTTTGCGGCGTGTAGCCATGAAGTCAGTAAGGATGTAAAAAAGAACAGCCCAGATTTGGCCCGAAGGGGATGTGGAGGATACGGCTCTTTACTCCATGTGCACCCAGATCAGCTGAGCAGGACACTGAACGTGGGGGCGTTTCCTGAACCTCATTGTTATGATCAGGCAAAAGTGCTACAGCCTAAACATTTGCAGCTTTTTTTCTGCTCCTGCTGGCTACTCTGCTTTTCTTCATTAGGTCTGACAGTGTGTTGTTGAACACTTAAAAAAAAAAAAAAAAAAAAAAAAAAAAAAAAAAAAAGTAGTGTTGTAGTTCCCTACTAAAAGAGTCACTTTGCCCAATTTCCTGTTTATGCTGGAGCTGCAGCATCATGTGAGCACAGACAGTTGTAGATAGGCTGGCGACTGTTGCTGACCTCACACCACATGTTCAGTTAACAAGGTGAAACAGCAAAATTTGCTCTGTTTGTGTAAAGAATACTGAGAAAACTGCCAGTTCCAAGTAAACCAGAGGGACAGGGACTCCCGATAGCCTGAGGCAGGGCGCAATCTCCAGGCAGTTTTTTCTAGTCTTTAACTGCTTTGCACATCTGTATTCACATTGTGCTTGCAAGTGACAAGAAAGGGGATTAGCCCCTACTCCTTTCCTTAGCGAAGCAGGTTTGGAGTCCTTCCATAAAAGCTATTAGTTTAGCAAATTTGCTCAAAATTTGTCCAAACTTCAGTCCCTTTGGTATATACATTTTCTTATACTTGTTTCCAAAAATGACTGAAGACTCCTGTGACTTAGCTAGATTCAGTTATTCAGCAGATGTTTATATCCGGCATTTGTATTTCAGAACTCTTGTTTCTTAACCTGGGAGCAACCTATTTTTCATTAAAATCTCAAAGATCTATGCAGAGTCTTCCAAAAATCCTTCAAGACTGTGTAAGAGTTTTGGATTAAAGCCATTCTAACAAATGAAAATTTACCTCTATTCAAGATTACATCTTATTACTGAATTACTATTAAATTTTTTTTTTGGGAAGTCAGGGGGATCTTAGGAGTTTACAGACAATTTTACACAAGTACTTTTTATGTAAAAGTAGGAATTCCTATCAGGCAATTTAAAGCTTCAGCAGCATTTTTTCCACTCAGAGAAAACAAAGTTAATGGTTAAATCCAAGAAGACCTGTCGGTGTATTTTCTCCTTTCTCCTTGTTTTCAACTTGTGTCTGTAAAAAGATCCTGCATCCAATCCTGCGTCCTGAGAAATCCAAATTTTAGTTTTTAACTGACAAGAGGAGTGGCACCAAGCCAGACCAGCAGTTCTCTGTCCACCAACCTCTGCCACTTTATGTGGCTAATAAAGGGTTTCAGATGCAAAAGTGTCACAGCAGATTGGCTGAGGCTGAACACGCAGATGGGACTGCATCGCTGTGGGTGTGTGGAGGAGCAGTCCAAGTATCAGGAACACAGCATAACTTCAGAGGCAGGTGTAGCCTGTGACAGGTGAACAAATCACAACATATGGAGGCTGTAACCATGATGTACCAGTTGTCAAGTGCTTTAGGATTCAAAGGTGAAAAAAAGCACTTCAGAAACTTAAACTCCATTCAGGATGATAACAATGTCATTTTAAATGCTACTTACAAACATGCTGTAAGGGAATATGGAACTAAAACTCTTGGCTAGTGGGCGAGGTTGTAAACATCCTCAAGTAAAGAGTCCTGCCTGTAAGTCTTTACTGCCGGGGAGCTTAAATGCTTGCAATATTGTAGCAGCAATCAGAAGGTGTCCTTTGAGGGGCAGCTTACAGGAATTAGTGTTTCGCAGTGCCTGCACTTGGGAAGGAAAATTGTCCTGGAGGAGCAGAGGGCTCTGGGTGGGAGAAGGTCCTTGAATGGCAATAATCACTGCAGTCCTGTCTTCTGCTGCTGGGAACTCTGCTCTGAGCTGTGACCTGTTTTACATCCCCACTAAAAGTGAAAAAAGGAAGACAAAATGAAACAGAGGGTATGAGGATGCTCATGAGGGTGCTCATGATGTAAGTCAAATCCAACTCTGGTGCCCAGTACTTTGGTACCCCCTGCCTGGTGTCACAGACTGCAGCATGCAGGGATACAGGTGGGACAGACTCCACCTGTCTGCCTAGGCAAGGTCAGTTGGCCAAAATCAGCTTCCCTCCACCCAGGGCTTTTGTTCACCCATTGCAGCATCCTCTTTGATGACAGCTGGCGGTCCACTAGAAGAGCTGGCAGCCCAGATGGAAGGTGGCCATCCTGGGGCCATCCTGTTCCCAGACCTGTGCAGATATCACACCATGGCTGGCTTTCTCTTCCTTAGCCTGATTTTACATCAGTTCCTCAGATCACTTCAGGCACAGCTTTACAGTGATGCTGAGTCACAAAAATTCCAGTTGTTTCCTGAAAGCGAGTGAGATCGTCTTTACCCTCTTGTTAGTCTCAATGAACCACAGCCAAGTGCAGCTGGGGAGTTACTTCATTTTTTATTAATACCAACTGTGTCTCTTCCTGGCGCCCCACAGGTGCTGTCAGGTTTGTCGGCTGGCCCTGGTCCCTCGGTGCTCCTGAGAAACCCCCCTTGGCCACAAGCCTCTCCCTGGGAGGTTCAGCCCTCGGGACACAACTGGGCTCCTGCCGTGGGGTGGCTGTCACCACTAATTTCATATTGATTGATCCTTATACTTTCTGTACATGAGCTTAAAGAGGCCTGCACATATTTGCAGGGCAGCTGTTCACAGGTAAAGCTCCAAGCTTTCAACACCACCGCTGTCAAAACAGGAGGAAGAATAGAGGTGTGATGCCCTGGGCTGGCAGTGGGGAGGGCACTCACTGGCTCCATGCCTGTTGCAGGATGTCACTGTTAAAGAAATACATTGAAAATGGATTGCCATCCTTCCACCACTTCTCAGATGTTTTGCTGCTGTGTGTTTCACAGGGAAGGCTTTATCAGCCTAGAGCCATCTCCATAGCATCAGGACAATGGTGAGCAGTGAGCTCTGTCAAGAGATGGGGTGACAGTGAAGTCCTGCCTGCCCTACAGACCTCAGGACAGGACCCTGTGAAGCCATTGGATATATTTGAGCCCCCTGGGTGTGGTGGAGCTGTGGTGGTTTTCCGCTGTGGCAGTGTTTGTTGTAGCTGGGATCAGTCAGTGAGCTTTCCCCCACAGCAAGATCTTGTGGGATAAGATACTCCATCAGCATCCTCCCCTGCAAACTCCAGGGACCTATCTGGGCAGCATGACCACAGCATCCACATTTCTTTTCTGTGGGAGAAGAAATTGACACCCAGCTGCCAGGAGCCATGGGGAAAGCGAGGAGGGCACAGCACTGCTGCTCCCCTGCAGCCCACAGAGTCCTGTGAGCAATTCCTACCTGCATGAGGAGCAAATGGATGCTGTGCCACCTTGCCAGTGTCATCAGGAGAAACCTCTCATCAAAATGACTGTGAGGAGCACAGTTCCTTATTGATCTTATTAAAGGACAGAGCACAGGAGTGAAATTATATTTGTTCATCCAGATGTCTGGCTCCTTTCTCCCTCCCCAAAATGAAGTGGTTTCATTATTGATTTTACCTTCAGAACTTGTTTTCTTATCTTCTGCAAGTACTTTTAAGAACTTAAAATTCTCAAGTTTTTGGGTTTCTATGACTTTGACCCTCCACGCCCAAACAAACCCATTAGAGTAAAGAATCTTCATGTTTATTAAATAGCAGTGTCTCACTCAGATGCAGATGTTTGTTTATGTAAAGCACCATAAATATTGTGGAATAGAATGTAGAGCAGGCAATGGCAATGTGTCTAGGTTAGCAGGCAACATAGAGCAGGCAATGGGAATGTGTATAGGTTAGCAGGCAACATATGACTGCGGGATTTTTTTCTACTTTTTTTAAAATGTGTGTCATCTTTTCTTCACAAACCACAGATTCCTTCATGTAAAGAAACAGAAACAAAGGACATGTCTCTGCTTCTACAGGATGTCCTCTAAGGTGCTTTAGTACAAAGCTCTCATTGCACTTAAAGTGCAGGAAATTTTCTGACTGGTGTTTTTAGTCAATTAACGTAGCTGTATCACCTTGAAAGGAAGAAGGTATTTCCCCTTGCACTACATACCCTGCATGTCTCCTCCAAGGGTTCGTGGTGACTTTCTTGAAACAGGGTTCATTTAGAGTCATTCTGAAACTACCACGGTCAGAACGTGGCAGCTGGAAATCCATTGTGAGGCTGTAGCCTGTCCTGAGCTCATTGTGTGACAGCCCTTTGCACAGGGTGAGCCAGACCATTTGTGCCAGTCTGTGTGGAAAGTTGTTTTGTATGGAAACACTGGTTAGCTCAGAGCTTTTTCCTACCAGAGCTGAGTCCTAGCCTTGAGAAAGCAGAGGTGCAGTGGGCATGAACAGGCAGGGAGAGGGAGAGCCAATGCCTTTCCAATCAAGAATGCCCCTCAACTTCCAGGCACCCAAGCAAAGGGAGAAAAAATACTGCAAAAAAAAAAATCTTATTTTATTCTCTAGATTAAATAGAATTACATGCCTGTGGAGGCAGAGGAAGGGCCTAAGGGAAGAGTATCCCTCTCTGAAATTGAGTATTTATTGATTTTTCTTTCCCAGTCACAAAGCATGAGTTTCAGCCTCTCACTACTGAAGACATTTGTGAGAGCTGAATGGGAAATAAGGGAGACAAAACCCAAGAGAAACATTAAACCAGTAAGTGATGGACAGTGAGCTCATCTGCTCCCAGAGTGTTTCACAGGGACAAACTGGAAGGGACAAGCAGGAAGCCTCATCAGGGAGAGATTAATTATGCAGAGCTGATAGGTGCTGCAGACCAACAGCCACAACTGAAAGAGCAAAACCGTAACTCCAGCTGGGGGATAGGCTGGGTGGTTTAAGAGGTCTTTTTCATCTGATTTCTGTGACTGAGTGAATGAAGTGTTACAGCTGAGCACTGCAGGCTGCCAAGGTGTGAACCCTTCTGCAAGGGTCTCACATTCTGAGGAGCATGTGCTGCATGGAACTGGCCCTTTGCTCTGGAAAGAATGGCACAAAGAGCTCCCAACAACGTCCTCTTTGAACACAAGGATGTTTGCTGGGAGCTGGTCCTGACTCCTTGCCAGTGCACAGATTCCTCTTGCAGGGACCGTGCTCTGCAGCCCCTCTCTGCAGTCAGGGAACTTCTGTTAACATATATGGTCTTAGTGGGCTTAGAATCAGCTACTTACAAACCTGACTACATATGAATTTTAACTTCCTCTTTTGGGCTTTTTATAGGAAATGCTATAAAGTTCTGCTTAACTTCTTTTTTCCACAGGAATATGTTTAAACACTGTTCTTTAAAAAAGACAAGCTGTGAAAACTTGTCTCAAGTGCTGGCACTCCCATGGGACTATCATCCTGCAGCTCTGCTAGTTCTCTTGCCCCAAGGGTGGTGACTTAAGCTGTGGGCCCACAGTGAGTGGCAGGAGGAGCACTGTGCACTGAAGCTCCCAGCCCTCAATCAGCTGTGGGAGAGAAGCCATGCCAAACCCTTCTCTGGTGGGATTTGCTGCTTTCCCCTCTCCAAGGGATTTTGCAGGATGAGAGCAATTCCAAATAGTCAAGCCTTTTGAAGTCATCCCTATCAGTGAGCTCTCAAACTCTCCTTTGAGTGTCAGAGGCCCTGCAGTAGGCCTGGGGACCAAGACATGACCTGTGCCATGTCCTTGCAGCCTGTCCTGACTGCAAGGCCACCAGGCAGGCAGGGAACCAGCACACAGCCACCTTTCTTTCTGCTTCACCTTGCCATCCCCTTTGCTGCATTCTGTAAAATGAAGATTATCCTCATGGGGGAGTTGTAAGCATTAATATAGCTGGTCAAGAATTTCATGTTTGTTAGTTCGTTGGTTGTTCTGTGTTTTGTTGTTAAAACCAGAAGAAAATCAAAACCCACAGGGCAAATTACATTTCAGGCCAATTTACCTCACTGAGCTTGTATGTGCTCTAATAAATTATTTAGATCTGAAATACTGGATATGTTGTACAAACAAATGAGAGCATGGTCCTCGGGCAGAAGGTAAGTGATGAAGGTCCTTGGCTAAACCTTTGCAGCTTTCATTCTGCCCTGTTCACTAGCCAGCTGTTTTTCAGCTCAGAATAAGTTTGCTCATGTGCTGAGGTAGATCTTGTGCTCACATGTAAGAGCAGCCCTCTAAACCTCACACCACTCATTCAGCAGAAGCAGAAACATCAGATTGTGGAAGGAGCAATCTCTTTCTTGGAAACCCTACTGAAATGGAAACAGAGCTGTTCCTCTTTCTTTTAGATGTGGCTCTGGAATTTCCAAAGTCAAAAATTCAGGAGTAAGATGAAAACACTGATAGCTTGTGTTACACAGAGGAACGTGCTGGCAGCCAACCAATGCTGCTGCAAATTCTTTCTTTTGGCATCAAACTGTGTCACTTCCGAAGGGCAGATGAAAATGTTCTAGATTGATGTTTGCTCTTGTCTGATGGTAGTTGTTTCTCTGATACAGCCTTCTCTCTAGTGCCCACAAGGCTTTGGAGGATGTGTAAACTTCTAATCATCCTATCACTCCTTCATCAAGAAAATAATAATTTCAGGAGGTTCCAAAATAAATGTAATTGTTTGGATGTAATAGCCTGGATGCATAGAACCTTTTCATAATGTGACTGAGGAGCCTAAGCTGAATGCCAGGAATCAGTACCTATTGAAGTATATACTTCATCTCAGCCATGGGAGTGCAGTCTTTCCCCCTTAAATTGATCCACATTCTCATAAATTTGGCAGCGTGTGCAGTTCTAGACTAATTATTGGCAGATATTACTGGCTCTGACCAGCTGAAATAAATCTCACCACAGCCCAGCCACTCTGGCCCTGCTGCCTCCTTGGGTGTCCCCACTGGCCTCAAGCCACTGCAGGGGCTCCCAGGGTCTCTCTTAGCCTGGTACAGACACCCTCAGCAGACACAGGGACAGTCGTGTAACAGGGAAAGGAGGAGGCAGCCTGGTAAATGGTAAAAAAGAAACTACCGAAGATGTACAGCTGTGTAAAACCCACCCTGCTCTGCCCTGGGGCTGGGGCGGGCGCTGGAGAGAGGGACAAGTGCCTGTCCCGTGGACAGGGACTGTGAGGGGCCAAGCAGCCTCTGCACCAGGGTGTGTGAGCTGCTGAGGCCCTGAGAGATAAAACTGCTGCTGCTGACTCATCTGGCCAGGGCTTGTCACTGCTGGGCTCCCAGTGACCCCAGTGTGCTGCATCCCCTTACCCTGGGGGAAGGAGGTGTACAGCAGATTGCAGGCAAATGCCAGGAAAATGAGGAGAGGCTATTTGACTCAGAGAGAAGAGCCTCCTGCTGCAAGGTGTGTCAGAACCAAAACCCCTGCTTTGCCTATGCCATGGAACAGGGCGAGTCCTGTTATTGGCAATGGCAAACCTGCTCCTGTCCAAAAACCCTGTGCACTGTCACTCAGCATTGTAGGATAATTAAAAGGGTTTTGGAGCCAACATTTTGTGGGTAAAGGCACATATGGGGGGAAGGTTTCAGAATGGAAATAGGCTGGGGAGACAGTGATGGGACCGGATATGTCAAGTGTGAGAGGATGTGCAAAAGATGGTCCTTCATCCCCACCCATGCAGGCAACTGTGTCATGTCAGCAGATGATGCCACTTTTTCCTTAGAAAGTGGAGGACAGAAAAAGGAGCCCAGAGAGTTGAGGTGTGTGCAGATGCAGTTTGATGGTACAGTGAAGCTGATGTTAAGAGCAAGCACCCAGGGAAGAGGAGGTCCCATTTCCTCCCACCCTTCTGTGCCCTCCGTGGTGCTGGGTGCCTGTGTCCAGCCACGGCTGTGTGCTGGGGCAGTGGGCTGGCAGCACTCCCTGTATCCCAGTGTTGGGTGAGGTGGTGTCAGCTGCTTTTGCTCCCTCAGGTGACTCTGGTGTCAGGCATAGAACATTGCAGGCACAAGGCAGCAGGTGAGCTCACCAGCTGATCCCAGCAGACTCTTTGTTGTCCCATGCCACTGCCACTCTGCCATGGCACCTGATTTCAAGAGGGCTTGAGTGCTTAAATGTCTGTGAAGATCTGAGTGTGCAAATGTTGATTCACCTGCGCTGCTGGCTCAGGCTGCCATCCCTCTGTGCCTCTCCCTCCCCTGTGCTCCAGGCTCAGCAGTGGTTGGCAGCACGGGCAGCTTTTTGCAGATATTTTTCTGCAGCTCCATGAGGCTGAAAGCACCTTAATGTTTGGGACACTCCACGGTGGCAGCCAAGGGCTGTTGACTTGCCCGAGCTTGTGATATCACCAAAGGGCAGTTCCTCTGCCTCACTCCACCCCTCCTTTCCTGCATGTTTCTATAGTCCCTGTGTAACCCCCACAAGAAAAATCTACTTGTTTTTCAGCTGGCCGGAGCGGCCTGGCTGCCTGGGCCCCACCGCCAGCCTGGGGAAGGTGCTGAGGGCCCACACTGCCCGAGGGCCGTGCAGATTCGGGCAGCTGTGTGCCACTGTTTCCCCCCAGCCCTGTTCTCCCGGCTGCTCCGCTATGATAGCCGGTGTTTGCTCCCAAAGACCCAGCCCTGCTCTCCTCTCCCATCACGAGCCTCTGACCGGGCACCTGCCCATGTCCAGCCTTGCAGCGCCAGCCCGATGACAAACCCGATCAGACTGTGTATTCACAGGTTAGCAGGCAGCTCCTCAGGGACAGACCCCAGCCAGCCGAGCCACGGCCCCGGACACACAGCACAGCCAGCCGTGCCTCCTAATGGAGGCACCATGGGCTTTTCCCCAAAGCACAGCAGCACTTTATTCTCTCACCAGCTGCCTGGGTTGTGCTGAACACAGCCTACACACTCGTCTAGAATCATGAAAACCAAAATGCTTGGAAATGAAGTCAGGTACCCTGGGCTGTCCTGCCTCAGGGTGTGGTAGCAACCAGCAGCAGGTAGCCCTGAGCCTCCACTTTTCCCCAGCTGCCAGCTAGGGTGCCAGGCAGACAGTGCTCCCCCATCCCCTCCCTCCTCAGCTTGCTCAGATGCAGGGGATTTCTATCCAATTTCCATCAGCAGGAGCCAGGTGTATTTAAGCCACAAAGCTAGCAGCTTTAGGAAGGGGGGGAAAAATGTGGGGTGGTTTTGTGGTGGAGCTGGAGGTTTTCACCTTATTGCCTTAGCAGCCTTCTTCTTTGGAAGGCAAAGGAGCAGCTCTTGTCTCACACCTTCTGAAACATTTTTCTTTGGTTGTTTAGAGGTGAGGGTGCATTAGGAGATGTGACCTTTCTGTCCTGATCTATCTGTGGGGAGTGCATTGAGCCTGTCACCTGGATTGCAGGTGACAGAGATTTGGGCTCTTTTTGGTGCTATATGTGAGGTACCTGCTGGCCTGTGTTCCAGTGTTGTATCTGGCTAGTCTAGAAAGTTCCTTCTCCATTAAAGGTTTTTCTTCTCTTTCTGTTTCATGTTTCTCCTTTTCCCTGTCTTCCACAAAATTATGCTTGTCTAAGATGTGTCAATTATCTGTTATCTCTAGCTACTTCCAGCAGAGAACAAATCACTTTCAAACTTTAATAGGTCAGTGGGGGCAAGACTTAATTTTCTTTGTGCAATACACTTTGCACCTCATCTCTTCTTCCTGTTTATTCCTGATGTGATGCCCCAGTCTGTAAGCTCCTCCTGTACACAGGCTTGCTAAGCCTTGCAAGAGCTTTTTCCATGAAATATCATCTCTGTATTTGAAGAATAATTTGCTTTCAAAAGAGATTGAGGTACTGCCAGGCTGAACAGACTTACTACTTAGATAAATTTTTGGGTGAATATTGACAGCCTGTGAAAAGCTGGCTGCACTGCAAAAAAAAAACCCCAAAAATTATTTGGAGCACAAAAAGAAAAGTATTTTTCTGACATAACAATTGCTAATATTCTTTTGTTGCTCATTTTTACTATCACCATGACTATGGGAACTCAGCATCAGCAACATCTGTAGTGCCTAGATTATCTTAAACTGTGCCAGTAAGGACTCTTACATCTTACTGAAAGCAGCCTGAACTCAGTTATTTTGTCTTAAAATGGAATGGTTGCCTGTCTTTAAACTGACAGATCCAATCTTTGCAAAATAAGTGTGATTTTTAACTCAGACACAAGCTACCACCCAGATTTACATCCTTGCGACAAAGTCCTTTTGCCAAGAGTTCTCGGGTAAGATTCGGGTAGGGAGGTTGTGGTAGTGGTTGTTCAGACATTCCTTTCAATGAGCTTTTAAGTCCAGTGAGGGCAGGTGAAGCAGCCAGTGTCTGTGCAGTTGTTGGAGGTCCCTGGGCAGTGTAAGAGCCCCTGCGCCTTTCCCAGGTTTCCATCAGAGCTGAGGCAGCTGCAGCCTTAGCTTTGGCTGCTCCCTGGCCTGGCTGGCTTGGGCATGACATATCCCACAGTTTTTATGGAGTTTGGCAAGGGCAAATGTCCCGATGTCTTATTTTGGCTTTTTTTCTGTGGGACAGAGATTAGGATGAATTTCTTCTGGCCCAGAGTAGGTGTTGGTGACAGCTATAATCAACACAGAGGTGCTTATACTGTTGATGAACAGAAGCAGCTGCTGGGGAAAAAAAAAAAAAAAAAAAAAAAAAAAAAAAAAAAAAAAAAAAAAAAAAAAAAAAGGAAAGTATATTATTTTGTGCCTAGAAACAGTCATGTAGCTTTATAGAGTGATGCTGCCAGGACTTCATTTAAGCCTGTGTGGGACCCATACCTTCAGTCACAAGGGTCAGAAAACATCAGTGCTTGCCAGGTTTGCTTCAGGTTGGCAGTGCCTGTGTAAATATTGTCCTTTTGTAAGATGCTGAAGTTTTAGCACTACAACTCAACTCAGGGGTTTGTTCTGGGCTTTCAAAAGTAATTGGCAGCTCAGAAACAGCTTTGTAATAGCACTGAAAACCGTAGGAGGGAATCTGCACAGGGTATCTGGAGCTCTGGGCTTTGCTGGGAAAAAGGCATTTGTTTCCAGGTATGTACAGTTCTTGGTATTTTCGTTTTACAAAAAAAATTGTTTTCTCTTCTACGGATGAGGTGGTGATGTATTGGATCATTTTGATTGAGTCATGTTGGCAGGGTGAGGGGAAGGGAGAATGTTCATCTTGACCTCCCAGGGACAACCTTCTCCCTGCTTTCCAATCTCTAATGCAAGCTGATTGCAAGTGCATCAAATAAAAATCACCATTTGGCCAGCTTATCAAAACAGCTATAAAACCTGAAAGAAAATAAGCATGGAGCACAAGTCCTGTGAGGAGCAGCTAAAGGAACTCGGGTTGTTCAGCATGGTAAAGAGAGGCCTGAGGGAGCACCTTATTACTTTGTAACTACCTGAAAGAAGGTTGTGGCCAGGTGGGGGTCAGGCTCTTCTCCCAGGTAATGAGCGACAAGACGAAGCAGCCTCAGGTTGGTTTAGGGGAGGTTTAGTTTGGACATTAGGAAAAATTTCTTCCCTGAAAAGGTGGTTAAGCATTGGAACAGGCTGCCCAGGGAATTGGTAGAGTCATCACCCTGGAATTCTTGACAACACATGTAGATGTGATGTTTAGGGACATGGTTTAGTGATGGGCTTGGCAGTGCTGGGTTGATGACTGGATTCAATGAACTGAGGGGACTTTTCAAGCCGTGCTGATGCTGTGTGTGGGCTGGTTGCTGCAGTGGGTGTTTGGCACTAAAGGTGTTTGTGCCCCTTGCAGGCCTGGCGGAAGCGCTGGTTCGTGCTGCGCAGGGGCCGCATGAGCGGGAACCCTGATGTGCTGGAATACTACAGGAACAACCACTCCAAAAAGCCCATCCGCATCATAGACCTCAATGAGTGTGAAGTGCTGAAGCACTCGGGGCCCAACTTCATCAAGAAGGAATTTCAGAACAACTTTGTCTTCATCGTGAGAACCACCTACCGCACCTTCTACCTGGTAGCCAAGACTGAGGAGGAGATGCAGATCTGGGTGCGCAATATCAGCCAGATCTGTAACTTTGGACATCTGGAAGATGGCACAGGTAGGATCACGCTCATCTTGGAGGCTGGGAGAATGCCCAGAGGTGACAGGAGGCATGGACCTGGGCTGGGCAAGTGTAAGAGGACTGTGGTTCCTATAGCTCCATAAAGACTGAGATGCTGCTAAACCCTGATCTGAAAGTTCTCAGGGACCTCACTGCTGCTGGGTGGCAATACTCACTGACTGGTCTCACTTTGATGAAGCAATTCCTGCTGGAGCAAACAGCACGTCCTTAATAAGAAAAGGTGCTGTTTATGTGAAAAGCTGTTATCTTGTGGGGCCATTTATTTCATTACATGTCCTGCATTTATTTAGTTAGGCTTAATGTAGGCTTTGCTGAATGTGGAATGTGCACAGACTTGGGTGTGTATGCATGTACATAAATCAATGACAGAAATACTAAGCTGTCTTAGTCTGTTAATAAGAGAAAACAAAGAAAAGGCAGAGGATAGGAGTGTTAGAAGTGTATGTGTTGACTTAAGAGATGGTCCTGCCAGTGAAGCATCAAGGCAACTCTTTTGCTGGGCTACACCTGTATATACTCAGCAGAGTGAATTTCTTGAAAAACTGCCAAGAATTAACCACTCCAAGATGGATGTAGCCAGTAATTAAAGTGGGGACCTGTACCATCATTAACTTACCTTTTAAATGAGACAATCAGGCTCAGATAACAGCAATCTGTCTTTCCCTTGACAATTCCAAGGGGCAGATACAGCAGCAATTTGAGAGTTTCAGAGGAAGTGAATCAGAATGAAGCCTTCAATGTGATAAAAGGCAGTGCAAGAGTAGAAGAGAGGGCCATGGAGAAACACAAGCCCTAGGGCAGTAATGTGTTTGGGATATCATGTGTGGCCAGGCAGTTTATCCTTCCATGGTCTTTGTGCTACTGGACTCAGAGTGCTGCTGGTGGCTGCAAGTGCTGCATGGCCACACCATTACCAAGCAACTTGATAAGAAAGAAAAGGCTATGGGAAAGGTTTTATTTTAATCTAGCATGGTTCCTGGCATTGCTTAGCTGCCTTTTGAGTAGTGTCTTCTGAGGAAAATGGGAGTGGCAAGAACACTGCAGTGGTCCTGTTACAAATGTGATGTCTGTTCTTTTCTCATTCACTTCAGAAACCACCATGAAAACTTGCTGACAGATTATGTGTCAGTACAAGCTGCCCATGAATACAAATATCAAAGTAGGTCTGGTAGGGATTGGAGTCTACTGCCCTTTGGAGGTTGGATGGAATTAGGGAAGTTCAGTAACTGCCCTCCTACTGTTCTTTGTTCATGCTGAGTTGTTGTTCTTGGATTGTTATTTCTGGTGCAGGTTTATTTGAGATATATTTTTACCAATTACTCTGCAATTAAGGTAAACCCTTCTATGCAAAAGAGAAAAATTATCTTTGTCTCTCAAATTTTTAGGCAGCCTTCTCCTGGCACTGGGTGAGGATGTTAAGGGGGGATGTGATCTGTGGCAGAGGAGCTAAGATAGTGGCTTAAGACAGTCCCAGACAGATGCATTTATACTGGAAAATGCCTTCTCTGTTTTGCTGGTGCAATGCACTATTGCTTGTAAGACTTGCACATGGACAATACTCAGAGTATTACACATTGGTGTTTCTCTCAGAGCAAAGATTGCCAGTGTGGGCACTGATGGATGAGAAATGACAGCTCTTGCAGCAGCAGTTGGGAAAGCTGACACTCCAGCTTTCCAAGGCAGATATTACCCCCCAAGAAGTTCAGCACTGCTGAGCATTTGCCTTGATTCAGTACAAAGTCTGGCACATGAACTTGCAGCCCTCATCAAGGATGGTGTGAGCTAAGCCTCCAGACATGCACTTACTCTGTCTCTAATGCCAAATAGCTTCTAAGAGCTTCTATTTACCCTGCAGCTCCTGCCAGTGAGCTCAGGTCTGGGGCATATCCAGGTCAGGCTGCCAAGCACATCCAGATCCTCTGATTTAAATCTGCACAGCTCCACAAGTTGCACATCACATTTCAAAAAGTTGCTAATTGCTTCAGCTTTTCAGGATCTCCTGAATTCTCCAAAAGCCCGTAGGTTTAAACAAATTACCCTTTAAAATTAACATTAGAAGAGAAAAGCCCTATTAAGTGCCACATGTTTTTTTCTAACTTGAATGCTGCTGCTTTAAAAAAATACTAGTCCCTGCTATGAGTCATATCATTCTTAATCTGTGCATTGCTGAAAATTTGCTGTGACTGAAGCCAAAATACAACCTGCTGCTTTCTCTGCTTAATGCCCAAAGTGTAGCCACAGGTTTATGCAGTGACTCAGCTGTAAGGGCTGTCCTGTTGTTCCCAGTTAGTCCCTTCCAGCAGCAAAGAAGGATGGACAGCCAGGTCCCCACACCAGAGGTGTTGGCAGCCAGATGTGGAGCAAAGTTACAAAAGCCATGGCTCCTGTGAGCACAGCTCTGTAGTCAACAAGAGAGAGGACAGCTGAGAGGCAGAGATGACATGGCAGCTCCAGGCAGATGTCAGGAAGCACCTGGGAAGGCGGCTGTCAGGAAGGGCTTGCCAGCAGCACTCACACACTGCTGCCACCAGAAAGTGCTGCTGGCTGTGCTGGAAATGACAGGGGAGTTGGCACCTTTGGGGAGTCAGCTGGAGGAGAGAGGAAGAGGCCTTGCTCCTGGTTTTCCTGCCCTATCTGAGCAAAATCCTGCTTCTATCTTTGGTGAAACCTCCCAATAGAGCCATCATTCCCCAGCCCCACGGGATCCATGGCCATGCAGGGGACTGGGAGGATGCTTGGCCCGAGGGTCTGGGGCAGGGGAGGGGATGAAATGAAGTGGCTGTGGGACACTAGGGGCACAGTTTATCCCATGTGCAAGCTGAAGCCGTGACTATTTGACACAATCCAATGTTACAGCTTTTCATTGGAGAAACTAGTGGGAAGGTTGTTTAACCAGTTTCATTAGGAAGCCTTATTGTTATTATTTCTACCTCCTTGGTATGTCAGTGCAGCCTTGGGGGTGGTTGATGTGAGAAGAACACCCCTATTCCACTGTGCCCCTGCACAGCTGTTGCACCATAGCAATTCCTGGGGAGGGGGCTGGGGTCTGTAGCAGAAGGGGAAAGCCCTCTGTTTCTCTAAGCAATGGCCTTTCATTGATGGGAGAGGTCATGGTGGAAGATGCTGTGCAGCCTCTGTGGTGGCTTTCTCCATAATTGCAGGGCAGAAATGTTTGGTATTAGTACCCATCAAAGCAGTTATTTTGGCAGCTGAAGCCTCTTGCTGTCTCTCTGGCAAAGGGGATGGCAGGCACCAAACCTATTCTCTGCCTTCTCACTGTTGAAAGTAGCCATGCATAATTTATTCTGCCCAGCTGCTGTCATGGTCGTTTTAATGCACACAGTTTGGTTACCAGCAGAGCTGGCAGGGACAGGAACAGTCTGTGAGGAGCTGGCTGCAGGTCCCTGAGCCCCTGAAGGTCAGAAAAGGGCAGGTCTGTGCTGTCCCTACCCCTCCCTCCTGCTCATAACCGTTGCCATGTGGTCTGCAGCTCACAGCTTTTCCTGATGGGATAATCCATGGCTAAACCCTGTGAGTACCAGATGGAGTTCAGGCCTGTTCGTTCTCTGTGTTAATAACTCAGAATGTCATTAATTTCTTTCTTATGCATTGTGGCAGTTTTAGTTGTTGGTTTGTTGGGGTGTTTTTAAATGTAGTCAGATGGTGAACATGCTTTTCTGAGATCCCATGGGAGTTAGCCCAGTGTATGTTTGATCATTGTCAGCTTGCAAGACAGCTCTGAGTCCTGGATTTAAAGGCAGAGTTACTGTCTGAGCCAGCATGATGAACAAAAGTTATTTTTCAGATGGGAAGGCTGCAGCCCTCAGCTCTGCTTTGTAAATGTGAAACCCTGTAAAAGCCATTCCTTCCAGATGATCACTGATTAAACCCTACTGCTATAAGCACCTGCTCAAAATTAAAGCAAATCCTTTGCTTACACTTGAATTTAAGCATGTTCTTATATGCTTTGCTGACCTGAGGCCCACCACTGCCCAGATCTCTGAAGATAACTGGAGGAAGCAGCAGGGAGTCAATAGTGGTAGATGGGAAGGAAAGAGGCAGCTCCCTCCCAAGCTGAAAGGGTTGAGATGTAGGATAGTGCAGGGAGGGAAGATGAGCTGTGTTATTCTTCTTCTGCTATCAGAAAGATGAGGGGTGAAGCCTGCTGTGGCTGGTGTGGGATCCTGGATCGCTGGAATCATAGACTATCCTCAGTTGGAAGGGCCCTGTAAGGATCACCACACCAAACTCCTGGCCTTATACAGGATGGCCCCAAGAATTACACCATGTGCCTGAGAGGGTTTCATTTGTGTTTAATTGTGTTTCTGTCTAACCACTTAAGCCTTGGCAGTCCTTTCCATCCCTCCTGGTCTGCTTGCATGTATACCTAGCACCTCCCAGGGTTGAGAAGTGACTACAGCTACCTGGTACAGTGCCAAGGTTTGTGGCTCTGTTGAGGCTGGGACTAGATTGGACCTGCTGGAGGGTCTCAGGACCTCAGCACACAGGGCAGGATGTGGGGTGGAGGACTCATGCAGCTGGTCAGGGGCTGGTTCCCAGAATTCCATCAAGTTCTGGATATCAGCATTAGAGAAATCTGCCATCTTGCTGCACATTGAAGACATGTTAATTCTATGTATGGTTTTATCAGCAGTTGCTGGTTTCTTGTGTTTGTTTCTTCTGTGGCATTTTTCATTTTGGAGGAGAGTTTGGCAGCTTTGACTCAGGCAGTGTCTGAGCCAGAGAGATGGGCATCCACTGCCAAGCCCTGCAGGTGTCAGGGACCCAGTGAGCACTGCCCCATCCCCACACAGCTCTGGTGAAGGAACTGCCATGCAGCATCCTGGAACTTCATTAGAAAAATCATATTCCCTGAGGACTTGTGCTCTTGGTGCCACTGTTTGAGCTTGCTGCCAGGAGCAGATGCTTTTGGGGAGCTGCTCTGTAAAGACACCCTTCCCATTCCACAGCTGCCCCTTGTGGGAGGTCTGGATTGCACTGGATTTTTTGAGTTGGAATGCCCCAAAAGCGTTGTTTAGCTTGACTCTGTGTGGCTCAGCCATCACTCCTTCTTCCCTTCTGCCCAGCTCTCTAGCAGGGACAGAGGCTGGGAAAGGAACAGAACCAGACTTCTCTGCTGCCAGGCAGTGCTCAGGCCAGATGGGTCTGAGTGTCTCAGCCACAGGCTGCCACTGAAGGGTGGCCTTGGTGGTGTGAGCAGGCAGCCAGCTCTGGGCCAGCCCCACTGCCTGCAGCCCAGACCCCCTCCTGTCCCACTGCCATCCCACTCTGTGCTGGGGACATTGGAGTGTTATGCCTAGAGAAGGTGTCAGTGAGCTCAGGCTCCCTGTGCCTTGTGACCTCCATAAAAGTAGTGTCACTTTTCTCAGCAGAGCCAAGAAGCCTCCAGCTGGGCAGTTACAGCCACAGCACTGCTCTTGGGGTTTGGTGTCCAGCTGAGAGAGGCATAAAAAGCTTGTAGACATGTTCAGAGCTTGTCTGGCTATTCTGTGAGCTGGAAAGCCCAATTTTGTCTACTGAAATCTAAAAAGTGGCAAGAAATCAATCCTTATCCTTATCACCATTAATTTGAAGTGTTGGAGATGAATAATTAATTATTTGCATTAGATACTAAAAAAATACTTGATAAAACAGGCTGCTGTGCTTCAGCTCTTTCTTCAGCAGAATCTGTTCTTCATTGCTGGCTGCAGGAGGGAGAGGGGGACCCCAGAGCAAGGGGTCTGCACTTCCTACAGCCTGAAGGACTTTGACAGCCTGGGCAGGGGTAGCAAAATCAGGCTCCCCTCTACCCAGAACCAGCGTTTGCCTTGACTCACTGCTGCTCTGGTGTTAAACATCCCTGGTGCAAAAGCAGGGTGGTGACGGCCAGGGCGAGTCAGAGCCATCCTTCAGCTGGGCCATCCGTTGCCATTGCAGGTTCTGTGGAGAGCCTGTCTCACACGACCTCGTCCCCACAGCCCTCGCCGGCCGCCTCCACCCACGCCTCCCGCATCGCCGACCCCTCCTTCTCAGTCGAGCACACAGCTGCTGATGCTGCCACCGAGGAGACCCCCAGCGAGTCTGGGTCAGTCTTCCTCCCTGACTACCTCTTCCTGTCCAACTGCGAGTCGGGCAAGCTCAGCCACAACAGGTGAGTCTGGGCTGTGCCAGATGTGTCAGGCTGGAGCCCCCCTCTGTCTGTTCAGGCATGAAACTGGGGCACGCAGCCCCAGGGAGCCCTGCCACTCAGGGCTGGCTCCCAAACACAACAGGGGACCACCAGCCTAATCCAATTTACAGGGTACTTTTCATAGCACAGATTAGTGGTTAAGCATCATATGTTGGTCCTGTCCCTTTCCAAGGTGGGTGGCTGAGGATCTGACACACAGCCTCCCTCCAGACACCTGCTGTTGTCCAAGGTGCTCCACAAAGTGCCTCAGCCTCCAGTCCAGCTCAGAGGGAAGGGACAGATCTTGTCCCAGATTGTGTGGTTGGCTTTTTTGTTTGCTGTGTTCTTCCAGCCAGAAGAAAAGGAAAGCTCAGGTCCTGACCTCTGTCTCCTTGCAGGTGTGACAGCTGGTCAAATTCAGACAGATCTCTGGAGCAAACATCATCAGACGATGTTTTTGTAGACTCCTTGCAATCCCAGCCCTCCTCGTACCTTGTACAGCCGACCAGCGCTGGCGCTGTGCACCAGGTTGGAGCCCCAGTGGCAAATCCCAGCATGATGTCCAGGAGCACAGACATTAGTGGGCCATCCAGTGACTTTTCCTCCTCTTCCCCACTGCTGGGGACACCGCTGACACCGACATTTCAGATTGACAAGAGCCAGAAGGGGCTGCCCTATGGGGTAACACAGCTGGACGTGCTGTCCAACACGCCCCCGCCGCGGCCGCCCAAGCCAACGCACTTCTCAGACAGGAGGGGAGAGGAGCTGGGCAGTGGGACCCTGCAGAACGGGCACGTGGGGATCTGCCGGCCTCAGGTTGCTCTGGTGCCCAGAAGGATCTCCTTGTCCAGCTTGGACAACATGAGGAACTGGAAAGGTGAGTGCACTTCCAAGAGCCAGCAAAGCAGCACCAATGTGAGGCGTGGAGCTGCCCACATTCACAGAGCAGTTTTGACTTCCTGTTGTACCTCTCTGTTCTCCCCTCTGTGAAATCTTACACCACCCAATGTAACACCAAGTGCTGCTTTCAAATTAGCAAGCAGGATTCAGTCCCTTAGGTTTGCTTCTGCTGTGTAGAAGCCTCTCAGTATGTGTACAGATGGGCAGCAATTTAGCTCTGATCCCTTCAGGGTGCCTCATGCCTTGCTAATTTTTCCCCTTCCTCCTCAGAAGAGAAAGCAGTAGAAAAACCAAAATGAGAAGTCCGCCATTGAATTGGGCAATGCCAAACTCTGTTTATGCAGGTCAAAATGTGGGCTTGCATGTGGGAAATGCCTCTGGAGCTGTGCTGCTTTGCTACATCCAGTCTGTTCTGTGAGAGCTGCATGTCTTTTCACAGCTTAAAGTAAAGACCAGGAAGTCAGGGAGACACTGGTGATGGGATGTAATCCTGGTTGAACCAGGGACTCTGCGTGTCCTTGAACAAATCCCACTCTGTCCTTGCACTTCTGTCAGGGCAGTCTGAAAACCTGCTGCTATAGAGCAAGGCAAGGCTGCAAAGCAAACTCTGCTCTGAGCTGAGCTGCCTTTTCCACTTGCTCCTGAAACACCATCACAAACAAGAGCAGCAGTCAAAACCCAGAACATCATGGTGTCAAAAACCATATGCAGTATGAGAGAACTTTATTACATGGAGCCACAGAACAGAGGGACACAGCTGGAATACCTGGCTGGAAATCATGAGGTATATTGTAGTCATGTGAAAACCTTCATTTTTTGATGAGGAAAAGAGTGTCGGTTTTTAATGGCAAGCATCCTTTGGACTCCTGTAGTTTGAATGACCAGACAATGTGTGGGGCTGTTAGATCTTGCTCTTACAGCTCTGAAGCTAAAGCAAGGAGATCTCTGCTCAGTCTGTTTTGTCAGTGTACAGACAATTCTTGGAGGGTTTCTGGAGAAACACCCATCAATGGAATTGCTGTTCTTAATTATCAGCTACATTTGGTTGCTCCCTGAAAAATGCTACTCTTGCTTCTGCACGTGTGCTGCTCCAATGCAGCTGGTTCATGATACTCCAACCCAATTTACACCAAAATGTCTCTAAGAGGATTAAGTGGCCAAATGTCATGTTGTGCTTCTGTGCTGCAGGGTTGTCTCTGCCTGATGGGGGCAGCAATGAATTAGTAAGTGCTGCCACTTTTTCTTACCCTAAGTGTAGCTGAAACTATTTGAAGAGTTAAACTCTGAATTAAAATGTTTAACAAGAAAAATCAGAAAAATAAAGAAGGAGAAAGCAGCAGTTCCTCACCAGCTCCCCCAGTGAGTGCCCTCAAGTTAATAACTTAAGTTTTTGCCCTGCTAACCTGCCAAAGGTGCCCAGATGTAATTAGCCCAGGGCAAAAGCAGCAAGAGCTAGTGGAAGTGCCATGAAGGAGAATGAGCTGTGAGGCACCTGTATCCTGGCGCCTGCCACAGCCTTGTGCCTCAATGTCTTTTTGCTCTAATAAATAAATTCAGCTGTCCCAGGACAGTGACTGTGTCTATCTGAATACATATCTGCACTAACAGAATTGCTTTGTTCTTGTTTAGCCAGAAAAGGCCCCAGTTGCAGTACTGACATCTCTACCATAAGAGCAGGGAATGGATTAACATGGTTGTGGGGATTTGAAGCATTCCCACAGAAAAGCTATTTTCTGCACAGAAAATCCCTTTTCATAAAAGGATGGTGGTTGTAAGCATCTCCCACAGCTGATCTTCTATGTGCTGAATGCTGGATTTTAGGGTTTTTTGGCTTTTGCTTGGAAAATAAAATTGACTTATATCAAGACCAATGCCCACATGCACAAGGAGGCTGGTGCTTGTCTCCATGATCTGGCTGTTCATTCCCCATCACCTTGAGCCCCTTGCACCACGTCACCACTTCTGGATGCCAATGCAAAGAATTTTTCTCCTACCAATAAGTTCCCCCACGCACCACTTTCTGCACAATAACAATTGTTTCCCTGGCACCTTAAAATGCTCCTAAATAAATATCCAAGAAATAATATTATCTATAATAGCCCCTTTTCATGTAATTTCCCTAGTTTGACAGCTGGAAGAACAGATCAACTAGAGCAGGAGCTGCATTTAAATGCGTGCTTGCTCCCACACCAGTCTTTTTCCCCAACTGCTTGTGTTACAGGAAGCATAAGTTGCAGCTGGACTGTACATGAACAGGTTCCTTGGTTTCATCATACTTATAATAGAGGTAATCACTCTGGAAATGCTTCTGAGTTGGATCTGGTCTTAAGTATCACTGTATTTCCTCATTTAGGAGTTATGGAATCTGTATAAAACTCTCATTATTTTAGAGCCATATGTTTTATTCCAGAATTATCTCTGTACAGTTGCACTGCCTTATCCCATTTTTAATCACTTTTTTTTTCCTTGCAGCAGACATGGAAGGCAGTTCCCTAAGAAGTCGAGATAAGAGGCTTAGCTTGAATTTGGTAAGTACTCTGTTTGCACAAATTTAAAACACTGGCACCTAAACTTCAGAGTGAATTATTTCACATCCTGATATTCAATCATTCTTCTCCTCTGTTCAGCAGAAGAATTAAAAAAATGGAAAAGGTGCTTGGCTTTGGGCAACTTCGGTGCTGGCTGCTTTGTGGCCTCAAGTCAGCCTTTGAGAGGAGAGGGAGGGAGAGGCCTCAGTACTGAGCACCCTGGTTTTAAAGCAGATGAAGCTGGGTCTGTTATGAAGAAGGTTACCAGTAGCTTCAAGAATTAAACTGTTGACCAAGAGCAACAAAGCAAATGGCTTATTACTTGAAAAAGGGGTCTAAAGAAGCCTATCACTTCATGGTCCTGAGGGATATCTCTTCTTTAGGACACTGGAAAATGTCTGCTCTGACAGTGCCTGTGATTGAAGGCTCTATCAGTCCACAGCTTCCTGCCTCAGCCTTTGACAGACACACATCTAAGCAGCACCATCTCACATCACATAGCCAGTCTTCTGCCTGAGGCTGGATGCTGTCTTCTGTGGGAGATGCTTTGCTGGTGGTGGGAAACTTTTTTCTCCTCATTGAAAGCTTGCAAGAATTGTAATAACTCCCTCTCACCACTCAGCCAGCACTAACCTGCATGAAGTGATTTTCTAATGCTAATTCTCAGTGATCAGAAGTGAGTTGTGAGGTTGTGAGGTTCCACATTTGCCACATTTGTCTAGTTCATTAGGTGTTCTCCTTTCAGACTTTTTTTTTGTATTCAGGATCCTCCCACATTTTATGGGTCAGAATTACTGCTGTGAGAGGCAAGTGCAGCCTCGCTGAAGTTGGAGGATTTAACCAATAAAGTCACCAGTCAGTTTGGTTCTAGTTTCCAGCAGTGACTTGTGAAGCTCAGCGTGGACTGCTCTGGAGCTGGAGTGTTCATCTGAACTCATGCGTTTGTCTCTTGTCACTCCATCTTGTGCCTCTCTGAGGCCCCATCAGAGCAATCCTGGCCTGGGCTCAGCTCAGGTGTGTTCCCAGCTCCCAGCAGCTCCCGGCTGGGAGGGGCTGGCTGTGTATTAATGGAGCCCTTTCTCTCTCTGCTCCTGCTCTGCCCATGCAGCCGTGCCGGTTCTCCCCGCTGTACTCGCCGGCCGCAGACAGCGCGGAGGACAGCTACGTGCCCATGCGCCCCAGCACCTCTCCCTCTGCGCCCGGCTCCGACTGCTCCCCCGACGGATACATCCCCATGAGCCCCGGCTCGGCCACCTTCACCTTCCCCGTTGTCAGCACCGAAAAACTCACCAGCCCCTTGCCTGAGCTTCCCTCCGACGTGGAGCCCCCTCCAGTGAACCGGGACCTCAAGCCTCGCAGGAAGTGTAAGCTCAGACCTAAAGTGCAAAGCCTGGGGGCCCTGATGGTGGGGACATGGGTGACCTCCTTTGATAGTGTCCTTGGCATGTCTTAAAGCAATTCTCCCTCTAGAGGATGGGTTGGAATGCTGCATGGGTGACTTACAGCACTGTAGCCTAGGATGTGCTTGCAGGGTGGTTTGTGAGTGGAGGAAAAGATTCCTCGGCTGCTTCTGCAGTCAAAGCCCAGGTGGCTGCATAAGCACAGTGCCTGGCTTTCACTGTGACTGCAAACAGCCAAAGGGACCTAGTCTGGGAGAGACAGCAGACTAAATCCTGCCACTCTGTGGTACATGTACACCTGTCTCAACAGCTCTCTGACCTGCCAGGAATGGGACATCCAAACACTCAAGTACTCAAACTTGATGTGTTGGCTGTTGCTTAAACTTCTGTTGGGTAGGCACAGCTGTCTTAGTTTAATCAGGAATTTTCTGCAGATACTTTTGCTGATGGTAATTTTCCACTCCTGGTTTTCATGGCATGTCCAAAATCTGGGTTGCACTTCTAGAGAATATGATGGGGACATAATTCAACTTTGAAGTGGAGAAATTGCCTAAACCTAGCCTATAATAAGGCTCTTAGGGTTGTAGAACCACAGGGTTACTCAGAAATTGGTTCAGGCAGTGCTACTGTAAAGTGGGTACAGACATTTAGACTATTGCCATGAAGAAAAGCATACTCATATCCTTTCTTAAAGGGTCTTGAGAATGGTGGGCACATGTACATTGAGTCGTGACAGGAATGGTCCTGATCCCCATGTATAGGACCTTTTTCTTTAGAACAAAATCCAAAACCTGTTATAACCTGTAGGCTGAACCAACCTCTCCAAGGCAGCATATACAGAGCGTATTTGGGGCAAGTGTATGTATCTTGTGTGGCATTTGGTCTCTTTATGCCCGCTATATTTCTTCTGTTATTTTAGGGTGATTGGAGGACTTTGCTTTCCAGCACTGACTGAAGAGGTCATTTGTTACTGATTTCCTTCTTGGTTATGTTCTGTGAAATACTCTGTTAGTTTCTTTCTGTTAATACAAAACTGCATTTTTCTAAACAGTCTGTACTTTTCATTGAAAACATAGTTCCTTTTGTACTTACTTACAGCACGACCACCTCCTCTGGACTTGAGGAACCTCTCCACAATCCGGGAGCATGCTGCTGTGACCAGGATGTGGACTGTGCCTTAGTAAGTCAACACGAAACCTGCTGTTCCAATCTTCGAAGTGTTAGCATGGAATAGAGTTAAAAATAACTTATCCCATCCCACAAGAAGATTCCTAGCAAAGTCCACAAACAGAAGTTCCTCAACGTTCCTTTCAGTATCCCCAAGGCTTTTGCTGTCTCTGAAAAGCAGGGTTCCCTTTCATGATGGGCAGCTCCAGGGAATTCAGCATCGTGATTTGAAGGTTCCTTTTAAACATCCTGGAGCTGGTCTGCACTCTGGTGTGGCTGCTATGATGGCTAAAAGCTTGGCATGCCTAAACTATGATAGAGCCATTTTTGCTCCTTAAAATTAATATAGCAAAGGAGAACCAGATCAGATAAAGATCTGCCTGAATTGTGGACTGGGTGTAGAATTCTGCACTGCCATACAGCAGTCCAGACTTGAACTTTTGGTGTGACCTTTTGTCACTAGAAAGTAGTTGTTGGTAAAACAAATGCTTTTGATCCCACAGCCCAGGTAGTATGAGCAGATTATACTGTTGGGCTCCAAGGGCAGCAGAAGACTCATCTTCAGGGAACTTGTGAGCAGGGGAGGACTTCAGCCTTCAGTCTTGGCTGGAGGGGTGTTGGCACAAAAAAAAAAAAAACAGCGGTGCTGAAGTGTGCGTGCAAAAGCCAGATATTCCCATCAACCTCCTCTGCACACCTCGGGCACTCCAGAAAATGTGGGGTTTTGCTGGCATGAGTGCCAGACAGGGCATTTCCACTCCCCCATTTCAGGCTGTCATGTGAAGGGCAAAGGAGATGCAAGGTGAGCAGTTTCTCAGTTGCAGAGCCCTCTCTCACATCCAGTCCAAGGCTGGTTAAGCCCCTTGGCACTGCCTCTTGGGGAAAGCCAATACCCTGCTTCCCAAGCACCCCTGCCAGTGCACTGAGGTTAATCAGTGCTGACACAGTGCAGAGTCCTGAAGGATAATGAGCTTAGAGTGAGTTTGCATGTTTTACACTAACAAAAATTAAAAAGTTATGCCTGAAACTAATACAGCAAAAGGAATTATGCTGTTCATGCACAGAGAAGCCATCTAATTTCCTACTAACCAAGCCCATTGCACTTGCTTGTGGTAATTTATTCACCATGCACCTCTGAGAGTTGTGTTCATGGGAGAGATTTCCTTGTGCAAGAGCAGAGTCACAGCCATCTCCGCAGCACGGGTGGCAGGTGTTGACACTGTGTGCAAAGCCAGACCCAGTGCCTTTGCATGTACCTCCAGCAGCTGATTAATTTACATCAGTCTCCAAAATGTGGATACCTGCACAGCCAAGTAACTGCCCCCATTAGTACCCAAATGAATGATAGCTCTGTGCCCCTTGGTAGAGAATTGCTTCAATGTTTTACAGTGTCTGTTGTACCAGATAGCAAACTTCCATAAATCCCAGAGAAGAAAATCAACAAAATCAGTCAGCAATATAGCACACTATTTCTAGAACTAAGGAGTGGCTTTGGACATCCTCTCCATGAAGACCACAGCCTTAGTGTGAGTTTACTCACCATATGGACTGTGTCAGGCTTTGGCTTCATTTCAGTGCATCTGTAAGATGCTTCCTTAACCTCTCCTGTTTTTTTCTTCATAGCAATCGAATGAGCTTTATCTCACCAGAAAGAGACGGTATTAATTCAGCAAGAATATTTGCCAATTCAGTTTCCGGAGAAGAGGAAGAAAGTTACATTCATATGGTAATGTCATTTTCACACAGCCATCCTTTGCTTTATTCTGCTCTGTCACATTGATGGAGAATGCAGAAGTTTGTTTTCTAAGAAAAAAACGTTGAGGAGGTTTGTCCTTTGCCTTCTGGTTTCTTTTTTTTTTTTTTTTTCAAATGATGAAATGGTTTTAAACCGAAGACACTGGGACCAATTTACAGAGAGATAAGGGGAGCCCTTTTCCTGCTCTGCAGAACTCAGCTGTTCACCCACGAATGTTGCTGAACAGTTCCAAGAGATCACAGGGATCAGCCATATTTACATGAGAACTCATTAAGACAAAAGAAAATTAAATCTTTTCACCTTTTAAAAGTGTGCCTTGCAAAATCTCCAAGGAAATAACAAAAAGCCGTTAGTGCACTTCCTAAAGAAACACACCAAATATTGTGCAGAAACAGAACTCCCATTAGAGTCTCATTGCTTCTGCTTTGGCTGGTGGCACTAACCCCACTTCCCATCCCATGAAAGAAGAACATCTGGCTTTGTGGCTTCCTTTTTTTCATCTACTCTTTAGCCATATCTTGCAAAAGACCAGGATCTTGTTTTACTTTGAATTTTAGGTGGAAATGGATCTCAAATCCATTCATCTGAGCCAGTGTCTACAGATCTGCTCCACAGCCAAAGCCCAATACCAGTAGCTATAAAAATATATTGCAAAACTGACCCCAGTCTCCATGAACCATAGTTTCAAATTTTAACCCACATCTCTACAAGACGGAAATCTGCTCAAGAGGGCAGTTCCAGTTGTAACCATTCCCTATTTGGTTTTTCTAGTCTAGGAAAACCTGACATATGTTTGGCTATTTGTGATTTTATGAGAGTAATTTTCAGTTTCTAGATTTGAACTGAGTTTTCACCATTTCTTCAAATTCATTGAATGGTGATGTTTACGTGGGCACCCCTGCAAATCTGAGTGTTCCAAGGGCTTGGATTGAGAAGCTGGGCACAAGTCTTTCTTGATAAAATTGAGTATAAATCAGCCTGTTTTGTTTGTTTTGCCAGAATTATCAGAAGAAAAAGGTTCTCATGATTTCTTTATGCTGTCCCACAATTATCAGTGTTATGCTGTGGTTAGTAACCAAATGCACCCTTGGCTTAGAAAATTATATGGGCCCTGACTGTTCTCATTCACTTTCTGCCAGGTGAATCTCCCTACTCCCAGTTGTGATCCTGTTTCCTTCTAGGGTCATGTTTTCAGAGCATTAAAAGTTTTTCTTCTTTCCTGACAGGAACACAGACAGGCCACCTCTCCATACAGTGGTGCTTTTCCATGGACAAGGAAATCTAACCTTGATTACTTAGCACTGGATTTTAACTCTGCTTCCCCATCCCCTGTGCAGAAGGTACGAGTCATCTGAAAAACCCTGTAGCCTCCTGCCTTTTTGCCTGCTGGGAGGAAATCCAGACCCAGGGATTCTGCTAGGTGCCCTAAGTGCCATGATGAAGCCAGTCGTGTTTTCAGCTGACTGTGTCAGGCCCAAGATTAATATGATAAAAGCATGATGAGGGTGCTGACAAGGTGTCCTTGGTGTGACTCACAGGGCTGCTGTTAACACAAGCTCGGCACAGGGTATGAGACTGCGCTGGGAAGTGCAGCCATGAGGGCTTGTGGGCAAGCGTGTTGATGCTTGCAGGATCTCTGCATGCTCCTTCATTTTCATCAAGTCTCCCCAAAGCCTTTCCTGCTAGTTTTCCCAAAAATCTCTTTGCAGTAACAAGTTTGCAGCCCATGATAAATTCCTGGGGTAAAACTGCACCATCTCTTATAATCTGGCAAAATGTGCATCTTTATTCTTGCATCACCAAAACCTTTTCAATTTCTCTTGCAATGCTGAGAAAATACATTCCTTGTTCCAAAGAACTTCTAAGCTGCCCAAGTGGTGGGTAGGTACCACTGCAAAGCAATGAACTGTTGTCAGTTTGGATCATTTTATGTCCTGTGTATCATTTTCCCCATCAGCCAACACTCCCAGATGCAAAACACTCAAGACTCTTAAGCTTTCTTATTTAAACCCTCCTTGTATCTAAAATCAGGTTATTCCTGCAGCAGGATCACTACGATGAGGAGAGAATGATTATCTGCATGGAAATAGCCAGTACAGCATGTTTCCCTCACTTGCTGTGCTGGGCTGAATGGCAGAGTGGCAGATGGAAAATTATAGCTAAAGCAGGCTGTAAAGCAATGCTTTTGTCAGCTGATGTCACTGTGAGCTTCAAGGTGAAGTGAAGCAATCAAGGACTGAGGGAAAGGAAAAACAGAAAATCAAGCTAAGTTTCACTAGCACCCCTTTTCAACCTGAGAATTAAAACATTGTTTTTTTCCTCTCTGTCCCATAGAAACCTTTTCTGTCTGAGGAACAGAGAGTGGACTATGTCCAGGTAGATGAACAGAAGACTCAAGCTTTACAGAACACTAAGCAAGAATGGACAGATGAAAGACAATCAAAAGTATAAAGGAAGAAGATTTGGGATCTGGAGGGTTTTTTTTTTTTTGCACTGGAACCACAATGTTAATGAAGCAGCTATCACAGTAGAGCTCAAAGGCAGAGAGAGTTGTAAAATGCTTACAATCTGTAGAGGCATTTTTACTGGAAACCTTTGATTTCAGCTGGAAAAAGTATGTTGAGTGAGTGAGTGGTTCACTGATGACTGAAGTAATGCATTAGCCTTTTTACTGCCCTTACCAGTATGCTCCATGGTACCATTTTCTGGCATGATTCTGCAACGAGTCATACACTTAACGTTAACAAATCCACTACAAGTTGTATTAATCTAGTTCATCCTGCCTTCTCCTTCAGTTGCATAATTCCTAGTTGCTAAAGCTATTTTTTGATATTCCTACAAATGCTGCAGGTGCTCAGGGTGCTTTTATGGCAACAGGCATCTGACAGGTTTTGGTGACTAATCAACTAAGGGCTAAAATACTGAAACAATAATAAAACTTTTTGAATATATAGTGCTTAAGCAAAGAGAATTTTGAAAAATATTTTTCCCCTGGGTTTAAAAGGTCTGGCTGTGAGCTGATGCTGTCAGAACTCAAAACAGGACTACGTGCCATGCAACTGGAATGCATGGTCTGACCCTCTGGATGATGGTCATTGTGTTAAGCTTCTTCTCTCCATTGTGGCTCATACGTGTCACTTTTCTGTCTTATTCCTACTGATGCTTTCTCCCGTCTTGAGAAGTGTCGCTGGCACAGCACAGCTGCTCTTCTAGTAGGAGGCTGCAGCCACACAGCTCTTGGCTGGCCAAAAAATAGAAAGGGAAGCTGTGAGCCTGTTTCTGCAAGCCTTGAGAGAACTGGCAAAGGATCAAGACTGCTTTCATCTGAACGGCAGAAGGAATGCCATTGGAATGCTGGTAGCAGTCGTCAATCTCATTGTTTCACTAGACCCACCCCAAAATAAAAAAGAGCATTAGGAAGTGCAGCGTGCTCTGAGAGGCCGGGAGCCTGCCAAAACAGGACAACAATGCGCTCTCGCAGCATGAGGACCTCTGGGCTCAGGAAGCTTATCTACCTTGGGACTTGTTACAGGCACTATCTCAGGATGACACATGTGTATAGTTTATAAGATATTTAACTTTAAAAGCTTGGCTGTGGTCTTTATTTTACAGTGGCACACAGCCACTTGACTCATGGAAGTAGGCAGTGATGCTGAGTGACCCTGGATTTGGTCTCACAGGCTTTGCTCCTGTAGGTGAGTCCCAGTAGCCATAAGAGGTCTGATCCTGTCAACATGGACAGACAGGACACTGGCAAAAGATTTCTTCTCTGACAGCACCAATTCGCTGGCCTCCCTTCATGTGCCTGTTGTTACCACATTGCATTGCTGTAGCCTGATATCCTAAAAATTCTAATCTACCAAACAGAGGTCATAGAAATGCCATTGCAGAAACCAGTGGCATTTCAAGGCTCCTACTCAACTTGTTCCTTACACTGTGTGTGCTCTGATCGTCCAGGCACTCTGGGAGGCCATCGCACATCCCGTGGGAGAGGCAGCATAGCTAACAGAAACGCAGTTTTCCTCCTACCTCAAGAGAGCTGAAGGGCTTGCAAGTCTCACTGCTTCTTTAGCCCAGCCCCTGGGGATCTGTAATGACCAGGATCTCACTAGGTTTACCCTGCAAGAACAAGGTTCACCAGCGCCTTCACTGACTGAGGCAAACTGGGCACCTAGGCCTGCGGGCATGAAGTGTCCTGGACTAGAGCTGCTTGGAAATCCGGGGTTAGTCCTGCAGATAGCTGACCTGCTGTTCCCTCCTGCCCTGCTCCTCTCTCCCTCACCAAAGCTCACAAATGAAAGTTGATGTTCATAAAAATTTTGAAAATAATTCCAACTTTTCCACATCTTGTCTGTCTGATGTGAAATTTAATTTGTTAAAACCCAGCTGTTTTGTCCTCTAACTGATTTAGCAGAGCTGGGAGCACCCATGCCTTGGGAGTGATATTGTTACAGGGGCAAGGCATTTGGGGAGAGGCAGTAGAGATCTGCACCTGCACAGAGGTGTCAGAGAGAGGGAAGCATGGAAGGGCCATGGTCACTGAGACCTTTGCCTTTCTGCTCAAAAGAATTGCCTTTCTTTCAAAGTGTGCAAATAATACATGTTGCTGAAAGCTCTTGGTATGTGCTGATGTACTGAAAGGGTTAAAAGACCAGCTAAAGGGCATTTTAAATTACGGACAGACAACCTCCACAAAGGGTGAGTGAAGTTATGTTCTGCTGCTGCAAATCCCAGATTGTGGAGTGATGGCAGAGCAGCCTCGGATGCGGATCAGAATCGCATACAGATCAGCTCATGTTTGACTGGAGTGTTTCCTTTCATGCTGTCAGAAAATCTTCTGAAGTGGAAAAACACCAAGTTACTGGAGACAACTGACTCACTTGTTATTCTAGTTTATTGTAAAAATATTTAAACTTCAACAAACCTGGCTAACAGATCATTCAGAAGTTTAGAGAAGAAAGAGCTGTAGGATTTTTATTCCCCTAAAAGGACATAAGCATATAGCTTGGCAGGGACTGTCCTTAGAGGAGAATGGCCCCTTTCAACTTCCTGTGTCCCCTGCTTGCCCTCACAACACTCTTATCTTGATCAAATGCTGCTCACTGGTTTCTAACTTTTAACTTAGAGCTAAATTTGAGGGTTTATTCTGATGTTTCATGTAATGTCCTTTTTTCCCAGCTGCTTCAGGGCCCATGACATACATTCTTGTGCAGGTAAAACACATGAAACAGGAGCAATTAAAAAATACTGGGGTACTGGGGGAAAAAATTAAAAGCAGAGCAGTCCTTCTCAAAGGCTTTTTTTTTTCTTTCATTTTGGTCGAATTCCACAATACTTCAAAGAGGGTTAAGAGGAGCAGGATGGTGGGAGGATGGCAAAGCCAAATCTGCTGTGGCCACCTCACCACTAAGGATTTGGGCGTGAGGGGACCTGCAGCAGCCACGACTGACAAACCTATGGGCCAGTACCCATAGAGCAAGCTGATGGGAGTGGAGAAGTGTTACAGAGCAAAAAGGAGTTACTGTTTTGTTAAATCTGTTCTTAAATCCTAATCCCTTGGCTAAGAAGGAAAGCAAACATGAAAACTGAGTCAGCTTTTGACAGTGCCGTTTCTGAAAATACAGCCCAGGCCAGAGCCCTTGGTTAGTACTGGTTGTGGGGCCAGCCAGGCACACTCCTGATGGTGTCCTCTTTTTGCCATGGGTCTGTTACTTGCATGTATTTTTTCCAGAAGTGTGATGAGAGCTGATGCAGAGAGATGCTCTGCAGCTAAATGAGCACAGAGTGGCCAGTGGTCCCTTAGCAAACTCTGCTGAGGGAATTGGCATTCCCCAGCCCGGGTATTGTAGTGCCTTCTCCAGCACTGCTGGGGCCTCTCATTAAAAACAGGGAGAGCACTATATGAGCAGAACAGTTTTAGTTTAATTAGAAATGTCACCTTGTGGAGTTGCTGGATGAAGCTTGGTTGCAGGATGACGTGGAAAACAACCAAGCTCAATGGTTTGAGTCCTGTGGTTATTGTTGGGGCCATCAGCTGGTTCCCCCCACATTTAATATGGCCTTACTCTCTCCTTCAATGACTGAACATTTGACCAAGGCATAGCAGGTCCACAACTCATCTGCTTTTTGGACTAAACTACATTTCACATTTATAATTCCTTTATGACAGGAGGCAGCATTAATTTCCTTGCTGGCAGAAATGAACACTTAACCTGAGGAATGCCAGCAGCCGTGTAACTGGAGCAAGGTGTTTTCAGCCAGCTCACTTTGCCAGTGGTAGCACTTGCTTTCTTCATTGTCACTAACTACATCCTCGATGTAGATTTTGGAGTTGCATTCACTTGCAGTAATTCAGAACTTTAGTAATTCAAAGACCATCAGATGCTGTGATGAGAATGAAGTACAGGGCAATGCCTTCCCTTTGTACCCCTGTTCCGCAAAACTTGCTCAGGTTTAAAAGAAATGAAAGCCACCAAAATAGCAGACATTTGCCATGTCAAAGCCAGGATATCTTTTGTTTTCAAATAAAAATAAACTTTTTCTTGTGCAAATGAAGCATTATACATTTTTTTGTATTTGTAAATCTGTGGGGAAGCATTAAACAGTCATCTCTGTTACAAAGGGACAAGTCATTGCTAGAGGGAAGGGGCTCACCTTCCTCATGTTTCATTGTAATGTTTGGTGTATATATTTGCACATTAAACTGTATCTTTTTTCTAATAAATTAATATAAAAAGTAGTTGTGTTCTTTAATTATTTTGATAAGTGGAGGTGCTCATGGGATAAGCTCCCACATCTTTCATTTAATGCATTTTCCGTTTTTTAATTCTCTTATTAGGCAGTGACTTTTTCACATAAAATATTTGGATATGAGATCAAACAAATTTGCAAACAAATGTCATATGCCTGTGTATCAGGGAGATTATTTGCAGAATAACAAAGAACTATGAGGTTGTGACTTGGATTCATGTATGTGTCCTCCTGGGACAGGGTGAGCTGCTGTGCCCCAGTCCCAGCCCCAGCTCCTGCTGCCACAGCCAAGGGGCAGGAAGGGGTCACAACTCCTGACCAACCATGTAGAGCACAAGTCCAAATTTATTCAGCACATGCTCCAGGCTTGTATACAAAGGCTAGTTGTTATTTAACCTGGTCTTTGCTGGGGAGCGTAGTTGCTGGTAATTTAATTTCCACATGCAGCAAGCTAGGGATGTGGATCCTTTCAATGTGAATGAATATCTTGGGATTTGGAAGATGAAACAAGGCAGTCCATGGGAGCAGAGCTGAGCAAGCCTTGCTGCTAACAAGCCAGGTAGTTTGGAAATAGTTTATTTATTGCTTCAGGCGAGTGCCACTTTTGGATCTGCATGCTTTGCAATCCTGGTTGGAGACACACCGTGGTGGACTGAGGGAGGTGTAGTGCTTAGGGAGCCACTGCTGGAAACTTGGCTGCACAGCTCGAGACACACAGACACGTGTGCCTTAGATAAGCCTTTGCCTGCAGGCTTGATAGATGGGAACTCCATGACATTTTGTGTTTGGTCTTCAAGGGAGGGCAGGTCAGACAAATAGAAGGTCAGATAAAGTCTGACTGATGGTTCACAGCTCTTCCCTGTGCTCTGCCCAGCAGAAATGGTAACAGTCCTTTCACCAGAGAGCACTTTCCAGAAAAGAGACCTCCAGCTACTGCCCCTCCTCCCACAGCCTGGGAGGGAAACAACTGCATCAGCCCTGCCACCATGGAGTGAGCCAGAAGCTCTCAGACTTCTCACACCTCCATCCAAAGTACTTTACTGATTGGATAACAACAACAACAACAATAATAATAATAATGTGAAAAAACTGACAGCAAAACGTCTGGATATGTAAGCACTTGGCTCTATAGAGGCTGGCCTCTCTAGTTACATCTGCAATTTCAAACCACATCAAATACTTCCCTGAAGCAAAAAGCCACAGAGCAGCCAGCCAGGTGGCAAAACCAGGTTATCTTCATGGGGTGTGAAAAACAAACCTCTCCAAAAAGTCAGTAATTCCTTGTCATAGAATCATAGAATATACCTTGAGTTGGAAGAGACCCACAACAAACACTGAAGTCCAGCTCCAGGGCCTGTACAGCACAGCACAACCCCAAGAATCACATGTGCCTGAAAACATTGTCCAAACTCTTCTTGAGCTCTGGCAGGCTGAGTACTGCGACCACTTCCTTACAGAGGCTGTTCCACTACTCACCCTCTGGGTGAGGAACCCTTTTTCAATCCAACCTTTCAGCCCAATGCTTTTTTGTCTCCTCAACTCTTCTGGTTAAAGTGCAATTGCTTTGGTCTTTTTTTAGCTAGAGCTGCTCAGTAGAGCATCTGCCTTAGAAACAAGCATTCCTTCATAGTCCTTGGGCTCTGTATCAACACAGCAGTAGTGGTATCTCATTTCTCTCCAGGAGCTCTCCAAGAGTTTTGGCAACAGAGCCATACTTCCAATTTTTCCTTGTGGCTTTTGCAGGACAGTGACTTCCCCCAGGCCAGTGGCAGTAGCAGAAACAACACTGAATTTGTGGGGTCTTAGTCCTGCACTTTTGCTAGCAACTTATGCAGGCTTCACACTGTGTTTTGACAGGTCTTAAGATCTGCATTTCCCCATCAAACAGCTTGTAAAGCTCCTCTTCCAGTTGTTTAGGGCAGAGAGTGCAGAGGGACTGGCTATTGGGTTATACATATTTATGGCAGCACACTGGGAGCCAGGGGTACCACATCCAGCAAACAAAGGATGCACTGGCAGAGGCTCAGCCCATTCCCACCTGGGGAGCTGATCCCAGCCCCTGTTGTAATGCAGGAGTGAGCAGGGAGCAACCCAACCTTTCATTCACTGTCCTGTTTTGTTCTACTTTGATTTTCCTTTCACATCCAATTTTAGCATAAGCTCATTGTTAAGCAGCCCCAGCATCCTGCTCTGACAGCTTTGGGATCTTGGCATTGGCATATCCATCACTGTGTAAGAGTCTGAAAAGCCCTTGCTCTGTGGTGGGCTCACACTGGGGCCCTTAAAGCTTTGAGCAATTTGAGGGGGTGTTTTCATGGCATGTGTTTGTGGTGGTTGTTGCAGTTCAGTTTGCTCTTTCGTTAAGAAATTCCATTCTTTGTCCAGGAGCTCAGCTTCTTGGAATTGCCTCTGACTGTGCTGCTGTCTTCATATGGCTGGTTTGCCACTGCTGCTGTCATTTCTTAGCATCCTTCCCCACACGAGCAGCATGGGGTAGACCTGCTCTGTATTTTCCCCCAGAAGAGAAAAACCACAGACCCCTCCCATGAAGCATCCTTTCTGCCACCTACTCCAGGAGACTGTCACTCTGACAGCATCCTGGTTTTCTCTGGGAAGGCACAGAGTGTCTTGTAGAGTTACACAACAGTGAAAAGGACAAGACATCAAATAGAGGCAGCACTGGCAGGTGTCTGCAAGCACTTGAGAAGGTGCCAGAAGGCAAATACAGTCTTTTCCTTTAAATTTCCAGATCAAAATTCAGGACAAGCTTTAAGTGCAACCTTTTATACAGCCTGAAAGTGAGAATTCCTCTACAGAAACACATGGAGGAATGAGCAACACAGGAATTCATAAAATCCCTGAGGTCTCCATAACTCATCCATGTGTCTGTTTAGCATTAATGTGGCTTTCAGGAAGCAGCCAGGCTTATCAGGCAAAGGGAGACAAAGTTTCCAGAAGTCCTAGCGGGGCTTGGGTGCCCCTACTGCAGTATCCCGCTGAGATCCCTGCCAGCAGCCCCAGTTTGAGACACTGAGCTGTTCCCCTTCACACCTGAACTGCCTGAGGACGTGCCCGAGCAGGGGCTGGTGACACGGCTGTGCCCAGGTGCAGGCAGCCCCAGGAGGGCTACAGGGACAGACTGTGCCTCTCCTGCCTGCCCTGCTGCTGCTTCCCCTGACCAGCAGCCTCACACCCACAGGGCTGTGCCCAGGCCCCTTGGGACCCCAGAAATCCAGAGGCTGAGAGATTTTCCCTTGGCCATAGGAGCAGGTGACCCAGTCACATCTTAGGGTATGTTCATTTAGACTATGAACAATTTATTTTAAAGCACTGCACAAGCCCAGTGTATTGACCCTGGCAAATGAAGTTCCCCCAAAATGGTAAGGGCTTCCCGTAGAAAATTTATCTGGATTTTGGTGTAAATTTCATCCATGAAGATGAGGCAGGCAGCAGGACAGCAAGGCAGGCTGTTTACAGTTCAAAACAATAGATGTCTTTTTAAAAGTGTTTTTAAAATAAAAAATAGAAGATTCATCATTTCTTTGGTTTAACTTCCTCCACAGTTAGTCAGAAATCATCAGGAAATGGCACCGAAGGAAATCCGTCCTGTTCTGCCTGGTCAGCACAAGGAATGTGCTCACCCAGAGGACTGTGGAGGGGGGGCTCTGCCTCTTCAGAGCTGAGCAACGCACCAGAGACAGCTCAAGAGTGAACTTGCATGACATGTAAAGACAAAATGACAGGGAGAAAAAATAAAGATGGGTTTCCACAATCCGCACACCCAGAACCTGACTTTTGCACCAAATTAAAATTTGGAATAGCCAGAAATGTCAGTAATTCTTTTTTTCCATGTTTATATATGGGGAGGAAAAAACCAGCCCACAAACCACATACTTTACCATCCATACACCTCTTCAGACTTTTCTCTAAACAGCTCTGACTGTTAAATGATACCCAAGGCTCAACGAATAGGTTCATTTCTACTGCAGATCTACCTATCTCTCTGTGCTCCTCTCACCAGTGCCCACCCCATTAATCCTTCCACAACCCACAGCTGGACTGAAAAGTGCTTGAATGTACTTTTTTACCTTCAGCCTCTGTGGATCAAGTTGGGAGGAAAGGACGTTTTGGTGTTATTCCATCAGCTATGGTTACCATTTGTGGCTGCAAAACACCATCCTTTTTCATTGGCAATGTAACATTAATCCTCCTAAAGAGCTCTTGCTAACTCTGCTGACCACAGTTCACTGGAAGAAACAGAGGGAGGAGCACATGAAGTGGCTGGTCTGTACTGGGAGGAGGTGAGAAACAGATGTGCAGGAGCTGGGGGTAAAGAGAAGAGCAGCTGTATCCATGAGGTTTATTTCCACCCTGCAGATGAGACATTGCGTAGGAAAAGTTGAGTAGGTGAAAAACCCCAAACCTCATTTATACAGGCTAGTACAAAGTCTGTATCTTTCCTAGAAAGAGATCACAGAATCCCAGAATAAGCTGAGTTGGAAGGGACCCACAAGGCTCACTGAATCCAACTCCTGTCCCTGCACAGGACCGTCCCCACGAGTCACACCATGTGCCTGAGAGCATTGTCCGTGTTTCTGGTTAGAGCTGTATTTGCACTACATCATCCCATAGCAGTGATTTGGCTCTTCCACCACTCTTTAGCTCTCTCACTTGTGTTTCCCCTGAGGAGACAGACACTGCCAGGCTCACCCTCATGGCCTCTTTGGTGTCACAGAGAGCAGAGCCTGACCCATGCTGGCAGGTCCCCAGGCTGCTCCAAAACAGATACGGAAAATACTCTCTACAGACAGAGGCTCAGGTGTGCCCCAGCCTGTATCCAAAGTGCACACTCAGAAAGGGAAAATAGTTCAGAAATGCATCTTGTGTTTATCAGGATTATTTTTGCAATGGGTGCCTTTGATCTGCTTCCCAGGGAAGCAGCAGGTTCAAGGATCTCTGTGGCATGAGGAAACTCCCAGGTCCCTCTGCCAAGGAGGGACTCAGCGTGGAGCCCGTGCCTGGCTGTGGGAACAGCTCTGTGTGTGCCCATCAGCCTCCAGCATGGGGAATTGGCTTTGATAGTGTAAAAGCCCTGTGCAAGCTCCTTTTGCTCTGCGGATCCAGAGGAAAACACACCCAGCTGCTTGCACCCTGGAGAAAAGTCTCAGTCTTGTACCTGGGGGAGGGAAACCTGCAGCCTCAGGAGGAGGCAGAAAAAATCATATTCCACCAGAAGCCTTGCCTACAAGTACTGTACCTTAGCAGCTGGGGGGATGTGCTTTCTCAACAACCCTTTAACTCTGAATGGTCAGAAAATACTTACAAATCAGATTTCTCTGGTAACTCTGACACTTGCACTGCAGCCAAGCAGAGCCCTCTGCTTGGAAAACGTTGACGCAAAGGCTTCCTGGTGCTGCGGAGCAGCAGTCAGTGTGAGATGGCATCAGTAACTCCAGCCCAGGGTTGAGCAACCTGTTTGTAAAATTGTGATCTGGCCATTTCCATGGGGAGGTGCTCACTTCCCCTTCCCACCAACCTCCCCAGTACAAAGGGCCAAGGGCAGGGCAGGCAGGGGAAACCCAGTGAGGAAAGCTGCAAGGGACAGGGTGAAACAGTGCTGAGCAAAATGCAAACCCTACCCTGCTGTGCCCAGTGCCTGCCTGCTGCTTCCACTGGGAGAAATTATGGCCCAGGAGATTCCAGTGCATTCAATCCCACTTTGGTGGGAGGCTGGCAGCAGCTTTAGGGTGGGCATGAGGTGTCCAAAGATGTCTGTGGCTAAGTGGGTAGGAGCTCAGGGGAACAAAACTTCCACTCCCCAAACCATCACCTTTTATTCTGGCTTGGAAAGCATACAAATATCTGTCCTTCAAAAGGTCTAGAGATAATCCTTATCTGCTATTCACATCATGCGTGGCCTGGCGGCCATCACCCCAAACAGCAGAGGGGAGGAAAAAAGGAAAATACTTTGGTGAAAGAAAGCATGTGGTGCTGGCAAAGACTTTCAGTAGTCATGGAATACACTTTGTGCTGTGATTGCTTTTTTTTTTTAATAACCACCCATGGTGATGAGCTCCCCCACTTTCTGCTTAAGCAATAGCCACCAGTGGTGGCTGGGATGGTTTTGGACTCTGGGAAGACAGATAATGTCAATAGTTAAGGGCCAATCTGAGGGCTGCTTGGGCATGTGCCAACCAAAATACAGCTGGTATGTAAATATGGCCATAAGTCAGTCATCTTGCTCCATAAATAGTAGGCAGCCTGTTGAGCTCTCCTGCATCACAGCAGGCTGTAGGACTACAGCTGCCCTTGAGTAGAAGCACCTACTCCTCGAGGCTGAGACAATCCTTGTCATATCAGATGAAATGAATTAGGAATAAGTGTGCTGAAACTTTGAAATCTTAGCTAAGTGACAGAAATAATTGGTTAGGCACATACAGTCCTTCAGATCTAAACCACTGACCAAGTTTGTGTCTATGTCTGGATACAGCTGCACACAGACTCCCCTGAGAAAGGAGTTCAGAATGCAAGGGGTGCTTCTGGAATCTTGTGTCTCAACAGGAGGGTCTCCCAGCACTTCTGGCTGACCTGTCCTCTCTGCAGTAAGCAGTCAAGCACACCTTGCCATGTTGCTACTTCTCTTACAGGTAAAGTGTGTCACTCCATCTGTGACACAAACCTCAGGAAGCAGCACAAGGCAAAGCCGGAGGGGAGAGAGAGCCAGTGGATTTCCTTTGGCCAGTATCTCTCTCCTGTCCTTGCAGCCAAGACCTGGGGGTGCAGGTGAGCCCAAATCCAACCTCTGCTGCTATCAAGGCAGAGAAGAGGAGCAGCTTCCACTGCCACATTAAATGCCAATCTTCCATCTTAACTTGTGAATCCTTTCAAGGGGAAGTGGTCGATCTCAAGCTGTTGTTTGGAGTCATTTTCATGGAAGTCTCCAAATAGATGTTATGCCTCAGTGCTGAAGATGGCATTTTTTAGGAAAATAAACAAAATGCTGTTACCACAGACCACATTTTGTTGATGATGGTACTGAAGTGGATGAAGTTCAGCTGTATTCCTCTTGCTCCCTGCACACCCACGTGTGCCCACAGCAGAGGGAAACAAGTCTAGCAGTAACTCGTGGAGCCTTGGCCAAAGCTGAGGGGAAATCCAGGACTCAGGCCCTCAAGTTAAAGCAGTTCACCTGGATTACTTCTCATAAAGGGGCATTTTTCATCTTAGATTCTTAGTAACAAAATGAGTTGACATGCTGCTTTGGCTGTGGAATCATTGCTGCAGTTGCCTGTTCCCAGCCCCACAGTGTCCACTGCCAAGGTCCATTATGTCCAGTCTGCTTCTACCAAGGCTGAGCAACCCGACTCCTGGATTTATCAAAGCCAGAATTTCTGGTATGGGTTGTTGTTTGTGACACCAAGTTAGACACACGGGACAGAGCTCAAGGACACCCATCAGGCAGGGCTCACCTCCTCCTCCCCATGTCTCAGGCTGTCAGACACCTTCCTTATGTGCTGCTTCTTCACTTCACAGCCCATCTGAAAGATTCCCAGCCCTGAGGGGCTGCCAGTGGAACAGTACATACTGGAACTGAAAAGCAAGCAGACCTCTATCTGTATAAAATATTTTTATCTCTATAATATATATATAAATATATATATAGCTTGAGGACACATCTATGTATATAGTCTCAAGAAGCAGAAGACATCTGTCTCTTACACTGGGACATGTGGGGGCTGGCCTGGAGCTGCACTGTTCCTGAGGGAAGGCCAGAGTTTCCATTTCTGTGTCTGCCTGGCTGCCCAGTGCCCGCTCTGCTATGCCTGTGCACACCAAAACCTTGGAGGCCGTGCCCAGCCCAGCAGCTCCCTGTGCTGACTGGGAAGGGAACAGGAAAATGCCTGTTTTCCCTGTCACCTCCTCGCGTGCAGAGCTGCCCGGGGGCAGTGTGACCACAGCTTGTGCTGTGACAGGGATGATGCAAAACACCAGCCATGGTGACTTCAGTTTTCAATTGCATTTATTGCTACGGGAAATGGGCTCTCTCATGCTCTCAGTATCGCAGGGGTCTGAGCCCATGTTGTGGCTCCTGGGGTCAGGCTTTTAAGACAAATAAGGTGCAGCCACCTGTAACAATTTTGCTCCTGATCAGGTCAGTGAGGGATGACTACAGCCAGGTTCACCCATGCTGTCTGTGAGATTCATTGCAATATTGGTCATGGGTTTTGTTTTGCTAAAAGTGGCCACTACTGCAGAACTCGGATGGGACTGGTGACACCAACTCTGCAGCTCCTCAACACCAGCAGTGCCAGTGCTGCTGTCACAGCCTTCTGGCACACAGCAAGACAGAGGTGTGAGCACTGCATGAGCTGGAAATGCCTTGGTACAAATATCTCCCCTCCAGTGTCTTGGGCTCCTTGTCCCAGGGAGATAACCAGCAGTATCTGGCTGTGCCCAGGCAGAGCAGGGTGCACCAGCCACGGGTGGGAACCTGCCAACACCCAGAGGCTTTAAGGTGGAAGGGCCCCAAGCTGCACCATGGCTGTCCACTCCATGACGGTTTTGCATGCAAGAATATTTGCAGTCCCCGTTTTTGTAATTTTTGCCATGTTTTACTTTCTGAAGCAGGTAGAAAACTGTCCATTTTAATGTAGTTGCTTTTACCCTCTGGCATGGGCACTTCTGTGGTTGCTGGATGGTTCCCCAGACACCCCATGGCAGGTGCTGTTCCTAGGCCAGACTTGGAGATATCCAAGCCCCAGGAACACAGCACCCATCACAGTTAATCCTGGTCTGATATTGGCCCATTGCCCCCCACTCCAAAGCCACGACCTCTAGGGGTGGGTGGCACCCTGGTGAAACTGATGGTGTTTGCAATGAAGACCTTCTCTGGCTGCCTCTGCAGCCCTCACAGCCCCATGCCCTTCTCAGCTGCTGCCTGAAGAAGAAAGTGATGCCACTTCCTTCTCGAGCTCAATTCACAGCCCTGCTGTGAATTGGCCTCAATTCATGGCCCTGCTGTGGCCATGCTGCCAGTATGAGTTCTCGAGTGGGGTTTTGCTGCTCCCCCTGTGCAGGGACACTGTGGCTTTCCTGGGGATGAAAGAGGGGACACAGAAACTACCATCACCTTCTCTGGTGCACCTTCTGCTGGGTGGTGAGAAGAAGACTCTTTCCATGGCACTGCAGAGCCCAGGGACTGTGTTACCCTGTAACACCAGCCCCACCACAGTGTGAGGAATGGAAGGCTCATCCATCACTAAGATGGTGTGTGTGCTTGCATACTAAACCCCACACTTGAATTCATCAGAGAAGAAAGCTGCCAGAACTGGGGGTTCATGAGGGGTTGCCAGGACTCCCTTTCCACTTTTGCTGATTAATTTTATACACAGAAGGGGAATTCTTACAAAAAAAACAAGACTGAGGTTGTGCTGTGATGTTTAAGGGCATAGGGATGATGAAACCCAGGGGAAGAGGGGATATTGTTGAATAGGCTGACGGTGTAGTTGGAAACCAAGCAAATGGCTTTTCAGCAAACAGATGTCTCTGTCACTATCTGCACACTCTTTCAGCCTGCACAACCTTAACACTTCAAAAACAATAGGAGCCAAAGCAGCTGATTGTAATGCAAAGGCCATTTTACAGCTGTGAAAGTAATAACAACGGGCAGCTAATAAACATTTTAATTTTAGCTGATCACAAAGAAAGGTGAAATAAACCCATGCTTTCTGAGAGCAATGCATGTCCACGGGCTTGTGGTGTTAACATGTCTGTGTTCCACACTTTGGAAATGTGCATGAAATTTGGCCACAGGGCTTTCATCAGCAGCCAGAGCATCCTTGTGCCAGCTGCCTATGGAGCCCAGGGCACTGTCCTGTGCTCAGCATTCTTGTGCCCTGAAACATGTCCAGCCCTTGACATTTATTTGCCTCCCAGGCAATGCGGTGGATAACAAAACTTCACCTCCCTAGCGATGCTACCTAGTGAAACCAGTTATTTTATAGCTAATAATGGGTACAGCCATTCTCACCTCTGGGATTATGATGGCTTGTGTAAAAAGAAGGGGAGAGCACAGAAAGGAACGTGGCACTGTCTCCTTGGCTGACTTTCTAAAAATACCATGCTCTGCTCTCTCATCTGCACGCTCAGCACAGCAGCTTCTCCCGACCCTGCCAGGCTGATGGGATCTGATTTTCAATGTTTTCCTGTAAGATCACACTCCATCCATCCTCTCCCCAGTAATTCTTGAGCCCACTGCCCACCTTATTTTCAAAAAGTAAATGTCTTGCTTGCAAATTTTGTGAGAGCAGGCTGAAAAAAAAACAAAAGAGGCAAGAGAATGAATTAAACCCTGAGAAAAAAAAAACTTGAATAGAAGTTGGTGGCTATTAGACACAGAAAATCCACTCTTCACTTAAGGTTTCTCTCTCATGTGGATTCACTGGTGCTTCATAAAGCATGAACTTCCATTTGAGTTTTTCCTGTGGCTAGAACATTCGCAATGTGTGGTTCCTCTGATGTCCTTTAAGCAACAGAGTTGTGCTGCATCCTTGGAGAACTCAGTCTGCCAGTCCCCAGGCATAAACCCATAGAAAATTATCCCTTTATTTATTAGTTCTGTGGCACATGGGGCTGCTTGTTAGATGCAGCATTTCCCACAAAAATGGATTTTTTTGGCAAAAGGACAAGTGGCAAAGGCAGGTTGTGCACGGTGGGAGCCACCCCATCTGACAGTACCTGCTGCAACACCAGCTCAGGCTCCTTCCTCCACTGTGACCAGCCTCTCTCTCCTCTGTCTCTAGAGGCTCTCAGTTGCCTCTTTGAACACCCCAGTTTTGGTTAAATTCTTAGTCCATGTGCTACATGCTAAATTCAAGTATCTTTATTTGATTTATTTTCGTTTGTATAAAAAAAAAATTAGTCCCACAAAAAAAAAAAATCCATCTCTTGGACAATTTTGAGACCACTGTGTTTCAATGGCATTGACTTGGTGCTCATTCTATCAGCAAGGTATTGCAAACAAGCATTTCAATTTCAAAATACTTGTAATTCTACTGTTTGCATCTAATTCTGTGTCTCCCTTTCAGGATCAGCTTTTCAGAGGCTTGTGAGCACTTAGTAACACAGTGAGATGCCTTGATGGCATCTCACAGTGCCTAAGCTCATTTGTCCAAGCTTATTTCTGGTTTGTTCAGCGTTTTTTGTTTTTTTTTGTTTTTTGTTTTTTTTTTTTTGCAACTCTAGATAAAAGGTATGTGCTGCCCTTATCTTCCATTTCACTGACACACTTCAGGAACTGAAATGGAAGATATTCCTTTATAAGCATTTGCAGCTTTGTCCCTATTTATTCCTGTTTAGCCAAATGTCTCATTTTTATTGTTATTTTTTGTTCCCATTTATTTATTTGGTATGAAACTAATGCCCGATGGGCTGTAATTTCCAGGAGTGCTTTAAACTGATTTTAATACAAGATTGATTTCCATTGGCAGTGTTATATTTTTTTGGAGGCTGTACTGCTAGTTCCTTCCTCTGTTGCCATGGCACAGCCCTCCCCCCTCCCCCACACACCCAGATCCTTTTTCCCCAAGCCAGGTATGCTCCTTTTCCTTGGCAGGGATGGAAACATTGCAAATCTGCTTTGGTCCACAATTTGTATAATTTTATTAGGCCAATGATTTTAGCTTTCTTGCTTCTGCAGGTTTTATCGGGTCTGTAGTTAAAGTGATGAGTGTAAGGGCAGGGAATGGCTCTCCTGGTCCTGACCAAGGGTTCTCCAAGCTGCAATCTCTGAGGTTTGCAAAACAGTTCCAGCACCTTCATCACACCTGGTCTTATCACCCCGAGTCGCCTCTCACAGATGAGCCCCTGGAATGAATGCAAAGGTGGTGGGAAAACTGAATGAACACATTGGTCATCTGTCAACCCAAACCCTCTGAAATATTTGCAGCAGGGCAGCCATGCCATTTCCTCAGGTGACAATTACACTTCCTTAAGTGTCTGCTAACACCAGCAGTGACTGTGTGTACCAGAATTGCTCAGTGTACACACACACATACGGTTCTGGAAAATAAACAAGGTTTGTCCTGGGTCAGTCCCAAAGCCAAAACTCAGCCCTCCTCCCTTAAACCAAGACTAATCTTCCAAGCCTAAGCCTCGATCTTGAACTTGTATGAGATACCGTACTCAGTTCCTGCTTTTCAAAACCCTTCTCATAAACCTTCTCAGGAAGTAACAGACCAAACCAGGAAAAATTATATTACAGCAATTGCATCATATTGTAGTATTTATTTTGTTTTCCCTTTTAAAAAAACATTGAATTGTAATGTTAAACAGAGAAGTCAGGCAAAGGAGACTTCCATGAACCTTGGTCAATTGCTCAGTAGATGGAACCAGAACAGCTTCTTCACCAAACAGAAACTCTTTCACAGGGAAGTACTTCAGAAATAAATCAGAAATCTCCTCAAATCTTTTGTTATTGACAGCCATGCACCTGCAAAGAACACGAGGAGCCTCAGGGCAAGAACAGCAACCAGCTGCTGCAATGGGAGCCATGGGAGTTCTGCCTGTCTGCCTTCCAGCACGTTTTGCAACTGTGGCATAACTCCAGATTCGTTTTTCCTTCCCTTTCTTTCTTTTCCTCTTTCTTTTCTCTCTTCTCTATAAAAAGCCAACAATTTAAAAGTTCAAACTTCACCAGCAGCCAGGTTTGAGAGGCAGAAGTTGGAGATGGCTGGGAAGAGAAGAGACAGCTCCCAGAGACAAGTCCTGCCCCAGGTCACTGCTCCTCGGCAGGGGCTGAATGGGTGGGACAGAGGAAGTGAGACCTTCTTCCCTCATGTGACAGGAGAGACAACAACCAGTGTGTGGCTTTTAGCACCCCTACACTGCTGAGCATAAATATCATGTCTGCAGGGGCTTGGAAAAGGGGCTTAAAGGCCCAGGGATTATGTACAATTTTTGAATCTTGCAGGCTCCAAAAACAGCCCTGAGACAAACTTAGTCAAGTACTCTGGGTCTCTTGAGGTGAGGTCCTGGAGGAAAGGGCTCATGATCTGATCTTCTCATATTTTGCAGTTATGCAAGGTTTGAATGAATCCAGCTATAGAGAGTCCCAGTTCTGGAGCTCAATTTCTTATCAACATTTTGCAACTCAGAGAGAGGGAAACAAAGATCTTTAAAAGAGACTGGCAGAATATGGTACCCATAAATCCAAGTTGGACAATGGGTGGAGTTTTTTCCTGTCATGTCTCTGTTCAGGTAAGAATTAGTTAACTAACATTGAAACTCCTTCTGGTGTTAGGCTTTTTAGATGATGCTGATGCCTTGTTTCTCTCCCAGAAACCTCCTCATCCAATTTTAACCACACCTGACAGCAGTAAAGATACCCAAAGCACTCTGCTTTGGCAAAACTCATGGAAAACTGGGAGTCAAGAACTCTTGGTGCCCCTGTATGGAGAAAGGCTGGGGCAAGGATTCACTCATTGTTCATGACTGGAGTACTGGATCAGGCAATCAGCCTCAAGCCCCATCTCACCCCACAGGAATCCCGTCTCTGCTGCTGCCGTGGTTTCTTTCCTTCCCTTGCAAGCAGCGTGGAATCGAGGTGTTTCTCAGACACTTCAGTGGCCTGAACTGTGAAAGAAGCAGCCTTGTTTACAGCTCACTCCTCCATGCAGATATCTTACTGGCCACCAGAAAAATGCTAATGACAACATTTTAACTCCCCTGGGTTTAAACTGGGATTGAACAACCCTGAATTAATTTAGTTTTATAATTTCAGATCACAATCACAGTATTAAAAAAAATAATTGAGTTGTGATTTTTATCTCAACTCTATCAGCAAAACAACAGCCTCCAGTAAGGTAGCTTCTGCTATATTTTGGATTCAGTGCTACTGAGCAGATGGTATTTATTGACAAACCTGCTGCTAAACTGTTTGCATTCCCGGGGCTGTAGGTAGAGTCAGCCCACAGCACACTCACTACTCATTGGTAAAATACTCATTTCCCTGGAAAACCATCTGAGTCATTCAGTCATGGCAGAAGCCCAGAACCATCCATTCCCTCCACTGCCACTGTCCCCAAGCACTATTTATATGCATCCAAGCCTGGACCACATTTCCTGTCTGATGCTTTCATTACTTGCCCAATAGTAAACAGAGGGCAGCAAAATGAATGAGATGTAAATTGTACATATAATTTCCACTTGTCATCTTTACTAAAATGATCTAAAGCATAGGTGCAGGAGAGTGGCCATGAGCAAGGCTTTTTGCACTAGGCTGGGCAGACATCAGGGCCTGAAGAGCAGATTCTTCCTCCAAGTAACAAGGGACAGGATAAGAGGAAATAGCCTCAAGTTGTGCCAGAAGAGGTTCAGGTTTGATGTTAGGAAAAATTTCTTCACCAAAAGGGTTGTCAAGCATTGGAACAGGTTGCCCAGGGCAGTGGTGGAGGCACCATTCCTGGAGATATTTAAAAGCTGTGTAGATGTGGTACTTGGAGACAGTGATGGCTGTGGCAAAACTGGGTTAATAGGTGGACTTAATGATCTTAAAGGTCATTTCCAACCTAAATGATTCAGTGATTCTACCTGCAGCCATCTAGGGGGTACACAGGATGGCCTGAACCCAGGGTAAGTCAATGCACTGACTGAAGAGGGACATTTGAACTCAGATTTGGGCCTGACCAGCACATGGAGTAAAGACAGAACCATGGCTTAGGGAAACACTGAACTCAGGCATTTTAATGTGGCATTTAGGCTTTCTGAAACAGAACAAAATAAGTGAGTCCCTGCTAGGGAAGGAGGTAGTACAGAATATCTGCTGTGCTTCAGCTCACACCCTCCTTTATTGCAAAAGAACTTCCCTGTTTAGACAGGCCCAAAGAGATGTAGACATTTGTAATGTGTATTTAATCTTTCCATCTCTCCTTTTCTTACTGTTTTGATGTTCCCTCAGGCTTTGAAGATTCAAGATCACTTTTTTTCCCCAGAAACTACAAGCCTTAAAACAAAAATAAGGCAGCTGGAAATTGCCTGCTGCCAGTGAGACTGAAGAGGTTGTAACTTTTCCCAGCATAGGAAATGTTCAATAATTTAATATCAGTGACCATGTATTAATGCATTTATGCCCTTAGGTCTACAGAAATCCTTCATTCACAACACTACACACCCTAGTTCATTCACTAATATTTGTTCAGTGTTTCTGTGCTTTTCAATGGTATCAAAAGAGCAGCATCTCTGCTGCTGACCCTGCTCGCTTTTGTTGTTCTCTTTACATTTATTGGGTCTGGCTGGAATGGAGTTGATCTTCCCCATAGCAGCCCTCATAGGGTTGTGCTGTGTACTGGTATTCAATTTTATTTTTTTCCCCATCCCTCCAGCTGAGGAGGGGGGGGGATGATACAGCAGCTTGGTGGGCATCTGTGTGCAGCCAATGTAACCCACCACAGCCCATTTTGGCACCCAGCATGGGCCCAAGACAAGGGCAGCTTTGTATGAAGCATGCTGTAGTCACAGCAGATAATAAATCACAAGATTCTGTGTGGGTCACGGAGTCTGTTGGCTGCTTCCCCCTTTTGCTAAGCTTAGGAACCAGCTCCACCCAACTGCACAGGTATCTTGGAATAGATCACAGACTGGCCAGAAGGCAGAGAATTTGAAGCATTGCCTGTGGAGGCAGATTGTGCCCAAGAGGCACCACCATGTAATGAGCTATCAGAAGATGGAAGATGTTATGCTTTATTTACTGATGGAACCTGTCATGTTGTAGGAAACCTTTGGAGGTGGAAAGCTGCTGTGTGGAGTCCCACACGATGACTCATTGAAGCCACTGAAGGAGAAGGTAAGTCAAGTCAATTTACAGAATTGAAAGCCACCCAACTGAGCTCTTGAGACTGCTGAATGAGAAAAGTGGCCATACTCTGTCTCTGCACTGACTCTTGGATGGTGGGTCACATCCTGTGGGGATGGCTACAGCAGTGGAAGAAGACAATGGGCAGCACAGGGTTAAACCCATCTGGGCTGCTGCATTGTGGCAGGACACAGCTGCATGGCCAGAAAACATCACTCTGGAGATATGTCATGTGCATGATCACATGCCCAAAAGCCACATCATTGAAGAAGATGGAAACTATGAATAAGTGGACAGAACTGTCAAAATTAAAGTAGGGCAGGTGGACCTGGACTAGGAGCATAAGCATGAGTTACTTATAGCTCAGTGGGCTCATGAAACATTTAGGGAGAGACTGAACATACAAATGGGCTCATTATCAAGGAGGGGACGTGACCATGGAGGGCATCACAGTGGTCATTGATGGATGTGAAACGTGCTGCAATCAAGCAAGTTAAATCCCCCTGCCAGAGAGGGTTAAAGCTGGGTTTTGATATGGCAGGTCCTGGCAATGGACTGTTCTGGACACAGCCACGAAGATGCCAAGGTGAGCACTACATACTCACGACAATGGGAGCAACTACCAGGAATGAACTGGGCTGAAAAAGAGTGAGTTCCACAAGGAATTGAGTGACTGCAATGATGACACAAACCAAGCTGGTGTTGGTGCCCAAGAACTTAACATGCTGCTTCTCCTGCCCTGAGCACCCATCTTGAAAGATGGGCTCAAACTATAGCCTGTTCTTATGAACATTTGGAGGAGTAGAGGAAACCCACAGAATGGGAGTATCTGTTAAAGGACAGGGGAGAGTAGTTCATGAGAATGTATAAACCTTTGTGCTGGGTACAAAGATGGTTTAAGTATGCAGCATAAGCTGGTAACAAGATATTTCAGTAGTCCTTGTTCCCCGTCACGTTCCATAAGGAATATGCTGGAGCACTTAAGAAACGCCCTCTATATCGTACAAATATTATGAAAAGACAAAATTTTTTGTACTACTGAAATACACACTACTGTGAATGCAAGTGTTTCCTGCTTTATTGCTTTTATATGTGTACTGCAGTAGCAGACGGTGGGTGTTACGGCAGTCTACCCACATATTTATGGCATATTTCACTTTAGGGATAATGTAAGCAATACAGTTTTAATCAGCACCCTAAAATATGAGTTGACTGTCAGAAGCTGCTCGATTTTTGTTTATAACACTCATATTCAACTGCCTACTTTTTACTTTCCTTACTTTTTGTATTTTTACTTCAAAGTAAAAATAACTATTGCTGTGTTCTATCTTCTGTTTGTATGAGTGTTCACACTTATATTAGTGTACTATAAATGCAGAAGTTAAAAAAATACTCCTCTGTGGAATGGCCTGGGAAGAGTGTTTGTTCTGACTGAGTAGTAGTGATGCTGCTTTTTTTTTGTCACAGTACTGGGTCTGGCTGGGATGGATTTCCCTCACGGCAGCCCTCACAGGGCTGTGCTGGGTATCAGTAGGTGGAAAGGTTTTGAGAACCCACCAGTGGTTTGGCTACATGTGAGTAGTGCTCCACGGCATCCAAGCTGTGGCTCAGTCTCTTCTCCCAAGCCACAAGTGACAGGACAAGAGCAATTAGCCTCCAGTTGTGACAGGGGAGGTTTACATTGGATATTATGAAAAATTTCTTCACCAAAAGGGATGTCAAGCTCAGGAACAGGCTCGACAAGACAGTGGTGGAGTCACGGGCCCTGGAGGGATTTAAAAGACATGTAAATGTGGAACCGCTTGGTGACAGGTTTTAGTGGTGGGCTTGGCAGTACCGGCTTAAGGGTTTGACTCGATGAACTCAGAGGTGTTTTCCAACCTAAATACTTCTACAGTCCCTTGAAACAGGCTCAGCATGGGAGGTTGGGCTCTTTTTTTTTTTTTTCCCCAGACGTTGCTTCTGAAAGTAAAGTCTGCAAGAGAAAAGAAAACTAATCACCACAAAAACTAGTGTAACCGCGTCTAGCAGAAGGTGTCCCTGCCCATGGCAGTAGGTGGAACTAGACTGTCCTTGAGGTCCCTTCCAACCCAAACCGCTGTGATCTGTGATGAGAATCTCATCTCGAGCACTCCCCTCGCCCACCCCGCGGCAGCACTGCCCCCGCTCCTCCGCCGCTGCTTCTCCCACAGCTAACTGGCCGTGACGACTCGGCAGGTTTTATTTTTCATTCACACCCACCCACGAAACAAAGAGCCGGCGGGCAATTCCCTGAAAGGAGGCTGCAGCCAGCTGGGGAGTGGCCTCGTCTCCCAGGCAGATAGCGACAGAACGAGAGATCGTAGTCTCCTGGGGAGACTTAGGTTGGACCAGGGCAGGTTTAAGTTGGACATTAGGAGGAATTTATTCACAGAAAAGGTGATTAGACATTGCAATGGGCTGCCCACGGAGGTGGTGGAGTCACCGACCCTGAGGTGTTTAAGAAAAGACTCAGTGCCGTGGTGCGGTTGACATGGTGGTGTTCGGTCACAGCCTGGGATCAATGATCGCAGAGGTCTTTTCCATCCAAGTTGATTCTGTGATTCTGCGGTGCTGGGGGCGGCGAGTCACGGAGCGCCTCGGCGCTGCGGGGGTGGGTCCCCACCGCCCGCGGACACCTGAGGCCCGGCGTGGGGGGCGGCCGTGGCTCCAGCCCCGCTCCCGGCTCCAGCCCCGCTCCCGGCCCCTGCCCCGCTCCCGGCTCCTGCCCCGCTCCCGGCTCCTGCCCCGCTCCCGGCTCCTGCCCCGCTCCCGGCCCCGCTCCGCTCCGCTCGGGCCGCGGCCCCGCTCGGCAGCGGCGGGGCGGGAGCGGGGCGGGCGCGCGGTCACCTGACGCCGCGGCCGCCGCCATTTTGTCTGTGAGCGTAATGTGAAAGGGAAAGCCGGGGCGCACCCGCGGGCGGAGGCGGCAGCGCCGAGCGGTGCTGGGAGCAGGGCGATCCCCGCCGCCGCTCCGCGGAGCAGCGGCAAGAGCCCCCGCGGCGGCGGCCGAGAGGAGCGGCTGAGGCGGAGCCCGGCGAGCGCTCCCGCCGGAGGGAGCCGCCGGCGCCCTTCCTCCGGGAGGCTGCGCTCGCCCCCGGCCGCGGGGGAGCCGCCGTCCCGGCCTTGCGGGGGGACCGCGGCGGAGCCGCCGCCAGGGCCGCGGCGATGATGTCGGGGCAGTCGATCACCGACCGCATCACGGCGGCGCAGCACAGCGTGACCGGCTCGGCCGTCGCCAAGGCTGTGTGCAAGGCGACGACCCACGAGGTGATGGGCCCCAAGAAGAAGCACCTGGACTGTGAGTAGGACCTGGCGGCGGGGCCGGGTGGGCCCGGAGTTGGAGCTCCGAGCTCGGGGCAGCCCGGCAGCCGGGCCCTCCGGCCTTGGGCGGGGGAGAGGGGGCAGCCGGCCGCTTGCACCTGGAGGGGGCTGTCGTGTAAATCTGGGTGGACCTGACTGGTGTGATCTCCACAACTTATTTTCCACGTGGAGGGAGCGAGGTTTGTAACACCTGGTCGCGCCCGGGGAGCAAAAATATTCCAACTTCATGAGCTGTTCCCATTGAGAGCTGCTTAGCTCTTGTGCTCTGGATACAGTGGTGCTTATTAATCCAGCACCTGGGAAAAGGTGTGTTTTCTGTTGCAAGGCAGAATTTAATTTTTTAAGCACTGTTTAGTCCTTCCGTGCACCCCGTGGACTAGAACCGTTTAAACATTTCGAACATTTCCCGAAATATCATAGTTTTTTGTTTTACGGCTCGCGAAACGAGGTAAAAGATTAAAAGCGAGGTAAAGGGAAGGGCGTAGGTTGATCAGTGGTTTATTCTGGATGAGAGTATGTTGCCGCTAATACGTTTAAACTTAGTATGTTAAAACCTCTATACCAAAAGATGCAGAGAGTTACCCCTGAAATCTACAGAAGTATTAGTGGTGTTGCTTCGCTTCAGGTTTTAGTAACAGAGTAGCAATTGGAGTTCCTGTCTTGCTCAAAAGTGCACAAACCTTGTACGTTCTGTTGCACACCCGCTCTCCAGCTTGTAAAAGCGAAATAAGTGTGTGTGTTTCCATTAAAGAGAGGAAAAAAGGCTTGAAGCCTTTTGCTGGTTTCTTCAAAGACAGGCTGATAGCTTTGCAGAATTCACACAAGTTGATGGTACTTAAGGTGCTGCTGGTTCAGGCTCTCGGCAGAAGCGTTCTGGGTTATATTGTTTGAGGATAGTTGGGATGTGTGACCCTGTGACACTGGTCTGCTCATACTGGCTTGTGTGAGAGCTTTCGGTGTGGATCAAACAGTTAAAAGCAGCCAAATATATATTTCATTTGTTACTGATCTGAATGGGTGGCATCCAGCTACAGTAGTGATCATTGCAGCCATTGTGTTGAAATGAAAAGCTTTAAAACTGGGTAACTGACAATTTGTTTTCTAAAGATACCTTTTTAAAGTTACCTTATTTCTTCTGGTCTTGTGTTCTGCCTGTGGTACAAGTTCAGTGAGGTAACCTTTGAGTCCAGAAATGGCAACATAACAGGAAGCCAGAAAGTGGTGACAGTTTGCTCAATAGTTTGAAAGCTTCTGAATCCTAAAAGAGGCAGTGTGTTGATTGAAAATATTATTGAAATAATATCGTCTGCTATAAGTCACCCTTACAAAGTAAGAAAATGGAAACATTGAATAATTCTTAACTTGAGAATACCATAAACTGAGATTGCTTTTTGACTAACAAGTTGCTTTTGATCCCAGGCTGTTTAGAGCTGTCAGTCAGTCTCCTGACAGTCCTCTTCTGTGCCAGATGAGTTCTGTATTCTGGTGTAATTCATTTGCTTAGACTTTGGCCTAAGACAGACAAAAATCTTATTGTCACTTGGTATCTGAAATAGAGGAATGCTTTGGTGGGGTAGGGAAAAAAAAAAGTGAAATATGGTACCTTTAATATGTCTGTAAGGGGTTAAAAAAATCCCAATGAACGTGATCCTGTCTTCATTGAGCATACCCAGGCACTGCTTTTCAAATATCTGCAACCCTTTGAGTACACTTCTTATTTTTTCACTTGTACACAGGACTTACTTGTATTAAATGTGAGCAGGTAGATACGAAATACTGTAATCTCTGGAAGAAAAATCATACACTGTGTTTTTCCAAGATACAGTGCAAGTACTTCCCAATTTAAGTACATTATGAAATAACACATAGCTTGGTTTAATGTAAAACTCTGGTAGTTGTACTCTGGTCACTACGTGTGTGTGTCATTCAAAATGCTACACCATATGGTATTATTTGTAATTGCTGCTCAGGAAAAAGCTTTACCAGGAACAGTTTTTTGAAAGTTGCTGTAGCTGTATCAGGGATTGTGGAGGAGTATCAGTTTGTGCCCTCTGTTCAGATTAATTCTTAAAATCCCTTTATTGCCAAGTTTCCTCAGCAAGAAAATCTGTGGTATTACAATATAGGTTTTTACAGAAAGGTCTTACATACGCAGTCACTCCCTCAGCCTTCAGAGTCTGGGTTACAGCAGAGTGGGGCTGTTACGCTTCTGGAGGCAAACCTCCTCTTGTCTAACTACTGAAGAGTCACAAGAAAAAATTATAAATTAAATTAATAATAAATTAAAGCTGTAGCCAAGCTGGTAATTGACTGAGTAGACTTGTGTGTAGACCAAAACTTGGAAAAAACAAACCCCTAAATTAATTGCAGCTTAAACTTTTAAATTAACACAGTAATGAAAAAACAGCTTCTGTTTAACTTGTATACAGCCCACTGAAGAAGCACAGGGGAGGGGACAGTAGTTAATGTTGCTAATCAAAACTTAAAACTCCCATAATGTACACAAGCTTTGGAAACCTTCTAAGAAGTGGTAATTCTGGTACTGCCCATTCTTTATTTTGGCAACCAGAGCTTTTGACTGCCAAGTGAATGTTGAGCAATGTGGCTCTCACAGAGATGTGCAAGTTGTGATACAGGACAAAGGCATTTACTTGAACCCTTTACACAGATCAGGGGCTGTCATTCATTTGAAGTTCTTTAGCAATTTGTGAAGTTTTTCAGTACAATAATTGAGGAAATTTAACTTGAACAAAAAAAAAAGTAGTTAATATTGTTGGGATCTATAAATGGGGGTTGTATATAGCTTTTCTTGAAAACATTATGGTGTCTGTCCTGTATCCTTGTTTAGCGGGGGAGTGGGACAGAATAGCTGAATTGCTTTGCTTGTGGTAAAGTAACTCATAATTCAGATGTAGCTGTTATTATATAACTGAAATTTAAGGATTGCTCTCAAACATGCACTATGAGCAAACATGGGCATAGCAATGTTTGTAACAGTTGAGTGCTATCTTTTAAGTCTTCCAGCAAAAATTCTTGCATTCCTTGGCTGCATTGAGAAAGTTGGCTGAAGTGCCTCTGATGTTTTATATTTTTGTAATGTGCCATATATGATGCAACTTTCCAGAAGAAAATGGTTTTTTTTTAAGACTGCTAGGACTGAGAAAAATGGTCTTAATTCTTATGTCTGTCTTAGAGCAATTTCACTCCTGTGACAAAATGGAAGAAATACAGGAATATTAAACTGTTATGGTTGCCTTTATCTTATGTATTTACAGCTCTCTTGAGAGAGATTCCTGACTCAAGAAAATTATGACCATTCATATTACTTAAAAGTTGAAAAGTATGTCAATTTTTGTCAGTGCCTGGCTGAGAATTTTCCAAAAACATTATATATGTATATTTTATTTTGTATTTCATACCTGGATTTATGCATGCTGTTCTCCGAAGAGCTGTATAGCTTCATAGGTAATGTGCCAGTATTTCAGATGAGTTGTAGAAAATAAATACTCAGTACTCTTCTAGGCAGTAAGATTTCCACTGGCTGCTTGAAAACCCCTATGGCACTCTTCTGGTTTAAAGCTGTTAGATTTTTAAATTTATTTTATTTTCATTTTTCTTTTTTTTTTTTTTTTTTTTCCCTGTGTGATGTTAACATGTTTCTAAATTCCATTCTAGAAATAGCCCTGCAGTTTCACTTGCAGTTGAAATGATTCCTCTGGGTAATTGGCAAAATGCTTTGAGTGGTGAAGTGTTTATATAAGTACTGCGATAAGAAAATGAGCATCACTCACCCTGTGCATTTCATTCCAGTTTTTGCTGCCAACATCCATGTTACTGTTGCCCAGCTGTCAGTCTCTCAGGTGCATGTGCTCCTCTATACTTCCAGCTGTATGGGGATAATAGCCTTTTCCTTCTGTGCCACCAGCTGTAATAGATCCCTACAGTTGTCTCTATATAGATACTCCTGTTGCAGGCTTAGAAGAATCGTTTTAGAGAAATGGCACTTGCATTTCTTCTTATGTATCTCGATTGTAGGATTAAAATGTAATGCCAGCTTTATTTTTATTGCTAGTTGTAAAATATATATTTTTAAAATGAATAAGTAGCCTTATTGAAGCCTTGAAGTAGCTTTATTTTTAAACTTGGTCTTTTGCAACATGCTCTTTAAAAAGTCCAGTTTTGGCCTATAAAATGCACTGACATTTTTTGCTTAGTTTAGTATTTCAGAGACATTTTGTTTGTCTAAGCAGGTGTTCTCCGATATTGGTAACTGTGACCTTCGTGCCTGGGTGTTGAGGTTTTGGAATCAAAGACCATGCTGTGCTGAGAACCCCCTGTAAAAATGGTCTTCAGGGCAGCCAGTGGGTGTTGTCCTCAGCATGTCTCGAGTGCAGGGGGGTGGCAGCTCACTCAGCCACAGTTTGAATTAGACTCCTAGTGGCCCTGCCTATGTGGAGTATTTCATTTTGGTTACCTTTTGAAATGGACAGACACGTATCTTACACAGAAGCGCCCACACTTGAGAATGAAACAATAACAAAAGAGCTTCTCAAACACAGCAGAGCTCTGTCAGTTCCACTCTGTTGCTGGCACTTGACAGAAGAGATCTGCACGGCTTCTTGTGGAAGTAAACCTTTATTCTGGCATAAGGCAAAACTTGTTTTATGGATGTGGGGTTTAAGGAGAGCTCACCAGTTAGAGCACTGCACGCAGGTGCTAACAGTAGGATTCCTGTCACACTGTGCTCGAGCAGCACTGTGAGAGCACTCAATAGCAGTCACAGACATGAGATGTGCAAAGGATCTCCCAGTGTTAGCACCGTCTTGGGTCTGCTGGAACATCTGCTGGGAGATCTTATCTTGAGGGAAGGTGACGGGACAGGAACCTCTCTGGGGAGCGCTGGCAAAATACAAATGGAAATACCTTGGCTAGCTTGACTGGAGAGCAGCAAGATTTTGGTTTTTAACCTGGATCTTCCTTCCTAGTTTCATCTGGTATTTAATAAGCACATTTAATATTGAAAAATCTTCGGTGAAAAATTTGACTTGCTTACTGGTTATGTGAAGCAAAAGGACTTTGTGCTGAATTAATATTTTCGATAAGCTGTGTGGTCTTTGACCTCAGCAGATCAATGGAATTTCTTTAACTGTTACCTAGTTTTATAGGTATTGCTCTTGAAAAAGTTTGAGATTTTTGTTTGTTGGGGTTTTGTTGGTAGGTTGGTTTTTGTAAACTGAGATTAGGATTTGTAATAGTCCTGTAACATTTCTGTGCAGGGTACAGACACAACAGCTGCTGCTCTTACATACTGCTCAGTATTTTCCATATATTTCTATAATACTTGATTATAATCTGATTGGATTTAGGAAGACTTAGTTGCCTTAGTGTGTGTTGAGAGAACTACTTAGAAATGTCACAACAAAATCCTCATTCAATTGATGAGGCTGTTGAGTTATAATTTAATATTTTTCTGTGTATAAATTCTGGGATTGGGACATTATATGGGGCAATAATTGCCTAAATAATTGGTTAAAGTACTTCTTAATTTGACAGAGCATCTGATGATACAACCATGAGTAGGGAACAGTAGCTAACAAATAACTTGTGTTTTGAGAAAGTTCACATTTGTAAATATTGAATTATTTGAAACTCAGCAATAAGGTTTTGATGTATAGCTTGCTTAAAACTTCTTTCTGGTGCTCTTCTTTTTTGCAGTTATTTCAACATTTTTGTGTGTTGCTAATAAGAGTGAAAGTTTTCATCCCAGCTTCCATATTTTGTATGTACTTAGAAACCTCTGACATGTGAATGAAATTAGTAACTTCCTATAACTTGCATTTTATAGCTTTTTACCTTGATGAGATAATAAAATTCTTTACTCTGTTAAAATTGCTTTGGTTATTAAACTATTTTAAACAGCAATAAAAGACTCCATCTTAATAAACCAGTCTTTAGTTAAGGTCCATCTACAATATACTCTGTGCGCTAGAAAGATATACATTTGAAGTGCAGTATTTCTGTGAAGTATTTTGTCCTAAATGATCAGTGTGTGAGCTCTGAGCTGACATTTGAAGTGCCTGTGATGACACAGACTGTGCTCTGCGTGCTGCTGCTAAGGCAGAGCAGTTGGCTGTTTCAGCGGTGCCAGCACCTCGGAACTCAGCTGCTGCCTGGCTGCCCAGGCACCCGCCCTCCTTCGGGTCCTCATCCAGACAAGCTGCACAAGCAGCGCTGGGCTCTGCTACCAATGGGCTGCTCACAGCCTCCGCTGAAATTAGAGGCCACAAAGGAAGCTTTTCAAACCAAATGTTTGTTTTACTGGCCTTGCCCAGTCCTTAGGCTGTACTTTGATCACACCTGAGCCAAGTTTAGCACAGAGAGAGAATAAATGTCTGATGTGCATGTCTTGAGGGGTTTAGAGTAGTCCTGGGTTCAGTTCTCTGCTCTTTTCTCAGCAAGTACCTTCTTTAGCCTTCTCAGGCAAGTGCTCTTCCCATGTGTCTGCTGCAGCCTGTCCTGGTTTTGTACTAAATCTCAGGCAAAGTCTTGAACCTCTGTCTCTGACCTCCCAAGTTAATGTTCTACTTGCTGAGTTTATTGTCAGTCTAGGACACAAAGAGCTTTTTTATATGAAAGCCTGAGACCTACCGTGATCCATCATAAATACTCAGTAGGCTTGTGATCAGGTGTTTTTAAGCTAAGTGGAAGGGTGGATAGATGCAAATTCTTGCTCTTAATTCTTACAGAAAATAGGTGTATTTTACAGATTCATAGCATCTCATTTGCCGTCATGTGGGCAGGTCTAGGTGGGAGTGGCAGGGTTGTGCTGCCTGTTGATCTCATGAGGTAGGGATGTCTCAGCTTTTCCTTGCTTCTCAGATTTTCATTTTTTTGGTTAGATGGAGTGGCCTTGGGCATTGAGCACCCAGAAGGTCACACATCCAGCAAGCTCACACTGGCTTTCAGAGACTAATTTGGGCTCCATTTTAATGGAGCGGGTATTGAGGAGATATTGGGACTCCATAAAATTACTGAAATGCCTTTGAAGTTCATACTTGGAGTGTTCCAGTAAAATGCAGTGAATCTGAGCAAGGAGAGTAAAGAAATTCAATTATTTCTTAAACAAAGAACTGAAGTTAATGCTTCCAGTATGAATTCTCAATGTAAAAACCACGAAATAACATGTTGATCCTCTGAGCATGTAATTCATTGTAATGCTTTACTTTTTTTTCCTTTAATTTAGATCTAATACAGTGCACAAATGAAATGAATGTGAATATTCCACAGTTGGCAGATACACTCTTTGAGAGAACTGCAAACAGTAGCTGGGTTGTAGTGTTCAAAGCTCTAATTACAACACACCACCTCATGATGTATGGAAATGAGGTAAGACACGATTCCTTCTCTTAAAGCCTACTAGACAGCTTTTTAAAAATTGTCTCAATCTGTAAAGCATTAGATAGGTACTTCAGTTTTTCAAAGATTTTGTTTTTCCTTTGTTGATAGTTCTAAAGTATTTTTCCAAAGGAAAAAAAATGCTCCTTCATTATTTCAATACCAAAATATATCAGTGTTTGCAATTTACCTGCAAGTATCTGGGTTGGTCTGTGAGGGAATAATGAGTGACCTTTCTAGAATAAAGGCTTGAAAGACTTCTGATGAGCTTTACTTCATTAGGGTACTGCTTATCAGTAACAGCACAGCAGGAGAGTCTTGTTAGCGCTCCATAAATGTGCAGCCAACCTAATAACAGATAAGAAAGAATACTTGGTAAAGGGGAGAGGAATGTGGTCACTAGAATACTTGGTCTTGCAAGACATCATCTGATGGGCTGAGTCTTCGTATGTTGTTGCTGTTAACATTACCCTGAAACACCGTTCTACTGCATTTAATTCACTTAAATTATTTCATCACAATTTATTAAAAGCTTCCTAGTCAATAACACGGAGTTAGAAATGTAGCCTCTCTTGCACAAGCCTTATGTTAAAAGCTAAACTTTGGTCAGGTGACAGTCCTGAACCTGTGTGTGGTCGTTGACCTAAGAAATGATGGTTCAGCACTGGTAACGCTGAAGTGACGATTCTTCCAAGTGCTTTCCAGCCATTAAACTGCTGTGAAAGCTTGGTGTTCTTCCTCTCTGCAAAGCTCTGTGAACTTGATTGAAATGACCTGTAAAACATAGTGTGCTCTTCACACTACAGCAGCTGAGCTACATCAAGCTTCAGCAGCCTGGATTATGCAAGCAGTATTTTTGTTTTGTGTTTTCCAGCTTGTCTGTTCTAAAGTACAAAGTTAACTAGGCAGCTTCCTCTAGGATTATTTGCATTTTATTCACAAGCAGTGATGTCTCTGTTTAGTTTAAATTTATATTTTTGCCAAATTGAGTTTTGGACTTCAGAGGCTTTGCCAAGGAGTATTTTCGGGTTTTCCTCTATTTTTTTCCCTTTTAACTAATTTCTGTTGTAGATAGAGGGTACTAGAAACAGTTACAAGGTAAGTGTAGTTTGCTTGTAAAATGCTTCTATGTTTTGACTCTCACAACAATTACATTCTCAATTTTTTTCTTCACCAACAGCGCTTTATCCAGTATCTTGCATCCCGGAACACTTTGTTCAACTTAAATAACTACCTGGACAAAAGTGCCATGCAGGGTAAGGATCTTTCACTGAAGGAAATAACTCTACTCCTTTTTTCTCTGTGATGGTGTATGTATTGGTGCACACTAGGAGCTAAATGATATTTAAATGGAAGGATGTTTTGATTTTTATTATGTGAGATGTCAAAGAATGTCCAGCCAAGAATGTAGACACAGGTAAAGTGAGATTGAGTTACCTAGGTGAGTACTAGAAATCTGTCTGTAATGTATGTAGCATTGCACATACACAGCTGTAAATTTTACAAAGTGAGTTCTTAATGCTCATCAGAATAAACCCGATGAATTATCAGCACAATAATCATTTTTGTTGTTGTATTTTAAAGCCTCAAGAGTAAATATTTACTGTTAAGGTGCATAGAATGGTAACTAAGATGTGCTGTATAAATAGGGAGAACTTCTTCAAATCTCTGACAAGTCCTTTAATTACTTGCTAGTGGTAGAAAACATTTTTAGGTTTTTATGTGGGTTTTGAGGGATAGCAGATAAGTTACCAAACTCTTCAGCATTTTGCCAGAAATACATTTTTATTCTGATTTCAAGAACATCTTAACAAGAACTGCTTGGTGCTTGCCTAATCTTTTATGCTCAGTTCTTGTCTAATATTTTAACGTGTTTAGGTGTTTATTCTCATAATTGTAACAAATGCTTTCTTAATCTTAGCCACCTGGGGAGAAACTAACATCACATCTCAAAATCCTGGAAAGTGGCAGGAAGGACTTCCTGTGCAAGCTGATGTAACATAGAGCAGTTCTTGAAAAGACCTGAAAAACTGTATCTCTTTCAAATGTCTAACTTAAAAATGCTTAACTTTTAGGCTATGATATGTCTACCTTCATTAGGCGATACAGCAGATACTTGAATGAAAAAGCACTTTCATATAGACTTGTAGCAGTTGACTTCACCAAAATGAAAAGAGGGTAAGACTACTACTGCTACTTCTGCTTGATCCTTCCTGTTGCAGGGGGTGGGACAAGGAGGAATACAGTTGTTCCTGAGCTTGTCATGGAATAGTGCTCTTTTGGCCCTTTGAAGCAATATTGCATTGTTGAAACAATACAATGTGTGCTGAGATCTCCATCTTGTAAACGTGTGTCTTTTACTCTGTAGGATAGATGGAGTGATGAGAACTATGAATCCTGAAAAGCTTCTGAAAACTCTTCCAATCATACAGAACCAGCTTGATGCACTCCTTGATTTTGATGTAAGTACTTTAAGCTCAGTGTTAAGTAACATTCTCTCACTTTGAAGTGAGAGTTTCATTATTTTGTTAAATACTAATTTACTTTCTCATTGCTTTCTACACAGGCAAATCCAAATGAACTAACAAATGGTGTTATAAATGCTGCCTTTATGCTCCTCTTTAAAGATTCCATTAGACTTTTTGCAGCATACAATGAGGGGATTATTAATCTTTTAGGTATGTGAGAATTTTTTCAGCTTTTGAATTTTGTGAAAGATACTGAGAAAACGAAAGAACATAGAGAATGTCTGACTTCAGTTTCTTAATAAATTTTCTCTGCTCTGTTGCTGTGAAATGAAGCCTGTCTTAGTTTTAGTGACCAGGAGCATAGGCTTACATGTCCACTTCTACCTGGAAGAATACATGTTGAAACAGAAAGTGAAATAAGAGGGTGATTGGTGAGACTGAAACAACAATACCATGAAAATTCAACCTTTGCAATTGGACTGTAAAGGTTTGGTGAGATATGTGGTGTTTTGAGTATTTAATATACTCACAGTGTGGCTGAATTTTGTTTTCCTGTTCTTTCTTTAAAACTTGACTGGTCACCTTTGACAGGTACCTGAATCTGCTGAGCTGATGAGATGAAATGTAGGGTTTTTTTAAAGGGTGATAAGCTCTTAGCAAAGCCTTTTCATTACTATTTAAGCAAATTTATGAATAAAGCCATCAGATTGTTCTGTTAATCCATTAATTTTTACTCAGTGCTATATTTGTAAGGTTATAGGGCATAACCATAAAAAGTAAAAAATGTGGTTGATGCTCCTTTTGGTAGGTCAGTGCATAGCCACTATACATAGCCACTTCAGTATCAAAATGTGTTGACACAGGGTCTAAAAAGGTAAATAAATACCAGGAATATTTTCAAATTATAAAATAATTTGTCTCATTGACAGCTTTTTGAAAAAATTCACCATAATACCTAATTTAATAATTTGCAGCGATTCCCATCCATGTTTAATAAATTTTTGCATTATAGCCTAATATATTGGAACAGAAAAATCAGTAGTTTTGTATTGACTGACTTATTATAAAAGGTTTCAGGTATTCGTATAAGCCTGAAAATCTCAACAGCTTTGAGTTACTGCTGTCTGTTTTCTTACTGAGGCTTGTGTCAAATTAAATTCTATACTACTATGTCAGCTTTTTGCTGGAGGAGGGCATTATCTTACAAGAGTTTTATTTGCATCCTCAGAAAGATATTTTGATATGAAGAAGAACCAGTGCAAAGAAGGCTTGGATATTTACAAAAAATTCCTAGCCAGAATGACCAAGTTGTCAGAGTTCCTCAAAGTAGCAGAGGTAAATAAATCTATGTGTATGGAAAGGATATAATTTAGCTGTATTGGTCTGTATTGGTATAGTATCAGTATTCATAGGAGCACCTCTTAACAGATTATTTGCTTAACTTCATATACAAGGACGTTTTCTAAAGATTAGGTGTTTTAAAGACTGTATATGCTTATTAACATGGAATGGGATTCTTGGGTATCCTTTTTATTAGCCAGACCACATAGTAAACTTTCTGAAGTGCCATTATAAATTTTATGAATGCTCCAGAATGTATAAACTGATTGTTACAGTCTATGTAAAAATACTTATAGGGCTCTCCTTTACTGTAAGTGCTTAAAAAATGATAACTAGTTTCAGTAAGCTATGTGGCTGTTTCTAATGCCTCTAGCAGGCTTTTCTACGTGAAAGTTAGGCTGGATGAAAAGCTGAGTTTGCCTTGAGATGCAGTTTAATGCATTTTTGATTTCTAAGGTGTGTTCCTAGTGAAACTTGTACCAGTTCAGAAAATTATGAATATCCCTTTTTAATATGCTTGCATCTATCTAACATTCAGACACTGCTGGTTTTTATTTTCATTGGCACTGCATGTAGTAATGTACTTTTTTTCCCTTCTTTTTTTGTAAACCCAGCAAGTTGGAATTGATCAGGGTGACATCCCAGACCTTACTCAGGTCAGTGTACATTGCATATTGATTAACCCAATATTTTGTTCTTTGTACTTTTAAAGGTTGGTAAGTAGGATAGTAATCTTTCTTCTCTAGACTGTATTCTCTTTCATGTATTTATATGTGGGAAAAATGTATAGTAGCTTCTCACATGGATTAAATGTATTCAATACTTAAACTCTGCAGTTGTTAATGTGATTTTTTTGATCGTTTAAAGCAATAAAACCCACAGAAAATAATATTTTTCAAGAACTTCTGGTTTTTATCACACAAGGCAGGTAAGCGGAAGTATCTTGCCATGCCTAGAGGAAAACCTTCTATTTCACTCTAAACTAATGTTTTCCAACACACTTAAAGATAACAGTGAGCTGGATCAGTTGAAATTTTTTTGTCCCCTTAAGTCTGAAGAATAAATTTGATGTTTCTATATCAGCTCTTAATGCTGGCTTTGATTTTACTCAGTAGCATGAGGGACATGTGCAATGTAGGTTGTGTGCTGGAAAACTCAGTCTGAAAGGTGGAATGCAGGGAAACACCTTCCAGTGAGGATAAACTGAGGGGCAGAGGGGAGGTCAGAAAATGGTTTGACCTGGTGAACAGGAAGCACTGATAGTGCACAGAGGTCAAGGTTATCCTTTGTGAGTCCCTTCAGTTTATAGGGATGTTTTATTTCTCACCCAGGGCCAACCCAACAGAGCAGAGTGCTTGTCATTATTTCTGTAGCACAGAGTAACCTGCAGGGTGCAATAAACAGCCTGAGGAGACTTGGGCACAAACTGCAGTGCCTTAGAGCTCGAGTACTGGAGCTGTTGGAGTGCAGTCAGTGACAAACTGAAAATCTAAAGTGTAATGTTTGAACAGTCACATCTAATCCTACACTAGCTTCTTGAAATTAAATTTCATGGGTTAATCATGAAAAACATATCTAGTGTGAAGATTTGCCTAACCTTAATCAGTGTGTTTTTAATATGGAAATTAAACCTAAGCCACAGACTTCTATTGTCAGTAGTGTTCATTACTGCCTACAGTATGATTTCCATCTGAAATCATGCATGCTTCAAAGCACAAATCTCTAATGCTTGCTCCTAGCATTTAATATTAATCACTTTAAGAACTTGCCTACGTGGTGTAAAAGAAATATGACTAAAACCACCAGGGTAAGAGCAGGTAATGACTGAAAACAGTAGTTTGAAGTTTTCTGTTGATGTTTGATCTCAGCATCATACTTTGTCTTTTGATTAGTACTACAGCATTCAGCTGGGCTGTATTATGCTAATCACATTATACTGAAGTCTGAAGTTATTTATACCTCACTGGGTTAGTGTGCACTTGTCCACTTAATTGGGTCATTAAAGCTCTTGAAAGCAAGTGGGGTTTTTTTATTTACTGGGAATAGGGGCATTTAACTTAATTTTGCTGCTTTTTTTATCTGAAACTTTCAGTGAGAAAATACTTAATGTCTACAACACTTTATTTCTAATAGCTCAGCTGCTTTGTTGTAAGTGCACTTATATGAGAAAAGAATTCTGAGCTGGTGGTAGACCTCAGCATCCTGTGCATTTTGGCAATTTCAGTGCCACTGTTAAGCATTCTACTTAGACAGAAAATTTCATGGCATTTAATATGAGTTGAATAATTGTACATCCATTTAGTGGCACTTCAAAAGGATTTGCTGTAATTTCTTAATACTGCCACTTTTGCCTGTTTCTGTGAAGAAAATATTTTCCTTTGTAGCTGCCCTGTTTCACAGTGATGTTGCTTTCTGTTAGTAACTGTTCTTGTATTTAATGAACGTAATGGGGTTGTTTCCCTCTGTATGGATGTTAGTCTGTCACGTGTTTTGGGGGTGGGGGATGGAGGTGGATCATGAAATACAGCCTTTCTCAAGTCAGTGGCTGGATTAGCCCAGGTACAATTTCTGACAAAACTACCCTGTTCACTCCAAGTCTGATGTTGTGTTGGATATCTGCAGTAGTGAGAAAGTTCAGAGGAGGTTACTGGATTGTTTGGTTTAGTTCAGAGGAGGTTACTGGACTGTTTGGTTTAGTTCTTGCGGTTGAGGGGGTTTTCAGTGGGTTTTTTAAAAAGTAAGTACAGAATATGCATTACCATACAAATAAGTTTGCATGGATTTGGGAAGAAAAAAATACGAGGAAAAGCTTTCTGCAATTAGGGCATAGTGTCCTGTTACTAAGATTATCTAAGTAGCTGTGCCATGCAATGCCTTCTGCAAGCTATTGGGCCTCCTGAAAGGTAAAAGTATGGGGAGGTTTGGTTTGATTGGGATTTTTTTTTGATTTGGTTTTTTTGCTTCTTGTTTTTGTTTGGTTGTTTTCTTGTTTGGTTTGGGTTTTTTGTCCCCGATACCTTTCCAAAGGGTTATTTCAAAATGTCCCCCTTGGGATTTAGCTGTCTGGGTCGAACGCTGAATTTATTCATGACCTGTGGTAACTACACTGTCTTAGCTTACCTTGCTCTACTTAAGAAATACAAGCTCAAGTCTACATTTTAAGCATTTTAAGACAAGCAGTCTTATAGGACTATTCTGATTGCTTTTTTTTTTTTCTTTTAATTAACCTAGCTTGAATTTGTCTTCAATGAAAGTGGGAATCTAGAATTGTGCTCAATATTTCAAAGAGGAGCTTGGCTGACAAAGCCTTGTGTGAATAATATTTTCCTCTTTCCAGGAAATGCCTTGTTCTAGCTTTTGGTACAGAAGGGCTAGCAAGGGCAACTTTATTTTTCCTCCAAACAATGCCTGTTATATCTGTTCTACCTCCTGAAATTTGGCAAGTGGTAGAAGAGGCTTAGTGCCTCTGAAACCCTGCCAAGTGAGGAGGACTGAGCTGGCAAATAGATTTAGATTTTAGAGGTACATTCCCTTCATCTAAATCTGCAGTAGGACTTATTTCACTTAGATGAATTGAGTTGGTTTATTGTACAGTTACATGTTGAATAGCTACTCAGTCTGCAGTAGTGTCCTTGGGATCAGATTGGATTTGATTCCATTTTATCAAACCTAATGTCCTGCTGTTGTCAGGTGTTTCTACTGCAAGCCTTTGACTGTAAATATTTTAATGGAGAGTGATTGGGTTATTGGGTGTCGGGAAAAGTATATAAAAAATGCCAGGTCTTTGTCTGGGGACTTGTGTGAGCTTCAGGGAGTAGTACTTAATCAGCTTTATTCAGTTAATTCTAACATAGTAAATACTGCTGCCAAAACCAAGAATCTAACTTGCATGCACAGAAGCAGAGGCACTCTGGGGAATCCTTCCTTCCTGCCTCTGTGGTCCCACTCCTTTTAAGGTACCACCACTGAGTAGATGGAATTTGGGTGTGTAGGATGGCAGCAAAACCCAAAGGCACAATTACTGATGTGTGAGATTTTGTTTGTTTTTAGTTGATGAAATAACGAATGTGGTACTAAACAATGATATGTTGATAGAAGCAGTGTTTTATAAATACGTTTAATTTTAGGCACCCAGCAGCTTGCTTGAGGCACTGGAACAGCATTTGGCTTCTGTGGAGGGAAAGAAAACAAAGGAAGTCTCTGCTGCCAGCCGGTGAGCACCCAGCGAATTACAGCACTGCCTGTACTTAAGACTTGCCATTGTCACTCTAACAGTTTTCAGGATTCAGTCATGTGCTATTCTTGATTTTTATTCACTTCTGAATGTATCTTCCTAGAAATATAAATGAAACATCTAGTGAGTAATAGTCTGATAGCTTAGCCACATTTGATATGTTGGTATGTCTGTCTGTGTCTCAGACAGACTTCTGTTTAGGCTGTAATAAACCACTGAGCTGAGACCTTGTGTATTATTCATTTTAGCTTCTACTTTTTTAAAGTCCTTTGACTTGTAACATTTATAAGGTGGTTGGATTTTGATACTCTTCTTACCCATGATAGGATGGTATTTATCTGAATTGTTATTATTTATATATTCATGACCTACCTCTCAGACCATGAATTTATCTTAACCTTCTCATAAAAGTTCTTCAGCCCCTCCTCAGAACAGCCAAATTATCTTGGATGTGTTGTGCTGAAAGAAATAGTGTTATTCTTTCTGTCATGTACAGTATCAGTATGTATGAAAATATTTGACTGAATAATGAGATCTCTTTTGGCATAGACATTCTCCCACAGAAACTTGGAAAATATTGATAAATGTATCAGGCTGAGCTATGTTCCAAATTTGCCATCTTCCCCCTCAGATTATTTTTTTCAAGACTCTAAGGATTCACTGCCACAATATTCTGTTCATATGTATAATGCTGTGCTTTCTTTGCTGTTATATAGTGTACAAACAAGCTTTCTGTGCCTCTGACACTTGAATAACATTCCTGTCTAGTCTAGATAACTTCAAAGAAGAAAGACAACTGCTGTCTTCCTCATTTTCCAGTTCCTACCCGCTGAAACTCGAGGGAGTCACTCTGTGCACTTGTGCCTCTTTGTCACCAAACTGTTTTTGGGGTGTCTGCTCTTATGTAGCAGAGAGTAAGAGAAGAAGTGGCTGGGGAGAAAGATAAGGCTGTAAGATGTAAGATGATGAAACTTTAAGTGACGTACACCTGACTGTGGGTGTTTTAATAATATTTTTTTTTATTATTGCTCTTTTTAGAGCCAGTGCCCTGTCCAGTGCTGTTTCCACACTTGCCAATACAGGAATGTCATTCAGCCGGATGGATGAGAAAGAAAAGCAGCAGGCATTGGAGGAGGAACAAGTTAGACTGCAGGCACTTAAGGTAGTATGTTTTTATCAAGTTTTGTATTCAAATATTTTTTTGTAATTGGGTAAAGCAGTGTATGGTGATGAAGCTTGCAAGGTCACTCAGTGAGGAGTGTGAGCTGTGTAAAACCATACACCTGTGCTTTGACCAGTGCTGTAAAAATACAGTGAACATACCTAGAAGTAGTGAGAAATGTAAACCTGAAATTAATTTAAACAAGGGTGTTACATTGCTACATTATTATTGGGTTGCACTTTGTCATACTGATTTCTGAACGTCTGAATTGAACCATGAAGAGACTCATAAAATAGGGAGATGAGTCTTCCTAAAGAAAGGTCCATTAAGCTGTTTCTCTGTGTGACTGTGGAGGGAGCCTGGAATGTGTAACTTGACTAGAAGTGATTTACTTCTAGGCAGATAGGATTAAAAAATAGTTATTTAAAACAACAAGTCTCACCTTGATTTTTACATGCTTTGTTAAAACAAATAATCTTACCTCTAATTTCAGTTATTCTTCTGGTTTTAGGACTTTACAGAAGAAAAAGTGTTTTATTTATTAAGACCGTAATTAAAATTTTCTTCTTTGAAAAGGTCTCTAGGACTGAAATGTTAATAAATTAATAAGACTAAAATGTCAACTGTGTCTCTCACCTTTCAGGAGCAACGATTAAGAGAAATCTCTGTAGTATCAAATTCCACTTCCACATCAGCATCCCCAAGCACTTTATCAGGAAAAAGTGTGAATACCACTGTAGCTGTTGACCTCTTTGCTGCACCAGCACCCACAACAAATAGGTGAGAGATATTTTGCTTTCCAAAAGAAACAAATTACTGCACTGACCTGTAGCTCCACAATCAACTGCAAGACTGTGACCCGAGTTACCTCTCAGGTACCTTTTGCTGATGTTTTCTTGGTGTACCCCCAGGAATTCTGTCAGTAAGTGCTTAATCACCAGTTTGTTCTATCACTGGTTTTGATGGGCTCCTAGCAAATAAGAGAAAATGAGATTGGTAGGAGTGTTCATAAAAGCAAGAAAACAATGTCTGTTACATATCTTCATATTTCTCTCTCTCTCTCGTTTCTTATTCAGCATGCCCAACCTTTCTAGTGATCTTTTTGATCTTCAGCCTGCATTTGTTCCAACTGTGCAAAGTACTCCAGCTATATCAACATCAGCAAGCAATGCTTGGGGAGGTGAGCTCATACCTTGATTTGACTCTCTAAATGATAAGGGAATTCTTAGAATACAAGGTTCATACTTAATGCATCTTAAATCTTAACTATTTTGCTTCCAAACATTCATAACAAAATATGAGGTAAATGATCTGAAAATTCTGACCAACTTCCTTGAACACATAACATCAGTGTTGATGGAACAAAGGAGTGGAACTGTTCAGTAAAGGGAACAGGGAGAAGAAATGTAACTCAAGATCTCAGTTGAAAAACACTGGGAAATAAAACCTAAGCAGGAGTAACTGAGAAGATCCTGGACTAGTATTTCCATTTAATTAAGCAATATTTAATACACTTCTCATTTAAAAGGTGTTGGTCATTTCAGAGTTCTTGTAAAAAAGCTGTGGACCTCAGTATCTTCACCCATCCTTCCAAAGAATGGTCAGGTTAGATGTCAGAAATGGCTTAAATGCCAAAAGAAGCCAGTGATAACACCATGGTAAATATTATTAGTATTTTAATAGGTGGAATTGAAACTCTTACATGCTATTTAAAAGGTAGATTATTGAAGCCAAAAATGTAGTATCTAACTTCTTTGATACATGTTCTGTCATTCTCCCCCTCCCACCTTATGTCAATACTAGAATTATTTTCCCTAAACAGCTGTTAGGATTTTTATCTGAAACTAAAAATTTGTATCTAAAATTTGTATTTAGATAACATCTATCTAAAATTTATATCAACTTTGATCATTAGGTAGAATATTTACAACTTGACTTAGTCTAGATATTCTCATATTCAATCATTTCAGTCTGTTTTTCTTTTCCATTATTTGTACTCTGTATTCTTTCCTTCACTTCTGCATCTGAAAGGTCCTTTCTCGTCTTCAAATGGTTGTGTTGGTTCTCCACCTCATCTGGACATCTTTGACATGAAGCCAGTTGAAGAAGCTGTAAAATCTGCCACCCCTTTCATCAATTCTTCTTTTTCCTCCAAACAAACAGTGGAACTGTTTAGTGGTAATAAAAGCAAACCCCATGTAATTTATTTGCAACTGGAGGTGATAATGCTAATAATGTGGGCCATGTAATCTTTCTGTGGTTTGGGCCAATCTTCACTTTTTATTAACAAGTGAAAATGGTGCATTAATTCCAGGTGTAGTAGATTATGTTTCCTTAAACGTTTATTTCTGTAGTTGAAATAAGCTATTATTTTGTTCTGCTTGCCCAGTCTAGACAGCCTAAGACCTGCAGCTGAATTATTTCAAACTGCAGAAATCTGCTGATTTCTTTAAAACTGCAGCCTCCTTTCTGTTTTGTAATGGGGAATGCAGGAGTTACTTGGTTTTCAAATCTGTAAAATAATAAAAAAAACCCTTTTTATATTAGTAAAATTTCCTATTTTTTAACTGCAGACTTATTTGTTGAGTTCCCTCTTCCTTTTTCTCTTTAAAACTGATCTTATTTTCTTCTCTCTTTTTGCAAAGATGACTTTAGTGGTCATAAACCAACATATGCTTCTGTGTATCATCCTGTGACTGTTGATGGTAATTCAAGTTTCTGTTTTTGTTTGTTTTTAAAACTTTCTGCTTTCACTAGAATGAGTGATATTACTTCATGGGTGTATTTCATTACTCAACTTTTTTTTCAGGTTTTCCTCTTCATTCAGCTTCTCCGAGTACTGCCTCTTCAACAATTAATGTGGACTTTGATGCTGTTTTTGGAGGGAAATCTGCAGCACCAGAGTACAGGACTGCAAGTGGTAAATACTGCCTTATGACTAATTTATACCCTATAGGCAAGAATTCCTTAACAACTTAGCATAATTGCTGTTGCAGTTGGAAGTTTAATAACTTAATATATTTGCAAGGTGATTATGGGCTGATAAGAGGCAATCAGTTCAGTTGTTAGTTTTTATTTACTTTAAAATTAGCTTTGACTGATTTCATTCTCTGTGTAATAACTGTTTCCTCTCTCTCTGGGGGAACACACTTTGAACGTGGCCCACTGGATTCTCCTAACGGGTAAGCTCCTGTTCATTTTTCTTCTGTGCTTTCTCTTGATACATGGTGATGACTTCCCTCTGACTCCCTTGAGAGGCACAGCACTTGCAGAAGTGCAGAACTGGTTGAAGAGTACCTGAGTTAGTGTCTTTCTCTTCTGTATAGCAAAGTATTATTAAAGTACAGTTAAAAATTCTTTTAGATTAGTAGGTACAATATAGTATTCCATGAAAAATAAGAAGTTAAACTATACTTCTGTCAAAGTTTTAAATACTTCCATCATGTTGAACCTTCACATATAAATACTCAAATTTGTGCTCTATAAAGAAAATACCTCCCTGGCCTATAGATGTAATTTATTAAATGTAATGTAACCATTTTGTTAACAGTTGCTTTTATATTCTTTATTTAGGTTTTAACTTTCTAGATGAGGTATTGCAACCCACAGTACCACCACAAAGTCAAAGAGCCACTGTAGCTAGCCAGCAAAGTGGAAAAATTTTAGCAAATGACCTTGATTCTTCACTTGCAAATCTAGTAGGAAGTAAGTGTGAAGCTTTTACAAGTTACTTTCCCATTTTTTACTAAAAGCAAAAGAAGCTTTTTTCCCCTCCCAAATAAAAATGCTTAAGGATTTTGTCTGCTTCTTTTCCCCCACAGATCTTGGCTTTGGAGGAACTCCATCCAAAAAGTAAGTGCATATATGTACTTAGAATATTCTCACGTGATTATTTGAAAGTCTCTGGCACTAACATGGCAAGGATCTCATCTCTTGAAAGAGTCCAAAATAACTGAGAGTACATTGGAACAGTGTCAGTCACCATAACACAGCCAACCTTAACTTTTAAAGTAACTCACTTTAATTAGTTTTGCAAGTGCTGTATTTTTATTGAAGTCTTTTTCTTTTTATGAAACACTATAAAAGTTACATCAAACTCCAGTTAATCATTATATGCACAGTACAGAGCTGATAGTTCACTTTTAACACAAACAAAAGCCCCAGACTTCACACTTACTGGAGAAGAGATACATAAGTAATTACTGAAATTCTAAGTGTTTCTTCCTAGACTTCAGCTGTGTGCATGCATTAAGGCATGTTTGGGTGTCCTGTTTTGTCATTTTACTCTAGCTGTTGCCTCTCCATGAAAACTAACAGCCTGGTTTCATTTTAGATCAGATATGCAGTGGTCTCAGCCTACAGAGAAAAAACTTACTGGTGGAACAAACTGGCAAGCAAAAACAAGCACATCAACCACGTGGAACCCAACTCCCTTACCCACTATTCCACACATGGTAATTTCTGTACTGTGAAATCACACTTCATTCTAGCAAATGCTGCTTCTCTGCTTGCATTCATTTATAAAGAACAGCAAAGGCATTTGATACAAGACTGGGGGTAGCAGGAATGCTTACAGGATCATAGGATCTTACTGAATGAGGTAGAGATTTTAGTATGCTTTATTTCCCCTCACTGAAAAACTTGTGCATTAAGGACTTGCATCTCAAGTGAAAGGTGGATTACCTGTCTCAGTTCATAAATTCTCTTGGGATTGAAACAAATCATCCCAGTCCAGAAAATTGTGCATGTTGTGCACAATGTGTGCATGCACTGATGTGCATGTTTGAGATGCTCCCACTCCCCATGACATGCACACAAAAATTCACCTTTAAGAATCCAAAGAATGTGTTTTAAGGGCAAAACTGCTGTTCCTTCCAGTCTTTGCTCCTTTTTCAGTTTTATCATGAAACACTGCTGCAACCCCTGCAAAGCACCTTAATAATGAGGTCTTGGACTTCTGATAATGCTCAACAGCAACTTCATATTTTTAACACAGTACAAAACATTTAAGTGTATCTTTTATAGTCACTTAAATGAAGAATTTTCATTTCTAAGAGGGGTATTTTTAGGCAACTGACTTTTCTGTGATTTTAAGAGATTTTTCAAGAGTGTTGTATTCATAATATATTCATAGAAATATCAATCACTTCTAAAATATAGCTGTCTTAGAGGGAGGTAGATTTTCATCTCAGTTACATAGACAACTAGGATAATTACCACATTTCCTGTGAATTTTGGACTGCTGTCTTGACTTAATTTTGCAATAAGCATAGTTTTGCTTCTCATGCCTATTTTCCTTATCTTATGACTATGCTCATTCAGAACTAGAGAAGTTGAATACAGTATTAAATCAAATACTGGACTCAAAAATGAGACTAAAAAATTTGATGAGAGGGCACAGTTGTATTGCACTCTCATGTGAGATTTTTTGAGACCATACAATCTCTTTATCCCCTCTAGGTGCTCTAGAATGTGTTCTTAGAGTGCTGATGCATTTCTATTTCTGGAACATAGAGGGTACCTTAGTACCCATTGATCACTGTGGATTTAAAGTTATGGTTTTATTTCATATGTTCATCAGGTCTAAGCATTTGACTGTTTTATGATAGGTGTCTGGTCATGCATTTTCCTGGAACTCCCAACAATTACTGATGTGAAGATCTCGCTCAGCTATGAGCCTCTTTAAAATCTGTGCCCCAGAACTGCAGAGATCTCAGTGTCCTGGCTGGCCTCTGGCACTCAGAGCTAACCCTCCAATTCATGTACCACTGCCTCCTATCCCACAGCCAAGTGTTTCACCTGCGTTTCAGTGTAATTAGCACAGCTTAACGAAGCATGGCCTCAGGAAGCACATGCATTGCTGTACCTGTGAACACAACCTGATATAAGGCTTAAAATGCTCTTCATTTCTCTTTTGTCACATTGTGATACATGCTGACATCTGATGTTAGTATGTGGGCAGCATCGACCTGACTAAGCGTCTGTTGGTACTCACTTCTTAAGCCAAATAGTCACAGGCTTTCTTGGCTTTTTTTTCTATGCCCTTCTCTAATAATGGGAGGAAGAAGGAGCACTGCATGCCATGCCCTCTAAAAGCTTCTCACACATGTGCTTGTGCAAGCAATATGCTCAAATCTGGCTAGGTGTAGTAAAGTTTCTAATTTTGCTGTACGAGTGGTAACTTTCTAAGCTTATTAACTTATGTTAGTGTCCTTGTAGGTTTTTCCTCACACTTTAACTGTTTCAATAAATGAGCATAGTTAAAAACTGTTATTGGTACTGGACTTGAATCCATCCCTTAGAATTTCCAGCATGAATACCTATTAAATAATTTTTTATCTTATCCTTTTGCTATGCCAGAATGGAGTACACTATCCTGGATATGTAAGTCAATTTCTTGTAAATACATTGGTTATCTTTAATACTGAAAAATACGTGTTTTTCAAAGTTATATATATGTATCTATTACTTACTATGCATGAGTTTCTCTAAAATTTAAAATTGTCTTGTTTAAAGGTACCTGCTCCTATCACATACCCATTGACCACACCTCAAGTGCCTGTATATGGAATGGTAAGAAGCATGATTTTTTTTGTATTCCTGAAAACTGAGTTGTCTCTACCAGTGGGTTTCATGTCATGAATTATGATGTTCAAACCATCCTGCAAATTAAATGTGTTGGCAATAGTGTGTGAAGTCTGGTATGTTTCTCACACTGCATTGAAAGAGATGACTCGGAGGTTTATAGCAGTGGTTTTTAAAAGCCTTGACTTTATCCTCTGTGTGTGTCTATATGTTTCTTTTCTACAATACTTAAAATGCAAAAAGATGTATGTAGTGGAAGTAGTTTGAATTTTATATAATTATTTTTGTGGGTTTTTTGTTTTTCTAACAGGTACCTCCTCAGGTTGGAGCTGCTCCTTTGATGGCACCCCAGTCAATGATGTACACACAGCCTGGTCTAAGGCCAACAAATCCTTTTGCACCCGTTTCTGAAACTCAGGTGAACAGTGCTCTTTAATCTTGTTGACATTGAAAATTCAGCCTTGGCAAACACAACCAAATGCTTCTTGAAAGGCTGCAGGTGCATTTCTGCGTGTGAAAGTGAGGGGTTCCTCAGTCAAGGGCAGCAACTTTTGCTGGTGAGGAGGCAAATTCAGATGCTGGAATTGCAGGAAGCAAGGAAGACAGTAAAAATCAGATTTTTACTTCTCACTGTTTCAATATTAAGTAAACAGTCTATAGGTTTTAGTCTTCCTATGACATTAGCTGGATACTTGGTTTAATCATGCTGACCAGACCAGTGTTGAAAGCTTCTTCAAGGATCAGGTGATGTGGGAGTGAAAAAGGCATGGACAAGAGATCATTCAAGCTGGAGGAACTGTACTTCTGTCATCCACTTACATAGGTCTTAATATTCTTTGAGGTTTTTTGAAAGTGCCAAAGCCTATAGACTTAACTTAAAAGTAGCAAAGCAGCCAAATAGATTCTTTATTCTAAAACACTGGGAAAGCATTTGTTATTGAAGTGGCATTAATACATAGTCTTTTTTCACAGATACAGTTTATGTAGAACCACCAAAGCAACAAGAAGTGAGAACAACCAAATACTGGTAAAAAATGAAAAGACTGAATTTCAATCTTCCCATGATGTATTCCTGAACAGGGCAACTGTTTATTCCCTGTATAATACAATATTATTTTGAACTGCAATGCTTTAGAGATTCTTGTTTATAACAGTCACTGCAGTGTGAAGTCATGTTTGTTTCCTGATTTTTTTTTTTTAACTGCTCAGCAGAAAACTGTATTTTTATTGAGGTTGACTCAGAAGGTGCAAGCTGGATTATGATGTTCAAAATCAAGGAGAAGATCACATGATTGCTCTACAACCTTAATCATCAGTGGATTACTTTAGGAATTGACTGAGAATGTCAAAGTTATTTATTTTATTCATAAATTCTGTGGCTGTTGTAACCAAGACACAACACGAAATCAAGTTGAGCAATAAAATTTTTATCTGCTCTAATAAATACTCTGATAGAGCAATGCTTGCATTATCATAAGGCCAACGTTGTGTGAAATCAGACAGCTTTTTCACATTAGAATTGCTTGTAGTAATTTGCTAACTTTACAATGTGAGTTTGAAATGCTGTGAATCAACAAGACACAAATTACACAGACATAGTAAAAATAATAAATTGCTCCATTGGCATGTCAGTATTACAGGGCTAAGTAAAAAGAGCCAGCAGCTGCAAGGCTGCAAGTCTGTGGTGGAGTAGGGGAAGTGAGTGTGCTCCAGAACAGCTCATGCAGCCTCCAAGAGGTGCCAGCAGCTGCACTTCCACAGGTACCTTCTCTGCAGGTGGCACCTCCCACCAGGGGCTCAGGGAAGAGCTGCCTTGGAGCCAGGGTCTGTTGGTGCCCCAGCCACAGAGAGTCTTGTTGATAACTGCAGTGGAGGCAAGAGGGCCAGCTCTACTTTCTAAAGTCCATTAGGTCAAAAGACTCAAACCTTGCAATCATGCTGACACTCATGAACTGGCAACTATTTTGAAATTGTCCAGCTGTAGAGAATAGCTTGTGCTTCTCTTTTGAAATAAGAACCTAGTTGTAAACCATATAAAATAATTATTTTTGAATGTGTAAATACATGTAAACTTTTAGATAGTTGTTTTTTTGATGCTGCAGTAATCTTTTTCTTCTATAGTAATTTCAAGGTAAAATGCTACATTAAGAAATCCATACTCTTTTTGAGAGGAAAATCTTTAAAATCAACTAATTTAAGAAGTATTGCTGTTCACAATGGGTCAGATGTGTACAGACTTCTAGAACATATTTTGTACTTAATCTTCCTCCAGAACTGAAATTGGCTATGAAAATGCCTTATCTTGTATTTTTCACTGTCTGATAAAAAGTGATAGCATTAAAAAAACCCAGTAGTTATAATTAAGTAGATAGGAGTGGGAACAACCTTTCCTCCAGAAGTTTTGTGGCAAAATGCAATGGAAAGCTCTCCTCTAAAATACTTGTAATAATAATTAATATTAAAGCTGAGTTTTCTATTGTTACAATAGACCTCCAGCGTAGGATGTCTTTTATCTTTTGGGAGAGTCTGTAATTGCAGGAATATCTCTCAATCTCGCCATAAATGCAGATAGGCCTGAGAAACTTGTCAAATTCTCCTGCAGAAAACTTCTAAATTAAGGACATTTCTCAGAGTGAGAACAACCCTTCTATTTTTCCAAATGCTTAATTCTGTCCAAAGAGTGTAAAAGTAGTATTTCTTAACCCTATGGTAAATATTTTGCCCAATGAATCAATGCAAAAGAAACAAAAGTCTTTTCCCCAACCCTTGAAATCCCTAACTGCTAATTTCCCAGAAAATGAAACCTTGCAGAAATTTAAAACAGTGTTCCTTGATGTATATTGATTTTGAAAGAATTAGGACCCAGTATATGGTAGTTTAATGTTCAAGTTTGAATTACAAAGGGCTTCAAGCTTTAATCCACCTTTATTGGGTTGAACAATTGTACAATTTTAAGCCAATGAGTTCTTCAGTGCCTATAGCTGCCCTCCACATGCTGAGGGAATAGATGCCATTTAGAATGGGTTGTTGTGTTGAGGGGACTGTTTATTTAAGACATAGTGAATTCCATAGATTCGTTCAGCAGTCAAAAGTCTTATGTTCAAATTAGATCTGTCCATGTAGTCAGAAATGTCTGGGCATTAATGGCAGAAGTGAGAGTGCTACAAGCAGGCAGTTCCTAGCACTGTAAGCTGTTAGGTCTCTTTCTTATACTGAGTTGTATAAGTAATAACACATTATTTTAATAAAATATGCAAATAAATGCCTGGCAAGCAGTATATATTTGTTATAACTTTATTTCAGAGCATTCTGAATATCTGGAATATACCTGGCTCAGAAATGTATTTAATACTGGATAATAGCTTGCATTGCATCTGATTTGCTCTGGATCTTTTAATGGTTCTTTTGGTCCACTTTCTTGTAGCAAAGCTGTCTGATACCAACTTATTAGTATTAAAAAAGGAGAAACAGCCACAAAGTATATTTTAAAAACTTTATAACCTACCTTCTTTTGTTGCTTTGAAACACAGCTTACAGCTTGATCCTTGTGAAGCAAAGATCCCTTTGTACCTCTCTCTGCACAAAAGTGCACAGGACTGGGTTTTGCCCAACTCTTCCTTGTGCATATTGGAACACATAAAATGGCAGAGTGTGTTTAAATAACATACATGAGAAGTGAAAACCAAGGACTTAGGATGCTGTCAAGGCTTTTATGGCTATTCTCCACAAAAAAAAAAAAAAAAAACACTTTGAACACCAAGGTTGTTCTTGAGGGTGACTGTACCAGCCTGCAGAAACTGCGAACAGTAGTTGTGATGAGTGAAGAGAGATGTATATAAATGTGACTTTCCTTCCAACTCGTTGGAACAGAATCATGTTCTGAATACTTCAGGAAGCTGGTAACTAAGATGTCTCTCCATGTTTGTCTGAACAAGGAGGAAGACTTTGATTTGTGCTGTACACTTTGCATTACTGTACTTTAGTGGGTCACTTGAGCCTCGCTGTTGGGACTTGGTGCTGCTACAGGCAGGCTATCAAGGCATACGCCATAGGATGACTTCTGAGGGACTTTGGAAAGGTGGATTGTGTGAGGCCCCTTGGACTTGAACATGTACCTCTCTAAATAACTGGGGTTTTCTAATGTTCTCCAGATACAGTTTGACTTTGCCTCCAAGAAGTTACTGCTTTTTTTTTTTTTTTTAATAAAATTTGGACATGTGTACTAGAAAAATCTCTGTTCTGTGCACATAGTGGTGGAATATTTGTAGGTAAAATAACAAACAGGCTTGTTTAAGAAAAAAAACAAAACCAACGGCAAAAACCACACACAAAAGTAACAACAGCAAAACTTCTGACTACAACATTGAATACAGGGTGTATCTATCCCCAGCTGGATATTTTGATGTGTGGCGGGGACGGGGGGGTTACAATTAGAATAGTATGCACTGTGGATCGGTGCTTAATTTGTACATAAAAAGGAAAACTTTGTTTGGGGTAGTTTGTATTGTAAGGATAACATCTAAAGGCACTGTATCAGTCATTTATTTCCATTGAAAAGATTATATTTTTGAGCAATGGAAACTGTACATGTTATCATTTATACATTTCTGATAGCTAGGACTATAGAAAACCTGTTGCTATGACTCTGAAGATGTATCTGTCTTGTCATTGATCATTGCTGCATCACTACTTTATGCAGATTCTCATGATCATTTATTTAAAGAGATTGTAGTAACTGGTACAGTTACAACAGGAATTGTAACGTCATATCTTGCAGTATATCTCAGATGTGTATCCTTGTGATTAAGCTTAATCCTTTACCAAATGTTTGGCTGGAATCTCATCTTGGAGCAATGACAAAATAGGTGCTGGAACAGATTTCCCTCACCCCAGCCCACACTTTATTTATTTAATAGGTCTTGTTTTGTATGTTATGTTTTCCCCATAACAGGTTTGTGCCTTTTATTGGATATTTATTTAAAAGGAGCTATGATAATTTAGGTTGCTTTTTTTCAGATGTATTCTTGTACAGCTATTCCTTTCTGTGAGTTCCTTCATTTTATAAGAATACAGAATGTGTGGAAAATAATGTGGAAAATATACTAGCCACAAACTGGAAAAAAAATCTAAGGATTTATGTTCTATGAATTTTTTTTAAAAAACGCCTAAGCACAAGACTGGCTGTGTTGATATTTTAATTGTGGAACTTCACAATTTGTTAATATGCAAATTGTTCATTTTTTAAAAAATTGCTCATATCCACATATTTGATGAAACAAGTTTTGGAAAAAAATAAACTTTGGCATATGCAAGCTTTGTGTATATGTGATCATTTTTTTGTGTTCTCAGGCTTAAGACCTTCTATAATGCCTATAAGCCATGGCTGAATTAGGGTGCTTAATTGGCTTGTTCCTCATCTGTGTTTACACTGGAGAAGAGAAGGCTCCAGGGAGACTGTGAGCCTTGGTTGAGTTTGCCTGGAGCTGGATTCATTCCCCAGCCATCATCTTTCCAGCAGTGTGGAGGGCCTGGGACAGGCTACAGGGGAACGTGGCTGCTGCAGGTGCTCCTTCTTTCTACATCAGAAAATTCTAGTTTTAATAGTTGTATTTTTGTTTCTTTAGGTTTCAGAGATGTGTTTTCAGTTGTGAGCTTGGACTACTTAATAGTTCACTCGTGTTCGTGCTCCATCGCGGTGCGGAGGCGCCGGGCAGCAGCGATGGGCTGCGGGGGCTCGGCCGGGCGCTGCCGCAGCGGCACCGCCCCGTGCGCGGCCGGGGCCGGCGGGGAGCAGCTTCTGCCTGTCAGTACAGGGCAGGCACTGTTGGTGCTCCTTTAGAGGTGTTTATTGTCAACTGTTAGAGGCATTGCTGCTGTTTGCTCTACTTGGCTTGTCCTCTACGCTGTGGGAAAGGCAGAGCAGCTGCGTTTAGAAACAAGGGCGCTTCCTCCGTAGGCAGAAGCAGAGGGTGGGATAGGCGACATCGCCCTCGCGGGACAGGGCAGCCAAGGCACTCGCAGTTCCTGCCACCCCAGGCAGCCCTGGCTGCCGGAGCGTTCCCTTTCATTCACGCCGGAGCCCTCCGTTCCCCTCCCTGCCGGAGCGTTCCCCTCCCTGCCGGAGCGTTCCCTTTCACACCGGAGCGCTCCCCTCCCTGCCGGAGCGTTCCCTTTCATTCACACCGGAGCCCTCCGTTCCCCTCCCTGCCGGAGCGTTCCCTTTCACACCGGAGCCCTCCGTTCCCCTCCCTGGCCCTTCCTCACGGGCCAAGGGCGGTGCCCGCGGCTGCCGCGCCCCGCTCGGCGCTGACGCGATGACGCCGTGTGGCGCACGCCGCGCATGCACCGTCCGTACCCAAATGGCGGCGGCCGGAGGCAGCGAGGCGGCGGCAGCGGCGGGCGGGAAGCGCGGCCCGCTCGGCATCCCTGAGGCGGCGTTCGTGGTGAGCGGGGCCAGCGAGCGGGACTGGGCAGCCCTGAGGCGGTGTTCCTGGGGCGTGGGGCTGGGCATCCCCGAGGCGGCGTTCATGGGGAGCGGGGCCGAGGAGCGGGGGCTGTGCTCCGCCAGCCGGGCCCGGCCCCCGTGAGGCGGCACCTCGGCGGGCGGTAGCCGGGGGGCGCGGATGGCCGAGGCCCTTCTCGGCCTCGGTCGTGGGCCTTCTCCCGGGTGAGTTGCCCTGGTTCGATGCCGAGCTGGCGCGTTACCTTACAGGAAGCTCAGGTGCCCGCGTTAGGCAGGATCGTGTTGTTGCACGGCCAGACTGAGGGCAGCGAGCAGCGTGTTGGGAGAGCCCTCCTGGCACACTGGGCGGGGCACGCCTTGCCGCTCCTGCCCCACGGATAACGTGCCCGCTCCAAGCACCTTTCCATACATCTTCCTCTTAATCACGTTTTACACCGCTGAGAAGATTCACTTTTCAGAAGCGCCTGTGTGTTCTTGAAAAACAACAAATGTGTATCTTTGGAAAACAGGCCGAACTCGTTTATCCAACTTTAAAAACTGATGTACCGAGCATTTGATGATTCTGTTGAGGAGTTGAAAAGCAGGAACCAGTGACTTATGCAGTGATGTAATCTCACAATCATCTGTTGTCCACTTGTGAGCTCACTCTTGGTACACGGTCTTGATTGCTGTTTTATTTCCTTTGATCAATAACTATTGATCACAGAGGCTGAATCTAGCTGTCTTGGGGATCTCGGGAAGTGTTGGATATCAGATGTCCCCCATCTGATACAACTGCTTTTATAGAGATAAATTTGTTTGACTTGCAGTTGGTGTTTCTAGACATAGTGCTTGTACTGCTCATGTGTCTTGTCTGGGCATAGGACCTGACCAGACAGGTACGGTGCATTTACTTTCAGTGATCCAGTTCCTCCTTTTCCTTTAAGGTTTTTTAACAATAACTGGGATCTGGCAAATCCTTACTGGGCTGGAAAACCATTGCTGCTTCCAGCTAACTTCCTTCCATGCCTCATGAGAGACTAGCGTAGATAAAAGTGAAAGGGAAGGGCCGTGTCTACAGCTGCCCCGTGAGACCACACTGATCCTGACACAGGAGAACTTGTGGTCTCTGCTGACTCTGCAGTGGAGGTGGCGACCCTGGCAGGAAGCAGGACATAAACAGCCTCAGCAAACACTTTAAGGACACCTGTCACATCCCTCATTCCATGCTGGTGGCTGCCTTTGTAGTTGTTTGCTTTGTTTCCATGTAGTTTCCTTTCAGTACCTGTGTCTGAAGTATCTTATGTGCTGTAACATGTGGTATCAAGAGTACTGGGGCTGTGCCTTAGTCTTGTGTTTCTCTTCAGTTCTTCAAAACCTTGTGGATCTTCATAATCTCTGGATCTGAACATCTTGGAAGCTTCCTAATTCTCAGTTTTGACAGGTGCTCTGATCAAATACGGTTGTGTCTGCAGACGAGATCTTCAATGGTGATCATAGAGTACTTGGATATAGATGTTAAAATAGACATTCTTTTATTCAAAATAAGCCTGCACTGAGAAGTTGTAATGGTATTCTGCTCTGCAGAGTGAAAATACTACTGTCTTGAGGGTAGGTTTTACTAGAGCTTTTTTAGTTCAGAAAATAGGTTTCTATTTCAAAAACATTTAAAGACTTGCTGATCTCTTAGCATCCCCCCCCTCCCATGCTGCATGGGCAGTCTTACTGGTCTTACTGTGAATCTTGTCTTCAGAGATGTTCTCTGTAAATTCAGTAGAGGCTCCTCACACAATTTATGGCCCATGTTTTCTCTGAGGCAGTTGTTCTGTACACTCTTGTCTCTCTCCAGGTTTCAAGTGATGTTAAGCACTCAGAGTAAATAGTGTTAAGACACGGGATTTTGCTGGATAACAAACTCTTAAAACAGAAGTTTCAGCCATGGTGGTTTTGAGCTCTTGCCCAGACATTTCCAAATAAAATGCCTTCTTTGTTCTGCCTTCTTCAGCGGGAGTGAGGATGCAGGTCTGCAAATACGTGTCTCTTGGCATGTTCTCTGCACGTGCCCCCAGGTGATGAAGCTCTCTGCAGAGTGAGGGCCTGCAGCTCTTTATTTGGGTCATCACTCAGAACCGTAGGGACATGTGGGAATGCACTCCCCTGCTGCACTTCAGGGCTTCTACAGAACATTCCTGTGGCTTGGCTTGAAGTTTGCAAAATGGTGCTTTGCCAGTGCATTTTCTCTTCTAAAAAGATATAGATGAGTTTTGGCAGGTCCTTGCAGAGCCTGTAAGTGTTGTAAGAATTCTGCAGTGGAGGTGCTGTGGAGTACACCACAAAGTGAGAATCCTAATGGCTGTGCCTCAGAGCTGTTCTGGTCAAGTTTAAAGAAGTGACCGTGCCTCAGCCTTGCAGATGGGGAGGTGGGAAAATAGCCTGACCAGCAGGCTTGGAAGCCCCAGCTGGAAAACCTTGGGGGTAAATCTGAGCTCACCTTGACCTGGGACATTATGTAGTGGAAGGAGATCACCAATATACAGGGGGCCTGGATTTACTTCTGGATTCACTTCTCAGCGTCTTTGTTTCAGGAGGATGTTGATTGTGTCCTGTCCCTGTGCACAGACAGATGGGAGCTGAGGCAGAGCTGGGTGCCAGGCAGGGTGTGAGGGAAGCTGCTGCCCACCTGCTTTTGATTTCTGCCCTAGGTGGTTTAAACAAGCAGAGCTGCTTCCACAAGAGGGAGTTTCATTTCACTGTGTCCTCAGGCCTCCCTTCGACAACAAGTTCCCAAACCTAATCCTTGTTTTCTTTGTTGAAGGCTTCTTTGGGAGCTTTATCCAGAGGCAGGAGTGCTTCCCGGACTGAGGTAGCTTGAGGCATTTTTCAGGTAGTCTGAGGTGTGGTCTCTTGAGTTTGGATCTACCACCTGGACAGTGCTGCCTGGTGCAGGTTGTGGAGTTCATGTTCTGCTAAAGATTTCCTTAATGATAAGGAATGCAAGGACTTCTTACCGCATTCAGTAATTTCCTAGTAAGTTTCTTTAGCCAAGAGAGTTAAGGCATCATAACGAGGGGGAGCAGCTCCATGTCTGATATCACTTTAGTAACATATTACAGTCTTTTTCTGGTGTGAAACTTCTGGAATGGAGACACCAAGTTCAAAAGGAGGAGCTGAAGAGTCCTGTGGTAGGGCTTCTGTCAGATTTTACCAAGCTGTGTAGACAAGGGCAGAATTACCTCAGTGGGGGAGTGGGGTCATCTGGAATTATGTGTGTACATGGTGGCCAGGCCAGAAACACGTGGTTGATCCCTGGCCTGATGTACCTTTCAGAAACTGGGAACATTTGCCCCCAGCAGATGAACTGCTTCCTGGGGTTCTGAAGGAGGCACATGCCAAGGTTGACATCCTTGCTGGCTCAGGCCTTTCTTCTCTGGCAGCTTCTTCTGCCAGTCCTGTGGCTCTCACTGTCAGTTGATGGTAGGACTGGCTGGAGTTGTTCTCTAGAGGTTTCTGTGGCTTCCTGGTAGCTGTAGAAGGAGCTTTTGAAACCAGCCTATTCATTCCATAGTGTCTGTCTGTAGAGAGAGCTCAGTTTTCCCCCTTTTGCATTTTTTTCTGCCACAGCATGCTTGATAAGGCTCTTTTCCTTCATCATTATCCAAATGATTTATCCAAAATAGTTCATAATCTGGTTAGCCACAGAGAAGCATTATCCCTGCTTTACTGGTAGGAAACCCAGGTTTAGCCATGCTCCATGGATACCCACCCCTGTAAGGTGTCACTTGACATCAGCCAGGACTGAAAGCACCACTAACCATGTTCTCACAAATATGAAGTAATCCTTGCACCTATCCCTTAGTTCCCTACAAAAAAAAAAAAAAAAAAAGCAGAGAGGGGGAAATGAAGAGATGACTAAGAAAAGAAACAAAATGCTTTTGTACTCCAGTCCAGAAAAGAAGTTTGTTTACATTTCAAACGCCCTCTAGATGTAGCTGCAGTAAGATGATAGCATGTCTGTGTCTAGGATTTCCATAAAACTCTTCTAACACTGAGGGTTTCTTTCTCCCCTTAAAGGAAGATGTAGATTCTTTTATGAAACAGCCTGGAAATGAGACAGCAGATGTAGTTCTTAAGAAGTTGGATGAGCAGTATCAAAAGTATAAATTTCTGGAACTTAATCTTGCTCAGAAGAAAAGGAGGTAAGTTGTAATTTTTGCAGATTTGGGAAATGTTTAGCACAGTTCTGCTTTTTTAAAATAATAAGTCTAGTGGCCAGGTAGGCCATGGGGATGCCAGTGCCTCTGTCAGGGCTGTCGGGGAGAGTGATGGCCTCAGCTCTGGAGAGCTTTTGCTTGAACAGTGCAGAGGCCTGTGGCTCTCACTGTCACAGTAGTCCACGAACCTCAGAAGAAACACCCTTGTTTTGTTTTACCTGCAGTGGTTTCGACCTGTATTTCTGCTGAGGTTTCCCTGTCCTCTGGGAGATTACAGCTCTGCAGAATGTACGTTTTAGTACGAGGGGGTCAGTTACTGTTACTGTGTCGTGTTCCCCTGTGAACGCTGAGTGCATTGATGTGTTTCCAAAGCCAGCCAGACTCGGTGTTGTGAGGGGCAGGTGAAGCTGGAGCTGAGCTGCCTTTACATGCCATGTCTTTCAAACCTGCCTTTGTAAGCTGGAAGAAGCTGTTAACAAGTTTTCAAATGGAGGGTGGACTGTATAGTAAAACTGATCACTTGTTTAGGAAACTGTGTCTCTGTAAAATAATAAATTATGACTGTTGTTAATTCACAGGCTAAAAAGTCAGATTCCTGAAATTAAACAGACATTAGAAATTTTAAAACACATGCAGAAGAAAAAGGTAAATTATTTTGAATATCTAATGAGTATGAGAAAAGCTAACTGCCTTTCCACCCTAACAGAACACATTGCAAGAAATGTTTTGGAGAGCACACTTAATATGCCTTTATAAATAACAGAATTATTTTTAAAGGTATGTAGTACTTTTTGAAAGCTAGTTCAAAAAAGTTAATGTTTGTTATGCAAACTTCATTTTTAATAGTGTATAGATTGCAGCTAAGCTTTGACTTCATCTCCATTCTTTATAGAGATTTCTGTATTGTTTTTAAATATATCTTTCAAAAATGTATTGTTCTTGGAGCTCTAACTAATGTTGAAGTAAAGTTATGTAGAATTCCACACAAGTTAATACTGTATCAATGGCAGAAAGCAGAAAAGTGTGCTCTTTATTCTAAGTTTTATGTCTTTAACATGTTTCCAGTGAAAATAGCAATTGTAAGTTTTATCATTTGTCTTAAGGATTCCACGCATCCAATGGAAACCAGATTTTTATTGGCAGATAATCTCTACTGCAAAGCTTCAGTTCCTCCTACAGATAAAGTTTGTTTGTGGTTGGGGGTAAGTAAAATGGAACTTTCTCTGAAACTGTTTCAATAACTTGTAAAAGGATTGTGAAAGAGAGTTTTTGTTGCTGATTCCCCTGGTTGTGGTGGGCATGATTCTGTTGGTGGGTGCATGGTGGTGCTGCGCCCTGGCAGCAGAGCACATCTAACCAGGCAACTTCAGTGTGTTAGTGAAGATTTCTTGTTCCATTCTATTTGGTTCCTGAACAGTAAGACTTCAGAGAATTGTCTTTTTGCTGGATCGTTCTTTCCAAAAAGCTTGTTTGTGATTCCCTTATAATTTCTGTCACTTTTTGGTTCAAATTAATGCCATTGCCTGGTGTGGGAATGTGCCCAGAAAATAACTTAGTTTGGCAAGTAGCTTCCCATCTTCTCTATGTTATTTGTATTCAGCATCTTGCTTTCCCTTTTCATGCACCTTTTCAGGGAAAGATGGGATTTCTGTTGCTCATAGGTATCTGCCAGCATTTAGAGTGGACTTTGCACTAAAGCCTGCTGGGATCAGCATTCGCAACCCAGATTCCTAAGTACTTAAGCACTATCAGGTTGGAGTATTTTGTATTTAGAGTCTTCATTATATGTGGAGATTAACCTACTGATGCTTATTTTGAGACTTTTAAATCATGGATGTTCCTAAATCCCAGTGTTGGCTGCCAAACAAAACCGCTTGGTTAGGACAGAAACACTGTTGACACATGAACTGTCCAGACTAACTGAACAGTTGCTCCCAACCTTTCCCACTTCTATCATAAAAAGAAAAAAAAAAAATTCTGATGCCTGTTGCTATTAGGAGACTGTCTTCAGAATTCATAAACACTGACTTTCATGGAACATCCCAGGTTTATTTTCTAACAGAACATCAGAGGAGGTTCATCTTATTGACAGTTCACACTGAAAAGCTATAATGCCACACACAATTCATTTTGTTTAGGTGTTCTTGGCCTCCTGCCTTTCTCCTGCTTGTTGCCTACACTCTGTAGGCTGTGCATGTCACTGTTACTGGGGATCACTGTCCTCCACTTGCTTTAAAGAACAGCTTATCCAGCTCTGGCAGCTCATGTAGCCTTCTGTGGGATCCTGTCAGTCACAGACTGTGGCTCCATTCTTGAAAAGGACAAAGCTTCATTGGTGCATTTTCACCTGATGCAGCTCTTTTATCTTGTCCTATGGTAGCTTCTTACTGAAACAACCATGTGTGGATTAAAAACCACCACAGCATCAGAGAGGACTTTTATATCTGTTGTATCTCTAATACCTGTAGTAGCTCTTGTTACTGACAGTGCCAGCAGTTTGTCAGCGTTCCACACAGAGCCACACAGAGGTTTATCTTGAATCCAACAAAAACTGTTTCTAGAGTTGTGTGGCACCTGAAAAGTGCTGCTAAGAAATGTAAGGTCTCTCACTTTTCAAATACAGTGAGGATGAGACGCTAATACCTGAAAGGCTGAATGTGATCCACAGGGGAAGAAATCCTTTCTTGCTTAGCTATAGGAAAAGAACTTAACTTTAAGTCACTAGGGAGATTTATTACTCAGTTACTGAAGGGGTGGAGGCCTCAAGTGGATTTGGACATTGCTTGTCCTGGATCTTGTCTTGGCCTGTCAGGACAGTCTTGTTAACGAGATTTGAACAACAGCCTAAAATACGCTTGGTGAGGCTTAGTTCTTACAATGCAAGAGTAAGAGCTTTTATCAATCTTTCTTTTTTAGGCCAATGTGATGCTTGAATATGATATTGATGAAGCTCAGGCTCTGTTAGAGAAGAATTTGTCAACAGCCACAAAAAACCTCGATCTTCTAGAGGAAGACCTGGATTTTCTCAGAGATCAGTTCACCACTACAGAAGTCAGTATCCTTTTAATTCATGTGTGGGAGGAGATGTATGTGAAAGCCAACATCCAGGTAACGACCAGCTTTCTGATGTGTTTTTATCTTCGACTGGCTGCCTCAAAATTCTGTAGCACCTGTGAACTTTACTGTCCTAGCAATGTAATGGAACATTGTGTTTGCAGGGCTAAGTTGGAGGTTGGTGTCTGAGAGGTAACAAAACTTGTGTTTGTGTCCTCATGAAATCTCCTGCAGTGGTTGCAACCCAGACTGACTCCAGAGTGAGTTGGAAGCAGGGACTGATGCCCAGATGACCACCTTAAAGCACAGTGACCTTTCCTCTAGAGCATATGAACGTTTTTCTTTGTTGCCCATCACACCCTTTGCAGCTGCCTCCAAACAGCACAGCTGCAGCAAGCAGCAAGCAAGGGACTGGCTTGGGCTGTGCTCAGTGTTTTTTAAATGTCTTTATATGGTCGTGTACCACCTCCTGGGTGCGTGGGGTTGTTTTTTATACTTTCGAGTTAAAAACTACTTTAATGAGTGTAGCCATTAACAGAAGCATTAGATTTAGTTTAATGTAGGCACAGCTGCTTGTGCTTTCAAGTTGACACTTGAGCTGTCTTAGTGCTGCAGGAGTTTGGGATGCCTGAAAGAGGCAAATACAAGCTGATATGGGCAGCTTGACTGAAATGAGCAGATTAGTTAGACAAAACTAAAATTGCGTTTCTCTGCAGTATCTTTTTGGAAGTTTTTAAAGTAATGATACAAATACTGCAGTTACCAACAGTTACCAGTGTTCCTGAGAGCTGAAGCTCTTTCACCAAGTCCCTTTCATGAAATGGTTTCTATACTGACTGTTGTAACTAAGTGGCCAACTTTGTAACCTGCTTTTTCTCCTTTCTTAAGGAGCTCTTTTTTCTCTTTTCTGATAGCATGAGCTGTTTCCTTAATTCCACACCCTCAGATATGGCTAGAGTTTATAATTGGGACGTCAAGAGAAGAAACAAGCAAGACCCATCCAAAAACAAAGCATAGTTTTTCCAATTTTAAATGTGGTTTCAATTTCCAAGTATTTTTTATTTAAACACCCCCCAAACCTCATTCAGGACTGAGTTACTTTCAGCATTTCAGTAAATGGTAAAATATATAAAAACTAATGGTGAGCACCATTTTATTTATTTGTAAACTCAAAATTTGGTTTCATGCATGCTTCATGAAATGAATAATTTGAAAAGGCACCACACAGTCCAGCAAAGGATGTAGTATTTTGACCAGACCAGTCCGTCATAAATAAATTTCTACCTGAAAGCCTGTCTGAAAAGCTGAGGGGCATGTATGAAATGGAGTCTGACATATTCACAGGCTAAAGCAATGCAGGGTTTTTCTTTTTCATCTCTGTACAGCTGATGGCGTTAACTTTGACTTGGGCTGGGAAGACGTGCAGCTGTAATGTTCTAGGAAACAACAAAAATAGAGTGGAATCCTGGGGTTTGTTTCACTTTCATTCAGTTAATGGCAGCACCAGTCTGCAGGCATTCCTGGATATCCACTTTGGATAAACTTGTAGTAACTCTGGGTTAGCTAACTGCCTGTTACTGAGCTCTCAGCACTTCACATGCAGCAGTTTGTGATTTGTCCTCAGAGCAGTGGGAAAGGAGTGAGCAGCACAGGGGATGTCAAGCCTGCAGGTCTCACCCCTTGTTTTTCATACGTGTGCCCACGCTGGTTATTTTGGGGAGCGTGTTGAACAAGGACCCAAGAGCCAACAGCTTGTGAGAGCCTCCCATTTCTGCTCCCTTGGCCCAGATGTCCAGTCCAGATGTGTGAACACAGCCTCCCAGGTGGTGAAACCTGTGTTAGATCAGGATGGCTGACTGGAGCATGACCTCTGGTGGTACAGTTGGAGTATTTTTTTGGTCCTTACGAAGCCTTGCAAGATTGTTGCCTCTTCCTTTGCAGTTTCTTTCTAAAATGAAATGCTCAGTGGTGATGTCAGTGGCTAATAATCACATTCTGTGACTGAGAGTACAGGTTTCACTGCAAAATAAATGCAAATGTTAACTGTTCAATCTTCATGTAAGAAACAATATACCTGTAAATTTTTTGTACTTTTATTTCATGATATTAAAATAGTAAAACTAAACAGTTGCGGCAAACAGCTGTTTTTGTGCATTTTTCTTTGTGTGAAAGTCACGAATGTGATGTGTGGTGTTTCTCTCCCTTAACTGGGCATGGGGGGGTGAAAAATTCCATGGAAGCAGCAGACGTGAAAAGTGTGGCTGCTGGATCCTGGTGTGAATGAAAGGGAGCGTGAGTCAGCACATCTAAATTGGTGACTGAAAGCAAGTGATTTACCGGTACTGTGCCTGTCAGAAAGTGAGCTGCAGGGATGGGCAGAGAGCAGGTAAACCCTAGCACTGGTCACCAGTAAGGGCCGGGGCTCATCTCTCCCTTCCCCAGGGCGATGCTGTTGTTTCAGTGTCTGTGGCTGCAGCAGCAGAATGTGGCCCTGCTCAGGCTGCAGGCTGCTGCTCTCCATTTTCTTTTTCTAGCATCAGCAGTGATGGAAAGCCAGCTACAGACACAGCCTGATTTCTCTTACAGTTTTTTCTTCAATTTGGATTAATGAGATCCCAACAGGCTGTGCTCCTCCCCCCCGCACCCCTGGCTGGTCCTAAGGCAGCAGTTGCCTGCCTTTGTTGTGCAGAACTAAACGACCAGTTAAGCATTTTTGCACAGCAAAAGCAGAACCCAGCAACATCAGCCACTGCCGGGAAGCTGCTGCTTAGTGTCAGAGGGGACAGGGTGCCAGCCTTGGAGCTGAAATGGCTCCTGTGTTCAGAGGGGTCTGGTTCCTGGGGAATGGGAGATGGCTGTGGCAATCAACTCAGGGTTTGGTGTTTGTGTGTTTGATCAGAGGTAAATAAAAACCCCAAAACTCACAGATGAGCTCCATGACTAATCCTTGCCTAGGTCTGCTCTGCCCTTTGCTGTCGTAGCTGCCCTGCCACCAGACCTGCAGAGGCCTCCTGGAGGGGCCAAGGCTGTGGTAGCAACTGCAGGGAGCAGGGGGTGGTCTTGTCTCAGAGCAGTTGAGTCTTGGGCTGGCTTTTCTCAGCAAGGCAGAGGACGGGTTCTGCAGAGTGAGGCAGGCCCTGCAGGGAAGGGTGTCCAGTGGCTGTGAGGCAGTGCCTGGGAATGGTGGATCCAGTCCTGGCTGGAATATGGAGCAGGGACAGGGAGCAGGGACCACACTAAGAGAGAATGGGCAGGGGGAAAGGAAAAAAAAAACCCACCAAAGTTTCTTTACAAGTTTTGAATTTCACATTATCACGTAGTAACCATTTTGCTAAATACAAGCATATTTTCAGTCACATACAGACAGCTAAATACAGCATTATTTTCACATTTCGTTACAGCGCATAACAAAGCGAGGACAGTGTAAAGTATGCTTTTATTCTGGAGGTTCTGAGCAAGTTCAGTTTAACATGCAGATTGTTTTTAACATGTGGTAGAGACCACAGAAGGTTAGCTTTTGCTTTTTTTTTTCTCTTTTTGTCCTAGAGTATAAGAGCTCCTGACCTTTACCCTGTGAGAGGTATCACCACCTGATTTCTTAAAGTCCCTCTAAGTCAAAGCATTAAAACCAGTTGTTAGAAAAGAATTCTTAGCATATCCAATAAGTTCTTCATCTTAGAAAAAACATTCCAAATTTTGTACAGATGAATCTACATTTCCTATATTTTAATAAGCTGTCTAGAAAATGCAAGGAATTAGAAAAAGATGTAGATAATGATTTCTCTATCATTTAATATAACAATTTATTAACTAAGTAGTTAAGACGTGTACATTTTATTCTGTACTGTTTCTCTTTAGAATTACAACACTTCTGTATTTAAATTGAACATTTACTCTGAAGGCCTGAATGCACTTACTGGCTTAGGCTTTCTGGAATTTCTCCCTGGGAGCAGTAACGGGGAATGTCCAAAACCCATTAAATAAAATATTGTCTTTCTCATGAAAAGTGATCTTTCCCCTCTGGCCAGGCTCTCACACAGGGAAATACAGAATGTGACTATTGCTAAAATGTCCGATCCAATTCCTCACTGCCCCTCATGTCACACTCTGGCTCTGTGCCCTTGGGGCTGCTGCTATCCTCAGCCAGACACCCCCAGACACACCTAGTGTCCAGCTGGCTCCTGAAAAGCTGAAGCAGCTGCTAGGTGGACCTTCCATCCAGGGAACAAAGAAACTAACCCTTTGGTACTGTCTGTCCCTGCCTTTGTGAAATGCAACTGACTGAGCTGGTCTGAGCAAACCCTGCACTCTGCCCAGTTGCTGGGGTGCTCCCTGCACCCACCTTTGCTCACCCAGAAACAGATTTTGTAAAGGGCATACTTTTTAATCTTCAGGGCATTCAACCACAAGTGCCTGGCACTCACTGGCCTTTAGCAGGAGGTGTGGGATGCATTCACAGCCTATTCAAGCAGTGACAAGCTCACCAACAAGTGCCAGGCCACTGCCACCCCCCTTCCTGGAATTTGCTCCCTGTGCCCTCCCAGCAGGTGCAGCTGCTCCCCAGCAGAGCCCAGGAACTGAAATTGTTCCTAGAGCACCAAAAACAAAAGTGTTCAGGGTTTGGGATGCTGGGTTGGGTTTGCTGCGGGTTTGGGTTTTTTACAGCTTCAGTATGGGAACCGCAGGTTTTTTCTTAATAAAGACCTGCCGTGTGCTGCTGCACACTGTGAGAACATGTTCAGAAGGAGAAACAGTCTGGACTCAACAGCAATCAAGACTTGTATTTCTGTAGACAGGGCAGATTAAAAAGCTGGAACAAATATTTTCTTTTTCTCAGAGGCCAAAAATAAACACTAGGTGCTTCCTGTGGCTTTTACCTAATCCCCCCCTCCTGCCCATTGCAGTTTGGTGTATAAAGCTTTCAAACACAAGTAAAAAAGTCACTATAGTTTTGTTTGCTTGCTTTCAATAGGCTGAAGTTCCCTAATTTGCTACAGGAGCACAGTCACCCCATTGCACTTCAAAAGCTTGGGTTAAAATTTGGCAGAAGCAAAGCTTTTAAGTGGTGAATGGCATTCCCAGAAAATATCCACCTACATACAGCTTTTGTGACATGGCTCCCATCCCATGATGGCCAGCCTGAGATGGAGCCTCTTTTGTCAAACTAAAACATGGAGGAAAATAAATTTTACTCTTGAGTGTGTCTTGAGGCTTTCCTCTCCACCTGCTCAGACACTCCTGCTGTGTGTTCCACCTTCCCAGTGCCAGTTCTCTTCCACAGAGGCCAAGACAGAAAATGACACTTCAACAGCAGAAAGTGCCAATGCAAGCTGTTGCTTTCAATGCTGTTTAACTTGTTTAAGAGCTAATCTCACCTTTTAGGATGTCTGATGCACCTGAGTTAAGCTTTTCAAGTTTTTTATTTTGTTGGGTTTCTTTTTTCCCTCCCTCCTTTCCATCCCTCCTTGTGACCTGGCTGGTAAGGTCAGCACAGTGCTGTTACTGAGACAGAAATGGTGTGTCCCACCTGGCTGCAACACCCCAGTCTTAAGACATAACACCTGAGGACATGGCTCTCTCTTTATGCTCTTGATCACTTAATTCTGCTGGAAAGCCCTGAACTTGGGGTACTTTCAAGGTATTCACCCAGGCACTAAATGAGTAAAAATTGCATTGAATAATCTCTACTGCAGCAAGAATTGCCACTTAGAGTCTTGGTTCTGCACAGCAAGAAAAACGCTGTTAAGGGAGGAATAATTTAAATTTTAATTACCAATCAAATAACTACTGTTTTCCTCTTTAAATCCCACAAAATATTCTTTGCTATCCAACTAGGTTCAAGAACATAAGAAAGAAAACTCAGAAGTGTGCATACCATGTCAGTAAACTTCTCCTGTGGAACTGACCGTATGAGGAAATGGTATCTGTGCTGCCTTTAGACCTTCCTGGAAAGAAATAGCTGACACAAACCAAAATGTCCTCCTGCTTTCTCTCTCTCTGTTTGACATACGACTGAGTATTCGTCCTGTGGCTCCAAAAGCCAGCAGGGAGCTATGGGTTTACTTAAAAGAGAACATGTACAGTACCCTGGCATGTACCAGCCCATTCAGCTCTGTATACCCTCTCCTGTGTTGTGCAGCCCCTCATTTCTGCTTCCTGTCTCCTTACAACATCCACATGCACCCTCACTCACTCTCCTTCAGGTTTGTAGCCCCCAGTTCTGAAAGGTTATTTGGAACAGAACATTTCTTTCCAGGGTCTGTCCTGGTGTCCAAAACAATGTGGGAGGCTGTTCACAACGGGAGTGTTGCTCTCCCTTCTGTCACACTGAGTTCACTTAGTAAAGAACGTTTGGTTAGTAGAGTTCATCACCACTCGCCTCTCTAGAGGAGCTCAGCACAAGCACCGTCTATCTGACTTCACCACTTCTTCTGAAGAGTGCACTACATTCGGGACAAACCCGCTCTTTACCCCTTCCCATCCCTCCTGGATTGAAATGTCCCCCCTTTTCACCAGCTCGTATATATCACGAGTCAGATCAGTGAAGGCCTTCTCCACGTTAATGGCATCCCGAGCTGAGGTCTCAATGTACTTCATGCCATAGGCAGCAGCCAGTTTCTCCGCCTCGTGCCTGGTCACTTGCCGCTGTGTGTCAAGGTCACACTTGTGCCCTACCAGAACAAAGACGATCTGGTATGGCTGGACGTGCACCTTGGTCTCCTCCAGCCACTCGTGGACGTTCTGGAAAGACCTGCGGTTTGTAATGTCAAAGAGGAGGAGTCCTCCAACCGAGTTCCTGTAGTAGGCTCTGGTGATGGACCTGCAAGCCAAGGAGCCACAACAGTGTTAAGTTACAGCTGTCTGAATGTTTGTCCTTTAAGAAAGCAGCATTACCACCACCCTGTCTACCCTGCAGAATACAGGGCAAGAGAAGGCCATTCAGGCAATGTCTTAGAACTTCCAGCTTGTGCTCTGTAGAGATTGTCATTTAAAAGGAAAACTTATTTTGGCTTAAAGATTTCACGCTTGAGTAACTGCCCCACTGATTATGGCTCTCTTCAAAATCCCCCCCCACCACTTTTTTCCCTCATGGATTTCTTTATATCATATATATACCATGTCAGTTCTCTGGACCCCTCATCTAACCCACTGGTTTAGAAGCACTGTGACAAATCAAAGGATTCAATTGAAACCAAACACCCGCTCTCTGACAGCCACATAAAAGCAGGTCAGAGATCTGGAAAGGCTGACCATGGGGTTGTAGCTCTCCTCCATATACCCAGGGCCCTGGGATAGGGACATTCACCCATCCCTACAGCTTCTTCCTCTACACAACTGGATTAAAGTGACATTGCAGTGACAGGACACCGTTACTGTTAGTGGCACTGACCAAGAAACAGCAAAATAATACAAGAGCTTCCAAGGAGAATCTGCACTAACACTGGTCATGTTCCTGCCAAATACTGACTTTAAATAGTTGCCAAAAAGACCCTGGAACTGCAGGTGGAAAATGAAGTACACGTCCCACAGCTCTTCCGAGCCAGGCCAGCCCAAGGCAGCCAGAAGCAGCACAGGAAATCAGCAAACACGGGGCAGTGGAGCAAAGCCGAGGCCATGAGGCTAAGCAGAGCTACAGTTTAGTGACTACTACACAAGGAGCACTACTACACAAGGAGCACAAGGACTACTACACAAATGCAGCACTGCTGCATTTTTACCTTAGGACAGTCTTTTTCTGGCTATGCTAGACTGTTGGTAGGTGCTGTTTGGTCCTGTAGTGTGTGTATCTGTCAAAATTGCCCCAAGAAAGGATGAACTAGTTTTCAAGAATTGTTTCATCAACAAACATGCAATGATGGGTAAAAATTCACAGACAAAACTGAAGAAAGCCAGAAGCAGGGGAAAAAACATAGCTGGCTACATTTGGATAATTTCTCCTGTCCAACTGTTTGGCTTAGGGACAATAGTCACTCTGCACATTTGGCACTGAGGGAACTAGATCTGCCTTTTGCTATCTGGCCAGCTGCAAACAGATATTGGCACTTTGAATTCACCCCCACACTGTCACAGACATTTCTGCTTCTCCCTTGTGTTCTGTGCCATCAGCCCTGGCTCCTCCTGCCAGCAACAACAATGCCTCAGGTACTCCTGAAAGACATGATGGGATCTAAGCTGAATGCTGCTTCAAGGTAAAATTAGGTGAAGGTCTCAGTGCCTTTCCTTAAAGCCTTTTCCACAACTGTTTTCCTCACAGATCTGCAGGAGGCAAATCATATTGCCTTCATGCTGCACATCCCTCCCCAGTTCCCTTTTGAGGTTTCTGCCTTCCCTCCTCTTGCCACACACACTGATACAGAGCAGTGCAGGGACTTGCACCTAGTTTGGCCGAGTTTTAACATACAGGCAACGTCTCTGTCTGGGAACTGTCCCCTGCTCTGTACCCATGCTGGGGACCCCTCCAGCCAGGGTCCATGCCTGTTTGTTGGAGTGTTTCCCTCTCAGCCAAGGGAGAGCTGCTGGCTGCAAGGAAACAGCTCTTCTGTAGGTGGTGGGACACAGTTCCAGGGAGCGAGGGCTGCACACGCTTTTGCTTTTGCTAGCATTACACAACATCACGTTTCAGACAAGGGAATAGCAGTATCTGAGCAACAAGAGATGAGTAAAACCTGCTGGATCCCGGAAGAATTGGACCCCGCTCTTCTACAGCTCCAAAGCAGCCTCAACACTGCCCCAGGCAGCATGTTCTGGGGTCTGGTCTGGCAAAATGGAGTTGCACATATTTAACTGTAATTTAAGCCTTGACTGCACAGAAATTACTACTAATTTATGGAGAGTGAAAGAGCTCACAACAGGGGGTCAGGAAGAGCAAAACTGTAACACAGCTGCTGCTGAGGGAATGCCAAGGTGTTTTCAAAATAACAACAGTGGTTTTGTCCTCGTGGGGCAGCTGTTAAACTATGCAAAGCAGACTGGAAATGCTCAAATATGAAAATGGGGAGCTCATTCTTACAGATTTCCCTCTTAAAAAATTCCCTGTGCTAAACAAATGACAAAAAAAGTTTCAGGTTTCTGGAGAGTACCTGCTCCATTGTGCTTCTTGCCTATGACAAGTCCAAGGGGCTTTGGCTTATTCCAATAACAGCTAATTCTTGTCTCTGGCCAAGAAACATTCCTTGTAGAAGGAGCCCAAGAGTTGTCTTCATGGGGCACAATTTGTCACAGGGCTAAGAGTGATTTGAAAGGGAAAAACGCAAACCAGATTTTACTTTTTTTTTTTTTTTTTTTCACATTTCAGAGTGCACTATAAAGGCCCCTGGGTTTGCTCCAGCTTTTCACATTGGGAATTCAAGTCTGCACTTTGGCAAGAGCATTTCGAAGTTGCAGTGGGGTTTTTTTACTGTCACTGACCATTCTTGCCCCCTGCACCCTTCCTGCCTTTGCAGGCTGCTGCCCACTGCAGCAGTGCAGCTGCCCTTGCTCTGAAGGTCACCTGCTCATCATGCTGACAACCCGAGTGCCAGCCCGGGTCACCCCCAGCACCGAGGGCAAGCAGCCTCCAGGGCCCCGGGCTTCCTCATGTGCAAAAGAAAGGAAATGGAAGCCACCCGACAGCTCTTGCTCCTCACAGCAACGGCAGAACAGGGGACAGCACTCAGGTGTGTTTTTTATAGAGCTCAGCCAGAGATCCAAAGCTGGAAGCTGATGCAACTGCAAGCTAAAGCACCTCCTCTCCCAGCAGAATAAAGCACCAGCTCCTTGCCTGCAAAGCATCAAGATAGCAGAGGAAAATCCTGTCAGTGGATAAGGACCAACTACTGCACATCCTGGGCCAGACGCCAGTGCCACAGATGCGAGGGAAGGTGGTGAGAGGGGTGGGGTAGGGGAGTTTTCATCTACTGAATGAAACCAAAACATTCCTCAGGCGAGTCATTACAGCGCAGAAGTAGAAGCTCAGTGATGCTGCACAGAGATGTGGAACACAGGAAGTGATCCCAGAGGGAGCAGGATGGAGGAGTGGGTCAGGGTTAAAGACACATGAAAAATACAAGCAAACAGGAGGCCAGGAGCTGCGGGTACACTCACACGCCTTCAAAATGAGCACTGTCTGAGCAGCAGGTCTGAGCCCCTCTTTGGCTGGGGCCGAGCTGCTCCAACCAGGGCTGCTGTTTTTCCCACACAGTCCTGTGGGAAACTTGGCATGGTCTCACATGCTGCCTTTATTTTACTTCATCGAGACTTGGTTACTGTTGCTTAAACTCCCAAATTGTCTGTGCCCATGCAGCGCTCGGCGTGGCACTCTCCAGAAAGCACCTGTCATCTCTGCACAGCCACAGCCAAAGGTTTGTCCCGACCTTTCTCCGTCCTACGGAGAGCTGAGCTCTGCTGTCGCAGCAGAGCACCAAAACGCATATTCCACTGCGTTTCGCGAGCCTCAGCGCAAGTGTTCGGCTGTGAAACATCCTGGCCACTGCCTCCGCACCGGGGGGAAGCAGGCGCTTTCCCTGCCAGCCGCATCCGCTGATGCAAGGACACCTCCAGGCTGCTGAAGCGCGGACCCAGCGCTGCCTCGGGCCTCGTATCCCTCCCCAGCGGCAGCGGGGCCGCTCCTGGACATCCACACCTGCACACCCTGCACACCTGCATGCGGCCCTTTGGGGTGGACACGGGTCCCAGGGATGGGGGGAAGGGCGGGGGTCACAAAAGGTGCCAATTTGACTCTTCTTTGTCTCATTTCCACACGCGTCACCCGGCCGCGGGCCCCCCGCCCAAGCCGGGGCCGGGCCCGCAGCCCCCGGCCCCGCGCCGCGGGTCTCACCGGAACCGCTCCTGCCCGGCCGTGTCCCAGATCTGCAGCTTGATCCTCTTGCCAGGCTCGATCTCCACCAGCCTGGAGAAGAAATCCACGCCCACGGTGGGGTCGGAGATCTGGGCGAAGCGCCCCTCGGTGAAGCGGCGGATGAGGCAGGACTTGCCCACGGTGGAGTCGCCGATGACGATCAGGCGGAACTGGTACAGCCAGATCGCCTCCATCCTGCTGCCGCCGGCCCCTCAGCGCCCGCCCGCCGCCGCGCCGCCCATGCCCGGCCCGCGGGCCCGGGGGCGGCCGCGGCCGCGCCGCTCAGGCGGGGCCCATGGCGGGCGGCGCTGGCCCTGCGCGGCTGCCGCTGCCCCGTCACCACCGGCGCATCCCGCCGAGCTCCCGCCGCCTCCGCGCTGCGCCCAACGCGGGGCCGGGGGGGCGGCGGCGCAGCCGGTGCGGCCCCGGAGCCGCCGAACCGGCGCTGGAGCCCGGCCGCGAGTCTGTGTCCCCCGCTGCCGCGGAGCCCACGCTCGGCCCGCCGCTCCCCGCCGGAGCCGGAGTGCGGGATGCGAGGTGCGGGATGCGGGGTGAGGGATGCAGGGTGCGGGATGCGGGATGCAGGGTGCGGGCTGCGGGCTGCGGGCTGCAGGCGCGGCCGGCGCGGTGCCGGTGATGCAATGGCGGCCGCGCGGTACCGCACTGCCGGGAGGAGCCGCCAGCCCCGGAACGCGGCGGTGCGGGAGCCGGGCGGGGCGGGGCGGGGCGGGACCGTGCGGGGCGGCGGGGGCGGCCGGGGAGCCCTGGCCGAGGGGACCGGGGGCCGGAGGGCTCCCCGGGACCGGGGGAAGCTGTGCTGAGCCCATGGCCGGGGAGAGCTCATCTTCCTCAGCGCTTCGCCAAGGGAAAGGGGGAGTCGAGCAGGGTGCGCAACACCTTTCTCTGTTTTAAACCCGAGACTAATTTCTGGAGAGATTCAGGCTCCTCACTACTGCACTGGGGACTTCATTCCCGCTGAAATCTACCGGCGGAGCCAAGTGCTCCTGGCACTTCTGGAGAGCCTGTGCACCGCCCCAGGGTCACCTGCACCGCACCGCCCGCCTGGAAAGGGACAGTGGTAACAGCAGGCGTGTTACTCACGACACCCAGCAAGTACACATGCTCACACACACGTACGTGTCTGTATATATGTGTAGCGTGTGTATATACGATGTGTGTACAGTCTCAAAAATTAGTAATTACGGACATTAAACACCCAGCAACTTAAATACCACAAATCTTAAACCCATTTTCCCTCACTTTGCTGGAGCGGGTTCCGAGCTCGGCAGGGTGAAGCGCGGTGTTCAGGAGCCCGAGCGGCCGTGAACGTCTGACAGTGCAAGCACAGACACCTCGGACTGCCGGTCCCAGTTTTGCCCAGCCTGTCCCAAACGGAGTGTCACTGCCACGGCAGCACACAGCCACTCTCCCCTGGCTCTGTGGGATATGGCCAAGTTTGAGCACTTACTTTTAAATCTCTTGCCAGAGCAGAATTTTGATCTCTGGAAGGGAAAATTGGCATGTATTTTATTAAAAACAGTGAGTAAAATGTCTGTATTCAGTCATACACAGAAAGGAGGAATATTGACACTTTTTAAAAATTTGCTAATATGTTGGTGGGTTTTTTAAAAATAAAGATGGTTTCATTAAAAACTCCTCCTTCATGATCACTATTGAAATAAATGCACTGAGAGTGCCTGTTATATTCATTAGGTCCTCAGAAAAAGGACATTTTATATAGGCATGAGACAGTTAACCACCATGTAAATTGGACTAGGACATTAGAGAGACCATTTCAAGTCTTGAGGAATAAATGGCAAGGAACTTTTTCAATATTCTTTGAAATATAATCTATTTATTAAAAAATATCAATCCCAAAAGATCCTATTTTAACGTACCTCAGAACAGGAAAGAAAATTGATGGAGCAATCTACACAGCAACAGCAACAGCGCAACAGAAAAATATTAAACCTATAAATCCAAGTTAGTGGTACATTAACCAGTGACTCATTGCCAGCGAGGCTTTGTGGGGATCTGGTGCACTTTACTGAATGATTTCTGAGTACTCCAAGCCCATTAGCTGAAGCCCACAACCAGTTGTGGTTTCTCTGCACTGTTTTTCTCTCCTCCCCATGCGCTCGCACACACAGTTGCTCCATTCCCTTTCTTCCACAGGTCTGGCTGTGCTCAAGCAGGCACAGGGCACTCAGTAGCACCCTGTGATTTACCCACCAGCAGCATCTCCAGGAGCAGCTCAAGGCCTGCTGACAGTGGACCTTTGACAAGGAGCAGCCAGAGCTGCTGTGGCTTGCAGGGCTGTGCAGAGCTGGGGAGAGCACCAAGGTGCCCAGCAGATCCTGTCGTAGCTAGAGGAATTCCTGAAGCATCAGGCACCTGTCTTCCCCAGCAAATCAACTTGCAAGACCCCGTGGTGCAGATATTATGTTCATCTTTGAACACATGCATAAAGATGAACACCCACTGCGTGACTAGGCAGCCACGGTATTAATTAGCAGCAATGAGAAGGTAGGAGCAAATGAGATCCTGGGAGAGCCTTTGTTCTGGTACTGTTTTAGAAAATGGAGAATCTAGTGTCTGAGAGACAGTAACCTAGATTTGATGCAAAATGAGGTTTGTTGGCTGAGGTCAGGATGGCAGGTGCTGGTGAGACACCGTGAGAGTGTGTGCACTGATGGCAGCACTGGGAGCAGCCCCCGTGGGCTGATGGCAGCTCCAGACTGGGGACAGCCCTTCAGTGCTCCTTCCCGTGGCCCTGGGGGCAATTCCAGAGAGCCCCTTTCCCCTCAGAGCTGGTAGTGCTGGAGAGCTGCCTGAGAACTACCTGAGCACAGGTGAGGGCAGGGCAGATCCCAGAGCTCTCTCACCTGCTGGCAGCACGTGTGGGACTGCACAAGCAGGGTCCAATCCAGCAGCCAGCACCGCGCTGGGAAGCCAAGGGGAGCTCTCGTGTAGGCAGTGCTGGCTACAGCCTGTGCTGGGTACAGCCAAACGTGGCTGACAGCCCTGCCCAAGGGCTCTGTGCACACCTCGCTCTAGGTGACCAACATCCACACATCAGCCACTGGAGCAAGTATTTCTTATTTAGTAAATTTATTTTAAGGCATAAAAGCTGAGAAAAAAATGAGGCAAAGGCTGGAGAATTACTCTGTTGTGACCCTGTGCTCTCTGTAGTCTCTATCCCAGAGGGATTATATTCACTCCCTTTTAGTGTTAGATGATGAAGCCCTAAGCAGATACTTGGGCTTTTTGCAAGCCCTGTTCCTCAGGCTGGTGGCTGGTGATTGCTGCGCAGGAATTCCACCTTAGGCCCAGCCCCCAGCCCAGCAGTCCCTATGGCTGGGGTGTGATGATCTGGAGGCAGACAGCTCCTCTTAGGCAGGAGCTCTGCTGTGATAAACACAACAGAGAAGATGCTGGGCCATGCTCAGGGATGTCTCAGAGCCAGATACCCTCCTGGGCCTCAGCACTGCAATTCACAAAAGTACTTCACGGAATCATGGAATGTTTGGGTTGGAAGGGAACCTCAGTTCCAAACGCCTGCCATGTGCAGGGCCACCTTCCACTAGACCAGGTTGCTCAAAGGACCATCCAACCTGGCCTTGGTTGGGTTCCCTCTAAATAGATAGCATTCCCTCTAAGTAGTTTGGTATTCAGCTGTAGCTTAGCTTTTCTCTCAGACCAGTGCCCTTTACAGGGCAGCTGGAGGCTGAAGCCATCTCCAAGCCCAAAGCTGCACTACCAGGAGCAGAGTGCATCAGCACTGCACACACCATGCAATTTTAATGCCCTTTCAGTTTCCAAGGATACAAAAAACAATCAATCAGCCACAATCCCTCGCTGCGGGTCTGGAGCTCTGTGAGGCAGCCTGTGTCTGTGCCCCAGGCTGGGACAGTGCAGTGATCACAACACACTGGTGAGCTGGAGCCCCGCATCCACACGCTGTCCTCCCTGGCCCTTGCAGGTGTTATATCCCAGCCACATGCACAATGGAGCTGCTCATTGTTTCAGAGATAACCTGCACCCAACCAGAGCCCTGAGTCCCTCCACAACCACAGGCCAGAGACTAGTCTCTGAGAACAGCCACGGGCCACACACGCCAGGATGACGGGAGTGCTGAGAGCAGGGCTGGGAACCACATGGAGCAGACAATTTATTAGCTAGTTCTAAAAAACATCTCTGTTAAATTAGGCCTGTCCAGATGTGACATGGAGACAGATTACACTGTTGACAGGGATGTGATTGCACCCATGACCTGTGGCTGAGTGTGTTGCTGTAAAACCCAGGACAGAGGGAAGGTATTAAGGCGAATTAGTGTTTATTATTTATATGATGCCCACAGTTAGTCAGGGTGGTGCAGACAAGCGTAAAGTCAAGGGCACCACACAGTGCTCTGGAACTGACAGCCCAGCTGACAGCAGGCACTGGGAGCATAATTTAGGACCTTGCTGATGAGGTGACAGCCTTACAGCCTCCAGCAGCAGTAGCAGGAGGGGAGAGCAGGCAGGGCCAAGTGCCAGGAGGCACATGGTGAAGCTTCTGTTCCACCTTGGCTTTTGGCTGGGCTAAAGTACCTTTTGGAGAGGTGGAGTTCTCTGGCAGACTGGCAGCCTCTGTCCCCAGGAAACTTGTCTGTACTCCCTCCCCAAACACCCCCGTCAGCAAAATGCTTCTAGTGCACAAGGGAGTGAGCACTGCCCACCAAGGCAATTCCAGTCATGCTGGCTGGGGCTCCAGGGCTGCCGTCCTGCAGAGCTCCCACTGGTTCCCCAGTGTCACACTGGAATCCAAACAAAAGCAGTAAAGCAGACACAGGCTTGATAAAGAGAGTCCTGGCTGAGTGATGCTGGCTGTTCCATTAATGGGCCCCCATCGATATAGGAACCCATTACCTAAATGGCTCTCTTACACTAGGTGCCCAGGCTCCTTCTGTACCCAGCTGAGAGAGGCAGGAACATTTTGAGAGCTATTTATCCCACTCAGCTTGATGGGAAGAACCATCCTCCACTAGCACTTCTCTCTCCCTTGGCCGCAGAGGAGCAAAGGGCTCAGCACCGAGTAGCTTCAGACAGCTTCAATTGCCCCATCCCCTGAGCAGGAGGCTCTGCCTCCTCCCAAGGAGCTTAACAATGGCACAGAGACAGGGCTGCAAGTCCAGCCAGGATCCACGACAGTGGGAGAATGTGAGAGAGACACAAATGCAGAGAAACTTCAGAAATAACCAGAGAATCCTCTTGAGTTAGTAGCAGTGCTCCAGGGCAGTGTTAGCATTTGCTTTGCAGCCAGAGTGGACGGGGAAGATTGAACTCTCATATGGTGTGACCCACTTGGGTGGACGTGTACAGAGGATGAGGTTGTTCCACATCCCTGCAAGTGGCAGAGCCACCCTCTGGTGCCATTCAGCACCCATGACACAGCCTCTAGCCCCAACAGCAGGCACATACAAGCAAGTCAGCTGGGCTTTTTGAAGAGACATAAAACATTTGCAAAATGTTTCCCTGTGACAATAAATTAAACAGCAGCTCCTTACCATGGGAGGGCTCACTCCAGAAGCAGCTCCTGGTGTCTTATTTCAGATTACGATCACATTAAAATGGCCATGGGCTGGCTGGTCGAAAAGGGGGCCTCCCATCAAGAGATCATTGTATCTGCCTGAGCCTGCCTGAATCCTTGCACAGATCCTCCACTGGGAATATTATGTCCTTGTAGCTGTTCTTCCCAGGAAGGGAACAGGATCTGCTTAGAGCAAATAGAAGCCATTACAATCAGGATAAATTAGTAATGGTGAGTGGGAGAGAGAGAGCAGGGAAGGGACAGAGGTTATTGTGATTTTTCTTGCTATAAAGTGGGTGTCTGAGCTACTTATATTGCTAGAAAACAGCTCCCTGGCTTCCCCTCCGAGTCCAGATTTCAGACTGCTTGCTTACAGCTCAAGAGCTACTTTGGATTGTTAACAACTACTATAATGGTATTATGGGTTGTTAGATGCATGAAATCTGATTTCTGTTCCTGCTGGTATTGTCTCAAGTTTAGCAGCTGCACAGGCTGGTCTGCAGAGAAGAGGAAAACACACGTGCAGCCACTCTGTTCAGCACCTTTCCATCACAAGCTGCCATGCCTGTTAGGGGTTAGTTGTGGGGTCTTTAAGGTGCTGCAGAGGATAGGACTTGTGGCTCTGTGGTGATGTAGTTTCCATTTTGTAATATACAGGATGCCAAGTAATTCACTAAGCCCTGACAGCAGTCGTGGAAAAAAAGGAAAACTGAGCCACAGAAATGCCTTCATGCACAGGATTCCTTCCTTTCCTCCTAAAGCAACCTAAAGCAGGGCTGGTTTAGCTGGTTTGGGTCCACACCAGAGGCTGAATTGCCACAGCCCAGAGACAAGTTCAACCATAATATGATTTTACATTTTAAAAAGCAAATATCTGGCTGCTTAAGTGAACACATATTTCAGGTCACTTGCAGGGCATCGACTGTACATCAGCCCCTTTCCAGCTGGAATATTCACTGGAGCCCTCAGGCATGAACCTGGTGAGACCAGCCAACCTGGCAAGCTCAGCCACTGCTCCCATTTGTGTTTTTCCACTCCCTCCAGGATGCTGCTGCCTGCTGACAGCTTCACCCTTCATTCAGACTTTACTATCTGACATGAGGCATTTAAGCTGAGTGAATGGGAAATTATTGCAAAACAAAAAAGAACTTGGGTTGGGGCTGCCTGCAGGGCTCCGGAAGGAGACATATCCAGCTCTCCATCATTCCCATCTCTCTCTCAGAAGAAAAAGATCTCATATAAACTATTTCTAGTAATTTCTCTGTGTAATTTCTCATTTATAGTAATTTCTCTCGAGACTGATGCTCAGTTTTTGCACTTGCTTCTGAACCAACCTGTTCAGAAGCATGGGTGAAGGTGGCAAACACCCCAAAAGTGGGAATGGCCACTCTGGAGTTGCCTACTGTTGCTCAAACCTCATTTCTCCAAAGGAGCAATCTCCTGCTCAGGATAGGCCAGGAGCTGATCCTGCTGTCCCAAAACTGAGTCCTCCTGCAGCCCCACAAACTTCACCCTGGCAGAGCTGCTCCTTCTGGCAGAGCCACCAGTTCCAGGAACCTCCCAGAAATGCATCCCTCTGTGAGGCAGTGGCTGCTCCTGGTTGACCTAATGGGAAGGGATTTCTGTTTCAAGGGCTCTCCAGGAACACGTACCAAAATCTGTGCACTGATTTTGCATGGGCCTTCACAGTGAGCTTCCCAGTTTCTGCTGACAACCTCTGTGACTCAGAGGGACATCTGCTCCCAGGCATCCCCTCTAACACCTGAGGGGTGCAAAATAAGCAGGTGGAAAAGAAAAGGGATTGAGCCATGAAAAATCTTCAAGTACAAACCAGACAACTGAAACAAATAATCCAACCTGGTGCTGAGTACACTCATGCTTAGTTATCAGGATCAGAAATGTATTTATTCAGTTTTTGATAAACCAGTCTATTTGATACATTTTTTGACTTAACAAGCCTGCAAAAATGCAGCATTTTAAAATTTTAACAGAGCACATTATTACAAGGGTTTATTTAGCCAGCATTTTTTTATCTCCAAATCTCTACAGTACTTCAGTGTTTTCCCTGTCTTCATGAAGGATAAAGCTAAGCAAATATTTAGTAATGGATAATTAATTCAGCCTCTTCTTTCCATCTCTGCTGAAACATTCATCCAAGATTCAGCAATTCTTTCTTTCTGTTCTTTAGCTCGCTTCTAAACTATTGTCAATAGTTTCTGATACCTGCAATTATTCCTATTATATATTGAATGGCCATGGGCCACACATTTTATTTGCTTGATGAAGCCAAAATACTTTCTAGAATTTTGCTTTTTCTCCACTTTTTTTTAATCCTGAAGGATTTCCAATAAAAAGTTACATAAATCAGATATAAGCTGGAAGAAAGCACACTGGCTCGCAAATGCAGAAGCCTCATGGAAAGCAGCTGCCAGCTGTACTGTAGGTGCTGAGGTTTGTGTTTGATGTTAAAAGGATGGTGCCCGAGGCTCCCAGGCTGTCAGCCAGCACTCCCTGGGCTCGCTCAGTCCCTGGGGTCACTTCTGTGTCCAGCAGGAGCCCAGGGGTCACCTCAGCTCCCACTGCTGGCACCAGCAGCTTCATGTGCAGGAAAGGATAGACAAACCACCTTCACTGGCAGCACAGGGGTCACCCCTTTCATGTAGCTTTGCTTGACCCATTCTACAACTAACCAGTAAACACAGTCAGAAAACTTTCCATCTGTTTTTTCTTTTTTTTTCCACCAGTTACAACCCCACTCTTGTTGCCATCAGCACACACTTACAGGCCAGAGTCTCTGTGAGGTTCAGCATTCACAGACAACAAATGTCAGCATCATAAACCACAGGCAAACAGGCCATTAACCTTATACCCACAAGATCCTCTGCTCCTCCACAGGACACTGGCAATAAATGTGCCTTAAGTCATTTTATGATAAAGTGCTTTCAGTGCTGTAAGTGAAACAGAGAGCATAGCAAATTTTACTGCCCCAGAATCAGCTGTGTGACAAAAGTGTGTGTGGTTTGGCAATGTAATCTTTTACTCTGATAAACTATTAAATGCCAAAGAAAGCTTCTTAAGTTAATCAGGGCTTAATTTAAATAAACAAGCCAGCAAAAGATTAACAAAAAAAAATCCTCAATGGAATCTGAACACAAAAATAGTCTACAAAGTCCCATGCCAAGTTCACAGAAGTAACTCTGCTGGGATGAACTGGCCCACTGACTCCCTTTTTCTCCCCTTCCTGACACCACCAATAAAAAATCTGTTAATTTTCTGAAACACCAGCACAGCCATTTCCAGCTCCATTGATGCAACCAGCACTTTTGGCAACATTGCATGCAGTAATGCTGCATGAGGAGGAGGAGGAGGTGGGTTAGCTCCGCTGTCATGATGGAGAGGAATCAGCTGAACCCACCAGGAAGAGACCTGAGACAGAGCCCCTGGTGCTATCAACCCCTTCCCCAGGCACAGCAGAAAGTCTGTCCCCAGGAACATCCCTGTCCCTGAGGATAGGGAAGCACCCAGGAGGAAAGCAGCAGTCCCATGGGTAACTTCACTGCGAGAAGCCAGCACCACCCACTGATGGGTGTACATCAATTCCACCTCAACCACCCACCCCAGGGCTCCTCGCAGCAGGTCAGTTACACACATCTATGAATAGTCACATGTCCAGCACATGAGGTAAGGATAATATTTTTTTAAAACTCTCAGCTTGGGCCCAGTATTGTGATGTTATCCCACAGAGGCAATAAATGACCAAATCCTGGTAAAAAAAACATGTCAGGCTAGACCCCCTACAAGGTATTTTTGGGCTGATGTTACAGATGTATCAGCTCCTTCATTAGACAGTCACTGCTTAATTCTGTTGCTCTATGGACTCTCTCCTAGTGCTTTTATTACTGCATCTGGTGCATTTCCAATTATTGTCTTTTTCCAACTGCAAAACCACTTTTATTCTTTATTTTTTTCCCGTGAAAGCTGATTATATCCCAAATGTTTCCATTAAAAGAAAAAGTCTTGTTACTCTAAGTGTACATTTTTTTCCATTAATTTATTTACAACCATCTTCGCTAAGCTGAAAATTCACAGTAGGCTTGAGTTAAATAAAATCAATCCATTAAAGAAGAATATCAAAATAATCAGAGAGCCAAAATCTAAAGTGGGATAGTTAAAAAAATTATTTCTTCATGACATTTCACTTGCTCTTTGGCAAAAATGCTTCATTTTCACATAACAAAATTTAACACCTCTTTTGCTTGCTTTTTTGTTATTTAGAGCACAATGAAAAATACAAGATGACCAACTGATGACTAAAGACAAACATTCTATTTAATCACAATGTGTACATCCAAAATAGAAATTACAAAGCTGCAATTCAAAATGTATTCACAACACCACTCCACCACTGTCCATGTGCCAGATGCAAAGATTTTTTGCAAGCTACTGGCAAAAGGGAAATTCCAGCCACTGACAACTCACTAACAGGCATCAGGTGAAAGGAAGAGGAGAAGGGCAGCAGGGGGTGCAGATGCAGGAGACGCCCAGGAAACTGCAGCTCTGCACTCCCTGCACATTCACTCACTCCCCACTTACCTCTCCCACCAGCTCCCAGTATCTCCTGTGCTCCAGTGTGGTTGAGACCTTCCATCCCTGAGCCCTGATGCCAGGCTAATGTGACACTGACTCCTACCTCATTAGTTCATACTGAAATGTTTTGCACACAAGGCATTGCAAAGGTGGGATTAGGCCCATTAGCAAAGTAACCGTATTTTACATTTGGGCAAACAGTTTATATTGCACTCAAACTCTCCTTTCACAAAGAGACTTTCCTGAGGTCTCGGAGGAAGCCTGTGGGAAAGACAGGAAAACAGTCCTTGCTTGCAAAATCCCACTATCTTTAAGAGCATATCTGCACTCTTTCAGATTAAAGCAGAAAGAAATTAATATTTCAAATTCCTCATTGTCATCCTCCTCAGGTTTCTTCATTTTCTGCTGCAAATAATCCTCTTTTTCTTTAGATGTACCTTGGAATTCAATTTTCCTCACGTTAAAGAGGTGCTATCACCAGTGACAAATGCAAAGCTCTCATTCAAACTGTGCTGGTGATTTGGAGCAATTGTACACCAAGTACAAAGTGAACCCCTTGCAGGGAGTATGAATAACACCATGCTGCTGCTTCAGTACAACTACATCTCTGCATGGAAAAAAAATGGCACAAGGAATTAAAAAAAAAATGTATCCATATCTCCTTTTCCTTCTGCCAGTGTTCCAAGAGCTTACTGGAATTCAAATATACGGAATACATAAATGATTAAACAAAAAGGCAAATTAAGTTTCCTCTTGGTTAAAATCGTGTATGGCATCAGTTTGGCATCTTCCATGTCCCCCGTGAGTGGATTAGTACTGAACATTAACACCTCCAAGGTGATGCCCATTAATTGCCTTATTACCCTGACACTTGCAGCCCTGTGCATGGTCTCTTTCTCCCTGGTCCAGGGAGTTTCCTAATTTTTCTAATGATCACACTGGGCATTTCTATGGCACCAACAATGGGTTATTTCAGCTTTTTCCTCCCTGCCAGTGAGCGCAGTGGCAGCAATCCCTCGATCCATTCATTGGCAGCCAACATCATCTCCTGCCAAAAGGCCACCTCCTCCTGTGTGGAGTCCATCCAGTCCACAGAGATGCCATAGCTCAAACCTGAAAAGAACGAGAAACTTTGGGAGCTACACAAAGAGTTCCCACTCCATGCAAAAATACTCAATGGGATGTAACTGCTGCAGGCAATGTCTTAAGAGGAAAGCTGCTGACTCCCCCTCAGCAAACTGCACCCTGAGCACCTCCAGTGTTCTTGCAAATGCCCATTCTACACCAGAGTTCAGTATGAAGTCACTGCAACAGCCACAAAATGCAAGAACCCTAAACATAACCTGCCAAGGAAAGCAATATTGGGCTCAAGCCTTTTCTGCATCTTTTTGAACAGTAAGAAAGTTCTTAAAGGTTTGGTTTTCCCCTTAAAAGATTTTCTTGTGGACAAGGTGGAGTATTCATCAAAATTCTCTTGTTTCATTTCTACAGGAATCAAACATACCATAGCAGAAAAGTACATCCAATCCAATTCAACCAAATTTCTAGGTGCCAATTTTTTGTCAGTGAGAGAGAAGTCTAAATTTAGATCACAGCTAATCTTGGGTTTGGTATTTTTATGTCTTATTGTTGTTGCCCCTTCCCTCTGGAGAGTTCACAACCCACCTGGTGACATTGGAGGTGGAAAACAGAGAACATACAGGCAAATCCAACAGCCACAGTGCACCTGCAAGGCAGACCTTCCAGCTACCATGAGCTTTGTCCCCTAGGGAACACCTAGCCTTGATTGCAACATTGTGAGATCTCTCAGAGAGCACTTCAAGGATGGACAGTCACCAGGTGGTGCTGTCCTGTGTGACATTCCAGTCTATCCCTGAGTGCTCTTCCCTGGGAGGAGCACCAATATTATGTTGGTTTGTCATGCAGCCTGTTTTCCTGCAACAGTAGGAAAACTCTCTTGAGTTTTGCCAGACCTCAGATCTGATGTTGGCAGAAAATGTGGGAACAGAGCGTTGTTACCATGGTACCAGGGCCCCTCCATCCAAGACATAGTGCAGGTACCAGTTACTAAGACACCCCATTCCTGGTTTCTCTCCAACAGGAAAATACTCTGCAACTTCCCACTTTACCTTGTAGCTCAGTAAAGGAAAATACTGACCTGTCCCAAGGCCCAGCCTGATTCCTCCAAGGAAATGGTTGGTAAGTTTTTCATGATCCCACACAGTGAGTTCAACACAGGCATCCTTCAGATCCTCCGTGTGAAAGCCATCATACACAATGGTGTGATTGAAAACAGGGTTGGTGTCTCTCTTTATGACTCGGGTCTTTTGGTAGCTCTTCTTACTGGTGTCTGGAAGCACATAGCTTTTGGGAGGAGAAAACACACAGCATGAAGCACTGGACATTGACCAAGAACTTTTTCACAGCAAGGACTTTCCTACTTTGGCCACAGGTGAATAACAAGGGCAATCCTCCTCTACAATTCTCCCAGTGCAACACAAAGGCTTTCCAGTATGGAGGCATAGCTTGGTGAGCCTGAGAACAGAGTAGGAAACCCAGCCCCCTGTGGGGCCCAGAGCAGGAGCAGCACCGTGCTCAGGCACTCACCACTTCACAAAGGAGTCAACTCCAGACGGACGCAACTGCAGCAGGTCCTTGACGTCTTTGACCCAAATGTGAACTTCGCCAGAGGGAGGATTCTTGGGCCCTGCCGTTTATGAGAAGAGAAAAGCTGTCATGCCAGCTGGAGCTCCCAGAATGACAGGGCTCCTCTCCAGGGACCCGTGGGACCCACACGGTTCCCATGTGCTCACTGCCCCTCCCTGGGGATCTCAGCACTGCAGGCAGCTCCGTCACTGCTGCAGCTGCAGAGGCTCCTGACACAACCTGCCAGTGCTGTATCAGACAAGAAAAGAGATGGAACTGCTGAGCCAAACAACCTTGTGCCTGCCCCACAGTAACATAGGTTCTGTGCTGCTCCTATCACATCACAGCACCCTACAGTGCCCACAAGCTCCTAAATTGGAGGTTGTTGAGCTCTTCCTCTCTCCCCAATACCTTCCCAGTAAATCCAGATGTGGAAATCAGATGCAGATGTGGAAATAGGCTGCAGGCAGTATTGTCAAACACTGCCTTTGTGCTGATCTCTAAGGTCTTGCTCTGATGAGATTCCTCTTCAAGCAGCCCCTAAGCAGATGAGGCATTGCAAGCTGTGTGTTTGCACTTGGGCAGTAGCCCTTAATGCATGAACCACACTTACCCAGGCTTCCAGGGGGGACGTACTTTATGGACAAACTCATCACTCCTCGATGATCCACACCATTAACAGCAGAAAGGCTCTGAAATGGAAAGGGTTATGACTGACTAAATGGAGGATTGTGGAAACACAGCAAGGCAAACAGCTTTTGACTTCAGTGGAAAAGCACAAATGGACAAACTGATTTTCCATGGCTGGAGCAGCCTGCTCTTAGGGCAGGTCATTTCTCTGTGGGTTTGTTCTCAAACTCAGTCTCAGAAGCAAAAGCCTGAGGATTCAGAGTACAAGGTTGCCCTTCCAGACATGCCCAGTTGGATATAATTAAGCATCTTGGTTCTGGAAGATAAATGTCCTTTATTTGCTTAAAAGTGACTTCATATCAGACCTGTGAATCCAGAAGCAAGCAGGAAGCTGTACAGGCTTCACAAACAGTGGCACCTGAATATTTACTTCTCAAGGTACATCAGCTCCTTCACCTACTACTCTGCTGTTTTTAAGGGATGGTCTTCATGTGAGTGGAGAGAATGGCAAAGTCATGTCAAAGTTGCTGTGATTAGTGTCAGGTTGCATTTATGAAAGCGTCCCTACAGATCAGTCACCAAAACAGACCTGAGAAGGCCATTGTTCTGAGCACTGAACTGCACTATGGTGTCCAGGGGTTGTTCCCAAGTACAGTTCACGTTGTTCCGCTCCACCCAAAGACCTCAGAGGAGTCAGGAAGGACTGCTGCCACCCTCAAGGCTTCAGGGCTGGGCTAGAAAGCAGGACTGCAGCTGAGACCCACTTACCCGGGGCTTCAGCGGGTACCAGTTGAGTTTCCTGTTGCTCCAGTCCCAGCTGGCCAAGTCTACTTCAATCTCTCCCAAAAAACTGTTACGTCCCAATGGATCATTGTGCCAAACAGAGAGATTTAATTTTTGGATCAGCAATACCATTTTCTCTATTTTATACTAGAGGAAGAAAGAGACATCAGGTTGCTCAAATTTTTCTTCTGTTTCTTTCACAAACAGAAATAAACTACTCAACAGCTTGAATACGCTCTGAGACACTCTAACCCACCCCACACATGCACTACCAATGGACTGGCTTCAGTCTGAACATCTCTTTTTTTGTCCTATAGCAATATTACTACCCTGACAAAGCTTTTCTGCTGAGCACGGGGAAACCTGGCATTCCACTCATCACAGGGCAAAACCAATATTCTTTCAAGAATTATTAACACAGGCCTGGGCATTGTTAAATAATCCTCTGTGCTTTGATGAGTATGATCACATAATGCAGATCTTTCTTACCAGTCCTGTGCCTTGTGACTGCATGCCAGGGAAGGGGGGAGGACAAACAGCTCTTGCTCTGACTGCAGGACCCTATTGCATCCAAAGATCTTTGTGGTTTTGGCAGAGAAATCTTGGGTGCCACACAGATGGGTGCAGAGGAACCTTTAACATCCCTGGCCTCTCAAACCCCAGGGAAGAGCAGTGCAGTGCTGGTAGGAGGCAGGCAAAGAACCTGGCCAAGGAGGCAGGATCTTTCCAGACCTGCCTGACAGAGGTGCCTACTACAACAGAGGTTTTCAGAGTGTGTGTTTGTTCTTACCCGTAACACCTCGTTGTAAATGGGGTTCACTGTCCTCTTCTTCACTGACGTTTTCCTCTTACCCATCCTGGCTTTGTCTGGGAGCAGGTAAGTTTTAACGTACCTAGAAAACAAACTGCAGCTGGATATTGCCCCACATGGCCAAGCTCTCCAGTAAGCTGGCAGGAAGGAAGGAAGGAAGGAAGGAAGGAATCATTGCATTTAAAGAAAATAAAAATCCTCCAGAACACAGAATTCAGGAATGTAGAAATGCCAAGGCACTAAAACATCACTCACGGGTCAGATCTGCCTTTCTTCTCATCCACTACAGCCAAGTCCTTGCACTGGGACACGTGGACCTGGAACTCCCGGTTCTTCTCGTCATAGTCTAGAGCAAATTCCACAGTTCCTTGGGCATCCACACTCCCAAAATCGCCACTGTAGACACTGAGCACACTGCCACTCACCTGCCAGGGGGAAGAGCAAGGTCAGTGCCACTGAAACAGGCACAGTCTGACTCGGTTCTGGACACAGATGATAGTCTGAGAAATGCATTCACAGAGAAAAATTCTGCCTGGTGCAGTGTGTTGTTCTTGACACAGAGATGGCTCACAGCTGTGGCTGTTCTCAAGCAAGCCATGGCGGGGGAATCCCTATTAGGGTCTCACAAGGATGTGCTATCCTAGACCAGGACTTAGAAGCACTGAATGCTCAAGAAATACAGAAGTTTTTTCACTCCTGAATCCCAAAAGTTTGGGAAATGGACTCAGATATTCCTGGGGGGACCACACATGTCTCTTCCTTATGCTTACAGAACAAATAACTGATATCCTGACCCAATCTTATCACTAAGAAAGAAAGAAATTGAGAGAACTTGAACTATATTATGAGAACTTGTTATTTCAGGTAGCGATAGTCACACAATTGTCAATCCACTTACAAAACAGGCTAATAAGAACCCTATCAGACTAGAAATGTAGGAAGAACATTCTATCTTGTTGCTTACTCACAATGTGCATGGAGCAGCACAAAACAGATACAATCATGTTCTGAAGAGCCACTGCCCCACCAGAGAGCCCGTGCTTGCCCCAAAGGCATAGGAATGTGAGGTTTCTCCAGATACAAATCTGGAGCTAGGCACTCAGGACTTATTTGCTTTCCCAGAAAAAACTGCAATTTGCCCAGACAACTTGGGCTTCTTTTTTCAGGTCTTTGTCTTTCACTGATAGAAAGTCACAAAGCACAAGCAAAGCTCAGTTACAGAAAGCTGAGATAATTTTCTCTTGTACCAATCACTCATGATTCCTGACAGGGTATCATAAAAGCTGTTTACAAAGCAAATCATTAACCCTCTTGGCACTTCTCTGTGGTACTGTCATGAACATTTATCAAAAAACCTTCCTAGTAATTAACCCAATTCTTCTCTGTCTTTCCCTACTTACTTTGGTTCTGAATTTTATTATAACCTCCAAAAACCTGCTAAACATCTCCAGTCATTCCTTGGAGCTGCATTTACCATCCCATCAGGATGGTAAAACTCACCCCAGCAGAGAATCCTGAATGAGATTTTCAAGAACACTTGCATGACCTGGACTCATTTTCAGCTTCCAGATGCTCCAAATTAGGAGAAGAGCTCATGTGCCCCAAAGTTTTTAATATATTTATCTACATTCATGACCTCTCCCTACCAGCTTTGCTTCACATATATTCTGTAAATCTCAAATATACTCCTTGGAGAAATCTATAACAGTAACACAGCAAATTCAAGCACTTTTAAGCAGCTCTCTCCCCAAATACTGTCTCTAAGGAGTCTTTTAAAAACATTCAACTAAACACATCCAGCTTTTTTCAGCTTTCCTTAGAGGCTGAAGCTCCAAAACATGCTTTTGCTGTCCAACTCTGAGTTCCCTCTTATCTGCTGATAAAGGATGAGCTTACAGAGGGTACCCATCTGCAGTCCTGGACCACAAGCATGTCCCTTAATAGCTGTGTGCCTCATTTTCCCACCTAGAAACCCCTCCCCCACCTTCTGCACCACCAGGACTCAGAGCATCCACACCTGGCAGTGGGGGCCGTTGCTTATGGGGAATTTGACCAGCGATGACTCAGTAGGTCTCTATTTTGAGGGGGCACCTGGATTTAACCTGAGCAAGTAATTAATCAGCCCTGTTCCTTTAACAATGTACCCTGCAGAAACCAACAGGCTGCTCTGGAGGCCACACCATAGCAGCAGCCGAAATGCAGCGTCACTGCAGCGGACTGAGGAGCCTGTCCAGGAGCCCTGTCCAGGAGCCCTGTCCAGGAGCCGCCGCGCTCGGAACCTACCGAGGAGACCGAAGCCATGTCGGACGAGTGGCTGCCAGTGCTGGGTGTCTTCTTGTGCCTGTTCAGCTGGAAGCTGACTTCCGAGGCCGTGTCTGATTCCGTCTGCTCAGAAAATAAGAAGCATCTTTAAGCTGTGCCGAACGAGCACTCTGCAGCACTAGAGAGAAAAAGGAATTGCTCAGCAGAGTCCCGTGAAGCAGCGATCGGGTTAGGAGAGAGGAGGAGAGTGCAGGGAGCCTCCCCAGGGTATCCCCTCCAAGCAGCACTGAACGTCATCATTAACTGCCTCCAAACAGAGCTGCATGCCGCGCCTGGGCTCTGGGAAAGGGCACACAACAATGTGGCTTGACACACAGGGCAACACCCTCCAGGATGGAACAGCTGCTCTGGGCTACTGGAGGCTTTTTTCTTAAGGCATTTCTCATTTATTCATGACATAACCAAGGCATGCTCTAAAGCAAGAACTGTTGGCCTCCATGAGAAACATTTTCATGGCACCAACTGCCATTCAGGGGATGCCCTGAACACAATTTCAGCCATTTCTGGCATCAACCCACCTCAGACAACAGGAGAGGAGAGGATCTGCTCAGTTCTTTGACTCTTTCAGGTTCAAGAAATTGATGTGGCATCAAATGAGGTTTATTGTATGCTGCAGGTACAAAGAAAAGGCATCAAGATAGTTTGTCAGAATCAGGAAATTTTAAGTCACACTTTTGTTAAAGGGCACAAGGAAGAAGGAAAAGCTTGTGGAAGGCACTGGAGTACTACCTACTTGCTCTGTCTGTGTCACCTGTCATTGAAGCTGATCCTCCCCAAGACAAAAACTGCTAATTAACATCCTGGAGCTATTTTCAGCGCGTTTTCATTCACTGTGTGGGAGTGTGGAACTCCCTCTAGTGGCTCATCTAATTCCTTTATCGGCATAAGGACGTGGATGTTGCCTCCTTTGTGTAGACTGAACTTATACTAAAACCACCCAATTCTGCCTCCTTGTCAAATCATGTTCACATTTTTATCTCACAGCACAGTGCTCTGTAGAAAAGAGCACTAAAATATTTATACCCACAATTTCACCATTGCATACACCTCTCAAATACTCTGCTAGACACAGAGGTGGACAATAGCCAGATTATCTAAAAGAAAAAAAGAAATTTCCTATCAATAGAAAGATAGTTGCGGTACTATTTAAATGTCTAACGAAAACTTATTTTTTGTATCTTTATCTTCTCCCCATAACTCTCTTGAAGATGACTTTCTCCATCCCAGAAGAATTTGTTTTGGAAAGATGAACATGCATGTTCATATACACACTTGTTTGGCATTTTAGGCATGATGATACATTCTTTGGTGCTCAAAATGCTCAAGAGATTCTTGACTTACCATTCATTTGATATTTTTATTTCCAACCTTGAATAAATAATAGTATCCACAGACTATTTGCTATATTGCAAACATGAAACTGTCACTCTGTTACAGGAGGGTTTCTAGGGATGAGGTTTGGGGCTCTAGATAAGGGGAAGCTGCAATCTTGGTTGTTTTGGTGGAGACCACATCCCTGGACAGCAATTTGGGGCCTGGAGCTTTGAGCCAACATGCCCTGTGACATGTCGGGCACCACATGATGGGGCAGTGTTTGGCACGAGGTGCCACCTGGGGTGGGCACAGCCACAGGGCTGTGCAGTGGGACCTGCCAGCAAGTGGGACCAGCAAGTGGGACCTGCCAGCAAGGGGGTCCAGTGGGACCTGCCTCCCTCCCATAACCAGCCTTGGACTTCAACTCAAAGCCTCTAAGTGGCTTTACCTTTACCTTTCCTTGGGCATTGCCTTCCCATGCTTCTCATTTCAGTCCTGGCAGCTTTGGCCTCACCACTTCCCTTTGAGGCAAGCTCTTAGCTCTCTTTTTTGGTCTTGCCAGGTTTCACCCCTGGGGATTGTCATTGGCTTTCTTGGGCACAGAGGCTGCTGCTGCCTTCCCTCAGGTGCTTTCCATGGCTGCAGCTTTCTTGGGCTTCTTCAGGCAGGTTGCTGCTTCCTTGGTTGCCTTCTCCTCAGCTTCTCTGGGTTTCTCAGGAAGACTCACCATAAAACATGTCCCAGCTGGCAGCTGGGGACATCAGTCCAGCCACGGGCTGTGGTCTGGGTGAGGGGAGAGGCCTCATGAGCAGGAGTCTGTGGCACCACAGACTGACACCAGGTCTGGCGCCTCGGATCAGTCCACGGGCTGCCAGCAGATCCCACAGCCTCATGCAGGAACAGGAGAGACGGGCACGAGCTTCTTGCCAACCCTTTCAAGCACTTGTGTTTTTGCTGAAGTAACAAACCATCAATCTAGCTGTAATTTCCTGGCTCTGAATTTAATTTTAGGCAGTATAAACTCTCTAATTTGATGATGAAACAATATGTCATTTTCCTAGCCTGGTACATGCACAGAAGCATGGTGATGAAAACTGGCATAATATATTGCCTTCAGCAAATGTAAACCAAAAAGAAGAAAGAAAGATGTTACTCACTCTCTGTGGTTGTGTAAATGTTCACCATGCTCTTTGCAAGATTAATGCTATTTGCTCGGGCCAGTGCCTGAGCAGCAGGAGAATGATCCCCATCTTCCTCTGGAACACACAAAAAGCCAAATCAACATGGTAAATAAATAAACACAAATGGGCAGTGCATCAACAAGCCCGTGTGTGTGTGCCTCCCTTGGTCCCTCTGCCCAGAGCACACCGCAGTTACATTGCACAGGGCTGCTTCCCAATCATCCAGGTGCTCTGATGTCTCCCCGAGAAAGTCTCTTTACACTGTGTCAGGAAATGTAAATACTGGATTAATCCAGTCTCCAAGACAGACCAACTCTCGTGAAGAGCTTTCAAAGAAACAGAGCCATCTGTTAATACCATCCTAAAATGAATGAATTAATAAAGGAAAAGGCCCTGAGAAATACTAGAATAATCTAGTCTATAAATGGTTGGACTTAATGATCTTACATGTCTTTTACTACTCACAGTATTCCATACAGAAAATACTTGCAATGACCTGAAGTGCAACTCAGGATTTTCATAGCAATGTTATATGAGGTAGGAAATAAGCCAAGAAATGACACAATTAAAAAATAAAAATCAGAGGAGTCTGTAGAAAACCCTCTCAAACAGGTCTTACCCAGGTACATGAGGACAGAAAAATTGGAAAAAGAAGGGAAGATGCTCTCTCTTCGTAGGTCTTTGCTTGGAAGAGAGCAGAGCTGTGGGTAATCAGAGCCCAAATGTAAAGTGAGTTGCAAATAACAATAACATTTTCTCATAGTAATAGTCACTACAAGAGCCCATCAAACCCAGAGGAAGAGGCTGCTAAAATGGTGATGATATTGATATCATCATGGTTGAGAACATGGTATCAGAACCCAGAAGATCAGACTCCTTGTTCAGTCCACTTTGCTTAAAGTTTAGTATCAAAGTTCACTTGTGCATTCCAAAAAGACACAAAATGTCATTTAGGCACTGACAACCAGTGGCTATATCAAGGTACTCTAAGAGCCAGTGTATTTATTAAACACTTTGCTTCACATTTTATTTCTTCTATTTGTGTTAGACTTATCGCTACTATCACAAAGAATTCTTCCAGTCCCACATTTGAAGAAAATACAATCTTGCCAGTGAGTGAAATGAAGTGAGCTCCTGTGATGTGCTGAAGGCAATGGAGGGCTGTCCCAAGGTGAGGTGCTTGCAGGTAAGGCACAGGGGCTGGGAGTGGGAAGGAAAGCAAGGGAACATGGCACCGTCCCCTTCTGCACTCGCACTAGGCTACACAAGATTTGTTTCCAAAGCTGATTGCAGAACACATTCTACACAAGCTAACTCTGCACAAATTGCAATATAAGATAAATGGGCAGATGAAGAAAATGTGCAAAATGCAGAAGGGTTAGGGAAGAAAACCAGCCTAGGGATGGCTCTCTATCTGGATTTCACAGGGTGCAGTCACAGCCCTCAGTACCTGAGTAAACAGCTGAGTCTGTTCCCTGAACAGCTTCTCTCTCTCCAGATGGTTCAGCAGGTGTTGGCTGGTCTGAAGACTTGCATGTGTTTTCCTCAGGTAGCTCTCCATTTATTTCCATGTTGTCTTGAGTGCCCAGATCAGATCTTTCCTCTTTCTCATCATCACTTTCACCATCTGTGGGCACAGGCTCGATCAGTATCTGCACCCTGCTCGCCAGGGACCTCCCTGTGGGTTTGTGCTCTTCTGCCACGCCCAGCTCCTCCACGGGCGTCCCTGGCCCCAGCGAGCTGCCAGACACATCCTTGGTGGGCGACTGGAGTTGGATGGAAGGCGCTCGCACAGGCAGTCTGGATTTCTTGGAGCAGTGCTGCACCACCTTCTCTTCCTCTGGCATCAGCAGCTTCCCACTGCTTTCACTCAGCAAGTCATTTCTTGTAACCAGGCCCCCTTTGCTCTTGGCACACATGGATCTGGGAGTGACGGAAACTGAGCCCTTCCTTGCAGGAGTGCCATAGCTTGGCTCTTCCTCGCTAGAAGACAACGTTATCGTCCTTTTGGAGGGGCTCCTTGTTTTGGTGAAGGCACCAGGTTTTTCTTCAGCATCCTGGCCTTGCCCAGACTGCAGGGAGAGCGAGCGGCACAGCTTGAACGGCCGAGCATCTGCCTCGGCCCAGCCCGGCTCTGCCGACGAGTCTGCTCCCTTCTCCCAAAAGTCCTTCAAGCTCCTGAAGTGCTCACGGTCGAGGCCGATCTCCTCCTCCTTGTTACTCATGGATGAGATGGTGTAGTTCACTCCTGGCTTACCCGCCCGGCTGCTCTCCCCTGCCGCGGGCAGTGGTCTGGGGCTTGCCAGCGGCTCTTTCTTTGCAAGGCTGTTTTCTGCTGGCCCAGTGTGATTCACAACCTGCTCAACTCTGGGGAAGGTTCTGCTTGCTTTCTTCTTAACTGGTATTTTGCTGGGAGCATAAGTTTCTTCAGGTGGAGTTTTTGGCCCCTCTGTGGTGCCAGTGGCCCCATCAGCAGCTTCTCCTCCAGCTGCAGTGCTGAGCTGAGGCACAGCATCCTCTGAAGGCTTGGTGGGCAGTGGAAATACTCCATGACCTACAACAACAACAAATGCTCAGAGCCTGTCCCACTGCATCACATCCAATCTCCCCAGAAGGTCTGGGCTGCAATTTCTCAATGAGAAGACAGGGAATTTTCAGAAATCATCAATATATTCCTAGTTCTTTTCCATATTCAGACTCTAGAAAGCTCCCTCCATCTGAAGAAAGCCCTGAAAACCCCAGTCCTTCTCCCTGCAACAGGACACAGAAAAAATCCACTGAGCTCTAAACTGTTGCTGCGAGTTGAGGATTTGTTTGCAGGATCCCTTTCAATTTGACAGCTTCCCTACTGGCTATTTGCTATGTTCTGAAAATACACTCTACAGTCAATGCTGGAAAGAGAGGGCAAGTCCTCTTCTGGATTAAACAGCTGAAAGCCAAGCACTCAGTTCAATATGAACTGAGAGCCCAGAGAAGTTGCAGTCATCAGATTGCTTTCTGCCTTGGTCCCTGCTGCCCTGCCTGTAATTCACAAAGCATTGGCAGCCCATTCTTATATGCCAAGGTACTCTTTGTTTGCATCTTGTCTCTTGGTGTTTGATGTTGAGTAACAAAAGCACCAACAGCTCACTGAACAAAAAAACTTACCTTTTTTAGACAAATGAAAGCTGTTTGTTGCAGTCACAAATGGACTTGTTCCAGTGTCACTCTCTGAGGAAGAGACATCATGTATGCTGGATCTCTGAAAAGAAAACAAATCTTATCAGTGTATAAATACTTTCAAGACTGGAAAAATTGTATTTTATTTGCGCAGAGACACCAGGGCAGGCAGCCTGTGGAGCCCCTGTCAGTAGGAATAGATTTGGTGAAGCTCCAAGAAGTAACAAAGGTGCAGAGGCTGTGCCTGTACTACCTTGTATGATGCAGACAACTGGACAGGAAGTCTTGGCTTCAGTTTTGGCAAAATTTTCTGCTCTGTGGTTTCAAGGGTAGGTGTACTGGATCTGTGGGAGAGGAGAAATGCCTGAACAAGGACGTCTGTGGTAATGATGATGTGCCTGTTTGGGAGCTCAGGCAGTCTTCAACACCACCTCAGTTCTGCTCAGATGCAGAACTTATCAATAAAAACAATGTGTGTCAACTACTAGGTTTATTCAGACTTTCCCTTCTGGGAAGTGCCAGAAGAGCCCAAGGGCCATGCAGAAGGGAGAGACATTTCCATGCTATGGCCCAGGAAGGAACAGGCCACACCTTGCTTAATGCTGAATGAGAAAAACAAAGCTAGCTTTTCAGGATTTAACCAACCTCCTGCAAAAAAACCCACTGGGTGTTGTGCCAGCAAAGCAGGAGTACCTAGGGCCTGTTGCCTCTGGATCCTTCATTAAACAGCACCTATTAATCAGCTGCAAGAGGTTTCCAAGTGTTGACAAGGCCCATATTTAATATTTAACTGGAGCAACTGCCACCTGTGGAGAATGATTCCCCATTCTGCTGACAAAAAAAGGCAAATGAGTTGGGAACAACAATACATGAATATGTGAATATTTTAAATGCTTCTCCATAGTCCATGGATATTGAGTGAGGTCACTGACTTGCTCATTGGAGTGCTTTTAATAGATGTTTCTGCTCAGTCAGCACAACGTGAATTCCTACCAAACCTTCATGGAGAGTGCTGAGCACTGGACACAGAGGCTGGCACCAGCAGGAAATGAGCAGTTTCCTCAAACTGTTCATTTTGTTAGTGTTGCTCCACAGCAAAAATTAAACAAATAAAACCATAATTGCTTTGAAAAACTAACCAGCACATCCTGACATTAGAGACAGCTTCCATTTTACTGATCCCTTATCAAATCATGTAGGAAAAGACTTTTGTGGGATAAGCACATTAGCACTTGATTATTAGGAGTGGATTGATATTCTGACAATTCCTAGAAGAAGGACTTAAAAATATCCTATACAACTTATTACTTATACAGTCTTGGAAACTCAGTTAGAGACCAGGGTTTAATGGGTAGCATTAAATTTTCATTAGAACTAAGAGCAGCAGCCTGAGCATTACACATGCAGCAGTGTTACCTTCCCTCTCCTGCATCAGCAATGTCCTCAGGAAAGGCAGGACTTGGGGCAGCTTTGCTTTCCAGACTCGTCTGGATGTGCTTGTTGTCCTCATCTGTAATATAACAGAGACAACTGAGAAATGACATTTCATTCCACTTGTCATGTTTGGTGTGCTTTATTTGGGGTAAGAAAATGCTTTGCCCAATGAAAAGGAGTCTCACCAGCACAATCCCTGGGGGTTTAAGAGGAGAGGGTTTTCAGGGGTTCTGCCTGATCTCCCCAAGGATTGGGAGGTCCCAGGGCAGCAAAGGCACGTCCAGACCCCACAGGTCCAAGAGGACAAAGCTGCCCAATGCCTGACTTGTGCCAGGAGCTGTCACATCACTGGAAAGCTCCACAGGACACTGCCATTGACTGTCAATAAAGTTAATCTCTTCCAGGATTTAAATTCAGCCATTTCCTGTTTTGACTCAAGTCATCCGATCTTGGCAAACAAAGGAGGAGGCCAATACAGCTAATGAGGAGGTCCCTGTTATTTTTACTGGCACAAGGCCCAGCTATATCTTCTGAGCTCCCCAAGACCCCAAATTAAAAACAATAGAGGATGGTAGCTTTTCCAGCAGACTCCAGGGTATAACACTGCATTAGATATTTTGTTAGCAAATGGGTTTTCTTGCTACTGCAAAACCAAAAGGATTAAACTCTCAAACAGAGAATAAAAAGTAAGCTTAGTGTGGTCAACAAGATCTGCACATATTTATTCATGCAGCTAAGTCTGTTTTAAAGATAAAATCTACCTGTTACAGGAACTGCCAAACCCTTTTAGGATATATTTAATTAAACAATTTAATAGAAAAAGAAGTTCAGAGGATTCAGAAGTAATATTAAATAGTATAGCCTTGCTTGTTATCTGTTTGGAAAACCACATGAGGGCCAAGAGCAGGCCAGTCCTATGGTGAGGAGGCTCAAGACTCAACACTGCCTGTGTGGTGCCATCCAGCATTAGCACAGTCAGCCTCCAAGTCACAGGAATACCCAAGATTCACTCCCCCTTGCCTGTGCACTCCTATGGAGAAAAATGCTGCATTCCCAGTCCTCCTGCCCACCCAGCACCTGGCCCTGAGGAGCAGGAACAGAGCAGGCACTGCTCAGAGCTGTGTGCGTTAGGACTGCATGTCTGGCACACGGGGTGGCAGCTGGGGGTCCCGTGGTTTCCACAGCAGTGGGAAGCTAGGGAGCTGCTCCTGCGGAAAAACAAGAGTCTGGCTGTGTAGGAATGAGCTGGTTTTAGAGAGCACGATTTTGAGAGAGGGACTGTTTTGCCCATGCCAACACTGATGTGCACCAAGCATCACTGAACATCGTTTTAGGAGACAGAGCCCGAGGCATGGTTGGTGGCACGTGCAGGCCATGGCACGTGTGGGCACAGCAGGGCACCCTGAGGAGATTTATTGATACAGTGAGCCACATCCTCCTCTTCTGCCTCAGACCTGGGGGAGGGAGGTGCCAGCAGGTAGCTGTGCTGGAAGTGAAGAGCCCAAACACAGAGCTCCCACGCTTTCCCTTTGCCTGTCATGGTTGAAAAGACCTTGACAACCAAAGACTGCATTCACTTCTCATCCCTCCTGCAAAGGGCTGTGTTGTACTTGCTCTTCACTGACACTTCCCCCTCAGACAGAGCTCCTCATTCCTGGCTGGCACAGGCAACAGGAAGCCTTCACTTCCACCCATCCAAATCCCTGCCCTGAAAAATGGCTCAGCCACTGCCACAGCTACGCCTGGCTCCTATCACCAAAAACAGTTTAGTACATTATAATCCCTCAAGATAAGCAATATGCCTTTGCTAACTTTAGGATGAGACAATATAAGAAGCAAATTCCAACAGAAATCAGGAGTGGCCTGACCAGGTTAATTTGCCCATCCATGTGTTTTTATACATGTGTGTAAAATTGGCAGGCACTCCTGCTCTAACACTTTTACTCATTTCCAACCACTCAAAAAAAAAGACTCCTAGTGCCTGGGACATTCATAACTAACTGTGCATCAGGGCTCACTTGCCACAGCAGGTGGATAAAATGGTCTCTCTCGTAGGTGATTTTTAGCCCTCAAGAACTGCACATAAGTGCAAGGAGAAGTTATCATCAAATTCATCCATCTGTGCTGCTCTGCAGGCTGTAGTTTAAATACAGGGTATCTATCTGTTTTATAGATTTGTATTACTGCCCATGACTAGTGTTTTCTACTACAGTCAATACCTGTGAAAACCCTTAGGGATCCCCACAACCCTCCCTTCTGAAAGCTAAAGCCCTCCTCCAGAAAAGATCACTGGGAATTTTCCTTTGCAAGCACAAATTTCCACTCCTCCTCAGCCCACTTACCTTGCAAAGGGAATGCCAGCAATTATCTCAGTGGGGTTTTTCCATGCAGGAATTTTCTCATTTCACTCCCTAACACAGAGCTAAGTCTAAAGACTCAGATCAGGAGTTATGAACACAGATTTGACTAAATGAACATGCACCTCTTCATCACCTTGAAAGCCACCAGAGGTGAATGACTGATCTTTCCAGGGGAAGGAAAAAAGGTGTCAATATGGCAAGCAAAGGCTCTTATCTCATCTAAGGTGAATATATTACCTGCAGAACCTTGATGCACAACCACTGATGTAAAATGGCAGTGGAAAAAGTAAGAGGAAGGAATAAAGTCACATGTTATACCTGTGTTTTATCAAAATAAGTCTGAGAATACAAATAGAGGAAAAAGGGAAGAAAAAAAAAGTTGAAAAAGGAATAAAGGCTAAATCTAGACATAACTATATTTAATAACATTTGCTTCTTCCTTCTTAAAACAGCATTAGTCAAGTAATGCACGTGCAATGACTCTTGCATAATACTGCTGCATTGGTAAGGAGATGATTTTATGTATGACCTGAGACATTATCTGATATGTGCACATCAGCCCTAAAAGTTAAATATAAAACCAAGAGTACTTCAAATTCTGCTTTCCTGAAGTGGGCAGAGAGTTAAGGGGACAAGGCAAAGGGCAGACAGTCCTATTCACTGCAGGCTGGTGGTTGGGCTGCAGAGCATTTGCCTGACCTGGGGGCTGGCAGAGGGGCTGCTGAAGATCTGCCCCTCCATGCCAGGAGGGTGCAAGCACAAATGCACATCCTCCAAAAGGAGAATGTGCTCTGCAGAAAAGCCAGGCACCTCTGCCAAGATGGAAGAAGTTTTATACATTTTAGCATTCTGGAGGTATGATAAAATAGTAAATTTAATGACATCATGAATTCATAATACCAAGGATAAAAGCAACTTCATATGAAATATGATGGGCCAGTTCTGCATGAGAGGCTCCAATGAATCTGTGCTAAGTTATGAGAGCTGTCAGGAGTAGGTAAAGAGCAAAAAGAAAATGAGGCTCTCAGTGAAGTCCCTAGTCAGCATTTAGCTTTCAGAATGTGTCTAAGTAACATGGAGCAAGGAGGGGTACCCCAAATCCAGGCAATTCCTGCTACAGACACATCCTGGCCAAGGAGTTTCACCAAACAAAGGCGTGATCTAAACAACAGCTCCCCTGGCAGAAGGGGAAGCTGGGCCCAGGAATGATGGCTGAACTGAACTGCTGGAGGTGACATTTGAGTGCTGGACAGACGCCCCTCTGCCAGGGGCTGTAGCCTTTACTGCAAAAGAACAGAGCCCAGCCATGGGGCCCTTGTTAGAGACAGCGGCAGGCTTTGCTTAGAGCTGCCTGTCAGGGCCAAGGCTTCCCCGGGGCAGCAGCAGCAGCCAGTAACTCCCCGGCCATGGCTGAGGATCTGTGACTGCCCACCCTGACAAACCATCCAGGAGCTTGTGTGACACTGGGCTGCTGGCCTGCCCTCATGTTGAGGACGACGTGAATCGTCCCCAGCTCTGCTTTGCACAGGTGCTCAGCACAAAGTTCCAGCTCTAGGCTAGTTACACTTGGACTCTAAGCATGGTCCTGCTTGTTTCACACAGGGCTGATCTCTTGCCCTGCACTGACAAATGTGCTTGGATCTGTTTTACACAGCACCATGAAAGTTTATCTGCACGTCAAACAACACGCAACACATCTGCTTCCAATCAGCACACGTGGCACACAGCCTGGGCACAGACTTGGCCACAAAGCCCTTTCTACTCTGAAAAGCACTTTTTTGCCTTGGAATTATTTCCATGTAAGAAGTGATGCATGGACCCTCTCAAGTGGGCAAATACATGCCAGGAGGAGAGAGGCACCCTCTCCCTTTGCAGAAATGTGACTGACCTCACCACTCCAGAGGCCTGTGAGAGCAGCTCTTGTCTGACCACTTCAGGAACCTGGGCAGGGGGATCCATTCTACATCATCCCCGTCTCTTTTTACTTCTGTGGTAAGAAATGACACCAATGACCTCTAACAAACAGGAATTTGGGGAAAAAGAAGAAAAAAAAAAGAAAAAATAAGCTGAAGTGGGGAAAAGGCATTCACTGCACACAGCTTTTGCCTTGGTTCTCTGCCACACTAATTATTTCTTTGGGCCCTGATTTTGATAACAAGAGATGTTTTTCTGGTACTGAAAACATAGATGGAAATCCCCTTCTCAAAACACAGGGACTGGTTCTCAACAGACTGCCAGTACAGGGAGACTCCCATCCTGGACCAATTTTTTTCTGGTCCATCAATTTGTTTTCTTAAGATGCACACTAACATACTTACTTTCTAGTTTGCCCTTTTTCCTTCTAATTGATGCTCGAAGTAGATCTGGCCCTGCCAAGTCTTCCTGGAACCGCTTTGCCTTCACTTCTGAAAACCATTCCCCTGTCACAAACTTCTTCTTCTTTTCATCCGTGATGGAGCCTTGTATTCGCCTGAAAGGCAGTGCAAGCATTACACACCAAACAGATCTTCAGTGTTCCGGCTTCCCTGAGCTACCTTTGCAAAATGTCCATGGGTTCACCTGCCTGACACTATGAAGGATCCAGAGATTATTCTCTGCAATCACAAGAGCCAAACCAGCATTAAAACAGCAGCTGATTTACTCTTTATCTGAAATGGTAACGGCACCTTGTAAAAACAGGCCTTCACCTCTTCCAAATTCACAAATCCAAATCATTCACCTGGCAAGGAGATTTGTCCACTTTCTTGGCTGCCCTGAGGTTTAAGGAAGCGGTGGGGCTGTTTGTCTGTCTTGCACTTCTCCATTTTATTTGTTTATTAATCTATTTATGGCAAAACCTTTTGGACCAAATTTGCTGCAAACCACAGAAACAAATAATGATATTTAGGGAAGCCACCTGTCCCTGCAGCATTGTCCCTGGACACTGCTCCTCTCCCTGCTCCTCCTGCCATGCCTATTTTGGCACTTGCATGGTTAGCTCTCCCTCCTAAGCAGAGCTTCTCCTACTCTACCTCACTTGGGCACACCCAGAGCTGATTTTTGGCACCTAAACCTGCCAGTGCTCTGTTGCCAGCCCGTACTCTAATTCTCCTCACCATGGCTTGCTGAATTAGCTGCCTTTCAGCTGGCACAGCTCACCACAGTTCAGGGTTCCTGTGAAACCTGGGAGGCCACAGGAAGCGCCCTCCTCAGCCCAGAGTTCAGCAGGAAAAGGGGGCAAACCCCCAGATAACCCTGGAGCCTTGAAGGGTCACATTTGGCTGCCTAAAGGCCAGGAGGGAGCAGGGATAACTGGGCTCAAGCCTTTGCAGGCCATGCTGGGGATTCAACAGAAGCTCCCATCTAGACCAGGACAGCACTCTCAAGGTGCTGGACCAGAGGAAATAGTTATTTTAATCGTGCTGACAGCAGATCGAGGAAATATTTATTTTAATCGTGCTGACAGCAGATCAAGGAAATGCCATTGACTTCATTTTGCCAAGCAGGCAGGTTGTGTTGAAACCAAACATGTCTTACTGCAGGTAGCCAAGCTGACAGCAAGGGGCTCTGGGCAGGACCTAATTCACTTCACTCCCAAATCAAAGCCTCCTGTGCAACAGCCTTCAAAGAGAAGTGAAACAAAACCAAAATAATCCAAATACTCTTTTTACCAAACCTCCATTTCAGAGGAAAAAATTCACCTCATTTCAGAAAACAAACAAACAAACAAACACCAAAAGCAATAAAAACCAAACCATTTTGAAATTGTTTCAATTCAGAGGAGAGGTAAGAAGAGCATGCAGACACATACACCCAAGTCCAGGCTTCTGGCTTGCAGTTGTTTCCCCAGCTCCCACCTCCAGCAGAGGCCAGGGCACACAGGCTCCCAGGAGCCTGCAGCAAAGCTTCCTGCTCCCTTGAGCACCATTTCTGTACAGGGCTTACTCTTTTTTTGGCTCAATAGCAAATTGAAGACTCGCATCCTCAGTTGGGGTAAACTGGCACAGTGCCATCCACACCCACTGAGTTACTAATTTCTTGCCATGGAGAATTCAGTGCCAGCTCCCTGAGCCTGCTGCACACTGTCAGCCCAGATGGTCTAATGGCTGGCATTTAAAAAGCAACAGCAGCAAGAAGCAATCCTGATCAACCAGACCTGAGCTCCAGGATGGCCAGTGGCAGAGGAGTTGAACTGATCCAGAATCCCTGGCTCTGGAACAGCTCCCTGCAAACCTCTGGCAGATCATGTAGCCTCTAATCACCCCTCTCTGCATGACAGATGGTGCAGACACACCCACCTCAAAAAGAACGGGGCAACATAAAGCAGAGAAGGGGATGTAAAATCTCATTTTAAAACACACTATGGCCTTTCTGTGCTACCAGGTGAGTAGAACAAGGTAGCAGCTACTCCCCTGCTCAGACCTCTGCCACCAAGAAATCAGCATCTTCCCCCACTGAACAGGAAAGGGGTGACTGCCCTTGGCATCTCTGAGGGCTGACAACTCAAAAGGAGAGTCCCCTCCTGCAAGGAGAGGACAGCAGCAACAGAGGGATGGCTGAGAAAGACGAGGTACAATGAAAAGATCTATCAGCAAAAGGGACAGCACTGCTGCAACCTGCACCTCTCCTTGTTCACACACTCACACATGCTCCTCTCTCAAAGAAGTGAAAAAGTCTTCCCCAAGGGAAGCTCACATCCTGCTGTCACACACTCTCTCACCTGATGCGATCCCCATCCTTCTTCTTCAGCTCTGCATCTCTCTGCAGAACCTTCATCAGCTTTTCATACTCCTCCTCGGTCAGGAAGCTCAAGTCCAACATCTTCCCTACTGTCTTCTTCAGCTCTTCAGATGGCTCAAGCAGAGAGAGCAGGCACTAATCCAGCCCAGGCTGCCACAGTGCCATGGGCAGCCCCTCACAGCCCCTGGTGCTGAGCAAGACGTGGCTGCAGAGAAAGGATTCACCACAGCACGGCTCGGGTGGAACTCACCCTAGCACCTGGACTTGCACTTCCAGGCTCTTGGCTGGCACGGCTCTCTGCTCTGCATGTCTTCCCCTGCCAGGGAAACTCTCTCAGCACAATTAGGCTCCTTTGCCTTTCTTCAGGCACAGTTGCAGCGATCGGGATGCCAGCGTCAGTCACAGAGGGAAGCAGGGGAAGAGCAAGCTCCTGCCAGAGCTGCCTCAACAGGCACGAAAGCTCATCTCACCCACGGCAGCCCCAGCACCTCTGGCATGCGCTCTCCTCAACAGGGAAGTCTGCTCTGTGGAGTTCAAGCATCCCTGCAAAGAAATAGCACCGAGATGCCTTTTATGATAAGCATGACATATGGTAAGCGAATGTGTACATTGGGGGTTTTATTTGTTCTCCAGCACAAGTTCCAAAACAGGCTGCCCTACTTTCCTCCCCGTCCTAGAGCTCCTCACGTGGTATTAACCTAAGCAAGACAATGTTTTATTTTAGCCCTTTCCTACTAACAGATAAACAGTTGACTCAGCATGCTACAAACAAAATAAGCATATGAATTACCAAATTGCTTGCTTGCTTTTTACCTCCATTCTTATTATCCTCACTTCTTTATGCCCTAAATGAGACCAAGGATAAGCAGCCAACCTTTGTAAAGCAATCGGAAGATGAGAGAACAGCAACCTGGAAGCATTTCTGCTGTGTGTTATGCTGTGAAATACCAGGGGCTGCTCATTTTCTAATATGTGTGCCCTTTGCTTTATGCTGCACTGATATTTGCTACTCAAACACTACTGGTGCAGATCACTTTGTGTTTCAAAAGACAGTGAGAATGGCCAGAGGCTGCAGGGCGTGGCAGAAAGGTAAAACAAGCACTCTCTTGCCACTTTATTCCTTTTCCTCTCTCCTGGCCAACTTGAGGGCTGTAAGGCCCACTTTTGAGGGAGGAAAAGTTCTGCTCCTGTCTATGTAGGCAGTTTCTAGCTCACTCAATTTTTCTACTGTTTCCAAATCTTTCAAGTGTTTGTAGCTTTCATGATACTTTGCTATTTCTTTCAAAGGCACAGCCTTGGAAGTCAGATCATTAAAAAATAATAAATCCCATCTTTCATGGCAAACATGATCTGAAGGTCATCAGGCCCACTCCCTCACTTCAAAGCTTGTATCCCCCTTAGTCTCTAATCTGTACCTTTGAGGATACCAATCTCAGCCCTTTCAGGCCACCTATTTCAGTGCTTTGCTGTCAGCAAGAAGCTTCTTCCTATTGACACCTGATAGGTATCAGCCCATCCTGGCTGACACAGGAACTATTCCTTTGCAGCCATCCTCGCTGGGCTTGACATCTCAGCCTCCATGTTAACCAACCACAGCTCCTTGAGATCCCTCAAAGCTGGCATTTTCATAATTTTTGTCACTTCTTTGGACTTTCATCAAGTGACCCACGGAAAGGTGAGAACCAGTGCTTCAGCTGAACTTGGCTCATTTGACATAATTTCATGGACTTACCTTATTTTACAGATGATGAACTCACAAATGTTTGTGCTTTTTGTAATGGTGTAACAACGTGTTAAAAGCAAGAACAGGCATCTGACCGTAATGTTTACAAATAAATACCACAGAACACTGCAGGAAAAAGCTAACAAAAGGAACGGCATTGTCATAAAAACTCTTCCCTTTTTTGTAAAAAATTGCCAGAAGAAAGGAAACAACATTTCCCATTTCTTTAAGGCAAGAATGTCTGTGCTTGTCACACTACAATATAGCCTTTATCATGTGAGAAACTATCCACACCACTCTAAATAGTTTAAACAGAAACAATAATAAAAAAGCCCTGGTGAATCTCTACTGTTTAAACCTACATTTCATCCAGTTTGGCATGGCTCTTCCATTATTAGTTCCATCTACTCTTCTCTGGCTCTCAGGCACAATCCTACTTCTACAAAGACATTCACAGAATTTTCTGGGACAGATTTTATTTTTGAAAAGGTATCTAGGGACATATCACAGTATTTGCCTCTCAAGAACTTTTATTTATTTTTAACAAACCCCATGACATGTGGGCTGAAAGTACTTCAGAAAATATTTTCAGAGAAGACTCATATTTATTCATCAGTATGGCAGTCAATTAAAAATAAAGGCTACTTCTTGGGAAAAAGGCTACTTCTTCATAAAGAGCCTTTTTTTTTTCTTTCCCATGAAAATGTTTTCTCTTACTGAAATAGCTACATTAGAAGGAAAAGGTTAACAGAAACCAAGAGCCAACTCCTTTTGTTTTACAGAGTTAAAAATCAAACCACTTGATGCACCTGCTGTGGGAAAGCGAGCTGCTCCAGAAGACCGCTCCGCCGGAGGTGGAGGTTTTGCTGGAAGTGTCAGGAGCTGCAAAGCTGTTGACCCAGACCTGCAGGAATTAACAGGCCTGGGAAATGATCTCCATCTGCAGCATGACCACGGGGCTGTCCGTGCTCCACTGAGCCTGGGCAGCCTCTGATGGGTGCCCCATGCGTGTGGGCAGTGCAGAGGAGAGGAGAACCCCTCCACGAACCGTTCAGGTGCAGAGCATTAAGGGAGAGTGTGCTAATTGTTCACCAAGTGCAACAGATGAAGGACAAGAATGAGCTGACAGGTACAGAGCGTTATCAGGCAGGCACAGTGCTCCCTGCCAACCATCGCCCGCTCCCCCGATTGCTTCATCCCGAAGCAGGCTCACACTCCTGCTGCAGCACCACACAGCTTGGATTGGCTCTGTTACATTGCACATAATCCTCTCCCTAAGAAAGCCTTGTTAATGGACAGTTTGGACACCACAGGGGTGATGTAGTATGAACATCTAAGTCAGCAGGAAAGCCAGGACCCCGTGAGTCCCACACAGATAAAAACAATTTCTGCATGTCCTGCCCAGCCCCGGCCTTGCCATGTCTGCAAACAGCTGGGAAAGAAAACACAAAAGCCTTGCAGCTCTGTAGGGCAATGACAGGAGTCATTGCACAGTGCTGGGGCAGATTTTACCCCAGATTGAGACTTCTTCAGTGCAAGCACTTTATTTAGCTCACTGATGTAAGCTGGTTGTGGACAATCTGTGATAAGCACAAAGAAAGTTGCATTCTCCTTCCCTCTCACCAATGGGAGACCCCTCCTAGGTCAGGATTACTCTCTGGTCACAGGAGCAAAATGGAGAGTCATAAAAAAGTGAATTGTGTCCAGATAGGCAACTTCTGCCCCAGCCTATGACCCACCATGCAGAACAAATCTAGGCTGCCCTCAGGTTCTGCACCACCACAGCACCCCAACACAGGGGTCCTGACATTTCACAGCAAGGAGATGGGTAAAATTGTCAAGGCTACAGGAAAGACCACAGATCTGAACAGAGAAGCACGCTGGATGTCCAAAGGACCTTCGCTCCTCTGACTGCTTTTCTGGGGAAGAGAACATCACAAAGATCAACTCCCATGCCCAGCCCTGTTGACAAATGCTGGGTGTGGAGGAGGTGTGGAGACAAGCAGCAGCAGGATCCATCATGTGGCATAACTGGCTGCATGTCCTGCTGTGATAGCTTTTGATTTCTTGTGGCCGCCTCCCCAAGAAGCAGCCAATGCTTCAGTCTCCAGAAAAGATCTGTGCTGGTGTATGACACTGCTGTGCAGCCATCAAACACAGAGCCCAGGCGTGGCTGGAGAAGCGAGGCCTGTCCTGGCATGTGTGCATTTCATCTCCCAACAGACTGTCAGTGCCCAGTGCAGCACAGCTGTGTGCAGGCCACACACAGCTGGACTGAAGGTCCCTGTAATGCACCAGCTGATCCTCAACACGGGCTAACAGCAAACAGCCAGAGCCATCCTGTGCTCCAGCTCCCTGCAAGGTACTGGGCAGGGATGCCTTGAAACAGGAGCACTGTCCCTGCATTTCACAGTTTTTCCATTTACTTTCTTAACTCTCATTAATTTTGAGTATTTGCAATATCCTCAAAGCCCCACAGTCCCACTACATTTTAAACACAGAAGTACTTGTCCTTGATTTGTTTTGACCTGCCACTTGCTTGTTTCATTTTATATCCTCAAGTATTTTATTAGAAAACCCAGCAAGGACCAGTCTGCAATCACCTGCTCCATTTTCCAGACCTGTGTCACAGCCACAGCTCCTCTTTACAGACAAAGGAAGTTTGTTGTTTGCTCATTCCAGGTGTTACTCAGGAAGCTTCACTCATTCCTCACACCCTTCTTAGCCCCAGATCTAGTTTACTACAGAACTGCTTAGCAGTGTTCAGGTGCAAAAAGGCTCTTTCCAAAAGCTGCAACCCCCGGGATACTCACGTGTGAGACGGGTTTTGCAGTGCCAGGAGAGCTGGGGTAAGCCATGGCCAGCTGCAGCTCTGCAGCCAGGAGGGAGACAGGCAATGCCAGCCTTCCCACAGGGCACAGCAAATGGCTCTGCCAAGCCCTCGGACAGAGGAGACCTCTGATCACCTGCAGAAAAGCTAAAAGGTTACTAATAAAAAGTACCTGAAGGTACTTTGGCTGTTGTTCCAGAAGCTGTTTGGGTTTTTTTAAGTAACTCTCTTTCAGATAGTTTGATCAGATAAAAATTAAAAGCTTGCTTGGCCTGGCAGGTGTGAAACATCCCCTTTTGGAAAGGCAGATGCTGAAGGGGCTGACACCTTCCTTGTGCTGCATTTTCATTTTATTTCTGGGATGTTTAACTGAGCTGAAAACAGAACTGTAGTAATGCTCTGCGTAACTAACTCAAGCTCAGATACCCAGTACAGCTCATGCCCTTGCTGACATCTACCTACAGACACAAATTATTTGTAGGCCATCTGCAGGGCACTCCAGTCTTGGTTCTGATTTCTCAGCATGCACCTTTCCTTCAAAATGCTGCACATCTTCCTCAGCACTGGGACGTGCACAGGTTAATAATATACACCACGGGCCAAGCAGATTTCATTGACTAGACACTGAGTGGCATGTAAAGGGAAAGGAGGAATTTAGGAACTTGACAAATTGGTAACCTGACAAATTGGTAGTCAAGACCCCATTCCATCACCTAGGTGAGCATAGGACCATCCAGACCCACCTCACCCTTTAGACCTGGAGCTGCACATAGGTCCATGTAATAAAGATATGAAAACCTCTTAACACAAAGCATAACAGAGCCTGGGACAGATAATACTGATCTCACAAGCCTATCCATAGCCCAATGAAAATAGCAGCTAGCAGAAAAGTTGTTGTCCATACCTCTTTATCACACATCACGTCACAATGGAAGGAAATAACCTTCTTTTGCTTTACAATGTGTGGACACTTCCCAGTACCCTCATTAGTCAGCCCTTGCAAGGCAGATCAAAGCCAAGAGAAGCATTGTATTGAGAATGATGGATGTGGTCCTGGCACCCACAGTCATACTGCAGTTCCCAGTATGTGCTGTGGTTAACAGCACCAGAAAGATTTAGTGCCAAAACTGCCATACCTAGAGAGTCCATGATCAGCCATGTGCCTTTCTCTGTCTCAGGCTGGAAAGTCCTGCCCCACTCTTCCTCCCATCTGATTGCTTCTACAATCAGTAAAATATGCAGAGGCATTGCCATCATTATTTTACTTCTATTTTACTATTATTTTATTTTTATTATCTGGCAAAACACTGACAGCCATTATAATGTTCATTGTCATTATACTATAATTTTTAATGGATGTCCTTTTCCAGTAGAGAAAAAATAAAAAGCAAAGTAGGATGGTCTTTCTCTTTGCGAGGGATGGCCTGAAAACCAGCATTAAAATCTCCTGTCCGTGGGGCTGGGCTGTCTGCCCCTGCCTGGAGCTCGGTGCTGCAGCCACAGACGGAGCTGTGATCCCCGTCTGTGCCCTGTATTTGTGCCCAGAGCTGGCTGCAGCTGGCACTGGCCACGGTCACCAGGGCAAAGGGCAGTCCCAGCCTGGGAGGCTGCGACTGATGGGGCAGCTGCAGCTGCAGGGGCCAGGTGTGAGTCCCACTTTAGCCTGTGGCAGCTCAACTGATCCAAGTGCTCCCATTTACACACAGACAAATCCCTCAAGGTGCAAAAATACAGATGGGAAAGGTATTGCACAAGCTTACAAACACTGCTCTTAAAGAATGAAATTGCTGGGAAGTAGGACAGTGCTCCTAAGGCAGCCAAGGGCTGTCCCAGGGACAAGGCACATGGCTGAACAGCACACACCCCTACCCCAGTCTATTCTGCCTGTGGCCACACTCACACCACTAACCCTTTCTCTGTGCTCACATCCCCCTCTCATTGTAATGAAATGAATATATAAAATACCTGCCTTTTGTTTAGTTGTTGTGAAACTCCACAGCATCATGAGAGCTCTTCCAAGGTGCATTATTTTCTCCTAAATTGCAATAAACCACTTGCAGCTCTGAACTGTCTACTCTTCTGCTGCCTAAGAACAGCTGTGAACTACAAGAATATTTAATTGCTTTCTGAAAAGCTATTCCACTAAAAATGCTGTCACTGCAATGATATTTTGTCTGACTTGTCACAGAGAAATGAGAGAAAGAGGCTTACAGCTCCTACCCAAAACCCTCCTAAGCAGCTAAGTCATATACAAATGGCCTTCAGATGAGAGACAGCTGATAAGATAAAGAATAACTTCAAACAAAGCAGGCAACTGTGGTCCCCAGAGCAGTCCACATGTCCACATCTAAACACATCTGTTACCATCACACAGGAAATGTCAAGGCCGAATTCTGGCAATGCCAGGTACAAACACCAGAATTGCTCAAGCTCAACTACTCACAGACTTTACACATATTTTTCTCTATTCAGCGAGGGCTGTACATGACAGAGTGCCATTCCCACCTCAGACAGAACAATGAGCAGCTCGTGCTGCTGGTAACCCCTACTGAGGGCAGCTTTGGCACCCTGAGGGGCAGCTAGAAGAGAGCAGCTCTGACCCTAGGGATGGCTCTCCACTCCAGTGTGCATCCCAGAACAAAAAACTACTGCTCAGTTCATTCTGAGCACAGCCCTGGGTGGTTTCTCTCAGATCAAGTCATTGCTTCACATCACACTTTCCAATAATCTCCAGCATGATGGAGAATCTCTGCTGTTTGATTAAAATCTCTTCCCTCCCCTTAGGCAGCTTTAGTGAAGGATGTCCATTGATCAAGAATGGCCCTGAGATGGCACAGAGGAATTGCAGGAATTTATCAGAATAAGCAGGTCTCTAGCCCAGCCCCTCAAGAGAACCCAGCTGAAGATATTTTAGAACAACAATACAATGCTAAGCCAACAAAATGAGCACACTCCCCTATTCACTGCATGTGGGGAATGCATAACTGAGGAAATGGGTGAATTCTGCCTAATTGCACTCAGCCTCAGAAATACCTTGTCTTCCAAAGAACATCCCAGACCCAGGACATTACAGAAGGCTTAGTTAAGGATGCATAAGGATTTTTCCTCCCCTCTATATTTCTACCCAATGCAATGTAACAACCACATGAATAATTATCTCCACTGAACTCCACTCATCTCCTTCTAACAAGGAACTGCATGGGTGGAATTTGCATTACACTCAATTTACTTCCTTTTAGCCATTTTTAGTTAAATGAACCATCCTTTGGTTACCACCTAGAATAAACAAAAGACTGAGATTCTCAGTCTTAATCATTATTTCCTAGAACCAACACTGCCAAAATAAAAACACCCATCAGAGGAGAAGTCTGACTCAGACTCCTTAAGGTCAACAAGTTCTTTAATTGGTAATAAACTGATAATGCAATGCAATAGTCCAAATATTTGAGAGTTCTGTTTATTTCATAGGTGGGAACTATTTGCAGAGCTTGCAGGATGTAGTTCATTGTAATTCTGCAGATTGCCACAACACAAATAAACAAGCACAGCCACCTGGGACACCAAGAAATCCTCTAATATCCCAGTGAACAGGGGTGGCTGGATCTCCAGAGAGGATGCCAGGACCTCAGAGACTTTGCTGCTGGACCCATTCACTCCCAGCACAGACATTCCTCTCCCAAGAGCCTTGGTGGAGGCAAGAGGGAAGCCTCCCACACATCCACTAAATGCACTTGGCTTCGGGGTGGGGGCAGGGGCTTGTGCTGAGGTTTGCTCTAAATCTGCACTTATGTCCTTAAGAAAACGAGTTCTACAAGGATTTGCATTCCCTATTTATTAGTTTGTTACAACCCTTCACCCCCACAGCTTAGCTGTGAGCCAGTTTAGGGCGTCTCATGGACATCCTGCTGTGCTTCTGCCACACTGACATTTCCATCAGAGAAACATCCTGGTGTCCAGGCTTCCCTCGCAGCCAAGGGAGAACAGGCATGTTATATCGCCTTTAAAAACTCAGCTGTCCTGCTAGCAGGGTTTCTAGATGCCAGGTGGTATGATGGGTACTCCTAAAAGCATCTTCTCAGCTGTTACACTTGAAGAGGTAAGGACAACTAAATGTATGGTATCTAAAACTGAGCAGTTAACAGCTTAAAGCGAGGACACTGCAAGTAATTAGATTAATCACGTCCCTGTCCTCTTTTGTCACTCACTCATCCTCAGAACTCAGGTATTTTCAGTATAAAAAAGTGGGAGGTGGAAGATAAGTTTTGGCTGAGTTCAAACAAAGAAACTGCAGAAATGGAAGATAAAGAAAAAAGCAACCACCCATGAGAACTTCTGTCTATTATTTTTGACCCAGAAAAATATTTGCTGACCTCAACTGTGCTTTCTTCCAAACATAATTTCTCCATGTTTGCCTGCAGTGGTGACATGTCTTAAATTGCTTTCCTGACCCTGCTTGTTATGCCCCAATAATTGTGAGCTTGCAACACCTACCCTGGTCAGGAGCCCTCCAGATCAGAAGACATTTTATTCAAAAAAACCCACAATGCTAAAACCACCTTGTTTTGTAACATGGTGAAGTTAAAAATATGCAGGGCCCAATTCCTTTGTACTCCTATGCCTGCTGAGCTCAATGGCATGAGGCGTGGTGCTAAATCCCAAGGGAAAACAGTGCTGTTTGTTTAGGAAACTTTGCATACTGAGGGATCCTTCCTTCTGGTCACTGATTATTTTTAAGCCTCAGCCACGCCTGGATGATTCTGAAATACCTTCATTCCAGTTTTGAGTTAACTGTAAAACAGCAGGGTGCATGGCATCATTTGAGATATCTGGCAGGTATAATTCCCTCCAACATCCAGGAAAAGGAGTTTTAGAAACACTCTTAGGAAGTAATTGCCTGGCCTGTAGTTTCTAGTTATTGATGCCAAAACAAAGACAATCTACATCCAAAGGCTGGGGGTCATCCCACCCATGATGCCCAAGGTCCATGTCTGATCTGGAATCCACACCTTTTTCTCTTCTAATTCCCAAACATGTGCTGAGGCCTAGACTGGTCTGTTCTGGGCCTAGTTCTAGTGCAGAAATGCACCACACTAAAATTTTAACTAAAGCTGTTTTACTTTGTCACCCTGACCTACGGTGAAAGGAAACTCCAGGGGGAGTAAGCCCATTGCTGAATCTGCCACATCCCCTGCTTTTACAGACCTTGTTCCATGAGAAAACAAATTCATGGGGATTTTTTTTTTTTTTGAACTGGCCACTTTCCTTCCAGAAATAATGCAACTTTCCAATGCAAACACAGACTCAGTCATTATTTCACCTACTGCAGCCATGTATATGCTCTAGGAGCAGGGTGACCTGAGTGGGACAGGAGGCCCTGCAGCACTCATTACTTATAAGAAGGCACCTGCTTCCAGTCTGTCCCCTGCAATGCTTAGAGGTAGGTGAGAGGTGTAATTCTGTCCAGTGAAGGGTGACATCCAACACCCACAGCCATGAGGAGGCTAATGCTACTAGAGATGGGTAGTCTCAATTCACAAGGAGATTAAAAGTGAATCAGATGCTACACTAATTTCAACAGAAAACCACAGTTCTCATAGTAGGTTCTCTCTACTGGACAAAGTTGCAGTAGGTTAATTAGCTACAAGTACAGCTATAAACAGATGTGCTTAAACTAGCACAAATCTGCATGTGGACATGGCCTGTCATTTAGTTGAGCTTAACATAAAATTTTAGACAAACTCGAGTGAGAAGTCCAAACAGATTGCACTGATTTAATTAAATCACTAAAAATAAAATCAGTATCAGATGATCATCTGGTACCATTTCCTTGCACAGACAAGGTGTTTCTTCCATCTGTGCAGCTCCATGAATGCTTAGCAAATCTTGAAGGAAGGTGGAGAAAACAGACTTTTTGGATAAAAATAACAAGGTCATCTGAAGTGTTGAACAATGTAGTTTTATTTCTAGGTGCTTAAGCTGAATAAGATTGGGAGCTTTTATATGAGCAGTGACAACTCTAATTCTGCCCAAAGACACCTGTATGATGATGCTGTTGTGTAAAATGCACGTTATGCTGCAGAGGGTAAGATGCCTGCCCAGGGACACTCCACACTGGTGACTCTGCTTTGTGGTGTCAGCCCTGGGAGCTGCAGGTCTGCAAGAAGGGAACAGCTTGGGCTGAAGCTCCTCAAGCGATGGAGGCTCAGCCAAGCAGCCACCCAGAGCAGTTCCCAGCTGCATCCTCCCTGGGTGAGCTTCTAATCCCATCTGGTTTGGCTCCCCAAGAAGAACTGCACCATTAGGTTTAACTTGCAAAAAAAAAGTAACTTGGTTTTGGATCAAGTGTCACTAACAAGGCTTTATTTTTCTCAGGCTCTAACACCTGTTTACACCCCAGGACAGCCTTGTAATCCTTTCAACTCTGTTGCAAACATTTATCATTGCTTTGTTTTTCTCCCCGCAACACACACACTTCCCTGCTACATCTCTGGGCGCAGATAACAATATTGATTTAAATGCAATCAAAGTGAGCCTCATGTACAATGAACACTTTGTCCCACGTTGTGCCATACTGTGGCAAGGGCTGCCCCTTTCCCAGGGAGGGAGGCCCATTAAAGGGATACAATTTATGAGTTCAGGAGGAAAAAAACAAGTTTGCACTTCAATTACAGAATTGTGCAGGAGAGCAGAAACTTGGGTCAGCATGTGCAGTTTCTCAGATACTCTGCCAAAGGTGGAACAGGGAGAGTGGTAAGGGAAATGGGTTCAGCCCTCAGAATCAATTAACTCCTGCCTGCTGATACCCTCACAGAAGTTTCACAGGGACAGGTCAGTAGATCTCCACTGCTTGACCATGCCCTGTGGTCTGCCCAGGGGGCAGAGATGCAGGGGCCTAGAATGGTCTATAGCATCACTGGAGAGAATATGCTCCACTGCAAACTTCATTTATTTATTTATTTTTCATTTATGTGAAAATGACTCAGAAAAGACATAAGAACTGAATAGGTCATAGACCATGGGATACCATGGCTTATACACCAGCACTGATCACACTGGAGAGATGGCTGCCAAGGGAGCAGAAATTAATAAATGCTGGTTTTATTGCCATGTCAAGCATTTACAACAATCAAGCATGAACACGGAAGTAAATAAAACCAGGATGGACAGGGGAGTCTAGGAAAATACAGACAAAACAGCAGAAGTCACAGGGAAGTGACACACCACATTCCATGTTTTTACAAGTAATTTAGAATACAAAGTGAGGAAGTAATAACAAAAAGTACACTATAAATCATCAAAAGTATGCTTTATTTTCTAGAGCTTTCCTTTTTTGAAAGTATTTTATGCCAGATTTTCTCTACAGGGAAAGTTGTGGATGCCCCATCCCTGGAAGTGTCCAAGGCCAGGTTGGATGGGGTATGAGCAACTTGATCTAGAGTAAGCTGTACCTGCTCATGGCAAGGGATTGGAATGAGATGATCTTCAGACCCAACTATTCTGATTCTATGATCTCTCCTCTGAAAAGCAGCAGCTGCCTCACAAACTTAATTTTAATAGATGGGACAAAAGCCACTCTGTGACTAATTGCAAAATGCTTTGATAACGCAATTCATCAATGCAAGATAAGATTTGCTTTGATTTGAACAGCCCAAAGCCTCGGCCAGACCCACGGGAATGATGCCCCATGTCAAGGCAGGGCCCCGGCAGCCTGGTCGGCGGAACCATCCCCGAGCCGTCCCCTGCAGGGCTGGGAAAGTCACGGCCATCCCCGTGCGCTCGGCCCCGCCGGCCGCTGCGCTGCCGCTGTGCCAGGCGCCGTGCTGACCCCGAGCGCTGCCGCGGAGCACACGGGCACCTGTAGCCCGTGTCCCCACCGGCACTGCCGCCCCCGCCACGGGCACCGAGGCTGTCCCCGTGTCCTGTCCGCTCTCCTGCCCGGCAGCAGCTCCGTGCAGCTCGACCCCACACTCCCACCCGCTGCCGGGCCACGCGTGCCCAGCGCACGGTGCCCCCGAGGCCAGACCCTGCCTGGAAGGGAAGTCCGGACCCCTCTGGGGACCCGGCTGGCCCGGGGCGGGGGCAGGGGGCGAGCGGCACCTCCGCCCGCCCCAAACGCCGCCCGGCCGGCGAGCGAGGTTCGGCAGGCACCGGGGTGTCCCGGCGGCGGCTGGACCCGGGACACGGACACGGCACACGGACACGGCACACGGATCCGGACATGGAGCGCTTGCACCGAGCCCGGCCCGGGGCTGCGCTCCCGCCCCCCCGCACAGCGGGGCTGTGCCCGGCACGGCGAAGCCCCGCAGCCCTTACCTGCCCTCGGCGGCGCGGGGCGGGAGCGGGGCTGTACGTCCCCGAGCCGGGCTAACCATCCCGGGGCCGGGCTATCTGTGCCGGGGCCGGGCTATCTGTGCCGGGGCCGGGCTATCCATCCCGGGGCCGGGCTATCTGTGCCGGGGCCGGGCTATCCATCCCGGGGCCGGACTATCCATCCCGGGGCCGGACTATCCATCCCGGGGCGGGGCTATCTGTGCTGGGGCCGGGCTATCCATCCCGGGGCCGGACTATCCATCCCGGGGCGGGGCTATCCGTCCAGGGGCGGTGCTATCTATCCCGAATAGGCACTATCCATCCCGGGGCGGGGGTATCCATCCCGGGGCGGGGGTATCCATCCCGAATCGGGGTATCCATCCTGCGGCAGGGCTATCCATCCCGGGGCGGGGCTATCCATCCCGAATCGGGGCTATCCATCCCGGGGAGGGGCTATCCGTTCCGAATCGGGGCTATCCATCCCGGGGAGGGGCTATCTGTCCTGGGGCCGGGCTATCCCGGGGCGCCAGCCGGACGGAAAACCCGCAGAGAACCAGGGGCGGGGGTCAGCGGGACCTGCGAGGGGAACAGTGGGGTTGGAGGCAGCCTGCATCGGGGATCCTTTCAGTCTTGCCGAATACTGTTATAGTATATTAAGACAAAGTAATTAGTGCCACCCTTGTCTCAGTCAGGGCAGGACCCGACGTGGAAAGGCAAGGTGTTAGGAGAGCTGTAAGGTGATAGAAAAGCAGACATAAGTTATTAGGTGTTCGGAGAGGAGGTGTAAGCAGGAAGGCACCCCCAGGGCACAGAGCGGCCCCGCAGCCGCAGCAGGCAGAGCAGCCGCCCCATCTTCCCTTCAGCATGGCAAAGCTGCCTCTTCTGAAACAAAAGCTGTTCCTCTCTCCTCGGTCTGTGCCTGGGGACAGGAGGGAGGGAAGAGGGATGCTGGGGAACGAGCCTTATTCCAGTGGTCAACGCAGGCAGGTAACCAAGAGTGAACCCACCCAGTCCCTGTTCTAACCCAAACCAGAAAAATTAAAGTTCCAAACTAGGATTTAAAGGTATATTTCCAGCAATTCCAGTTTAGTTGGATTCCTACTCGCTGCTGTTTGCCGCGGTAACTCAATCTAGACCTGTGACGCTGCCCCCTCAGTGCCTCGGCGGCTCCCTCGCACCAGCGCACTGCTCCCAAGAAGACACAGTAATGGATACATTGGATAAATCTCAGATGGGGGAAAAAATCAGGAGGCTCCAGAAGACCTAGGGAATGTGCCCGCCTCGCTAATTCCCCAGGGGTAGTTTACAAAGTGCCAGTGCCACGTTAGGAGAAAAGCAGCGCGTCCCTGAAAGGATGCAGCGCCCAGGCACGGGGAGCAGCACGCTGGCTGTCCCTGCTGTCCCACCCGCTGCAGACACGGCAGCTCCCCCAGATGTCATCTTCTACAGCAGAGAAAGATGAAGCAAAACCAGTCACACTTTGTCATTACTAAGAGTTTGAATTTCTGGCTGCGGGACAGTCAATGCTTCTGCATCAAGTGGAAGCAGGAACAAGAGCTTAGTATAGGGTTTATTTCTGGCCACTCCTGCTCAATGCTAGACAAAAACGTGACTTGAGAGTGAGTAAATACAGTCACATGGGGACTTTACAGCAGCTTGTAAAATCAGTGAAGAAGTGCATTTTATTACCACAGCCTGTGCCTCCCATGCTTTTCTCACGTTTCAGTCTCTTAATATCCTCAGGAGAACAATTGGCAGAAATAACGTAAAATAGGCAGAGATGGGAAAAAAATTGGATTTACTTGCTGATTTCTATTTAGGCTTTCACAGTCCATATCCTAAAATGAACTGCTGATTCAAGTCTAAAACTTGGGCTATTAAGCTTAAAGCATCAGGAGGTCTTCTGAGTCTGAGAGGTGCTGATTGCTGCCTATGTCATTCATTATTATGACCTTTGTCTTCCCAAACAACTGCTCTGTGTACCAAAGCTCTGCTTCCTGCAAAGTGGCTGGACAGTGCCTGCTGATGGGAAGTAGAGAATAAATGTTTTGTTTTCCTTTACTTCCATGTGCATCCTTTGCTTTTGCTTTATTAAACTGCCTCTATCTTGACCCATGGGGTTTTTCCATCTTTTTTTCCTCCATCCCATCTTGTCCTGCTGAGGAAGGCAGTGATAGAGGAGCTTGGTGAGCACCTGGCATTCAACCAAGGTAAACCCACCACCAAAAGGTTTGTCCATCCATATTCCCATCACAGTGAGAATTCCCTCAAAACCCACACAACTTTTCAGAGTACAATATAGGACTCCCCTTTAGATGAGGTGCACCTCTAGTTCAGATGAACAATCCTTTTCTTATCTCACCTAAGTTGGGACCTCTGCAAGTACAGCCATAGCACAATCCATTGTTCTAAGGATTTTCTTTCTACACTGTCCTTTTTCTTAACTCAAATCCCATTAAGCCTAGAGTGTTTTCAGTATATTTAGCTGTGACTTTCAAAAGGCTGCCAAAAGATAGCTGAAAAGTATATAACAGTGTGATTAATGCTCTCAGCGTTTCTTCACAATTTGGCCTCCACTAGAGGAACTAAATGTAGAAGCATGACAAAATCAACAACAACTATTTCACTGGGTGTTTTCAATGAAATGTTTGCAACCCCAAAATTTCCTCCCCAGCTACATGACTGCAGTGCTAAAACTACTGAAAGCACCAAGGGAAGAACATGGTATCGCTGGCTGGGGCTCTATGTACAAATCATGAACGGGACAGGACTGCTGAGGAACGCGTCTCGAGCTGTTTATTTTCCAGCATCAGTCTCATTACATGGTTATGGCAGTGGGAAGATGCCAGCAGCTCACATCCCTGGCAGCAGACAAATAACTTAATGTTAGAACTTACTTTAAAAGTCTTTTGACCAATCACACAAAGCAAAAGCATATTGACAGTAATTCCATCCAACCACTATAAGCACACGTACCTTTGGTAAAAACAATGCTCGCTTATTTCAAATACAATACCTGCTTGTAAGCCTTAAGATACAATGCACAGAGCTCCATTATTAAGCTTAGAACTTCCTAATATCTCGCTAGATATACTTTTCTGTAACTTAGGGAGTTATTCTAGCCAGGCGTTAATACACAGACCATTGTTCAATTTGTCCTTACTTTTCTACTTCTTGTATAAATTTTCTGCTGACAAATCTTATGTCTACTGCTTAGCTCTAATCACAGTTCTGCTGTCTCTGAGGCCTGCCTTTTGCAGCTTTCCCAAAACCCTCTGATTTTAAGGATTCCCACAATTCCCCCTCTCAGATTCCCACACATGGTGCTTTGGATATGCCATTTTTTCTTCCCACTGTTGTATCACAAAAATATTTTACTGAGAACAAACTGCTTCTCAGTTTTGTTTGCTGGGTGTTAAAATTTTGGTTTACAGCTTGCCGGAATAAAGAAACAGATAAAATCCCCTCTCCACTAGGACAAAGGCTCCACTAGCAAGCCATAAACATAAATACAGACTCCAAAGGAAGAAATACAACCCAATAAATGTGTGTATGAGCAGGGTCCTACTTCTAAATGCAGGAACTGGGCATCTAGGACTGGATAGGAGCAGAATAACATATCTCTTTAGACACATCCTTTGCAATCCTGCTGTATGTCTTACTTGGTTAGAGATGGAAAGTCATGTAACAGCCAAAATTCAGCAAGTAAAATTCAGTACAGGTCAAGTGACACTACATGGAGGTGATCCAGTTTAAACCAGCTAAGAAGCTGGTTGGCACTGTGGCACTGTGGTTGGCATCAGTTTTTACTGATGAAAAGCTGAGCTGTTCTAATCAAAAAGGGAGGCTCTGTGTCCTTTCTGCTGTAAGGTATAAATCCCCACTGGTTGGCAGCAAGAACTATATTTTTGATACCATCTTGCTCAGCAGTGCAAGATGATTTTTTTTTCTTTAAATGTAATAGAGTTTTAAAAGAGAAAATGGCTCATGTTTCAGGGAGCTTTCTGAGAGACTTACAAATCATGTAGCCCAAGTCATGGGAAAGATGTTACTAATTGCTTACAGCAAAGCCAACAGTTTTTGTAGGGCCACGTTCATCCCAGCTAGCAGTGACAGAGTGGGATGGCAAAGTGCACACAGCCACCCATGGCTCAAGCAACACAAAGGGCTTGAGCCTGCACCAGGTACGGGGTGAGGTCCAGACTCCTCTCTGTAGTGAGAAGAGATGGTTACTAAAGGTGAGGTTTCCATGCAGAGAAGAGAAACACAGGCACCTGCAGAAAAGAAAAATCCTTCGGGAAAAAAGACCTACAGGCCTGAGACCTCCAGCCATATCTCAAGACTGGTACTAATCAGTGTTCAAAAAGGAAATGGGAGAGTTTCCACATGCATGAGATAAACCAACATGGGTTGTTTTTGTACTGTTGCAATATATTTATTTCTGGCCAGAGTGAAACCAGCACAGAAAAGGAAATATCATGCAGTTGCTCATACCACCACTGTCATTCCAGGTTTGCTGTGCTGAACTGAGGAATTAGGCTAGATACATGTCAAAAAGCATCCTGAGAAATCTGTTCTCTGGCTTCCAATAAATGCAGTAATCCAGTTTACAGCAGAAAACAACATGGAGCAGAAAGTAACTTAGCAAAGAGAGACAATTAGCAAAGCTTTACCATTTTCAGACCAAAATGTGCTGTTGATGATGAAGTGACACTGCCTAATATCCCTTCACACACTGTTCCATCCCTACCCTCTGGATGCCCTGCGTGCTCCCTTCTTGTCAGCAGGAAGCCCTGAGAGATACATGTTTCAGCTAACTGGCTTTAAAATTGCCCTGAGTTGTAAGAGAACATAAAACAGTCTCTCCTGTTGGGAACACATCCTGGCATTCCTTTAAAAAAAGCAAACAATAAATCTTCTCTCATATAGATGTTTCTTTGAAATATTAGTGAGTTTGCTGCCCCTCTTGCAGTCCAAATCACATTTAAGAAATGGATTTCTCTTTGGTTCTGACAGGATGTCCTAAGTAAAGACTACACTGCTGCACAGACCACACAAGGAAAGATAACACAGAGGCAAAGCTGTTTGCAAGATACAGAAAGAGGAGCAGATTTTTCTCTGCTTAATGAGAATATCTGCAGTTAGATTACTGAGCAAACTCCAGTGAATAAAAGTGAAGGATAAAATTACCTACAGGGGCACAGCCTTCCCCACAGCCGCTGTTTCACCACCAGCACTGCACAGCGTGTTGCATTGCATTATGAGACAGCTTGTCCCAGCAGGGTACCAGCATCCCGGAGAGCCAGGCCTATCCAGCCCACCCTCCAACCCCTAGGGTAAGCAGAGGCTGGATTTGTTCATGGATCTGTCATGTAAAATAGCAAATCTAAGCAGAAATGCTTAGAATTAGCAATACGAACCCATGCTCTGCTCCAACACAAGAGTCAGCACAGAAGTACTTCAGGTCTATTTGTCACAATCAACACTGCACATAGTCAGATTTGGAATTTCTTTTCTGAACTAAAAGTCCACATTCTCCCAGTTATTTTTGAAGTACTATAAGTAAACTCTAGTCTTGAGAGGACTGAACTGCCAGACATCAGTGTGGGAACTCTACTCAAATGGGTTTCAAAACTGCTTTTGAAGGACAAAATGCATTTGGTATCTAGTGCCTTAACAAGCAGTCAAAGCAGAAAGGACAATTCTTAAGAATAATTCTTTAAAAAGGAAAAGGGAACCTTAGTTTGAAGATGATTTCTCATTATGAAATACCAGAACATTTTTCCCTGACCCCTTAGAACAGGTACCTCTTCCTTTCTCCCTGGTTCCATCCATCCAAGCAAGGCTGAAACACCCAAGCACATTCCTGTCTCAAAAGGGTCCAAGGAGGTTTTAAGCTACTAATGTATATAAAGCTTTTGTATTGCAAAAAAGGCCATCAAAATAGGATTAATATGCCAGGACTCTGCCAGACTTTTATATTATTAAAACATGCCTAGCTGCATTATGCTGATATTTACTTAGAGGAAGTATTGCTTTGCTGTATTTGACCTGAGGGACTACGGAACAAGATGAGTGTGGCTTACAGGAATAAGACCACAAAAATAGAATTTTCTAAGGAAACAGGAAAGATTTGCTGATGTTCTTTGGAAGTACAAATTAAGCTGCTACTTGAGGGATAACACATAAAAGGTATTTAAAGACTGTCACATGGATTTGTGCTCAATCACAACAAATAAAGTCCTTTTTAATTGTCAAGAGCCAGCCCCTGTATTGAACTCCCACACCATTTGATTATCTGTTTGTTCAGTTCATGTCCTAAAACAGGAAACATTTGCAAAAAATGCAAGCACCCTATGAATGTCATTTGAACTGCAAGAGATTATATTTTCAAATAAACTTATTTCTAGAACTTAGCAACTGTCAGCTATATTATTGTTGTGATTATGATTATGATTATTATTATTAATAATAATAATAATACAGTGTTGAAGTAGAAATATCAGGAAGAGGCATTGCCCTAATTGGCTTGAAAGTCCAAACTTCAAAAAGCTGCTATTAGTTTTTAATCCTTTATAATGATGATGTATTCAAGGTCTCTGTGTGCTTCAGTAGGGTTGTACTTTTTTTAAAATAAAAATTATGTAAGCCATTTATTTGCCTTCTGATTTTTGCTCTTTAAGTGTACACTTGGAACTATTTTAAGATTTTTTTTCCTTGCAATCCACAGGATAGAAGCAGCCTTTCCTTAGTGAAAGAGCAAATGAAATGGACCTTTCATGTCATTATTCACCACCACCATGCCCAGAGGTAGAAAGGTAAGGGAAACCATTAATTATTGCATGGGTCATGATAAATTTGACAGTCCTGGTGCACCTTAGGTCAGTGTCTCCCATCTATGACATATTTTAATGATGAAACACAGAGGCTAAACAGCAGCTTTCTGCAGCAATATGCTCAGTGGTGCCATCCTCTTGGCCAGGCTCAGCCCTGCTCCCACAGCTGTGTGCTCCAGTGCTGCAGGAATCTCACTGACACCACGGGACTCAAATCAAGGCTGCAAAGGATCCTTTGGAAGGTCAGGGGCTTCCTGTCCCAGGAAGACACTCTAATTACATGTAATTACTGCTAGAAGGTACAACCACTCTAATCTATCTGCTACAGGTCAGTTGTCATTTGGGGTGTGATCTGGCTCCCAAAATCACAGTGAACAAAACCAGCTTTTTCTAGCTATGCACAGGCAGCGACCGTGACGGATGCCAACCAGAACGGTCCCAGCTGGGTAGGTGACGTTAACCTGCAAAATGAAAAGGGGCAAAACGAAAAGCTGATGCTAATTAAATACCAGTCACATCAGTGGTGCTGAGAGATAAGTTCCTGAACTGGGTTTTAATCTGTTCTTTCTTTCTGGGGGCTGTCTGCTTATAGAATTGGAAGCTTTTCAGCATTTCATACAGGCTCCAAGAACATATCACTTATTGAACATTATAGAAAAGGCCACCCAGTAGGAGTTTTACATCATCTCTGGCACAGAATCAGTACACAGTGTTTGGGAAGGAAAAGAACAAAGATCCCAACAGCATTTCTGATAATTTTACAAAGCCATTTCATTCTTTGAGAAAGCCTGTACAAGCCTATGGCTTTTTGCCTTTCCCTTGTGAGAGTGGGAGTTACAGGGTAGTTTATAGACCGAGATGGATGCAGAGAGAGGGATGTTCTGTGGGTGCAGGAGGAGCCGGGCCGGCGAGGGGAGGCTGCTGCAGCACGGGGGTGCCGCTGGTACGGAGTTCATTGAGAGGCACTGCCTGGGGCTCCTCAGCACCGCCCGGGGCTGTCCAGCACCGCCCGGGCTCTGCAGCACCGCCCGGGGCTCCTCAGCACCGCCCGGGGCTCCTCAGCACCGCCCGGGGCTGTCCAGCACCGCCCGGCTCTGCAGCACCGCCCGGGGCTCTCCAGCACCGCCCGGGGCTGTCCAGCACCGCCCGGGGACTCTCCAGCACCGCCCGGGGCTCCTCAGCACCGCCCGGGGCTCCTCAGCACCGCCCGGGGCTCTCCAGCACCGCCCGGGGCTCCTCAGCACCGCCCGGGGCTCTCCAGCACCGCCCGGGCTCCTCAGCACCGCCCGGGCTCTGCAGCACCGCCCGGGCTCTGCAGCACCGCCCGGGCTCCTCAGCACCGCCCGGTACTCCTCAGCACCGCCCGGGGCTCTCCAGCACCGCCCGGGGACTCCTCAGCACCGCCCGGGGCTGTCCAGCACCGCCCGGCTCTGCAGCACCGCCCGGGGCTCTCCAGCACCGCCCGGGGCTGTCCAGCACCGCCCGGGGCTCCTCAGCACCGCCCGGGGCTGTCCAGCACCGCCCGGGGCTCCTCAGCACCGCCCGGTACTCTCCAGCACCGCCCGGGGCTCTCCAGCACCGCCCGGGGCTCCTCAGCACCGCCCGGGGCTCCTCAGCACCGCCCGGGGCTGTCCAGCACCGCCCGGGCTCCTCAGCACCGCCCGGGGCTCTCCAGCACCGCCCGGGGCTCCTCAGCACCGCCCGGGGACTCTCCAGCACCGCCCGGGGCTCTCCAGCACCGCCCGGGGCTGTCCAGCACCGCCCGGGGCTCCTCAGCACCGCCCGGGGCTCTCCAGCACCGCCCGGGGCTCCTCAGCACCGCCCGGGGCTGTCCAGCACCGCCCGGGGCTCTCCAGCACCGCCCGGGGCTCCTCAGCACCGCCCGGGGCTCTCCAGCACCGCCCGGGGCTCTCCAGCACCGCCCGGGGCTCCTCAGCACCGCCCGGGGCTCTCCAGCACCGCCCGGGGCTCTCCAGCACCGCCCGGGGACTCCTCAGCACCGCCCGGGGCTCTCCAGCACCGCCTGCCTGGCACGGGCACACCCGGCCGTGACACGGACCGGGGACACGGCCACACGCGGATGTGCAGGACACGGAGCCGGGCTGCGGGACACGGATGTGCGCAGTGTGCCACCGCCACCGCCACCGGCCGGGGCTTCGCCACCGGCACAGGTTTGCACAGCTGCGAACCCCTGGTGCCGCGGGGGAAGGCGTGACAGGGATGTAACTGTGCCGGGCTGGGCTGCCCCACGGCTTTCAGTAGCTCGTTTGAATCAAATTGCCGTGTACAACTGGATTAGACAGTTGTTTTTCAAAGGTTACACCCTACACACTATTAAGAGTCATATGTTTTTCAGATGACTTCATCTGAAATCATCTGAGCTATTGCTTTCCCGGCTGCTCCCACGATGTACAAGTTGCTAACAATTTCATTTTCCTTTACTTCCCTACACTTTGCAAACTCAGTGCCCACTTGATCACTGAAGGATAACAAGTGCTTCCGAAGAATTTGAACAGCAGCGTGTAACAAAGCAGTCGGGCTACAGGATCTGAGTCCCAATCAACTGAAGAATAATTTTGGTTGCCTGTCACAATTAAGTCAGAGGCAAGACAAAACAAGTACTTAGCTTTATCTCCTGGTCTCCTACACTGTTTTGTATTCAGAATTGCTGATCCTCTGCTCCACAACTTCATCATATCATCGTGTTGCCATAGTGTAATGAAAATAATTAAGTCTAATGAGATTATTAGCAAAGCAGGGAAGGAAGCATCTTCTTATTCTTCCTGGGAATTAAAGCCAGGTAAACAAGTAACCTTCTGGGAAGCTCCTGGGAATCAAAAGGAAAGGTCTCATGAAGCCAGGCACCAAGGAAGTAGCTGCTCTTGGTCCATTTCATGTTACCTTGTTCACCTTAACACGATGCAGCATTTCCAGCACTGCCCATCTTCTGGGAACCCAGAGTTTCCCAAGGAAAATTCCCCATCATACACCACCTCCAGGAGCCAGTGCCAGAGCAGTCTGGGAAGCTGGCTGCCAGCAGGCAGAGCCAGGCTCCAGCTGCCACCAGGGACCCCATGGCATTTCTGCTGGGAGAAGGGCAGCTGGGGCAAAACCAGCTGTACAACCATTAATGAGTAACTAATGGCATATACAAATATTATTCTGCCTCCCCAAGAAAAGGGCCACTCAGTCCCACTAAATTCAGGCTCCTTCAGAGGGCAGCTGAGTTGCAGAGCCTGGATGCAGAAACAGCTTCTCAGTTCCCTCCAGGGGCCAGTTATGTGAATTAAAATGAAAGGGATTCACAGCCAGGTCAAACTCAGGCAGGCATAGCAATGCTCAGACACAGAGGCTGCTTTGGTCTCTCTGCTAAAGTGGAGTGTGCCAAAAGCAAAGAGATTTGGAGCAATACATGGAGTAGGGAGCAGCTGAGGTCAGTACTGAGTCCAAGAATTTCCTTAAAACAGTGAGAATCTAAAAACAGGCTATTTTTTTTAAATAAAGAATGAGGTCACCTTGTAGTCGTTTGACAGCATGAACTGTTGTGTTTGAAAGCACAAACACATCCTTTTAACATCAATGCACCTGAACCCTCCAATTCAGAGAAAGCAGGAGCAGATGGAAAACCTAGAGTTCAGCCCAGTTGCATTAATTTTATGCCAGGTTTTAATAGGGCAGAGTAATCCTAAAATTACATTATCATACCTGTTAAGGCAAGCAGTCACCATATAAATTATGCAGTTCCACGCACTCTTAAGTTGAAAGCATTTTTTATTTTAGACAAGGACAACAAATGCTGCCAAACTGAAGGAACAAAACCACTTAATAGTTTCAAAAACTGTTAATCTAGGAAAATGCAAATAACGATTAGAAAAAAGACCTTTCCTCTGATAAGGATGATAGTTTAATCCCCAGATCCTCTGTGTGAATTTTCCTTATTTTTCTTTTTTTTTTTTTTTTTTTTTTTTTGTTGTCTTTGTTTGCTTGTTGTTTTGCTTTTGTTTTGTGCTTTTGTTCGTTTGCTTTTATTTGATTAGCTGCAATTGTGAAACTACATGACAATGAGAAAGGTCAAAACAAAAAAGATATAAGGAGAGTTAATGATATGCAAGGAAAAGTTTATACAGTCAATGAAAATCCAAGGGAACAGCAATGGTACAAAGGCAGAACCATTTTACTGTGATTTACCACGGAGGGGAGAGCTTGCTTTGGCTTTGACACTTGAGCCACAGAACAGAAGTGGATTCTCTGATGGTGGCACTTTATGTTAGAAAGTCATTCTTTATCCTGCATCCATCCAGGCACTGTGAAGCTCAGCTGCCCTGCACACCAGGTGTTTAAATTCACCGTGTATATTAACACCACAACAGCTGCAGAGCCATCCCCTGCCTCTGCAACAAAACTCCCTCCAGCACCCCCATCGTCCTGGTCCAGCACAATCCAAGGCAGCCTAATCCCAGATTATGTGAATGCTCCACCAGCATCCCCAGGAGGTCTGGGGCAACATCATGAACAGCTATTTCTCTGCTTTTCATTTTTTCCTCAGGTCAGAAGGTAGGGAAGACCAGAGGAGTGTTCCTGTCAACCTAAAAAGCCTCAGCCAGATCCACAAATGTGTCCAGATGCTTACATTCACATCAATTTCACATGGAACTCGGTGACTAAATACATGCTGCTGTGGGTACAGGTGTCACAGTTCTATTGCAAGGTGTTGAACACAAACAAATCCTTTTGACTGCAGCAGGCTTCAGTTTCCCAAAGCAATACAGGATAAGAAAACTTCCTCCATGGTCTGTGTCTGCCAGAGAGGCTGGATCTCCTCCCCACCCTCCCCGCCTGTGTGGAGGCCAGAGCAGTGCACGGGCAGGCAGAGGCACTGGGAGCATCCTCCGTGGCAGGACAGGAGCAGTGGGTGGGTGCTTCACCTCACTTCAGTGCTCATTGGTCTTTCCTTTTCCCCCCAGAAAGAGGAAAGTTTTTTGGACAAGGATTTTGCTTTAGGAAACTCTGGCTTTTGAATGGCTAAAAGGAAACTAGATCTTCTTTCTGAAGTGAGAAAAGGGACAATATTAAAAAAAGACCTCTGGACCCTTTACAAGGAAATGGAATTGTGCTTTTTGATAATAAACTGTGCTCATTCTGGGGACTGAATTCAGAGGGTTAGGCATATTTCTGACCAAGTTACTTTGAAGTGACAAGCCATGTGCTCTCCTCAGAAGAGTGTATATTTTTGTTGCCTTACAGACTTTCACTCTTTGCAAGATTAAAAAATAACAGTGAGTTTATTAATTAGCTTTTAGGCTGCAAACACTCCACAAAAGCTTATAAATATTTTTTAAACCACAAACAAGGCTGTGCAATAAGCAAGCAAACTGTACTGTGCATTTGAAAAACAACCTAATGATGGATTTAGAAGCTTAAAGCAACTCTTTCACTGCACTTGTTGGAATCTTTAACTACACACTTCATCCTCAGCCATCAGCTGTGATACTGAACTAGAGAGCTTTATAAATCACTGGGTCAGACTGGGTTTAGTGTTGTCACACAATTACAGATTTAGCTTATTTCAGGAAGACAGCAGCTGGAACACTTTGGAGCTTTGTCAAGCAAAACATGGAATTCTACAGGAAGTTTTTTAATTAGGTTTCAGGCCAACAGAAGCAACTCCTAAATATCCTGGCAGTGCTTTGTTTGGATGATGCTGCCTTGCTTGGGGTTTGCCTCTGGGCTTCATTTTTTAATGACTGATAGTTCTATTTAGAGAGTGAATACATGGGAGCTGCTTGAAAGGGAACATTTTTGAATACATTTCAGTGTACACAGGCTTGACTCACAAAGTCTTAACACACAGCTCCTGGTAGTGGCCCCTTCCATTTTATCTCAAGATAGGAGCCTTTTCTCCACCCAGAGCAAAGTGACTGCTGTACTCTGGGCTGTTCTCTCCTCTTAGCTGAGCACTGTAAGTAAGAGCTTCTTTTTCCCACTGTAATTTAAAACATCAAGGCAAAGCAGATTTTGTTTTCTGTGTTCAGTTCCCCTGAAGAGGCAGTGCTGTTCTCCAGGAGCAATGGGTTAGAAGCAAAGTCAGCAGCTGACAGGTGCTATCTATTACCTTCACAGGAGAGTAACCCTGGAGAGCCTGCAGGAATAGTGCTGGGGAACCTCTGGTTTGAGTGGAATGAGCCACAGGTGGGTAATAGTCAAACATAAACACTCCTGCTGTTCAGAATCCTCTGTAAAACAGGGTAATGGTCGTAATCTTTTGCTATGAGCTATACCCATTCTGTAACTGGTAATCTCAGCCCTTCATCTCAAGATTAAAGGGCCACATGTTGATATAGAATTTGTGTTCTTGGCTCCTGTTCTCTGGTCAAACTGAGCATTTCACCCTCCAGGAATGTAGTTCTGTCATTTTTTAAATTGGCAAAAAGTGAATGTAACAAAGCAAAAATACATATTAGCTGTGGGAGCTTTAAATGCCAGGGAAATGACTTTGGTGTTGATAGATGAGAGGGAATTAGAGGACACACAGATACTGTGGTAAAAATACAGGATCATGCAGGTGCTGACTTACTCAGCAGGGTGGCACTGGTTTTTTGCATCTTCTTGAAAATTGCTGTCTTTTGCAAAGGATCAAGACTCTGTGAGCTACCAGTCAGACTCCTGGGTATTATGGAGCTGCCACAGGCAATCACTGAAATGTGTCTGTAGGTTGTCTCATGTTCAGACCATTTGCACTCATCCATGGTTAAATGACTAGAAATCAGCAGCAGCTCCCATTTTAGGCTTTGGGGAAAGCCAGTGAGAACTTCCCATGAGTGCCTGTGATCCCTCCACACTTCCTCAGTGAAGGTGAATCTAAATGCTTTTCAACTTTTGGAAGAAATCTGAATTAGAATTTCAATCTTTCAATGTACATATTCCTTTTTGGACTCTGGGTCCCCTGTGATTCTTGGACAAGACATTTAACAGTTGCAAGACTTGCCCTTCCTATATATTAAAGACAGGCACTGCCCACTCTCTGGGAATGCTGTGTAAAGTGCTGACAGTCAGAACCAAGGAGAAGACATCTCCAAAACTTTTGGAGAGATCTCATATAAAAATATCACCAAACCCTGCCATCTGCCCAGAGATTATTCAGGCATCTGCCATGCACAGAAATATCTGGCAGAATAAAATAGTGCATAAACCTGATCCCAACAGTAATTGATACAACCAGCAACCTGACTTCTTTGCTGAAGAATCTGCTACCATATCACATGAGAGATGAGGGAGAGCCTGGTCATTCCTTTTCCCTCCAACCTCACATGGCCAGATGCTGAACCCCACCTTCCAAAAGGGCTTCCCATGGGATCATCATGCATGAATTAGTCCCATGTTTTCATCAAGCACAGAAAAAGTCCCTGTCCATGTTACCTGCCTTGGTCCCAGGTGCAGGCACACATGTACAAGGCAATGCTGCCCTCTGCTCTGCCTTCAGGCACTCACTCCCCGTGGCTGTGTACCAGAGGCAGCTACTCCCATTGCAGCTCAGGGCTCTGAATCAGCCTCAGTCAAACAACATGGAGCACAAGAAGCAAATCTGGCTCTTGCAGGAAGCTGAACAAACTGTGTAAGACACATGTTTTGAATTGAAAATGTACTGACAATGTATTATCTACACATGCCCGTTTTTAAGAGGAAATTACAGAATTAACAGGAAATAAAGATTATTCATATTAGGTCTGACCCCAACACTAGTAATCAGGTTGACTGCTAAAGAGCTCCACAAATACTTTTCTTGTACTCAGCGGAAGTACTTAGGTAGGCAAATACTGCAGGGCCTGGCAAAAGTGGGAGAATTTGGGCTTCTCTGATTCAAAGGTTTATTATTAACAAAACCCTCGGTTGCTCAGACCCCACGGAATGGTTTCAAGTGAACAGTCACACCACTAGTCGGAGAAAGGCACACATGAGATAAAGGAGAATGAAACAGCTCACTGACGTGTTGATACACAGCTGATAAGGAAAACAAAAAACCGACTTCAAAAATTAAACCAGTTCCGTTTCAGTCGAAGCCAGAAGCAGCATCTGGTCTCTTTTCTCTCCCAGCATCAAGAAGGTGTGTGCAACAATGCTGAAGATATTTCCAATTCTAGCCATCCTTGCAGGTAAGAATAACAAACAGATCAAAATAGCGCTGGAACAAAGGAGCCTGTGGAAGTAAGAGAGCAGGTGAACCTGACTAGCAAACTAGGAGAACTTTTGAGATTAATTACTTCAGGATGGAATAAAAAATTATGGCTATACTGCCAGACCATCCTCTGAAAATCCACAAGCTGACCTCTGCCTGGTTTTGAGCTCTTTGCTCAAGAACAATATTTTGGCTTTGGTAGATTAATGCTTTGCTCTGATGTCAGGAAGAGGCAAAGAGCTCTTGTATGGAGCATTCAGGTCTTTCAAGTCTTTCAAAGTCAGGTTTTTCCATATTTGACTTTTGTCTCCCCTTGATAATAGGGCTGGAAAATGATGCCTCAGTCCCTCAACCACCAAAAAATTTTGGGGGGGATGCTTAACTTTAAGCTTGTAAAGAATTTTTTAATTAAATTAGGACATAATACTTCGTGGAATCCAGGAATTTTATTTTAATTTTATTTTTAATTTATTTTTAATTTATTTTTAAATTTCCAGGTATAGTAAAAACTATGTATTAGTCATATTTCAAGGGCATTTCATTGTGCCAAGCTATACTTTGAATATATACTGAAGCAGTGATTTTAATGCTCCATGGAGATAAACAGCCCCTGTATCCACTACAGAAAATGAAAGTTCATTTCCACATCTTTTCCAGATAGAATTATCTGATTTGGGTGCTATAGAAATATTTGAAGTAGCTACTCCCGGAGTTTCAGTGTTCTAACTCTCACACACATATAAACCCAACAGATTTTTACCTTAGATATGAAAAGTAGCTCAGAAGTGGTATCATATATAATTTTCAAAGCAATGTCCTCTAATTTGAAAGTTCTGGATTTAAGACTAGCAATGTGCCCATGTTGGTGGGCACTACTGACTGGGGGTTTCTGTCGTGGCTCAGAAAAGATCAGCAAACTTGGATTTATTTCATGAGTGTTAAAAACTGCAAAGGACTTCAGTGAAAGTGGGAGATCCCTAATTCACTGCAATGACTTTCTCTGTGGGAAGGAAACAGTCTCACTATAATATTGATGAGTAAAGAAGTGGATCAGCCATTTTTAACAAGTTATGGTCCTGTTCACACAAGCTGTTTTCACTGTGTTATTTCTTATTTGTGCACTTTAAAAAATTTAAACCAAAAGGCCTGTATGTAGAAAAAGGGATTAGGGGTTGGAAGCCATAAATGAAAAGTGAAACTGCCATTAACATTCATGGTGAGGAAACAGGCTCTGTGGGGCCAGTTCACTCTGCTGTCAGACAAAAGATCCATGTTGCAATTAGCATTGGTTTAAACAGCCTTTTTACTTGAGTAAAGATTATTTCAATTAAATGTATTTCTTCAAAATATAGTTTTATGGAAACTAGAATGCTTTGTGGAGTAATTTTTGTTAAAATTAATTTCTTCTGGAAAAGCTTTTAACAGTCAGACTCTGTGGCACTCCTGACTCTAAAACCAGAGAATGATAAAGTAAATATGTGGAGCAGATGACTGGAAAATGGATGTTTTCAGCAGAATAACATTGTGTTGAAAGAGAGTACCTTTAATCCCGCAAAGAGCAGAAAATAAATACACATCAACTGTGTTGGGAAATTATCATCCTCTGGCCAACACTAATTCTTAAAGCTGAGAACAGTGAACTGAGATACCTAAAATAATATGGCACAGCTTTTCTATTAGATCTCAGTAAGGACTAAGCTGCTGTGAACTCACAAGAAAAGCAGAACTGGCAGCCAGTCCTGGGATCCCCTCTTTCCCTAAGGCAGGTTTGACACATTTAGGTCAGTCTCCAGCCATTCCTGTGACACTATATTATATGTCTTCACATATAATAGAAATTTTCTTGTAGTTTAAACCCATTAATTTTCATCCTAGCCACCATCAACATGGAAAGTATATTATTCCTTTCCTCCTTGCAGTGAGCTTTTATTGTTGAAGCCATCAAACAAGGAAAACAGCTCAGATAGGTTTGTATACTGTATTAACTCATGAATTTACAATATTAAATAGTTTAAAAATACAAAATAGATAGTTTCTTTCTATAAACAATATTTTCTCACACAAGGCTGTTAATTTCAGCAAAATACTCTTTCGTATTACTGCAGATTCTGCTTAAACTCTCAAAAGCAGCACCCCTACATAAGATGCACAGATCCTGCACTGAGAAAAATATTTTACATCTTTGTCTCAATCATTAATATATGCAATAAACCCACAAGAAAATTATTATAACATGAAATTCTCACCTTGCCTATTTTGCACAGAAAGCTCCGAAATGTTTAATACTTTCCATCCCATTCAAAAGAAATACATTCTCAGTCTGAACCTTTAGACATTAGCTTTCAAACGGGACTCAATGACCTACCAAAACCCTGAAATTCAGACTTATTTTTCTGACAGCTCTATCTTTGCTGTCATGTGTCATCATGGCTAGTAATTCACAGAGGATAGAAGCAGATAAATAGTGTAAGGTGGTGCTTGATTCCTTTCATTACTGTGATTGTGTAGTCAAGACTGATCAGAGTCTTGGGAAGGGCTCACAAGTTGTGTTTGCTCCCTTTGTGCTCTGAGCACAACAGAAAGGGCTGCTCGAGTTATCAACGAGCTCCCTACAACCCACACAGTAAAAGCACTTCCAAAAAGTTTCATTTGATTTTTCCAATGTAATAGCATTGGGAAAAAAACAGCTTCTGGAGGTAAACACTTAGAAACCTAAACTAAAGCAAAGTAATTAGCAAAAGAAAAGCAGAGAAAAGCTGCTGGTCCAGCCTGAGGGATCCAACAGTGCTACCGAGTCCCAGTCAGAACATAAGGGTGTATGAAGTGAGAATACTGTAGGTGATGATGCTCCACAGAGAAGGAGATCAGATATCTTAAAAATTACTGCAAAAAAACCAAAAAGGACAGGAAAGATGTAAGAGAGGGGTAGACACAGCTGTGAATGAGAGTGCAAGCACAGGAGAGCACTGTGGGTGCAGAAGAAAGGTTCACTTTAACCACAGACTCTTAGTGAGAAGAAGAGTATCAGCCAATGAGAACAAGTATGGGTTTAGGAACTCTGCTTTTTAAGAATATTATTTTTTGTAAGAGCATGAGTATTCTGGGGGATTTATTTGCTTGCTAGCTTTTACTCAGCTTGTTATCTCTGAAATTTCCACACAAAGCCCAAGGGAAACTGTACTGAAAAGGAGAACAGCCAGATACATCCTACATTTTCTTCAATAACCCAGAGTAATAATTCCTGCACAGCTCCCAGGGCCAGCCCCAGCTGATCTCTCCTCTCCACACTTCCTGCCCACAGGCCACACCAGTGGGGTCGTGGTGACTGTCCCTGAGAAGACAGTGAATGTCACGACAGGTGGAAATGCAACCCTCCTCTGCACATACACCACTAATGGACTCCTGGGAAATTTCTTTATTCAGTGGAGTTTTTACAGTGCCAAAGAGACCCAGCTGCACACCGTAAGACATTTCTTTATTATTACTGTGAAATTGTATTTGAGATATCCTTAAGTCCTCAAAGAGTCTTGTTATGTTTGATGGGGTTATCCTTACTACAAACCCGGTAATGTTGGGGTTCCTACCCTAGAGATTAAGGACTGGGGTGCAGTGACATTTAGGGGCAGAAGAACAAATTATCTAGGCTCCTAGTTCCCACTGACATGCCTGAATACCTTCACAAACTGATGAAAAAGTACAGAAATGATTAATGTGCTCAAACAACTTGCTATGTCACACAGGAAGTGTGAAGCAAAGACCAGGTGTCTAAAAATCACACAAGTGCTGCAGCTCCTGGACCAGCTCCCTTTTCTCTTGTCTGGCAGATATTTCCTGCTATTGTGAAAGCTGCTTTCCTGGTGAGACGCCCTTGCCTATGACAATGTGCTGTTCCCCATTTAAGGGTCAAATGAGAGCTCCTTGACTCAGGCACTGCAGTTGCCTTTTGGCAGCTCAGTAGAAGGTGCTGTGCCTAACAGTGGACTGTGAGCACAAAGTGAGCAGCAAGTGTTGGCAGCACTTTGCAGAAAGTTGTCATAGCAGGAAATTTACCACAGCAAACTTGCATTAGTATTTCCCAGCATCCCATGGCCATCACTGTGGAAAGAGAACAATTACAGGTCAAGAGCAAATGGTCCCCGCCCTTCCCAAGACCCCAAAAGGCTGCAGAGCCAAACAATATCATACTCTGGGGGATAATGAGACTGTGTTGTAGGCTGGAGTGTCAGCATGGGTGGCGTTGGGAAGGACACCAATACCAGGCAGTGACTTGGTCTAAGCCTGAGCCTCTCATGTGGCTGTAAAGACCTTGCAGAGCAGCCTGGTCTGCCTGGAAGGGGTCAGGGATGGGATATATATCTGCCTATATGTACTCACACTTCTGCCCAAACTTCAAGAACTATCTGTTAATCTTATGTTTTGGTGGGGAAATGAACCCATGAATTTCATTCCCAGCATAACACACAAGTTATGAGCCCCCATCAGCTCAGTCCTGACAGGTGGTGAGCAGTCAGCAACACATTCCTTTATAAGAAGAAATCCTAATTAGAAATGTTGATGAATCCTTGAAGACAACTGAGATTCCTTTTCCATGTCCTGGTATCAGGCTTCTGCTTGTGGGACAATCATTTCCCATTGTTTTTATCCTTTTGCCAACATTTTTTTTCTGGAATTTCAATCCTCCTGCCTGGTGTTACAGCTGAGAGTTGATGTAGAGATTTGTGAGTGTCACAGTCCACACTCAGGATATTTTTGTCCTGTTCATTATTATTTCCTAATAATATTTCAGTAGGAGGCTTGCCATTGCTGATACAGGTGCACCTTCCATTTGGTTTATCAATTACTGCAGAATTAGCCTGTAATTTGCAGAATGTACAGGTTGTAATATATTTGGCATTGAAAAGCAGTAGCCAAAGTGTAAGAAATGGCAATTTAACCTAAGACAGAACTGCTCACTCACCTGCAGTATATCACAGCCACAGATAAAGCCTGTATCAGTGCTAAGTACAAACCCTGGGCCCATCCCAAATTCTGACTCCAGCTGAATGCTACACTGATGTAGGCACACCTTGCCTGATTGTGTAGTTGAGTAGTTGTTACTCATTGTTTGCTTTCCTCAAGTTAAAAATCATTTATTAAATGAAGAATTATTCCTGAAAGGGTGGTAGCTACAGGTTTCCTAAATTGTATATAGTACAATATATTATAATTTTGATCCAGTATATCTTAAATTATAATTGCTTGTTCAGGTGGGCAGTACTGACATAGGATCAAGCTCATCTTCTCCAGGTTTGGTTAGAGTCTTTCTGTTCTACTTGCATCAAATTTTCCATATTGCAACACACTAAATGCCATACATTTTTCTGGTCACAATCAAGAGAAATAAGTAGATTGCAGTTATAAGTATTTTAAAGGGAGAACCACACAGTTTCAAGAGATCCAGGAGGGGAAAACCATTTGTAAACTGTGGCTAATGATAAGAAAAATACCCCCTGAAAATTACAATCATAAAATACTGTGGGTAGTTCAGAATACACTCAACAAGACCTAACCCATGCAAGACTACCAGATGTCAGGGAAACTTAATGGATCAATCCCTCCAGTGCTCCCTCCTGGCTTCTGCAGCTCTCACTGCTAGCACAGGGAAAGCTGTGCCTATAAGGTCCATGAGAAACTCTGCTGGGAAAAATTGCAGCTGGATTCCCCCATCTGAAAGTAATTTCACAGCAAATTCACACATTTGTAATGGCTGCGTTTGTGATGGGTGATTTGCATTTTCATTACATAAAGTCAGTTCAATCTGGAAAGGCCATGGGTTAGTGCTAATCCCCTTCTTGAACACCAAGGCACAGTCTCCTCTCCCTGCAGCTCCAGTTCTCCTGGGCTGGCAGGCTCAGTGAGGCTCAGAGGGTTCCCTGTGCTCCCTGGAACCTGCTGCTGTCCCTGGAGGGTGCAGGACTGGGGCACTGCTCTTTTTAAAATGCTTTAAGCAATGTTTAATTCAGTCTTGTATAACTTGACCCTGTATCCTTTTGCCACCACCTGGCAATTCCTTACCATTTTGAACCTATTCACAATAAAATAAATGGTGCTAATGCAGACACTGGGAAGAAAGGCTTGTGATTGCTTGTGGAAAATATGGTTTAAGAAATCACACAACACAGCTGAACATAAAGTTGGATTTTCACCCTCCCTCTGATTGAGGCTGGTATTTCTATTGCAGGCTGATGACTATTCTGAATTTCAGAAAGGATTGGAAGCCTGAAAGCCCACATGTTTTTCTCCCACAAGTTTAAACAAAAAAGATAATCTCTCTACAAACCTGGCTCTGCCCTGGTGGTGTGGCACATTGCTGAATCAAGTTTCACATTTTGTTCCAAGTAGGGAACATATGCATGAAAATGGAGGAGGTTGCCAGCTTTGGCTTTCATTGTTTAGGTAAAACAATACTAATATGCAATTCAAAAATATATTTAATATGCTGGTAAGATGACAAACCCAACTATATTGGAAAGACTGGCATCATATCTTACTGAATACCAGAACAATAGTTTGAATTGTATCTGGAATAAAATTCTTTAATTTTATGAGATATTTAGATTCTTCTAACAGATCCATAACAAAGTACCAAACGCTTTCTTATAAATAGCATATATTTGCCCTGAAAATTTTGTTGAAAATTCTGGCTCTACTAAACATATGCCATTTTTTCAGCAACTAATTGGATAACATTTTCAAATTCCATTCTTGATTTTTAGAAAATTCTGCCAAATATTTTGAAGACAGGAGACTTAGAAGTTTTGTAAAAAATTACAGAAAATACATCTTCTTCCACCTACTAAGTTTTAAAATAATCCTGACGTCTTACTGAATGCTAGATGTCTTGATGACCATGTTATTCACACGGGCACTATACTCAATAAGATTAAACAGAGGAGATATTCTCTATAACAAATACGTGTGGAAAAAAATATTGATTTTAATAAATGTTTATTTAAACAATTGATAACATGGCCCTTTCTCTCTACAATGGCAACAAATAACAGAGCAAGCTGTAAACATTATATACATTTATAAATGTTATATATAATTAAGACATTTATACCATTAAGAAGCTTTTGGCTTTAAGCATTAATGAATGGGAGAGTTAAATTACTAGATTTTAGGACATAACATATAAAAAGCAGAGGCCACAGAGGCCCTTTACTTTACACTGCCACTTACAGTACAGATTTTGCAGTGTTTTGAGATCCATAAGCTGAGGTACAGTCCTGGCTGGAGTGAAATCAGTAAGGCCAGGATCAGAACTAGTGCCAGGGTTAATTTAATGTAATGTAAGTATTCAGCAGCAGATTTTACCTTGCCTCAGGGCACGCTGTGCTTTCATTACTTTGCAGCCTGCTACTGATGCAGATCTGCCTCCCAGCACAGCCTTGTGAGGTTGGTTTTGTCTTTCGCTGTCTGTTGTGGTGTTTTCCTGCCCTGTCCTGCCTTGGCCACCCTCCCTAGGGCTGCCACGGCTCCCACCATGGCAGTTACACCCTGGGCAAGGAGGAGACACCACAGCCAGGCTGCCCACAGGCAGCACAGTGAAAAGGGAGCAAGCAAACACAGCCAGGTGTTCACAGCACTCTTTTGAAGACAGCACAGCTTTAGTGGGTGAATATAAACTTTTTTTTCCTAATTGAGCCTAACTCTGCTCTTTTCCTGAGAAGTTTCTCTAGTAGAAGTAATTTCCCTCACTTGAACTTAATAATGTAAGTATAAAATCATGGAAAATAGGATGCCATACATATTTTTACCTTTTACTTTTTGCCATTTAGCCCTTAGCAACATGCCCTTTAATGCTGAATTTAAGTTTTAAATAAAAACTCCCAGCCAGGGATCTTGAGAACTTTCCAGCACTGAGCGATCTCTGTTTTACATCTCAACAAACTGAGGCTAACACTACTCTGCTCACCCAGGGTACATCACAGCCTGGCCTGGTTCACAAGGTAAAGTCTCAGCTCCTGCTAAGACCTACATCTGTGCTTCATTTCATGCTCTGAGTCACTCAGCCGGCCCCAGTGTAAAGCACCTAAGTAAATGTTTGAAAGCTGAAGCCTGTTGACTCTTCACAGGCGCAGCTGCAGCTTTGCAAAGCTAAATACAAGTTCTGAACCTAACCTGGGCCACACCTTGAGCCTCCAGCCCAGGCCACCCACAGCTAAAGTCAATGAAATGATCAGGGACACTACCTGGCTAACCAAGGTGTGCCCAGGGCAGGATTCTTGATTGAAATTTTAAATTCATTATATGAGTAAAGGTCATGGATGCCTGTTACTTTTAGGCAAAACAGAATTATTGATAAACTTCTTATGAAAATCTTCTCCAAAAAAAAAACGAGCTTGTGGCACATTGGTCATCAACAGGGGACAAGGAGAGGAAGCCCAAAAGAGGAAAGAGGCAAGCAGAGTGACCTGAGCACAGATGTGTCAGTTCTTTCCACCCTAACACCCCAAATTCAGATTGTCAGTAGTCCCAACAGCAGCACAGCTCTGCTGCCCAGCACAAAGCAAGGCACAGCTGTGGCCACTGGGCTACCCCAGGTGAGAGCCAGAGGCCAGCCAGCTCTGTATGTGGGGGGTTTCCATATTACCTTCTGAAAGAACAAATAAATTCCCCTCCATGTAGTCTGAGCAGTTCAGGGAACGCCTCCACACACTTTCAGCCACAAGACACCTGAGATCCTGTGCTGCAGAGGCTGTCAGTGCTGCAGGGGACACCAGCCTGGGAGCAGAGCCGTCCATTCCAGCCCAGAGAAAGATGAGCCTGTGTGCAGCACCCCCTGAGGAAAACTTCCTGGAAAGGGCTTCTCTCATCCATAAGCATTTCTTTTTGCCTAGAGCTGATTTTTTAAAACTGAGTTTTATCTAGCACTTAGATGACAGAGCAGGCACTGGAAGGAACAGCTTCATGGGAAGCAGAGGCAACACCTCCAAAGCAGAGGAATGGAGCTGCTGTTGTCATGTCACGGCTGCTGGAGTGACTCTGGATGTCAGTGGGACTATAGGGGACTGCCTGTGGTTATCACAAAGGGAAGTGCAGACAAGAAGGAAATAATCAGGTTGTAACTGGGGTGTTTGGAGCAAACATTAGACTTTAATCTCAGTTTGCCTAACTTTAGGTAGAATTTAGGAATAAGCTTGTTTCATCTTGTGGTTGACGAGGCCTGAGATACTTTCTGCACAAAACACTGAACGTGAGGCACCCTGCCCTCGTGATCAGCATGGATGGTAGGTGGGGAGCTGTGTGAGAAATGACTCTTTGATTTTGGGGGAACATTTAAAGTCTCATTTAACTCTCAGATCAGCACATTTTTGCTCAAATACAGCATTCCCCGTGTCATGGTATTCTGAGTATGGATGAAAAGTCAGTCAGTCTTTGTCAAAAGACGGTGTATGTGACAGATGCACGGGGAAGATGTAGCTGGAGATACAAGGTAAGAAAACAATCCCCATAATCTTAAGGAGGAAACAGCTAAATAGCTTCTACTAGATTTATGATACTGTGAAACCTGTATTCATATTCTGTATTGAAATATCAAAACCAGCACATGACTGAAATAAGTTGAATCTGATGCATTATCCAGAATTTTTAACTCACCCTATTTTTTATTGCATTTTTCTCTGTCAAAATTATTTTGGATGTAGCTGTTATGTTGGGGTTTTCCCCCCCGCCACCTATTCTAGGTGGCTGAACTTGCACTTTCAGGAATATTCTACCCAAAGGGTATCTGAAGGGTGTGTGCACCCACAAGGAGCCTCTGGGCTGAATGTGAGCAAGACTGGACAGCCCGAACTTGGGGCTACATATTTACATGGAAAAAAAAAAATCATCCTGGATCTCCTTTCTAGAATATAAAACCACTTTGAGATGTGATGGATACTGAGGACACTGAGCTGAACCAGCTTCCTCTCAGCTATCAGCTCAGCGTTCCAGCCATAACCCATTCCAAACTCTCTGACTGCAGCATGGTTCCTATCTCACCATGAGGTACAGGGTACAGCCAGTATAAACTGACATCTAATAATAACTGCTGAAGAGCAGTTACACCAAATGCACTAAGAAAACACATTTGTTCTTGATGGGAATTATTCATAAACAGTTCAGCCACAAGAATGATACTGTGAGAACATGAAAGAGCTGCTGCTTCAATGTATTTGCATCAGTTAAAGCTGCTGAATGATTAATCCTCTAAAGGCTTCTGACTCCCTTTCTTCTTCTACCAATGCACTATTGTGACAAGACACTTCTTGTCATTGTTAATATCTTCAATTCCCAGTGCAAAAAGCCCAGTAAGGGATATTCCTCTAATATCCCTGCTATCTTCTGGCAGATTAGAGTTTTGACAAAAATGTGTGAAAAGAAGCTGTGGATGAAATAAGGGATTTAGGCCCACACTCAGTCATGTGACATGTGTCAAAGAAACCAACACATGTGAGAACATTTGCTTTCTTAGCTAGCTGAGTTCAGAATCTGAGCTTTGGGCCTTCATTAACACTCTGACTGTGTGGCATTTGTTCTCTCATTAGATGGTAAGATGCTTAAGGAAGTGATGAGCATTTTTTCTCCTTGTTGTTATTTTATAAATTCTGTCTGTCCTCAGAATTCAAAAAGATATCACAATCTCAAACCAGTAAAGTCGTTAATATCCTCCATTTTCTACTAGCTTGAGAAAATGTCAAACAGAAAATAACAAACAACCCAATGACAGGGCCCTCTGGATGCTGGAGCTTTCCAGCTCTCCGGGCAAAGACTGTGAGTCACACACTGAATCCATCAGAAAAACGTCATCCAACAGGATCCTAGAGCTTTATATGTGCTGGTGGGGGAAAGGGAGAAGAGGCTGGGGGAGGAAAGACAGGTACTGGAAAAGAGGTCATGTCCTGAAACTGTCCTCCAGTCAGGAAGTTGGGATTCTGTGGAGATTAGGCAGGACACTTTGTAATGCCCCTTCAAGTGCATCTCGTAACTTTGATATCCGTAAGTACTAGGCATGTACGGCATTGTGATGCAGTGACTCCAGGAGATGGGGATGGGAGGAGTATTGACCTGGAAATTATGAAGGAGTCCATCCAAAGCCATCTGAAAGACACATATTTATGCAAATTCTAGTATATATTTGTCCTGTCAAAAGAAGAAGAGAAGCAGAGGGAGGCATGTTTCTTCTAATTTCCTGCCTGCTTCTTCACACACCCCCTTCACACCCTAAGGAAGATCTTTCTACAGAAGTTGTACAACAAAAACCTGTAGGTGGGTTCCTCACACTCTGCTGAACATCTGGCAGTCTTTGAAAGTCCTCAACTCAGCCTCAGCTCTGCTGACTGCTTCCTCTGCAGGCAAACGTGTTCTACACCATCACAGGAGAAACTGCCTGTGGACATGCAGGGTAACCCCGGCACGGCCTCAGAAAGCCTGCAAGGATGGCTGGAGACAGCAGCTCTGGGCACTGCCTGGCCCACAGGCTGAACAGCCAACTAAACTGTAACCCTTCCTAAGGTCAGAGATGTCTTCTGGGCCACTTTGCTGTTTAGCAGAAACTAGTGGCTCAGATTATGAAGTAAATAGGGACAAGAGTTTTAGGAGTGATAATCTCCACTCCTTTTTCTCTCAGTTGTTTGATTAGTCACCCAGGCAGCTGCTTCCATGAAATGTGAAAAGGCAACATTATATAATAGCTTGCCTGAACAAACTAGCTGGTAAGGAGGAGCAACAGCCATAATGCACCCTCAACATTGTTTCTGCTCTGGTAAATCATCAGCTTCACTAGAGCTGCTCGTGACTTGCTTGAGGACACGAAAAGCTTTTTTGTTTGAAGGGAAGCACAGCAGATTTCTTTTGTTTTTGTTTGCATTCAAGATGGTACACTTAAAATATATTTATCACACCAGATTAAAAAGGTTTCCAGAAAAAGTCTACCATTGACTAAATATAGTTTTCCCATACGCACATTTTAGGTAATATGGAAAGAAAAGTCAATGATGTGTGTCTGTAGGAGAAAACATTAGCTGGCAGTTGCCCAAAACCAAAAAGTTTTCCATATCTTCAATAGAAAACAATATTTTTACTTTTGAATCGAAAAAGAAACACTTTTGCAAAGATTTTCAAATCAGTTTTCTGAAAGCCACAAACCAGCTTTTCAAGGACAGCATAAAACCACTTTAAACCAGGGTTTAAAATATCCATTTTGAATGTATTGTTTAAAATGGACTATGAATTCACAGCCAATTAACTGAAACATATTCCTCTTAAATGAAATTTCCTGTGTACACAATCTAATCATACCTCTGGGACAAGATATACACTCAGCAATTAATCAGAACATTATTCAGCCTTTTTGGTGTTTACCACCTTCCTTCAGACAATGAACTCCAGAGCCAGGGAGATAAGCATGGAACAGGAGAGAACAGAGAACAAGCAGGAGCCTGCAGAGGAACTGAACACATTGCCTGAGAATGTTTCACTGCCTTTATGTTCCTGGCTGACAAAAAATGACCCAGTAAGACTCTCTGATTCTATGAAGACAAGAAATAGTCTCTGCTGTGTTGGCACCTGCCTCAGATTTAATAGTGTATACAAAATATTTTCTCTGCATTCATTGACTCAGAGAGAACACAGGGGATTTGTTTTTCAGTGCATTGTATGAGGACTTGGGCACGTAATCCACCCTGACTCCAGGTCAAATACACCGAGGAGCACTTGCTCCTCCACAGTGTTTACTGGCATGCCCTGACTGCATTTACAACTTGCAGTGCCAGTCTTATTCCCAGGAAGATGGGCTGTATCTAAATGAGCACTCACTGGACCCCTTCTGCTACTCTTTACTCTCACATAATCCCAGCTCACTCTCAGGTAGACTGAGTAGAATTTAGCCCCTTTTTCCAACATTCAAGCCTTTAATAGGGTATGATGGGCCTGCCACTTCTCTCATGCTGCAGCAAGACACACATGACTTCATTTAAGTCATTGTAGAGCCTAATTTCACATTCAGTGTAAGGAAATCATGGAACCCCTTTGACTGCCCTACTCCAGCAGTGCAGTTGATGGAGAGGAGATGGAAATCCAGGCCATCACTATTGAGAGCTATCCAGGGACATCAGCCTCAGAAGAGGCTGAAGTCAGAAATCACAGTTCTTGTAACTTTAAACTCTTGCAAGAAACAGAGACAAATATTAGTCTGCTATTGCTCACACTCAGATAAATGTAGAATGAGACTAATGTGGCCAGTGTGTTTTTGTAATTCCAGGTAGACAACTTTTTTGATGAGTGATTTGTTTTAACCAAACTCCCTATCTTGAACACTCTTTCCTCAGGGAACACAGTGTGTCCATCCAGACTCTGGTTGGGCAATAGAGTTCCATCTCTAGAAACTTGCAAAGCATAAAATCAGTTTTAAAACTGATGGTATTGTATGCACACAATGGAAACTGGGAGGAGTATCCAGCTTCAGCTGACTTTCTAACCGGGTCTGTCATCGAGCTGACCCTGGTACCTCTTATGCTTCTCCACTGTACCAGCAGTGTTCCACAGCTTGGGAATGCCTTGGTGTTCAGAGCCCTGCATCAATTGTACCTGTTGTTTGTAATCCTGGGGCAGGGAAAGATAAAGTCTGTCTGAGGATATGCAAAATTGCTCTTGAGATAGGGCCAAGCTGCAGTCCTGGAGCTGCTGGTGCTGTGCAAGCTGGATTCTGACCTTCATTTCAAAGCCGTATCTTTGCATAAACCAGCTGTGCTCTGACAGTTTTGGAGTGTACTTGCTTTAAGCTAATAAAGGCTTTTAGATAACATTCCTTAAAGACTTCAGTCAACACCATATCAGGGAGGATAAACAGAATAAAGAATTAATACTCTTAATTCAAAATGCAAGCAGTTGATCTGCAAAGCAAAGCAAATTGTACTTCTTGCCTGGGGATCTGCAGTATTCCTAAAAGGCAGGGAACTTTGACCAAAAGGAAATTTTGATACTAGTCAAGTGAGAATGGCCTGTGAAGAGGAGTCTGTGAAACTTTTTCCTGCAAGCATTTTTGCACTATTTCCATTAAAAAACATGCTGTTACTTCAACTTCACTGATGATTCTGGAATACTGCCAGTAGGAACAATGTTAGATCTATTTGGGTCACAACCTGTAATTCTGTATGGACACCTCTCACCAGTTTAGAGAAATGACTGAGTGTGCTGAAACTGCTCACTTTGCCTAATGTGGGTATGTAGATGCTGGGGAACATACTGCCTACCCAAATACTGTCACTTTCCTACAACACAATTATTAACATCTCAGAAAAACGATCACCGAATCGTAGTTTTCCACACCTTTGTTCTTTCAGATGTTGGTTTCAGAGTAGAATGAGCTTGGACAGAGGGCAGGTATTCCTTGAGAACTACTATATTTACCCCAGAGCAGATGAGATACTGCAGTTCCTAACCAGACTCAGGGCTCAAGGCTCAGACTGCCATCCAGGCTCTGCAGTGAACATAGTTCTACCTCTCCTTTCCATCAGCAGACAACAATTTTGGGCTTATGAGGCTACTTCTACTCCACAATGCTGCTAAGAGCAATTGATACTACTGAAGTCAGTGAAATCAGTCAATGTTAAATCAGCGATTTTTATCTGTGAGGAAATGCTGCATTCCTTAGGAACATTTATCCTTACTATGCCTATCATTTGGCAAATGATTTTTTTACTATTTAGTAAAAGGGGAACTTCTTAATCCCAAATAGGAATCCCCCAAGCACTGAGGCCAGCAGGTATTCTTTACTCCCTCCCTGATCTAAATTCAAAAAACCAAGATAGTCCATGACACTGCCTCCGAAGCTGATGACACAAACAACAATAGCATGGCTGCTCTAATTGCATGTGTGATGACTCTGCTCTGTTCTTGTACTGCATCCTCATGGCTTTCAAATTTACTGCCAACAGATCAGGTGCCTTGTTTGCTTAGACCTTTGTCTTGTGAATTCATTTCAGTCCTCTGTTTGCCAGATTCTGTTTGGAAAGCTCTGCAGCCACCCACTTCTTCCACTGACAGGTCCATCCTTGTCATAATCTTCTACTGAGCTGCTTATTAATGCTATCACAAATGATCAGTGCTTTGCTTAATTCCATTATTCACTGTGCATGACTTTGTATTTTTTCACAAAATTGTCATGATGGTCAATGGTCTCACTTTTGTTTTTGCAATTGCATCAGTCTGTGCTTGGAGTATCCACAAAGATTTAGCTACTGTCAATTACACAATTAAAAATACCATTTCTGAAAACCTTGTCTTTTAAGAACCTTTAGAAGTATGTATTCAAATGTACTATGTTTTTATTTCTGCTTTCTTGGGAGAGGAGGCAAGAAAGGGGGTGACATTGCTTGGCTTTAATCAGAAATCAAATATATTCTCTGTACCAAACAAAGCAGCAAGAAGATCTCTTGTTATTAAACTAACAATTGTTTCTTTATCACAGATCTATTATTATTCAGGAGGCCAGTCTTACTCCTATGGAGCATTTAAGAACAGGATAACAGCTTCAACAAGTCCAGGGAATGCATCAATAACAATCTCCAACATGCAGCCCTCAGACACTGGTTCCTACACCTGTGAGGTTTTCAGCCCTCAGGGAGATGCTGGACAGAGTCAAAAATCGGTGATTGTCAATGTGCTGGGTAAGTGCCTCCCCCCTCTATTGCTGTATTGTCTTTTTCATCCCATATTATGAAACACTGAATTCACAGCTCAAAACACATAGGGCCAGAGGGAATAACAGGCTGTGGTAAACAAGGCCCATGATGCAGAGGGAAGCTCCCTGAGTCACTGCTGCAGTGTTTCCAAGGGCTCTGGAGGCAGGCAGAGCCTGGGTGCCCTCTAGCTTCCAGCCACAGCTGACCTAATTCCACTCCACAGCTGCCTTTGCCTGAACTGCAGTCAAATCTCGTTCTCCCACCACTGGCCTTCAGAGTCACTTTGTGCTCTCAAAATGTTCCCTTTATGTAAGCAGGTAAGAGGGTGGCTAGAATTACCCAACTTCACTCCATTTTTCATACTGGAAAACAAAGGGATACTAGTTTTAGTTAAAATAAAACACCATTTTAGCTGGGAGTGACAACTTTTCACTAAAATCATTACATGCAGCCCCAGCACAGTCCAAAACTTTGCTAATTTTCCCTAATGTTGATCATGGTGACTTGCATAAATCTAGGGAGAGGCAGCAGCACAGCCCAAGAGTTCTGACTCACATCAATTCCCAAAACCTCTAGAAACTTAGTATTTGTTGGATGAAAATAGTACAAAGTTTGTTTCGTGTAGAAGAAAGCAATAGTTCAACCATGAACAGACAGAACAGAAAGGATGAAAAGCAGTGGAATGAGATATTTTATTTCCTAATAAGATAAAAGATTGTAATAACCTTGTATAATAATTCCTTTTATCATGAGAATTCATACCTGATCAGAGTGACAAATCACAGACATATGGGAATGTGATTCCAACATCACTTGCCTATCTTCTAGGGATAAGAAAAAGATATACGTAAACTGATTTCCTGAAAAACCAAAGTGCTACTGATAATTCTCATCTAAAATTCCCAAAATAAATAGGAAATCTTGGAGCAGTTGAGTAAAAGATTACACTTTTTACATGAAAACCAAGAAAAGTTGTTGGTTTGGGCTACGTTCATTGCTGGTGGTTTCCCTTGACAGCACTCTAAAGAATCACAAAAGCATATCTGGAGGTAGGAAATGGAAAACAATGGTGTAAGTGAAGACAGAATCTTCCCTTCTGTGCAAAATGAGGACATTATATAAAAACAGATACATTTTTTAACAGAACTATAGCTGATTTATTTCCTTCACAACTGTTAATATACTGAAAGAATTGGGCCGTGATCCTCTCCCTCTCTTTGGAAAAGCTCCTGCCATGTCTCTAAAGAAAATGATGCTGCTATGTGGCAGAATGGTGTACAGTGAATAGTGAGTGGCCCATTACAATGAAAATAATTGATAGTTGTAGTCTCAACACCTCCCTAACAGTTAATATGCAAATGAAAGGTAATAAAACTGTGTCCTAGGCCATGTACATATATTTAATATTACTCAATTTTTTAATGGGAGAGGCTTTGATCAGTTCCATAAATTACACTCTGCTCTTGGATGGAAGCCTATAGATGGGGCTCAGGTCTTTGCTCAGAGCAGCATGGTACCAGAACTTGAGGTGGATGTTTGCAGCCCGGGTGTGCACTCCTGATGTGCCCGTTCTTATTTTACAGTCAAACCATCAAAACCTTTCTGCAAAGTAGAAGGAACCCCTGAAAAAGGCCATCTGATCTACCTCCTATGCAACTGTGAAGAGGGATTGCCTCGCCCCACCTACCGCTGGTACAAAGTCGATGAGAACACCCTCAAGCCTGTGACAGAACAACTTGGTATGTAACTACAGGGCTAACATACCATGTTCAGGATCTGAAATCCCAGCATTTCAAATGCTGTGTATCACATCGGCTAATTAAAATTAATCCTCCTCTTCCAATAGTCAATGTCACAGAATCATATTCTTACTTAATCAAATCAACTGACAGCTGCCAAAACCACAGAATGCTTTTTCTATTTAATACATTAAAAAACAAAAGTTGAAGTCCTGTCCATGCCTTTAAATTGTTAAAATGAGAGAACTATTTATGTCTTTACACCTCTCTTCCCTTGAAATTTTGAGTGAATTTAAGTTGAATCAATTTGTCATTCAAGTAATAGCACATCCTTCCCTCCCAGAAATTTTCTGGACCTGTTACATTTTCATTTGTGGAGTCACACAGACAACCATAGTATCAGTGTGGGTAAAACATCAGCCAGACTGGTTGGCAGAGTAGGGGTTTTTATACACCCCTAAAAAATCTACTGGAGCAATTTTCAAGGAAGGTAAATGTTTTATTTTAAAGAATATAAAAAACCCACACAAATAAATCAATAATTGGTCAACTCTTTCTAATATCTGAATAGCTCTGTGTTACCCACTACAGAGAACTGTTTGCCTCTACAGAATACAAACAATAACGTGTACCTGCTCCTCACTTGTCACAGATCCAAACTCTGGCATCCTTTACATTGGCAACCTCACCACCTTTGAAACTGGCTATTATCGGTGCATAGCCAGCAACCTCCTGGGCAACAGCACCTGTGAGCTTGACCTGACGGCAAAACGTAAGTAAAATACATTAAAGCAATCACATCTTTGATGGAGAACATAAACAGCTTGCAGAAAAATTCTGTATCAACTTTGAAGCTTAGATTTGGTCTTTTTCAAGTAAGAACAGGATTTTGAGAGCTCTGGAGTTTTCATCCAGGCCTGCCCGGACTCTACAATGACCTAGAAAACTGATTTAACATCCCCACCTTAATTTCCTGCAAGGAGCAGGAGCTGGACCTGGTTCTGACTGCAGTCTTTACTGAGAACAGACAGACAAGGAGTTTTGAGCATTTTCTTCCAGCCAACAGTCCCACTAAGGTCTCCCCACCCCAGAAATTACAACCATCAGTGAAACGTGGTAGTACAAGGACTGGGACACTGTAGATGTGACCACTAGCTGAAAGACAGAACTAAAGACAACCTGGATTTCAGGATGTGTTTGCAATGATTGAAAAGCAAAGGCTTTCACCTGTTGTCAGTATTACAGCCCAATGATTCCCTTAGCTAGGCATAAACAGACAGTTTGTTGGGATAGGGAGCTACCCAGTGAGAAAGGAGGCAGCAAAGAACACCTGAGCACAGAGCTCTCACTTTCCTGGAGCATCTTTGCCACCCTCCTGCAAAAAGTTCTTTGAATCCAATTCCTTCTTTCTGCTAAAGGCTCCTGCACTAAATTTCCGTGGGATTTAGCTATATTACTACTTTTAAAAAGTCAAGTAATCTTTTTCTTTCCTTTGCAGATTCAGATGGTGGTATTGTTGCTGGAGCACTGATTGGAGCAATTCTGGCAGCTGCTATAATCTGCATTATCGTCTGGGTCTTAACCAGGAAGGCAAAAAATAGGAAGTCACCAAATAATGAGATGCAGTAAGAATTTCTGTTTACTTCATTTTAAGACAAGTATTTCTGTAAAGCACTGCTGCTAATCCAGAACTAAAGTAAAATGCATAATACAAGTTTTGAGAAAACTTCCAGAGTTAACATCTGTTTTTTGGGGGACTTTTTACCTGTTGCTCTTTTAACAGAAGGTGCCATTGCCCTCTTCCCTATTTTAACAGGCAGCTACCACTTAGCAGTATCTGAAACAGTGAAATAAATGTTTTTAAACAACACAAACTAAAGTGGCAAGTTATAAAAAGAGCTCTTAAGATTTAAAGTTAATGGGGTCTCTTAAAAGCAGGTGGAGGAAGTAAAAAAAGAAAGAGCAACTAAGGGCCACCTCAGGAAATGTACTGATATTTAAACACAGAGGACTCAGGTCAGTGCTATCTGAAATTACAGGACACACACCTGGGATACCCCCAGGCATCTCAGATTGCAGGAAACACAAGATTTAGACAACAGAATGGAGCCCAGAATGTCCATTTTGATCCTGCCCTGGAGATGGTTTCTTCTCTGTGCTTTGGTTGCTCATTTTTCCCTTAAATTGCCAAATCTTCAGAATAGGGATAATGTCATGCACTATATAGACTGTATTCAGCCCATTGATGTAAAATGCTAAATAACTACACATAGTTGAGGCCAGAAAAAAACCTGTGACTTCCCTGTAGCACAGGTTTAAGACTTCCTAATACGGAATTCTGCTAACCCAGACCAGTGATCAGTCGCTCATACACCTGATTTCTGCTTTCAATTGATGTAGCATTAACACCCAGTTTTGTACTTGGATCCTAATAAATCTTACTGCATTGAATTAATCCACTAGCATCTGATATTTTTTACCATGTGAAAGTGCTTCAGTACTGGGAGTTGGTTTATTATAATTTTGATAAGATAAAAGGAATTAATATCTGTTACTAAAATATTTTTCTAGATTTCCATATTTTCTAAAATACTAAATATATTTTATATTACCTTTCCAGATTTTAGTGTTTTCATAATTCTTTTCTGACTGAACTCTATTTTTCATGTACTTGGGACCCCAGATCTACATGGAATTTCCCAGAAAGCTCACATGAAGCAGCAAGTTTTGCTATCACTCCTCAGATGCTGCCAGCACTGTTTCCCTTTCCACTTTCTTGGCATAACATTTAAATATACTAAAATCCCTTTTATTCTAATGGAATCACTTAAACCAGCAATGCAGATGTCTTTCTAGCTAATATGCTGTCACTCTTTCTGTCTCAGCACCGGTGGTGTTGTAACCTTTTCAAACAATCTTGAAACAGTCATCATAACATCAGAGTTACTGTTCAGATAGCAAATACAAAGATTCATTATTTTGAAAGACTCTAATGTACATGGGATTTCAGCATGTGAGATCACAATCCTAATCCTGTCTTTCTGCAGAGAAATGGTTCAGAAACAATCCAATGCAGACTATGTTCAGGTACCCAATGAAGAAAACATTCCTGTGACCACAGTTCCATCGAGCAATGCAACAAATGAATACCCAAGTGTTGATGAAACAGCAGCTCCTGCAACACCTGAAAATGATGAGAAACAAGAAGCAGAAAAAGAAGAAATAGCCTAGAGTTTATAATAGAGTTTTCTTTGTCACCTTTGGACACCTTTATACAAAAATTGTTGTCATTGAATTAACATAGAAACATGATTAAAACTTGTATTCAAGGCATTTTTATTGTGATCCACTGGGGTGGATCAAAAGGGGTCTGTTACACAGGCCCTTTGTGAAGAGCAGAAGACTTGGCCTTTAAAGTGAACCAAATTTCTTTTATTATCTAGTTATACTGTACAAAAATTTAAGTATAAGAAGTGTATCGTCTACATCAACCTATTTTGCAAAACTAATTAGGAAATGGGCTGAAGCATTTATCAAAATAAGAGCTTTCCAGTCAACTACCCGAAATGCTATGTGTACTCACAGTTCAGAACCACAGCAGCCTTGTCCAGAAATGGTGTTAGCCAACCTGCTTTGTGTGCACCGAGAACAGTAATCATGGCCAGTACATTGCAGTGATTCAAGGAACTGATTTTGCACATCAGAAATTAAAAGAAGTTACATTAGTGTCATCAGAATGCTGAAACATCTGTTAATATCTTAAGAGATGTTAAGACCCGAGTCAAGGAAATCTTGTGTGTCTGAATTCCACCTAAGCTAAAAAAGAAAATCCTGGAAAATTTTACCCCATTTCTGCCTGACATGGAAAATATTCTGTTAACAGTGACCTTCTTGGCTTAGAGCTCCCAAGGGCACCAGAGTTCCAGAGTTGTCTGTTTCAGCAATTCTGGTTTTCAGTTTAATGGAACTGGCATTTGGGTACCCAGTTCAGACACAAATGACTGTTCTACACAAGAGGAGCTGGAGATTTAAATCGTTTGCAAGGCTTGTCCCAATAGGCATGCACAGCATCACATTCCTCATGACACACAGATATAGCTGCTTTCAAAACTTAGCAGCGATACTGCTTTCTATACAGCACATCAGTTTTGATTGCTTCCTCTGTCTGAGATGATTTAAATCTCTTTCCAGGCTAGTCCTACCCACTAAGCAACAAACTCACACTACTTTTTTTCTGGTCTCTTATCCCAGTATAACAATCTATCTTCTATAGATGAAAGCATCAAGAGGGAAGGTAAGTGGTGCAAAGCACACCGCCAGCCAGCAGTCGAGCAATGAGTGCCCCTTGGAAGAAGAAAAGGGCATTGAACCATACACACCTGGGTCACTAGACAACCCAGGGAGAACCCTGGGCCTCATTTCTAAGGTTATACAAACTCAGTTTTTCAGAAAGGCAAAAAATACTTTCAGAAAAGCTCAAGGGCCATGGGGCTTAGGCAAATACAGACCCACACCCTTGCTGATACAGGCAGACACTGGTTTCAGTCTCATGCACTGCAGGAAAACATATCTGGCTCAGGGATCTCGAGTTTTTTGGCACTTAAGTCTTTCATAGGATCTAATATTCAGAAATCCTTTAGTGACTGTTCCTAGACTATAAACATTAGTTATACGCAACATTTATCTTTAAGATTTCTGGGCTCAAATTTTCCGCTTCAGTTCCTACAGCTCTAAGTATCTTTATCAAAATAGTGAGTTAAAAAAAAGATAAAAGGAAAAAAAATACGTGGCAATATTTAAGGATACAAGGCATGAGACTCTAGTTAATATTTATTTTGGATCTTCAAGCATAACTATATTCATTGCTCTTTCCTCTGTTTTCTGACTTCCAAAAATTTTTCCTTGATAGGCGTGTCCCAACAAAGTGTTTAGCTTCATTCCAAAGTAACAGAGCATTAATGGTATTCTTCTAACACTATTTTAGCCAAAAACTGTTTGTGCCAGTCTGTGAGGGTCATTGCCATGTTGTAGCAGTGAATCCTCAGACTCTTCTCTCTCCAAAATATCCAGGGTAAATCTCAAACTGGGATCTATACAGAAGTCTCCTTAATCAGGCAGTTCTTACTGACTCTGTGCCAGGCCAAATTCCTAACTCACATCCTGCCATCCAGGTTAAGCAGCTTACTGAAAATCTCTGATATTGACAGCCAATTTGTGTAGACCTGCAGGATGATGACATTAAGCACACTCAGAAGCAGCAAAGGGACAGTCAGTACTACCTGCTGCTCTTTGGATGCTATTTCTTTCTGAAGGTGTTTCCTGACAATATAATTCAAATCAATTATTGGTCCAAAGGCTTGGCTGACAGCAGCAATAATTTAATATAATTTATCTGACATTCCTAAGCATTCTTTTACTCTTCCCTTCATAGGAAAAGATTAATGTTTTCATGTAACTGCTATAGCTGTATTAGTTCTTCTAATGCCATTTCCTGCATGTATGTGATCTTGTCACATTGTTCTTACTGCTACACCTTTCCAACTTCCACATCTCTGCAACAGCACTGTTGTGATTGAAGAGGGGACTCCATTACGTGGTCATATTTCTTTTAACCCTTCCTTCATTTCACTTCCCACATTTATCTGCTGGTATTCCTTACCTAACTTGCTACAGTAAGATAGGAGCATATGCTGGTGAAGTTGTCACTAACTTCTATAGATAGTACAGTCTTCCTAGAACACCATAGGTTTTATATTTGTTCAAAAGGTAAAAATTCCTCAAATTACATTTAAGTTTTTATATAAAAGAAAGGAACAATTGACCACATTCTTGACTAATGATTCCTCTCATACTTCTAACCACCAATGAGTAATAGATGGCAGTAAAAAGGCAAAATAAGAAGCAAAACAGGCTGCTGGGAGTAAGGATATAAGGAAAATTACATGTATTTGGAGTTTCTTACCATAGTGTGGTGTTTTCTGTAAGCCTTCTGGCAGATGTTTGTTCTCATTTCAGTGTTTATCTATAGTTTATTAAGAAGGATAGGGCACCGTTCCCAGCTTCCCGCTGATACTCTTGGCAAAGCACAAGTCCAATTAGGTACTGATCCATGGTGCATAGCTCTAAAGCCCTGCAGAGCTATGCAGGATGCATAAACATTTTTCAGAATTAGCTTTAGATGTTCCAACACTCCGTGCTGCATGGCCTATTTATCTTCCCATAGGGAGCAGAGATCATTAATAGGGACACCAGAAATTAAGCCAACATTCAAGCCACCATCTCCTAAGGAAGCAGATTTACAAAGCTACAGAGCAGGGTTTTTTGCTATATAAAGATCAAGAATGAACACAGAACTCTTAGCTTCAGCTGCTCTCCAATCAAATTTTCAGCCATGCCTGTGCAATATATAAGAAACATTTACTCAGTCAGGTTCCTCCTTCAATCAAGGTCTGCATGGCCAGAGTTTACTGTACAGGCAAGTTATCCCTCCTGTTCTTAATGAGTCCCCTCAGTGAAATTTAACCTGCATTTTTTATTCTAAGATACATTTAAAGTCCTTGGTGAAGGTATTTGTTTGGTTGTAAGTTTCTGTCTTGCTTATCAAAATAAATTGCATTACCTTAATCCCTACAAGTCAAACTGTAGAAACTGCCAGCTTGCATTTCACCACTTCCTTGAGGCTAAAGATCAAACATGTTGCATTTCCATACTGTGTAACGGATGGCAGGGTTTCATCTCATTGTTCACATCCCAAACATACAAACTATTTAGAAAACACTGCTTTTCTTACATGTAAGTTTAATAAAGTTTTATAATACCAATGACTGTTGTTTAGGAAAGTTCTTTATTTCACAGAATTTCATTCTTTATTCAAGGGGAAATCTATCCACTGGTGCTAAAAGTTATCTTAACAACATCAGGACAGGAGGGCACTTTTCAGGCTCTACATTGTTAGCTCTGCCTTGTAATAACTTAATATCAGGATTTGCTATGAGTAAATAAAGTTTAAACCAGGTTTCTGTTATAAAATAATATGGTAAACTGCAAGTGTCAGTGCTGCATATGGGAGTCAAAGAGAACAGAAAAAGAAACCTACAAAAGGAACAAGAAGAAAAATATTGAAGTCGAAGTACATCCCAGAGGAGTATCCAGAGCCATCCATTATAAAACAGTGTATTTGCAGAGAGAGCCCTGAAACTGGGCCTGCATTCTGCAAGCAGTCCAGTGCACTTCATCAAATACATGTACTCAAAGACTCAGAGAAAAACACGGTAACAACCAGTAACAGAACAGGTTTAAACACTCAGATTTCACTTAATACACCAGGAGTCGCAAAATGGATACAATTATCTAAGTAACTAAGCAAACTGCATTCTACAAAGAGAAATACAGTGTAGCTTAGAATCATCTGGAGAAAGACAATCAGTACCCACAAAACACAGACAAAACCCCACACACAAATCACAAAGGCTAAGAGAAAAAAACAAAGACTCTAGAAGAAAACAAAAATTGGCTTTAAATGGTTAAAGCATTTTTGGTCCTGTTTCTTGAAAGAAATAATTCTAAATTGAGATCTGAAGTAGAAGGAATACCACATTTATACACATCACACTGTAAACAAAGAAAACTGCAAGATATTGAAAAAATACTTTCAAATCAGTGAACTATTTAATTAACAGGAAGTACAAAGACTTGTTTTGGCACTGCACTTGAAGGACAGCTTCAATAAAAACATTTCATTACCATGCTGATACCATACGTGACATCCCAGCTGAGCTATCAAAATAGGAAGTTTGCAATCCTAAGTAGAAGTGCAACAGGAGAGAGACTCAAGTGGGAAGCCCCCTTTAGCCTTCCACCATTCTTTTAAGGATGGCTCCCAAGCCACCCTTTGCCACTTTCAGAGGGGTCAGCTCTTCTTTATTCTCAATGTGAATACTTGCACCATGAGACACCAGCAGCTTTGCCTCCTCCACTCTCTCTTCATCGCAGGCTAAATGACTGCAGTGAGAACAAGAAACCCACAGCCACTGTTAAACTGTCCAAGCTTTTAAAGAGCAGTAATAACACCATGTCAAAATGACAGTGTGAATGTTGGGGGAAGATACATCTGAGAACAATAAATCCACAAGCAGCCAACTACCTAGACAGATTCCAAAGCTTGCTGTCCAGTCCCTCTGTCATCATTAAGCAACTCAAGAACATTCCTCCTGCTGCTCTCCTTGCAATGTTAAGACAGTTCTTTGGGTTAGGATTTGGCTCTGCAGTCAGCAAAGCTAAAGAGAACATAATCCATGGAGAGAATGGAAATCTCTATTAAATTGAAGGTGAGAAATAAATTGTCTGATGCTAAAAAATAATGAGTTACTGCAAATGCAGCAAATGCTTTTTTTCCATTTAGCACAGTGTCCTAGGAAGAACCGTGTGCATTCCAGGGCCATACTGGGGTTTATGTACCCCTAAAACTTACTGCTTGATCTTATTCACAGCAAAATCTGGATTCCACTGTGGTTTTGACACCAACTCCAAAGTATCTGTAATCCTTACAGATTCAAATTGATCTCTAAGGTAACAATAAACACGGGGCTGACTGTACTTCAATTACAACTTACTTTCTTTAGAGAGATGAAGAAAAGCTTCTGAAATGAGCTCTTGCTTGGCAGGACAGAGTAGACCAGCCTGCAAGACCAGTTTCCTCTGACTCTGATGTCATTAGCTCACTTTCTACCCTGTAGCAGCAACCAGTGTATTCCAGATTAATACAAAATGTGTTCTACACTCTTTAAGTGGATGCAGTAACACAAGTTAAAGTATGCATGTACCGACCACTATGGCAAAATACTAAGTATGACTTTCTCAAATACTCTTTAATTGCACAGGGATGGGAAGCAAGAGTGTATTTTGCAGCAACAAAAAAATGAAAAAAAAAAGACGAAGTAATGGAGCTGCTTTTCAGAGATTATGCTATATTAGAGCAAAATAAAAATAAAAAATTACTTACAGAGGAGTATTCCCTTCAGAGTCCCGTATGTCCACAGTGGCATTGTGCTGCACAAGAATCTGGACCATTTTTAGGTTTCCTTTGGCTGCCGCTCTGTGTAACGGGGTGGATTCAAAATGATCTGTTGCATCCGGATCTGCTCCATTCTCCAAAAGCATGATTGCAATCTGAGTATGTTGAAAGAGAAAGGAGCAGGGGAGGAGGATGTGGGCTTAATAGACCTAAATCCTTCTTCCAAGAACACCACCAGCTCAATAGCTTAGGTAAACATACCTCCTGCTTATTTTTGGAGGCTGCATAATGCAGGGGTGTGCAGCCATTCTGATTGACAGCATTTACATGAGCACCCTTAGCAATGAGGGCTTTTACAATTTCATCACGGCCTGCTGAAGCAGCAATGTGCAGGGGTGTCCAACCAGCCTACAGAGGCAAGAAAAAATTCACATTATTCAAACCATGAGTTTCAGGCAGAAAAACATGATAATGCATAACCCAGACAAACCTGAACTACTCACACTGCTCATGCTCTTACCAGTGTAAAGCTAAATTATTACTGATTTTCACTAGACACAAGGCTCATGTCTTCTTACATGCCTGCATTCAGTACCTGGAAAAAGCTGCCAGTTAAATGATAGAAATCACTTCTGCTATGCAGTTATGCATGGTATCTTGCAGAACTTTGTCTCTGCAGAATTTACACTAGTGTCTTTTTAAGAACAAACAGCAGTTGTAGAAAAGGGTGTTAAAAAGTTTCTGCAACTTTTTCTATATCCTACCCTCTAAACTGATGAGACATTTCCTTCTTTATGGATGACGTTTAGGATGCTTTGTAATGGATACAAATACTTCAACTCTCCCTCTAGAACAGGAGCAGGCCATCTCCCTTCCAACTGTGAAATCACTGAACCTGCACCTGCTTTATTAATACCTTCCCCAGTATGAGAAATCTTCAGGGTACCTCATGATTTAGCAAAACATATTTGAGAGATCACGCGGTGATAAAGGTAATGTGAAAACCCCAAGAACTACCCAAACACCCCTGGTTTTGCAACTTCCTTCATAAGCACAGCTCTCCTAAAATTCCGGGGCAGGTCTCAAATCTCCTCCTCACGCCTTTTTCCAAATGCGGAACACTTCACCCTGCCTTCCCAGCGCACGCAGAGCAGCCGGGACCCAAGTGCCAGATACGGCGCTGGGCGCGCCAGCCGACGGGAGGAGGGGCAGGAGGGCGAGAAGGGAGCGGCGCAAGCGGCTCCGGGAGCTGTCCCCGGCCGCCGCCGGGGCCCCTCTGCGGCTGAAACCACGACAGCACCGGGCCCCGGCAGCAGCTGCGCGCCCGGACCGCCCCGCACAGCGGCCCGCGGCTCCCTCAGCCGCACCGGGCTAGGGCCGCGGCACTCACATCGTCCTTATCGTTCACAGGCACGCCAAGCCCGAGGAGCAGGTCTGCGACGTCCGTGTGTCCCGCCGAGCAGGCCCAGTGCAGCGCGGTGCGGTGATCCTGCGGGAGGGAAGCGGTGAGCGGGGCAAGGACGGGCAGCGGCTGGCAGGGGCTGGCAGGAGCCGCCCCCAGGCCGCCCGGGCCGCAGCCGGCTGACCTGGTCGGCCCGCGTGGCCTGGGCCCTGTCGCGGAGCAGCAGCGCCCGCAGCTCCTCGAGGCGCCCCGCGAACGCCAGGTTACACACGGCCACGTCCGACACCGCGCCCTCCATGCTGCCCCCGCGCCACCCCGCCCGCGGGGCGGGGCCAAGCCCACGAGCCGCCAATCAGGAGGGCGCCGGCGCCCAGTCCAGCCAATCGCGCCTGCCCGCCTGCTCCGCACGCCGCTCGGGCCGCGGGGGCCGCTGGGGTTTGTAGTCCCGCGGCCGGGGGGCGGTGCGCTCCGGGCCGGCGGTGGGACTGCAGCTCCCAGGGCGCCCCGCGGCGCGGCCGTGTTGTGCCTCCGTGTCGGGGCGAAGGGGAGGAGGATGGTGACAGCGGGAGGATGGAGGCCGGTGAGGGGCGCGGGGCGCGGGCACGGCTGGCGGGGCGGCGCTGAGGGGCCGGGCCGGGGCTCCGGGCATGCTGTGGGGCTGCCGGCGGCGGGAGACGCCCGCGGGCTGAGGGGCGGGGGGCTGGCGCGGGCGGCGCGGTGCGATCCGCCCTGAGGGGTCGCCTGGCACTTGGGGTCCCGCGGCCTCTCCCGGGGCCGGGGCTGGGGAGCTCGGGTGGGGGCCCGGCCGTGAGGGGACTCGGCCGGGGCGCGGGGAGGCCGGAGCGGGGGCGACCGAGGTGGCCGCGAAGGGGGTGCAGGTGCCTCCGGTTGGATTTCGGGGATCGAGAGTGTCTTAAGTCTTTGGAGTAGAACCCAGATAATTTGCTCCTGAAGTGCAGTGAGCGATGCCGTTTCTGACGGAGAATGCAGAGCACGGTGCGAGAAGTTGTTTTGCTGAGCTGACAGCCCTAGGGGAGCCTGTCGCGGTGTTTAACCACTGCCTGCGGGGACGCTGACTGTCGGGGCTCGGCAGCGGCCTCGGTGCTCCAGCCAGAGGGTGGTGCAGCTCCCTTTTGATTGCTGGAATGTATATTTTTTTAATGGAATATTACTTTATATATATGATTTTACATTAATTTTTTGCACTTGAAGGGTTGTTGCACTCTTCCAAAAAGCACCATTTTAATGATCTAGAAAATGGTTGGACTGTCTTCTTTTGGTAGTATTAATTATCATTTGCTATTTTTCACTAAACAGATGTGGTGTTGAATAATGACATTAATATATATATATTTTTTATTGAAGTGTTTCAAATCTCCAGTTGGGAAAGTAAAGCTCAATCTTGCTAACACTTTTCACATGCTTTCCATTAAGCATGAGGCCATAATCACTTTGATTTGTATTTTTCCTATGTTTCAGATCAAGCTGTGGTGCCTAATTTTTTGTTTTCCTTTCCTCATTATCTTGAATAAAATCTCATCCTCACTGCAGTGATCCTGAACTTCTGTCACTGGCTTCAGTGAGACTGCTTATAAAGGTGTTATTCCTGGTGTTCTCTCAGCACTCACTGAGGATCTAAATAAAAACCTAGGCATTGGCTATTTCGGTGTCAGAAGAGCTTTTAAGGGAGAAAATTAAAAGCAGCTGGCAGCACTGCTCAGAAGCCCCAAAGGCTGCAAAGACTTACTACAAACTAGTTCAGTTTGAGAGCTCCAAGTTGTACGTAAAAGAACAAGGGGATAAAATGGAGTTTGTATTTTGTGTATTCCTGTTCAGTTTTATCTAGGTATGAAAACCAGATCACTATTTTGTCAGACTACTTAGAAGAATTTCCAGAAACTGATGAGCCAGTGTGGATTTTAGGAAGGCAACACCACCTAAACACAGGTATCTTTAGAATTAAATTATCTGTAACATCTGTAGAATAGTCCTAGATTCACATGCAGCAACAGCTCCTGATTTCCTTATATTGTCTAAATGTCTCGTGAGGGAAGTTTGTTCTCCATCAGTGAGACACCAGGTGTAAGCAGGGGAATTCCTCCTGTACAGAAACCAGAGCCAAGGCCAATGTGCTTCCACTGTGATTCATGCAATATGGTCACATTCATAGCAGAGGCTGTCAGACGTGAGTCTCATCACTTCGCAACATCAGGGCCTCAGAAATAAATATATAAATAACTTTAGGAAATGTTCAGCATTACTGATGTCATTTGCCTATGAGGGATGCTGTCCACAGCCTGTTACTTGCAACTAAAATGGTTTTTCAAATAACAATAATAAGTTAGTCTATGGCACATACTGCATTTTAGTGAAAATAAATACATGACCTAAAAGTTAGAGCAGAGTAATGTGTTTATATAAAAATAAGACTTCAGAAATGAGTTTTGCTCCCTGGGAAGAAGACAGGGCCATCCTCCTGAGTTACATGTCAAAACCAGTGCAGTTACAGTGTTCAGGACAGCCAGGGGTGCTGCATGCAGCCTTGGTCAGCTGGAGAATCCTTTGGAAAAGCCAGCCAGTCTGAGCCACAGCTAAGGGGAAATGCAGCAAATAGGATTCTTAAGCATTCTTCAGAGCCTTTGCAGAATTCTGTAAGTGCATGTGTTTAAACAAACAAGGCAAATGAGAGGTTTAATTCAATTTAACATTATTAACATTTTCTTAAAATTACTTTCTGCTGAGTTAGAAGGTAATGTATAATTCCATGTTGATTTGCACGTAGAACTTCTTAACCTGCTTTACCAGTTCTTTCCTGAGGACATAGTTCTCCAGAGTTGCTTTATTCAGGCTGGGCATAGTCATTCCAAACACCTTGTAAAATTTCATTGGCTAATAATTATTTCATCTGTAATAAGTTAACTTTAATTAGCAGTCTGCAAAAGCTTTCTGTGTTTAAACTGCTAAAAAATGTTTTAAGTATTAAGGGTCTTTTATATAAAAGTTACAGGAGCCTTCCTTGTACTCTATGTATTGACTGTACAGGGATAATTTGAATTTTTCGGTTTTAAGTCTGTTTTAATAATTTATTTCCTCTTAAAATTATTCCAGACAAATCTAAGTTATTGTTGGATATAAGTGCTCGCCTCTGGTTTACGTATAGAAGAAAGTTTTCACCTATTGGTGAGTATGCAGCATTCCAGCTGCCTGGTTATGGATGAGCAGGATTAGTGATGATGTTGGGGACTGAAAAGCTATTTTTACAGTACTAGAACATTTTGATCATAATTTACTGTGTATGCAAACAAAAGATTAAAGCTGTTAAAAGCAGTGTTTGCTTGTACCTGTATATAATCAGGTCTTCATGCTTGTGGGGCAAGCAGTGAAGTGACAGCAGCACTGTGGGGAGAAAGGAGCTGGCTCAGTGCCTTTAAGCTGTGGGACAGCTGTTAGAGGTTGGACTGTGAGCTCTCTCAGAAGCTGGGCTCCGTGCAGGGCCCGTGCTGATGGGAGCACCTCTGTTCCCAGGAGGCACCGGTCCCTCGTCTGACGCGGGCTGGGGATGCATGCTGAGGTGTGGGCAGATGATGCTGGCCCAGGCACTGATCTGCAGACATTTAGGAAGAGGTGAGTACTGTTGCTGAGGCAACTTCTGTGTTATTTGGAGGCTGTTTCATTTTTGTTGTTGTTTTCCATAAAATCATAAAACCTAAATTTATTAATGAAACTCTCTGTGATGCCCTGATAAGGTTTTTAATGAACTCTTCTTGTCTGATGGGGTAAAATCATGTCAGCCTTAAGCAGAGAAAAAAAGAGGAAGGACAAATAGGGAATCCCACTGTTGTTATTTTATAAATCTTTTTGAGGAATACCCAAGTTGAAGCCAAGGGAAAACTTGCTACCGTGGGTCTGAGTTCTTCCCCTCTTTGCATTACGTAGCTGCCAAAATGCTAGCCCAGGGTGACAGTGTCAACAGTGACAGTGATAGACACCACAGAAAGTACTTCACAAACCTCTCACCCATCATTAGCCTGAGTCCAAACCCCACAGCAGACCCCACTAGTGCCTGCTTAATCCTGCTTAACACCCCATATCGCAGGGTCACAGGTGAGTGTCAGAGGTCTGCTCTGCGTGACACTCTTCTGTCAGTTACCTTGCTGTGGCTGGGTCTGTGATCCTTCCACTCTTTTGTCACGGTTTCTATGGCAGCGTGATGTGTGGATTGCCACTCTAATAACTGAATAAACAGAACAGTAGTGCAAAGATTTAACTAAAAGAGTAGGCAAACAAACATATTACCTGAGAAAAACTAGACCTTGAACTTTCAGTATGGATTTAAATAGCATCAGCCCTGTGTATATGTTTCTGTTAGTAAATATGAGGTTACCTTATGTTAGAAGCAGAAGCTCACGTGGCAAAGCTATGGCTTGGATTTTGCTTTGGGAGAGGGCCAGCATTGTGTTTGGATTTTGCTTTATGAGTCTTATTATCCTACAAATGCTTGCAAATCTAATAAAGTCCAAACAAAACAGATAGTTTTAAATAGTCTTGGAAGCTATATATAAGTAGCTATAAATACCTAGAGCAATAGCTATCAATTCTCAGCAGTGATCACTCGGGATATACTTGCAGTTGGCATTGTTATTTTAGTTTCCCAGTTTTCACACAATAGCATGTGATGATAAAGGACAGCTTGATAATAAATGACAAAGTGTGACTTCTAGGATCTCCAAATAAAATGTAAATATTAGAGATGGATTGTCTCTTAAGATCTCATTGTATGGCTTTCTGCCATCTAGAAATCTGATCAGTACAATGAAAACATTATTTTTTAACCTGTATAACTTTTTTCCTGAAAGATTGGCAATGGGAAAAACACAAAAAACAACCAGAAGAATATCACAGAATTTTACGGTGCTTTCTGGATAGAAAAGATTGCTGTTATTCCATCCACCAAATGGGTAAGAACACACATCAACTTTGTCTACTGAGATTCCTGCAGTGTTGAAACTTTCTCATTTGAAGTAAGTTAATGAAACATTTTTAAAAGGTGATTATGAAGACAATGTATATTTTTATATATAAATTAAAATGTGTGCAAGTGGGTATGAAGTATAATAATTCAGAAATATTATTCACTAAGGCCTAAATAAATCTGTATTCTAGAATCTAGCTCTTGATAAAGTGTGCAGGTTTTGGGTAGCAGAGTTGATAGTGTTAAAATAGACAGTCATAAAACTTACTGCTGTAATTTGTAAGTAAGGACATAATTGTAGTTGTCATTACAGCTAAGGAACTTCTTCTAAGGGAACTAGCAGTCATTAAGTTTTGAAAAGAGTATAGATTGAGAAAATAATTGTTGCTGCTAAATACAGCTTGCGCTTGCTTTAGAGTGTTTGTCAAGATATTAGTAGGCCATGCTATGTGACACAGACTGTGACCAGCCTCTCTGTGGTCTTTTCCTGTGTGTGTTTTCCCTTTCACAAACAGCACAGATGGGTGTTGGAGAGGGGAAGTCCATTGGAGAGTGGTTTGGACCAAACACAGTTGCTCAAGTACTGAAGTAAGTCATGGCAGGGGCTCCCTTGGGACATGCTCCCGGAGCTGCTGAGCTCGGAGACCGCGCAGTGCTGCCCAAAGCTGCTGAGAAAATGTGGAAGCTCCTCCTAGTCTGGAAGCCTCACTAGAGCTGACTTTGCTGAGGGACATGGGAACGTCCCAGATTTCAGGTGGAGGCTGGACTGCAGGTTCTGGGTGCCATTTGCTGCAGCCCTGGGACAGACACGTTTTGGAGAGAAAAAGGAGCTAAAGGATGTCCTGGCCTCCAGCTCCTTTCCCTTAAAAATTCTTCATGACATACACATCAGTTTTTCAGGTTTATTTTAGACAACCAACACTGCCTGTGCAGCCTAAGAACTCCCTTTCCCAGAGTTCTGGATGTCACACAAAGTGGACAGAAAACTGTGTGCTATTATGCCACCCTCCTAACTTTTGGGTGCCAAAATATTGAGCTGTTCTGGCTTTCAACAACCCGAAATAGTTCTACTGAGTTTAGTGGAACTTCTTAAGCACAGAGTAATGTGGAAAAACTGGCATAGGAATTTTTTTCTTCTCTGCATGATGCTAGGCATCATGGGCAGAATCCCACAGTGGAATCTGTTAATTGCAATAAAAAGTAATAAACCTAATTATGTGGTTGAGCTGTTACTCTCCCTGCATTTGGCAAAAGGACAAAACAGTTTTCACATGGTATAGTGTGTGTGCTTTTCCTGGAACCACTCATTATTATTTTTTTCTAAATATGTTAAACACTAAAACTATCTTTTTATTACATGGAGACTTAAAAAAAATTTTTTTTCCAAATAAATGACTTTTTTCTTCAAGAACCATTAACTGTTCTGAGTTAAAAGCTACTCTCATGGTCCTAGAAAGCTTTTACTAATTATTGCCTCTGTGTTTTCTAGGAAGCTTGCTTTATTTGATGAATGGAATTCGTTAGCAGTTTATGTATCTATGGACAATACAGTGGTCATTGAAGACATCAGTAAGTGAAACAGGAGTTTTTGCAGCACTGCTTTAGAGTCTCAGCAGATATTAAAGAGTAGCTCAAGCTCATGGCAAATTTAATTGTTTGGACAAACTACTTCTGGGAGCATTAGGGTAGTGGTTGGATTTGATGATGTTAAAGGTCTTTTCTGGCCTAAATGATTTGATGGTTCTATGATTATTTCCTTGGTGACAGTTTTTGATTTGAATTCACTCTCATGAATGTATATAAGTATGAGCAAAATCTTGGCACCATCCCTATTTCTTGCCAGGGTAAGAAAAGGAATAAAGGAAATGGATTCTCAGGTTTGGGATTTCCCAAAGTAAAGTTAGCACAGAACAGTGAGGCATTTTTGGTGACCGACTCATATACCATGTGGATGAGAAGGTGGAGTTTGGTCTGGGCTATCTTAACTCTTACTCCAGCAATGGAATGAAGTTGCAGTATGCAAAAATACAGAGAATTGCTTGTAATACAGAGTTTGCCAGAAATTTGCTCTTGTCAGGCAAAAAGGAAATGAGGGGCAGATCCTTCAGAAACATGTGGCCCATTTTCAGTTTACAGCTGTAAGAAGCGTGGTTTTACAAGTGGTATTTAGCCACAGCCTGGTTCTGCTTTAGTCCCTACTTCTGCTTATGTTATGTCTACATCACTGGAAGTGAAGAGCTCCCTGAAGAATTCCTAATCCTTCCACTCTGCTATATCCTCCCAGGCAAAGCTTGACAGCATTAATACTGCAAGTAGTGAATGTAACTTCAGTCTTAAACATTCATGCCCTCGTTTTTCCCATGTCTCACTAATGTGCCAGCACATACTCTGACTGCCAGAATTACTTCTACTAAATAGTCAGGATTTCCATGCCCTGCTCCTTTTGTCTTAAAACAGGAGCTCTATAAAGCTGTCTAGAAAAGTAATTTATTTCATGAAAGAAATAGAATAAGTGAAAGAAAAAGAATAGTAATTTATTCCACGAAAGAAAGATCTGCTCTGTGTTCCTCTGTGCATTCACTGATGTCTCTTTTCATTCCCCCAGAGAAGATGTGCTGGTCCCCTGCTCAGAGCAGCAGCGTTGCCCACAGCAGTGCACATTTGCACAGAAGTGCTCTTGGCCAAAACAAGAACACAGCAGGATTGTGCCCAGGCTGGAAACCCCTCTTGCTCATTATCCCTCTCCGGCTAGGGATTAATCACATCAATCCAGTGTATATTGATGCATTTAAAGTAAGAGATTCTTCAGTGACTTGTTTGTGTATGTGGAAAAAGTTCAGGTATCTGGTATATCAATAAACAAATCAATTTAATTTTTCTCTCTTTGGACTCCTAGGAATGCTTTAAGATGCCACAGTCTTTGGGAGCATTAGGAGGGAAACCCAATAATGCCTATTATTTTATAGGATTTTTAGGTAAGGAAGAAAGAAACTTACTCCAAATATCCTATGACTGAAAGAGAAAGGATTTTCTTTGGGAAGGGGCAGTAGTAAGCATTTTAAGTATGAAAATGGAGAAGAAGAAACATAACTCAGACACTTCAGGAACAGTATGAGACCATCCTTATAGGAACAGAAAAGAAGCAGCAAAGCTTAATATAAAAATATGGAATGATATAAGCAAGAACAAGACACTAAGAAAAGTTGATAGCATTCAACAAATGTCAGATGTCACTGCTGCTTAAATACTGTATTTTTTTCTAATCATTAATACTTTCTAGTGAAGAGTTTCTTGTTTTATTCTTTCACTTCCCGGCTTTCTTTTATTTTCTCATATTTTTCATTTTTTTATCAAAGCAGTATGTCTTTAATGTTCTTCCATGTCTTTATTTATTAATGCAATAGTTGATCCTAAATTCAGTCTTTCATATTTTACCCTGGTTTGATCTGTAACTTCTTGGGTATTTTGTTCTTTCTTTTGTAAAACCTGAGCTGTTTTAGTCAGACTTATTTGTTCAATTTCTGGGTGAATGCCTAATGGGATTACAGATTAGATTTGTGGTCATCCTGTATCTTTGATCTGAGGAATGTTAGGGATTACTGCAGTTGAGATTTTTAAAAAATGTACTGGACTTCATGTAGATAAAGGAAAGTATGTGACAAAGGTAGAAAAAAAAATCAAAAAAATCTACTCTAAAAGGTAACAGTGGAAAATTACACTAAATGCCCTGTGGGATACTGTTGTGCCTGGCTTTCCAGTTCTCTTAAAGACTCCCTAGCTAGAGAGTTGATATACAGACTGTGCTGATGATACAATTTATGTTTTACAAGTCTGGATGGGATAAGTGTTTATTACTGCTTCTTGCTTGTTATCATCATATGGATTTTACCCCTCCAGGCAATGAGCTGATCTACTTGGACCCTCACACCACTCAGAGTTTTGTAGATTCAGAAGAAAATGGCATAGTTGATGACAAGAGCTTCCACTGCCAGCAAGCCCCACACAGAATGAAGATCATGAATTTGGACCCTTCAGTAGCTTTAGTAGGTGCTAGAAAATAATAAATGTGTGTACTTTGTTCAAAGCAATACCTCTCTGTACTGGTAAGGGCAGTAACATGCTTCCTTGATCACAGTCAAGATCACAGGGCACTCTTCTGCAATCTAAAATTCAACACGTAGTAGTTGAACTGCATAGGACACATTAATTTTAGCTCAAGCAGGGGACCACCTGTTTGTATCCTGGGGAGCCAATTAAGTTTCTTTCCTGAACAAAATAGACCTTTTCCAAGAAGTAGTTTGAAAGTCAAAGCAAGGGACTGAATCAGGTTTCCTTATTTTATTCCGTCGCTATCATCTGTGCATTGGCTGCTCTTGAGAAGATACATACCTGAGCTTATTTAATCAACAAATCTTCAAGTGAAAATACTTGTAGAAGTCATTCAGTATAGGTCACAAGAATACTGTGGTAGTTGAAGAAATTCAGTCTGATCCTTGTGCCTTTGGTTGGGTTATGGGTGATTGTCACTTGAGATATAACCCATATGTAGATACCACAGCATCTTTGCTCATTGACATACTGTATTTAATATTACTATGTGTATTCTTTCCTTAGGGCTTCTTTTGCAAAGAAGAATGTGATTTTGATAACTGGTGTAGTCTTGTACAAAAGGTAACACTACTGTATTTTTTTGCTCTGTATGAAATCATGGATACTGTTCTTTTTTTGGTTAATGGAAATCCCTGGCCTGCAAATCAGATGATCCCCAGTGAAGGAGGCACTAATGATCAGGGAGAGCTGACACTGCTGATGGAACTTGTTCAGCATTTTGCAGCCCTGAGCCCTGGCACTGGGAGAGCAAATGCATACACCCCCTACCTGAGTTTGTCTTCTGTTAGCAGTACTGCATTAGAGGCTCATACCTAAGTCATTTACTGAGAAACACAGCAAGCAGGTGGAATATTAAACAACAGGTATGTAAGTACCACCAACCAAAAGCATTTATTTTATAAAAGGCTACAGAAAGCAGTTTGCAAATAACTGAAGTAGAGGATATGATGTAGCTCACCTGATAGCAGTGAAATTTTGCTTCAATAATAACTTGTTTCTCCTGATCAAAACCTATCTTCCAAAATCTGTTGGGTTTTTTCAGTAGATAGATCTGTCTTTTGTTCCTATTGATCAACAGAAAACTTGAACACAGAGAGGTTCAAGCAAGTAATTTACTTTTAAAAGGCAGAAGTATGTTCTTGGTATCTGTTTGCTCCATGTAAACAAAATTACAGATGTATGGATATAAAAGCTCATTATAATGCACTGATAACTTGTAGGAGTTTAAGAGATCCATCTTCCAGGTGTGTTTTCAAGTAGGACAATACTGGAGATGTGTGAAGCAGTGATTCATGATGGCAGGTACCTGACCTAACAGGAATTTACAGCCTTTGTTCTTTGATAGATATACAGTATTAAAAGCGTTTTTAATTAAGCAGGCAGTTTTTCGGTCTGTATTCTGTCCTCAGGAGATTCTAAAGCAACAGAGCCTGCGGATGTTTGAGCTGGTCCAGAAGCACCCACCCCACTGGCCTCCTTTCATACCTCCAACCAAGCCAGAAGTGACAACCACAGGAGCAGGTGTGCTACCACTGAATGTGCTGCTGGGCAGCAGAGTGGGGCTCCTCAGCCAACAGGAGATCCACCACAGCTGGAATAACTGGGCTTTCCTGAGGATCCAGCAATCACTGCATGATTAAATGCCTTACTCTGTAAGAGTATCAGTTATCCAAACAGGCCCTGTCCAATTTACAAGTGTTAGCAGAATACATTTTTAAATCTTTGAAAATATTTCAAAGGCAGCATGTCAGAAGGATTTGGGGGGGGGGGGGGCGTGGTTTGAGGGTTTTTTTAGTAAACAAAATCAGGCATGTCTTTACATTCTAAATAGTTTAATTAATTTTTCAGAACTCATTGAATCTACTGACAAGCTGTTTGAATTGGAAGAAGAATTTGAAATCCTGAGTGTATGAAGGAAACTGTGGTGACCCTTCTGAGTATTGAACATATTGCTAATATTATTGCATTGACATAAATTACACAGCCATGTTAGCCCAGAAGTGCCTGACATCATGGATAACAGAGCACAAACACCTGGTATCATCCAAAACTCCAGCAGGGACAGTTCCTTCTGTCAAAGAGCTTCCCCAGATGTAGAGGCACTGAAAGATTTTATCACAAGACCCTGAAAGGGAACCTCTTTTTAATGTGTGTCTTTCTTGAAGACAAATGGACCTCTGAAATTAAGGCAAAAATAAGTCTGTCAGTGGGCTGTATGTTTGGAGAAAGGGATAACAAAATGGGTATTTCTTGCTCTCATATAATGCAATAGTTTAGTTCTTAAAGCAAGAGTCTTCAGTTAAGGAGGATGTCTACTTCTGTTCCTTCCTGTGGGCTGCATCATAGAAAAAATGCATTGTCTTGTTTAAAAGATCAACTGGATCAGGAGAAAATTGTTTCCTTGTTAAATATTTTAACATGTATTTGAGCAACCACACTTTATGACAAAAATGTTTCTGTGAAAGGAACTATGTCTAACGTATCCATTTTGCAATAGCCTTCCTGTTTCTGGGAGACCTCAAGAGGAACAGGAGCCTCAAATAGTTGATACAGATCACAACCACTGTTATAGCTATGATATATTTCACCTTGACCTTAAAGTTCAATCATTAAAACTTAGGCTGACTTTTCTTTTGGAGCTAAAGTGAGTCAAAGGTGGTTTAATTGTACCTTATTTATTTTAAAAAAGATTTACACAAGTATCTCTGTTACTGCACTTTATCTGTGCATCTAATAAATTTCTTAAGCTTTTCATAGGTTGTATGCTGCTATATTTTGTTATTTTGTTTGTGTGAACTAAATATCACACAGGTTATCTTAAAACTTAATATATAGGCATATGCAAATTACTTAATTGTTGGGTTTTGACTTGTTGCCTTCTGAAATCTGTTTTGGTAAAAGTGCCTTAATTCTCCAGTTTTATCAGAAGAGCCGGTGCAGTTTTATTTCTTTTTAGAAAGAGTATCTCTGTAGCAACTATAAGAAAACCAGCTCAGAATAAAGGCAAAGATCTTTTAATTCATTCTACAGTTCCTTTTTACTATCACAGTCCCCATTTTGATCACTTTGTCACCATAGTGCAATGGACGTGAATCACACACTTTCATCTTCAGTAATAAATGACCATGTAGAGAAATCCTGAATGCTGTCTCCTCTCACTTGCACTTCTGGATCAGGGCCAGTGTGATTTCCAAGAAAATCGTCATGACCTCGGCACAGTTCATCTTGTTTGCCTTCAATGTTTATTAGTCATGGTTTGGAAACTAAACATGTAGGAAAAATACCATTTTCTTCCCCTCCCCATGGATTAGCTGCTCAGATTTAGGTTTTATTTTAAATTAAGTATTTCTTCTTCATTAATGCATGATGTTACTGTGCTTATGACATCAGTTGCAGCCCTCTCCTCCCCACAGACAAAAAAATAACATGAGCCCTTGCTCTGAAATGCTGAGTCTTGAGCAGTACCTGCTTAAAAAAAAATAATTAAAAGATGCTCAGTGGAGTACCAGGTGCTTATTCCCCAAGCCACCCTTAGCCTCTTCAGAGAGGAGCCTGAGCCTTGCCGAGCTCTTGAAGGATTTTGGGTGGGGGTAGATGGATGGAAATGGGGCTGATGGCAGAACAGCTGGTGATTGGAATTCCTTCTCTGTGCACCTGACAGGGAGGGGCTGGTGGAAGTGGATGGAAGCTTGGACAGGGGCAGCAGTGGAGCTGGTTACTTCAAGAGAAGCAGCTCTCTAAAGAATGTGATGCTTAAAATGCATAAAGCTCTGGTCCTGGGGAATAAATTAATTGTCTTTGCATGTGCCATGTTCAAAATAAAGCTGACTCCTTGCAGATAAAAGACCTGACCAACCAGACTCCTTGTAGCACCATGGGAACCCCGTGGCTGAAAATTTCATTGTACTTTGTTAGTTATCTGCATGATTTTTCAGAAGTCTTGAGCTTTGCTCTGTGCACACAAGTGTTTTAGAGTTGCATGTGCATAACCCAGGATATAAAGCCAACATGCTCTGTCTGTGCCAGGACAGCTAGAAACTAGACTGGATATCCTGCAGGAAAGGACTGCTGCTCAGGAGTGTTAAAATGCCTTAAAGATATTTGCAAAATACATCCAAAGCAGTTGCTCATCTTTCACAATTAGGACTGAGATAAAAGACTACATTGTTCCTCAAATTCCCTGTTCATCTCTGGTGTGGTTTAACTCCAGGACTTGGAGAGCTCTGACCTCCATCTATGAAGATAATAATGTGTTATGCAAGTAATACTTTCATCTTTACTGATTATCATCTGCTTAGAATAATGTCTCAGTCATGCATTAATAATAATTTTCTGAATAATTTTATCCAAAAGTTTTTTAAGCCAAGGTGACAGTGTATTTGCAAGGCACTCCTTTGAAATGTCCTGGAACGTCAATAGACAAGGATTTCACACGCTTCACTCCAGAGAGGTAATGGTAATAACTTTAGTCCTACTGAATGAATTCATTATAGGTATAACCGTACCTTTGTCATGGGTTTCCCCTAAAACATACAAGGAAAATCCAATTAGTGGCACTTGTCTTTAATTACGCCCTGAAGGAAAGTTAACAGTGCATATAGTAGAGATACATTTTTTTTTAAACTTACAGCAATAAAGCCCAGAGGAAGCAGTATACAACACATGGTGACTGCAGGAGTAAAAAATGTACATCCCATAGCTGCTTATTCCTGTATCTGCATAAGCTTGCATGCCATCTAGTAAAGGCTCTACTTTTCGACCACACACAGCTTGAATAATAAGCTTGAAAATAAGTGTGCCAAAGCTGCCTCAGAAAGGAAATTTATGTTCATAGTAATAAAATGTTGGCTAATAAAGTATGGCTGTATATCGGTGGCTGCAAGGAGATAAGCACAGACCTTGAAGCCAACAGACCTGGAATATATTTCAATAGAAAACAGTGAAAAATGGCAGAGGTGTTTTGGATTTATCTTCACATGAAAAATTGCATTCAGGTCAGCTGTGGATAGCAGGCTGGATTAGAACTGGTTGCCTGTCACTGGAGGAAAGAATGTTCCATCTGTGTAATAAGCAAAGCAAATAATTCATTTATCAATTTTTCTAAGAAAATCCATTATCAACCATTAGTGCATAGTGTTTCCAAGTCACCCAGCATATCCTGATAAATTTTAGCTAGTTCTGTGTTTCACAGGAGAATGAGTCTCCACTCCCTTACACTAGACCAAATACTGTTTGCAAAGACACTAATTAAGCATAGCTTAGGCAAAGTCTCTCTGGGTGACAACTGGATGTGCCTTGGACAGAGGAGTGGTACGAGGTGTCAGCTGCTCTTCAGTCTGAGTAAGGAACTCACTGAGACTTTCTGAGGTAGCCATAAAGGAGGAGAAAAAATCATCGAAGTAAAAACATAGCACCATGTTCCATTAAAAAAATGGCTTCAGAACACTGGTCTTTCCCTCCTCTGCGCACAAATTCCTGGACTTGAAACTTGATTTTTGTAGAGTTCTGGCTGTCTTGATTCACCCATCAAACACACACAAAAGAGGTTTGTGAATTTACCCTTCTCCAGTCAGTGATGTCTAATGTGGGGTAACAAAGACTGTCCCCGTAACTGCATTTCTGTTACTACAAGTTCTTCATGCACACCTGGCAGCGGCTGACGCGAGTCCGAAGCTGCCCCGCTTTCAGAGTCTCTGAGGGAGGAGCACTGACAAACTGCTGCTCCTGCTCCACCGTGGTCAGCCAGAAGCTGTACTTGTTGGCAAAGTAATGGCACGTTCCCCGAGCACCATTGCACTCGATGAATGGAGTGGCTCGGAAATCCTCCAGGCAGGAGCCAGGTGAGACAAGGGACTGGCCTCCACCTTCCGCCCCTGCCGCAGTGTGCTGAAATAAAGATGGCAAGTTGAAAGAGCTCAAGGGAACAGAAGGAGGTAAACAGGCAACCAAAATTATACCCTGGCTATGTATCTGTCTCTTGATCAGGGCTAGAAGGCAAAGGAACATACTTAGGCTGAATATGCAGGCCTGGAATAATGGAAAACCAGCTTTTCACTTGAAAGTTGGGAAAGTTTGGAAACAATAATGCTGACATCATGTTTTTCTAGTAATCTTACACTAATAAGCTTCTAGGGGAGTGCAATGGAAAACTTTTTCCACTGAGAAAGAGGATTATGTCAATACTGTAGCTGAATTACTGTTTCCACATTTAATGGTTTACAGAACAAATATCCATGGCGATACAGAACTTAGGCAGCCACCAAAACTGATCAGGGCAGGTGCTAAACAGAGCAAACTCAGAGCTACAGCAACTCAGCTGATGAAGAAACACACTGAGGCAAGAAGAGACAGGGTTCCAGGTTCCTGTAAGTAACTCACAGAACACAGTCCCAGTGACCTCATTAGAGAGGAGAGATGGAAATGTTTGAAGCTGCCTTTGCATTAGCAGTCGTGTCCTTACCATAAGGAAGGAGTATCCTATCCACAGGCTGCGCCAGCCCAGGGGACACTGTGGGATGGTGATGTCCTGGCTGTGCACAGCCACAGCCTGGGAAGGTGCTTCACACACAGAGCACCGGCTGATGTACTGCGGGATCTGGACGCTGTCCACGGGCATCATGGGGATGGGAGCAGTGGTGGAGAGCCAGTAGGACTTGTCATTTCGGCTGGCATAGTAGCACACTTCATTGATGTTGCAGTAAATAAAAGGCATGGTGCTGAAGCGAGGCAAACATGAGCCAGCAAAACCTGGAAAAATCAGAGAAGTAGTCATACCAAGCACCTGCCAAACACTCCAAGTCATAGACACCAACATTCAGTGGTGAGGATGGCACGAGCGACACCGCTCCCAGTGCGGATCTGGCCAAGCCAACTGCCACCAGCTCCACTACAGCCCTCTGCACTGCCACAGCATGGCTTTTTAAATGTAATTTTGGACTGTGCTGTTCATTCTTGAGAGAATTCTTTCAACTCACCCAGGTCCTGGTTGTGTGACTTCTCCTGTCCCTCCACATACAATAAGCTGTAGCCATCCCAGAGTTTATTCATCCCTATGGGACACGGGGGGATCTGGTCTGACTGACTGTGCTTCACCAGAGTGTATCCAACGCCCACGCTCCGGCCGGGCATTCCCGGCAAACCGAGGGGACCCGGCTTCCCAGCAACACCTAGGACACAGAGGAACAATCACTACTGCTAGTGCACAGTGTGGGCATCAGCTGGCTCTGTACCCCATTTGGCATTGCTTATGGCAGTCTTGTACAACGAGGAGCCCAAGCTATATGGTTGTTATATGAATTACTAGACTTAACAGCTCCAAAAGCAGTCATTTCACAGCACCACCCACCCATTCCCTTCCTCTTTTAGTTCTCTTTCTTTGCCCAACAACTCTGGTGCCAGTGTTAGGTATATCTCACAGTACAGTAGCTCTGAGGATCTCAAAGCACCAACCAAAACCTGATTAATTCATTTTTGCTATAGCACTCTTCTTGATGATACTCCTCTTCTTTCTCACTGTGCCTTTCCTCTCCTGTCCAAGCCTCACATCCATGGTTAATGTGAATACTTTATCACTCTTATAGATCTTCAAGATCATTCCCACATCCACAAAACATTAAAACCAAAAGGTGTTTAGAATTGCACCTACAGAAACACCAGCTGTGACATCAACAAGGACTTATGACAGAACTTTCCTCACTGAAGATTAAATTTCCTTCATTACTGATACAAAACAATACCACAGACATCCCCTGGTTTTCCTAAGGTAATTGGGTGTTGGGGAGGGTCTCTGCAGAAGCTGTAAGCAAACACAATTCTACTGTTTGCTTCTTTTTTATCCGTTCTCCCCCAAATCATAAAATTACCTTCAAATCCCTGTGGTCCTGGGGCACCTGAAAGTCCTGGATCTCCAGCTATGCCAGGGGTTCCAGGAAAGCCATCACGTCCTTTCAGACCAGATCTTCCTGGCAAACCTTTTGGACCTGAAATAAAATGTAATTATTAGTATTATTGTTTCCTCATACTATTGCCTTGACTCCTGCAATCATATTTCAGAAGGGAAATAAGATGTCAGCAGCCATGCCAAGAGCTCACTCTTCACCAGCTGTGGTTATAAACAGCCACCTCCAAAAGAGACTCCACCTGATCTGTTTGTCTGTAAAAGGAGTAAGAGGTGCAGCTGAGTATCACACATGGTTAAAAATGCAGCATTCTATTTATATATATTATATTTGTATGCATTTTGATGGAAATATTTCCTTAATTAAAAAAACCCTGTAAACACTCCTAATGCATTTGATAAAGTAGTGTTTTTCTTCCAGAAGAACAGCATTTTGGTGATCTGAGTGTACTTTTTACCTGGTTTTCCAGCTGGGCCATGGAATCCAGGATCTCCATCAAAGCCAGGAACACCATCAATTCCTGGCAGACCAGGTAATCCTGCAGGGGCTGTGACTTCTTCTGGCTGTGGGGTTATTCCTGGAGCCCCTGGTCTGCCAGGGGGACCTGCACATGGGGCAAAGGATGTGTAAGTACCCCATAAAAACCATACAGATTTGATGTGAATCCTGACACAAAGGAGAAAAATGCGAAATTAAGACCACCTTTATACATCAGCACTGAGTATCTTGTAAAAAGTATGTCAAGCTCTAACTTATTTCAGCCTCTAAGAAATCAAGAGTCCCAAACAAGCCCATTAAGGGAGCTCTGAAGTCACCCCCAGCCCAAACCAGGTGCAATAAACAACAGCTTTTTAAATCCTCCAGCACTCACCTCGATGGCCCATTTCACCCTTCAGCCCGGCATAACCGGGATCCCCTGGAGGCCCATCTTTACCCGGCATGCCCATTAGGCCAGGCTCACCTCTTGCACCTGCAAAGACACACAGCTAAGACTGGGCCTAAGCACTAATTCTGACCCACAGCTGTGGCTCTCACTGATGGTGGCAACAGCACTGGGGCTTCAAGATGAGGGGACCACAACCCCCGAGGCAGTCTGTGCCCAATTTCACATCCCCAAGGGCTGCAGAGCCTCAAGACAAGAATGTCCACTGCTACCTAACTGTACTTTATTGAAAGTACTCTTCCCCTTCCTTGGGTAGCCCAGGGACAGGGTTTGGAGAGTACACATCTTTACTGGTTGAAATCCATCTCTATGCACAGCACAGAGGGATGGGATCCGCCAGCCTACAAAGACAGCAGACAGCTGTTCATCTGGCAGTGGTTCTCCATCCTGCCCTGGCTTTTGAGTTGTGTGGTGTCTCTCAAACCTTGCTCCTGGAGTCCCTGTGTGCAGCTGCCCTTTGGCCTCCTTTCTAGAGACCAAAGAGAGATCAACGTGCTCCCTGCCTCAGCCCAAAACAACATCTCTGAACTCCTACAATCCTCTTAGCCTCTTGTTGAGACCTAAATCCACCACACTAATGCCTCTGAGCATACAGGACAGGTGGGATGAAACAGCAACTGCAGTCGTTGCCTAGAGAGCACAAGTGAGTCAACAAGCACAGCAACATTGCAGGTGAACAATGAACGCCTACTCAGAAAGAAAACCAAGGTAAGAGTTAAAACATAACTAGGGGCACATTGAAGAACACCTGGAGCTGGCCCCACTTTGCTGCTTTTGGAGTCAATAGGTAAAATCTGCAGGAGCCAAAAGGAAAGACTGAGACATCAAATTCAGCTGTTACGCCTGAACGAGGAGGCCACACCAACCACCCAACGACCATTCTTACTGTCAAGATGACAGCTGCCAAACCACTCCCAGATCCTTTCAAGGCAAGATTACCTTTGAATCCAGATGCTCCAGGGAGCCCAATTGGACCAGTGGGTCCCGCGTCACCCTTAATGCCTCGCAAGCCAAGAACACCAGGGAAACCTGGAGTGCCTGTGTCACCTTGGTCAGAAGCTGGGCCAGGGGGCCCTCGTGGTCCTGGAGGACCTGGAAAACCTAGAGACAGAGTTAATTGGCAAAATCTATTTCTGGGGCAAAGTAAATTCTGGGGCTATCCCCAGCATTTCTTTCTGTGTGGGGAAAGACTGGAGTCTCAGCCTCTCCAACAAGGCTGTGAGGTACTGAATGGTTCCAGTGCCACTGTGACAAAGCTTCCAAAGCACACACACCTGAACTCCCATCAGTGCCTGGAACACCAGCATCTCCAGGTCTGCCCCGTATATCAGATGGAAGAGAAACTCCAGGTGTTCCTGGCAGGCCAGGCAGTCCCATAGGACCAGGGGGACCTAGAATAAGAAACACGAAGTGAGGGACAACCAAAGGTCTTCATGGATCTTCACAGACATTGACAGAAGCAGTGGCTAGGGAGCATTTATATTGAGGAGAACAAAGAGACATCTCACTACAGGAGGGGAAACAACACATACTGTGCTGTTCAGGAGAGCTATAGATACGTTCAGAACTGTGCAACCAACTGTTTCTCAAAGTACAGAGCAACATCACAGATTTCACATTCGCCTGTCAAGTTTCTAACCACCTTTGAGGCTTCAGGAATTGTCTCTGGTAGTTCTGCTGACCATGCAACCCATTAACCTCAGATGCAATACATCCTACTTTCAGAACATCAGTATTTACCCATGTCTCCTGATGAGCCTTTTGGTCCAGGGAATCCTGCAGCTCCTCTTCCCAAGCCTGGAGAGCCTTCTTCACCCTTTGTACCTGGGAGGCCTGCAGGTCCTTTCAGTCCAGCTTCACTCAGACCTAATTAAACATGGTTAACAAATATAAGAGAGCCCATTCAAATTGCTGAATAGCAGTCAAATTATTACACAAAATGAGTGGTAATTTAAAAACTAGCCATTTATTACTGTCTCTGCTGTTTTCAGTAGAGCAGCTGGAATTGGTGATTTGGTGCCTCACATGTTACTCTGGTTGTGCAGAGTGAAGTTAAACAATATGTGAGATGCTGAGAGAAAAGCATATGACTGTTCTGGTCTCCCCACAAGCTCTTGCACAAGAATGGGAACTCAGCAGTCCTGTGACAGGATCTGCTGCCAGATGCGTGCTGTGTCTCTCACTGGGACACACCAAACTCAAGCTTCTGGTCTTTAAATAACCTCGTGGGCTTCATGCTGCAACACAGGGAGGGAGTTCAGTTTGCACAGACTGCTGCAGAATGCACACAGGCACACGTGGTGCAGGCCAGAGGCTCCCTGAAAAGCTGCAGGGAGATGTTCAGAATGCCACTCTGGAAACAGTATACACTAAAAGCAGCTCTCTCAGGAAAATTGTGAGGGATCTATATGCTGCAAATCATTGCCTTCTGATAAAGTTTTAAACAAAGAAAACACAGGTATTGTTTCAGGTGTACACGTGAAGTCTAGCCATTTTCATGCATAAAACAGCTGCCACAAATTTTAGGTGTAACTTTACAACATGACTGTAACTAAACAAGTCTTTTTGGTAAGGTCTTTCTTCACTTCTTTACTTTAGTAAAACCCTGTTTGCAACACAAAACTGCATTCCATTTCATATGATTCAAAATATGAAAAAGCCCAACAAAAGCTCCCTAAAAGCAGAATCTGGAAATAAATAAAAGAAATCAGCTTCTGATTTTATTGATGCCTTCTTTGAGCTCCATATAACGGAGGGCTCTGAAAAGCAGTACAGAAACATTTCATTGCTAAGTCAATTCAAAGCAAGCATTTGGTGCTGCCCTGCTCAAATCAAGCCTCCATTAGAAAGAGTTTTATGATTTCGTTCCATTAGTTTTCCAGAAGTGACACAATCATTCAGGAATTCAAGGGGAACCATCACCAGAAAAGCCTCCTCAACTCCACAGGCTGCATCCTGTTCTTACTGGCATTGAAGAAGAATTACTTCATGCACATTCAGTATCCTGAGGTTTTTCTTCAGGTCATAATTAAAGCCAGAACTGGGTGAAATAGGGGAACTTTTTGGGGAAACATTGCTCTTATGGTGGATCAGTTATATCTTTCCCTAGCTATCACACTTCTACTACACGTTTCCTTTACCTGGTGTTCCAGGAGACCCTTTTGTGCCTGGCAAGCCATTCAGACCATTTAAACCTGGAAATCCATGAAAGCCTGAGGAGACATTGGGAACACATCAGTGAGCAAATGGGCAAACAATCTACTTAGGTGGAAATGCATAAGATGGCTCATGGGGAATACAACACATGAGAGAAACCTGACCCACGGGAGCACAGTACATAAAGCTGTAAAGTCTTCCTTCACACAAGTGCCCTTCACAGAAACTCTTCCCACTGCTCTCTCCGTGAACACCCATTAGTGATTCAAACCAAGTGAAAGCCCCTCCCTTTCCAAGCCTTCCTCTGCTCATTCCTAGCAGCTGGTGCCTGCGCAAGGTTGCCAAGAGGGAGCTCTTTCCCACGCACAGCTGGCCGGTCACACTCTGCCTGCCCGAGACACTTGGCCAAAACACTGCTTTTCTGACCCAAATTCTCCTTCCATGTGCAAGATTACACATCTACCTTTAGGTCCCACTGTTCCACGAGCTCCAGGGAATCCAACAGATCCTGGCTGTCCTGGGGGTCCTGGTGGGCCAGGGGCTCCTCTCAGCCCAGCATTTCCAGGGATTCCTAAAAGAAAGTAGAAAAATATTCCTGTACTACACATCATGTCCAGGCTGAAACAGCTCACAGCTCCATCTTACGGCTTCTGTTCCTGCACTTAAGTCATAAGATGGGTGAATAAACTACTATTTCAATAAAGCAAAATCAGATCCAAATCTCTCCTCATGTCACCATTAGCATCACATTTATCAAACTATTTGATGGGGTTATTTTTAATCATAGCAGTGACATTCTTCATCATCCACTAAGTAACACATGAACAGTTCACACACAAATAGCTAATTAAATTGTTTTTTTTTCAAATAAAACATTTTAATAACAACTTTCACTGTTCTCCAACCTTTGATCTTGATAACCATTTGGGAATCTACTTGCTAATTACCCCACAACCCAAAGACACTTGTAGCCATTCGTCTGGGTAGGTGGCTCTAGAGAGGGAACAGACAAAAATGTTGCAATGAAAGAGCTGTGAAGAAGCTGCAACTGCTTTTATCTAACTGAGATCTTCCCTATTTGTTAATGGGATTCCTTTGGGTTTCAGTGTTGCAGGATTCACCATATTTGACCAGCAGGACAAGGTGACACCTTACACTACTGTCAAAGAAAATTCCCATTTTCTTGCCAAACTTCTTGTTTAAGCCTCAGCTGAGACAGACCAAAGAGGGCTAAGGAAGCATCAAGGTGAGCTTGTCATAGTCACAACATGAGCTGCAGAACTTAGGTGCTCAATCCAGTACCTGCTGGTCCTTCTTGGCCAAGATCTCCCGGGCTGCCTTTGGGTCCATTCACCCCAGTGTTTCCTGGATAGCCTGGCTCACCCTTGAGTCCTTCTCTCCCCCTCTCTCCTAAAAGGATATAAACATACAAGTCAAACTGGAGGAAGGCATGAAGAGGGTGAGAACATGGTATGCTGAGGTTGCAGCACTTGTGTTTGCTCAGCCATTGCCTGGGCCCTGGGCTGGACTCCCAGGGTGCCAATGCCAGTGCAAGTTCACTCCTCAAGAAGTGAAGTGAACCCAGCATTAGAACTGGGCTGGTCTCAGATGTGTTCATTATCATCCAGATTTGTGCCCCACCTGGACTGCAGACTCCTCAAATCTCCCTTTCAGTATCACAAAAATACCCAAATTTGGCAATGCCAAACTATTTAGTCTCTATAATTTTGTATTTTTGAAGTGAATTTTGTATTCTTGAACCAAAGCCTACTTTACCTGGAAACCCTGGATCTCCTCTCTCTCCTTTTAGTCCAGCAGTGCCAGGAACACCAACAGACTCTCCCCGTTCACCTGGAAAAGGAAGGAAAGGCCATCCTGTCATTGACTGTGGACATCAGTTTGCAGGGCTTGTTTAAGAAAATAAACCTTGCTATATTTCAAATTCATGGTGCAAATAAAGACAATAGCAAATGATGCACCTGAGTCTGATAATGCTTATACCCATCAATGGATGTAGATCCACTCATGCAAATGCACAAGACAGACTTTTACAGGTAATTCCACAACATCCTACACTTCTGACACGAGGAGATGAGAGAAAAGGGTACTTCTTGCACCGTCCAACAGGCCTCACACAGTGCTGTGGCCAAACTTTCAGAGGACCATAAAGTACTTAGGCTTGGTATAGGTCTTGTCTGAAAGAAGCCTCTTACAAGGGGATATGTACTAGAGCCTGTCACTGGAGAGCAATGGACACTACCAGAACACTGCTTAATCCTTTGTGTCATTAATATTAGGACTGTGTATAATGAAAGACCATATACACTGTGGAAGATTTTTTACCCTTTGGACCAGGAAGGCCAATAGGTCCTGGGAATCCAAGCGTTCCTGTGGTGCCATCTGAACCCTGAAAGAAACCAACCCAACCAAAATTAATCTTTGCTTTTTATTCTTGCTGTTCCAAGCTTGGGTCATGTGGAATAACAGAACACAAAGGTGTAGGACGATATACTATGTAAAATGCCATTTAATGGTATGAGCCAAACAAAAACAATCTGGAAGTTTTGTAAGGAAAAATTCTGCCATGTTCTGCTGCTGTGCTACAGGAGTACCAATTAGAGGACAGGGTTTTCCAAAGAGCACCCAGAGAAGATGATGATACTTTAGAAGGTATTTACCCTCTCTCCTGGCATCCCTGGAAATCCCATGATACCATGTGCACCCTTCTGTCCTGGCAGGCCAGGCTGTCCAGGTGGACCAGGGAAGCCTGGGTCACCATGAAGACCTCTCTCTTTGCTTGGTGACCCAACTGGACCAGGGAGACCAGGCTGTCCACGGCTTCCTGAGATTCCTTTATCACCTGGGTAATACAGAAGAGTGGAATTTCTTTCAATAATACAGACATCCAGCTCATTTGGGTCAGTTGACCTGTTACCCTAAACTCCCCTAAAGAGGAAGAAGGGATGGCATTAGATCTACAGAACAGAACTCCAAAGGAAAACTGTTTTCTCAAAATTCAGTACTGCCATATGCAAGTCTTGCTAGAATGGGAATGGCAGAACAGAGAACAGTAGCATTGTAGGCACTGCCAAAAAGACAGACCATGCTCCACTGATAACAAGCCCAGATACTGAACACTGATACTGGCAAAGAGCGGCAATGTTGTGAAATACCTCTAGGTCCTGGGAATCCTCCAAGTCCAGCTAATCCAGGATCTCCTTTGTCTCCTTTGATTTGCAGTGCCTGTTCTGAAGTCCCAAGAACAGGAAGACCAGGTGGACCTATATCACCTCTGTCACCTGAAGAAATAAAAAGTCATGAAATCCTCTTGCAGAATAATCGAGCAGAGAAAAACAGAACTTCCATGTCTCCAGATGCAAATTCATTACTACTCTTTGGTAAACAGGCCAAAGTATTGAAAAAATAGAAGATTACAATATTTAGAAGAATAATACCAGACACAGACATCTCAGAATTGCCTCCTAAGTCCCTGTGCTGCACAGCCAGCAAAAGCCATTCAGCTGTTTCTCACCTTTTTGACCTTGAAGTCCCACAACTCCTGGACTTCCTTTTCCTCCAGCTGTGCCAGGAATTCCTTTAAACCCATTCACTCCAGGGACACCAGGCAGTCCTGGCATGCCAGGAAAACCAAGCAGGCCAGAAGACCCTTTCTCACCTGCATAGAAATGTTGAGAATTAAAAAGGGAATATCAGTCGATCCTGGAACACTGCACATCCACCCTGCGACAGGGAGAGGCTGCCTGGGTCTGGCCATTCACCCAAATCTGGTACTTAAACAAGCACATGGCACAGCACTGTCACTTCTGTCACAGGTCTCCACTCACAATACTTTCAACCAGCACTTCTCAGTTCACCTTTGAGAGCCTGGTCCTGCTTCCAGTGGAGATCAAACACAATCAATTTCCAAGAGAACAACATGCAGTTCCACAGCTCTGTTGCTTTGTGTTATTCTTCAGATAACCAACTACTGTGTTGGTGCTTAAAGATCACATTGTTTGTAATTTTTTACTTCCCATTTGATTTGTGCTTGATTCTCTCCCTTTTTTCTATAAATTTCATTCACTGTTCATTTCTTCAATTTTCTTGTCTATTTTGATGTACATAATCCTTTGTCCACAAGGACCTAAGACCTTTAAGATAGATTTCCTTAGGAACATTATTGATAATTAAATCCATAATTTGTATCTTGGCAGCAAAACAAATGCATCCCAACACTAGCTGGGGATTCATTCCCTTCCATCAAGTTGGGCCTAAAATCAGGATCAGCAAGGGTTTTTTTTGTGGGCACAGCAATCTCAGGACTGAAACACCTACCTTTTGGCCCAGAGAAACCTGGATGTCCATCTTGACCAAAAGGCCCAGGTGGCCCTAACAATCCTCTTTCCCCAGGAGATCCTGGAGCACCATCAAGACCTGGGAAGCCTTTCATACCAGCAGGGCCTTGTGGTCCTACATCCCCAGCCACTCCTTTGACTCCAGGAGGTCCTGAATCAATACAAGAAAAGAACTCAATCGAGGATATTGCACAAAACTAGGACAGTTTGTGGCAGCTTCCCAAGCTCTTTAAACACAGCGTTGTTTTTAATGACAAATGGACCTTATGGCACATGCAGCCTACTAGAAGGCATAAAGCTTAGAACTGCAAAAGCATTAGTCATCTAATAGTAAAGTACCTACAAGGAGGGTTACTGCCTACATCACTACACAACTGGCGAGAGTGAAACCCCTTATTTCGACCACCAGACACTGACCTGTAATGCACAGTCTTACCTTCATCATCAAGGCAGCCAAGACAGAATGGGGAGCATCATTAATGCCAGCTTCTGCTCCCTACCCCATGGTCTGGGTGAACCAGACATCAATCAGCTAGACAGGCTTATTTTCATAAGTTCTTGTTTCACCTTGGTAGTTGAGCTGTACTTCTCAAGAGCCAATTGCTCACTACAGGAACAAGCCGATTGTGCTCTCACAAAACCAATACCATATGCACGATTTTGCCTCTAAATGTTTCTAGCTGAAGCCTTGTAATGGTTTACAATTTTAAACAAAGGCTCAAACCATTGAAAACAGAATGCTCAGATCCAAAGTAATGAAGAGAAGGAAAACTCAGGTGGTTTCTGAAAAATTACATTTGCTGCAGTAGCAGTCAATATTCGAGCTCTGTTACCCTCAGGGCTTTGTGCTACAACCCAGCAGTTTTTTAAGCAGCTGAAAGAGCTGCCTTATTTAAGAAGACAAAGAAAACATGCAGACTTTAAATCTCTGCATATTAATGATTTCCTTACAGGCTTGAGACTTTGTTACTGTCTGAGCATTCCCATTACAGTGGTTCTTTGCCTTCTGCTTTGATTAGCAATGATAAGGGGTATCACCTATGGTCAATGCAATTCTTGTAGCATTAAAAGCTGGGTTGTTAGTCCATGAGCTTTTATGCTACACTGCATTTTCTCACCTTGACAGCCTATGTGAAGAACCCATTACCAAACAGTGTGACATCAGAAATGGAGAGTTGATGATAAATGGAATAGAAACATGGTGAAGGAAAAAACAGACAAAATATGTAAACAGAAAGAACCAGGCTACAAAAGAAATTAATGATTCAGGGAGACAACAGCTGCAAAAAAAAACTTAGTTATTTGGAGCTTATCTTCCTAGCAACAGGAGGTTTTTAAAAACAGTTGAAGAAAAGTCAAATATGGCATATAGACCATAAATGTGAAACAACAGAGAGGCAGAAGGAATGTTAATATTAAAATTTTTAAAAATTAAAAACTCTATAATTTTCACATCAAGTGATGTTACTGCTTTCATTCATTTGTGGCCACTGTGCTTTAGCACTGTCATTTTACATCACAAGAGCACTTTTTTGTCTCAGACCATCATCTACCAATTGCCAGGTCTCTCTTTGCTGGGTTCTCAATTCTTTCATATACTGTTATGAAACACTTTAGTCAGTGCACCTTTACAGATATCACTATACTCAAGTGGTGGGGATTTTTTCCTCTGAAAAAAATGAGTGAAGGAAAATAAAGCTCTCTTCTGCCCCAGCAAAGAGAAAGACAGGGAAGACCAGTGCTCATCCTGATAAAGTCAACAATTTTTCAATCTAAATCACATTTCAAGCAACCTCACACAATAGAAATTAATTGTCATGAAAAAGGGAAATGAAGATTAGTCAATGATACAGCCAACATGTAAGAGCAAAGATGTTAAACACATCATGACATTTAAGATGTTTTCTTCTGTCTTTCTGCTGTACTTTCTGCAGTATTGGGGTAACATTTCCCAGCAGGAATTGCCCAGCAGTCAGAGTCAACAGGCTCAAATTCTGCACTGTTACCCCTAACCAGGGGTAGGAGCTCACTCCAAGCAAATGCCAAACTTCTCCCACACTTCAACACCACAGAGCTCAGCTCAGCTACTTGTCTTCATTTGAAAACACCACATACCTGGTGCTCCTGCAAGGCCAGCTGACCCCAAGGGTCCTGGTTTTCCCCTAATGCCAAAAGGGCCTCCAGGGCCAGGAGGACCCCGCAATCCAGGGAGACCTGAATATCCTGGATGACCCTGTTCACCTTTAACACCCAGGAGGCCCGGTCTTCCATCCAGCCCTGGAAACAGAGAGATAGGAGTTTACAGAACAAATAAAGCAAAATTCACATTTTAAATTTAAAAGTGAGTTTTGATAAAAGCCTTTGACTTGCATTAGATTCTAACAGAAAACCAGCAAATCACCATCTATGAGCAGAGGAGTTGCATTATCTTAAAGTGATTGGAAAGAGGAAGGCTATTTGAAAGAAAAACAGTTTGATATTCCCAGATACAAGCAATATCAGTGCTTACCTTTTGGTCCTGGAAATCCAGTATCACCTGTAAGCCCTTTATCACCTGGAAGTCCAGGTCGGCCACGCTCTCCCACGGTTCCACTCTCAGCACCAAATACATCTCCAAGAGCTCCTTTAATTCCAGCTAAGCCTGAAGGACCCATTTTCCCAGGCAAACCATCTGTTCCATCCAGTCCTGGAAGTCCTTGTGAGCCTTGCTCTCCTCGAGGTCCAGGGAAGCCTTAAAGAGAAGATCCGTAAGAATCACTCAACAGAAGGACACTGTTCTGCTTCCAATAGCATCTCAAATAAAATATACATTTAAAACAATTCCATCGAAGTTGCTTGAGAAGTTGCAAAATATTTCAGTACTGAATTAGAAACAATAATCAGTGATAGAAAGATGAAATTGTTGAAAGGTTTAGGTTTTTTGGACCTTTTTTTTTCAAGAAAATAATACTGTAGAAGTGTGTAGTTGCAGCTATATAAAGCATTCCAAGCTTGGTTTTGATAGACGGTAGGTCAAGCAAAACCCCTAACCCACATCACCTTTGCCTCTTGGTCTCTCTTTACACAACCATCAGAAATTCCTATGGCTAAAATAAGTCCAAGCACTGTGTACAGTGTGCCTTCACCAGAGCACCACAGGGCTTAAAATAAGTGTTACACTAAATTTGTGGCTAACCTAAACTGGAATAAAGTATGTGACAATGGTCTCTGGAGAAACAAACTGTTGACTGTTCTCTTTTCTCCCAGTAGTGATACAGTGATACAGGCAGGTGGTAAACATCCGGAATATTTCCTTTGTTTTCTCCCAAGCTGCTATCACTTGCTTGCACTTGCAAGGAGCACAATGGAATACTCAATGGAGCATTATGAATGTATGAGGCAGAAGTGGCCGAGAAATCCAGATTACTCTTTTGATAAAGTATTGTACATATTGATCAGACAATAAAAAACACTCCAGCAACTTCCCTCTTACCAGGTTCCCCTTGCAAGCCTATTATTCCTGGAGACCCTGGCTGTCCTTTAGACCCATGTAACCCAGGTTGGCCTGGAATGCCAGAAAAGCCTTTGCTGCCTTTGGGACCTATGGGTAAAAATATATTAATTAATAATATCAACAAACGAATAACAGAAGACAAAAACACAGCACAAGAAAACAGGATCAAATCTTTTCTGCAAAGCTGGTGCTGGATACACAATTTAAGCTAAATAAAGTCTCAAAGCTATGGCTGTTCATGAGCTACATAAACACAGAAGTAGAAGGTTTGTGTTCAAGGCTACATGAAGGCTAAAAAATGGTGCAGTTAATATGACCCTCCATGGGATTTAGGCCTAGTCACTTTGGGAAAAAAAAGGACATTGTTCTGCCACTTAACCCTCTGGAATAACTATTGCTTGGAGGAGGATTAATTGGGAGGTATTATCTTCTTTGACAAATAAGTGCTGCTTGGCAGTCAGTGCATTACATCACCTTGTGTCCCTACCTGGCAGTCCTGGAAAGCCGGGAGTCCCTGGGGGCCCATATGCTCCAGGAACTATGCAGGGCAAGGTGACACCTACAACAAAGAAACACCGAGGTTGTATCCTGACTCTGCCAGCTTAAGCCAGTGATACTGTATTATCGCCTTTATCTTAATTTTCTTATTAAATTGTAGTTCTAACTTGGGATCTCTCACTGGTTTGCTTTCAAACTAGGAAAAAGTCACAGACTCTTTAAATGTTTATCCACATTTTCACAATAAGGCCTTTCAATCTGGACAAATAAGGAATGATTATTTCTTCTACCCACACATATTTCTTCAATATTACATGAAATTTACTACATCAAAGGATGTTATGTATTTTAATATATGCAAATTATTTCCTAGTATGGGAGGAAAGGTGCACTCATAATTTTTCTTACACATCTCTACGGAGGTGCAAACTGAACTGGCTAATGACTTACTCCCTTTCCCACATATTCTGACTATAAATACTCTCCTACACTAAGGACTGTTCATTGTTCCTAAAACTTTCATGTAGAACTCATAATAAGCTGGCTTCTGATGTGCTCTGCGGAATAAATGGAGTTCACATCATGCACAGAGCAATTTACTTTTACTTATCTCATAATGCAATTTTAATTTAACAGATTCTGTAGGAGAAAATTTACTGAACAAATGCGTAAGCATTCACAACTAGGAATTAGTAAAGCTTTTAGCATTTAGTATGTGACTTGAATTGGAAAAAAGCTTATGCAGACTATCCCTGGGGGACATTAGTGCTACATCAATACAGTGGACATCTCCTCCCATAACAACAAGGCAGCATGACACTGGTGTGAGGTACTATCCCCATCCAGCACATCTGGCAACCTCCTGGTGCTGCCCTGGCCTTGCTCTCGCCTCCCTATGGGTCTGAGATTCCTCTGCCAACTCCTCTCATTGTGGTGGTCTTACCACCAAGGGTTTTGAGCTCAGAGCCTCACTTTATCAGTCCAGAAATCTATGCCACTATATTATGCCTGCAAATACATTACCAGCTCTGCTTCATTGACACAGACAGAATTACAAACCTAGAAGCCCAAGTATACACAGCATGCAACATACACTGCAAATCAGCAGTGACAAAGAAAAAATACTGTTTACCTTAAGTTATATTTAAATGGCTGACATGGAATAAAGATACTGGGACCAGCTTTCTGCAGTCATTTTGTAATGAAAACATTTTCCATAAATGTTTAGACATGAATTTCCGTGTAACTAAATTTGAGAACGAGCATAAAACATCATGTATGAAGTATTATCAAACCCATATTTACTTACTTTATCACTTGTCATTATGGTATGCTTTAGGTGCATATAATGACACACCAACTGAGCCAAACGATAGTACCTCAGGAAGCAAACAGAGCCCAGAGCTGGTTGCACAAGTGTTAACTGAACTCCCTACCTGACTGTCTTGACAACCTCTTATTCATCAACACCTGTTCATTCATACAATGTATTACCATTTCTTCTTTTAAAAAAATCTGGGGCTCTTATTTCAATAATAGCAATAGTTCTGAAAACTGAATCAGACACCTCAGATATCAGTGAATTACTATTTTTATTAGGACAATGATTTAGGTGTTTTCAAAAACCTCATTTTATCACTCTTCCTAACTCCCTTTGGTATAAAATGGCTTTCCAACAATAGTCAGGGAGTAGGTCCATCTAATACTCTTAGTATTTCAGCACTGCTTCAGTATTTATTGCTTATTTTCTGTGTCCTCCTGAACATGAGAAATCTGTGACTGCCATGTGAGGCCTGGTGAGCACACAGATGAGTTTAAATTAATTTAAAGAGCAGTCTTTAGCCTAATGCAGTCTTCTGGCCCAGCCACAGGCACAGCAGTACATTGAGAACCATTTGACTTGCAGCTTTACCCTTTTTAAAGTAAGAGCAGACCCAGCAATACCTACCTGGAGGGCCTGGAAGACCTGCTTGTCCTGGAAACCCATCCATTCCACTGTCACCTGGTGGTCCACGAACTCCACTAGGGCCTGGGTATCCAATGCCAGGAGAACCAGTTTCTCCTCGATGGCCCTTGGAGCCAGGTAATCCTGGCAGACCTTTTTCACCTGGGAAACCCAGCCCACCATCACCCTGTGCACAGCAAAGACAATTACAGCTGAAAGTCAAAGGGATGCAGAAAGAATATCCACCACTATAATTTTTAAAAGTAAGAGTTTGGTTGGTTCTGTGCAAGGTTCAGGTGAGCCTGAAAAGATATATAGAACCCACTGTAAATTACCCATCTTTATTTTAAAATGCAGCAAAACTTGGTGACTATTACAAAGAACATTTCATGTTGTATTTGCCAAAATGCAAATACTACAGATTCTGAAAGACATTTACTTTCTCTTTAATTGATAAGATTTCGGTGTGATTTTTTTATTTCAAGGTGTTATTTTTTTATTTCAAGATTTCACTCATAAGAATGTCTTTTGTCTTTTAGAACTCAACATAGAACAGCATTATGGTCTACTAAGTTTATCTTTTAATAGAGGCATTAGGAATGCCAATTATTAATCCTGACCAAGACAAATTTGTGCTCAGGGACTGTGAGCATTTTATGTATTTGAAGATTTACCACAGGGCTAATCAGGACTAGTTTGCCAGGCCTGGCTGTTTTCTCTGCTCCTTATTCCAGTTCTGAAGCACTGCTGCTAAGTTAATCTGAACTTACTGGAGGGCCTGGTGGGCCTGGCAAGCCTGGAAGTCCATCCCTGCCTGGAGCTCCTGGGATGCCTGAAGGTCCTCTGGGTGCTGTCGCACCACGGTCCCCACGAGCACCTTTGACTGTTGCATAGGATGGCTCCCCTTTTTCTCCCTTAAGGCCTGGAGGTCCTTGCTGACCAGCTGAAGCCTACAGACCAATAGATAAAGAAAAGGAACGTGCAGAGAAAAGGCTTTGTTTCTTAAAAATGTCATATGAGGACAGGACACAATGACCAGATCAGAAAATCTCCAGAGGGTTTCCTACTGTGTACATTAACTTGGGAGGGGAAAGAGGTTTGTTTGTTTTCAGCTGCTTCTACTGTCACTACAGTTCCACAGTGGCAAGCCAAACCTTGGTAATAGGGACAGCAATCTGGAAACATCACATTACTCATGATATAATGAGACCCAAGTAATGAAACTTCTTCCCTATTGCTTGTTGTGCTGCACTTACTGGGATCTGAAGACAAATGGCTAGTACCTTCATGGACTACGATTTTCAAAAGTAAATACTTGCAATGAGCAATGCTCAGCACTTTGGAAAATCCTATTTGTTATGGTCACTGTTTGATAAAAAACAGAGCTCAACTCTCATTGGTGTATTTAGCATACAGCAGTTAGGAAGCAGACTCCACCTGTGGTGCACAGTTTTTATAGCTATGAGCAATGATGTGGGAAGAGCTCCCTGACTGATTTTTCAGATCTTCTCTCCATGTACATGTACAACTGCTTCCCCAGCCAGCCCTCACTTAGGAAGAGTCCTGGGCCTAATCCATGTATGTCTACTTCCAAGAAGTCCTGGGATGAATAACTCTTACTGCTTTTCTCTTGACTGATGAATGTGCAGTTCTCAGAATTTAAGAACCATTTGTTCTCCCATTTTTATAGCTGATAGTATCTCTACTTTCAGATTCTTTACACAGATCTGTTTCTAGGTTGATATATTTTTTTAAACCAAACAAATAGAAGCATTTATGGGAAAAAAAAGTGTTCTTTCATTACATTGAAGACCAGCATTTGCACATGGCCACAATTCACAATAACCAACACAAACTCTTCCTGCCTTACCGGAGGGCCACGCAGTCCTGGTGCTCCCACAGAGCCTGGGTCTCCACCAAGGCCCTTGGCACCAGGTACACCAGGGCTTCCTGACGGACCTGGTGGGCCTGAGATGCCTTTTAGTCCAGCTCTCGTAACTCCTCCATCACAAGCACAATCACCTGCCTCTCCTGGAAAGTAGTCAACACTCCAAAATGAGTTTCATTTGGATAAAGACCCTTTTCAGTTGCAAGAGTTCCAAAAGCAGTATTTGATTCAATGAAGACAAAGACATTCTCTTATTATTTGATTTTATGCCTCCTCTGCTCAGGTGATGTGAGTGGCAAGCAAGTGGAGCTCAGGTTTTCTCCAGTTTAATTTCCAGGCAATAACCATGTGTGGTATGAACCTCAGCTCTTCTAGACCTCTTGCCAAAGGTTTAAACTTTCCTAAACAGATGGGTTTAGGGGAGTTTTAGGGAGGTCTTGTGCATTTTTAAAGAGATGGTTATCAGAGAAAACAAATCCATACTCCCCCTCACAGTAGGTTACAATGACCCCCTGAATTGTTACTGTTCATGGACCCAAACAATCACCAAGCACAGTGATACCTGTGTCATCATGGCTTTTGATGCTGGTTCTGCCACACACTAAGACCCAAATTCTCACGATTTTTAGCACATTTTTTTAACTTAAGTTTTTCTGTCATTTACATTTCTGTCATTTTTGTCTATTGCAAAAAGCAGTGAATAAGATTTTATTTCTAAGTCTCATGGCTTTAAAGAATAACTTACTTAGGTAATTTTCTGTGTATGATATGTTGATCAGCTTATTTGCCTGAGCAGAATAAGAAGAATAAATAGGATTTTACTGACAGTGCTGGGCACAGCTCTGTCTAAATTGCAAAGGCTGTTGGCTCCTTCAACCCCTCCTGTGATTTGTCATAAAGACACTTACAACTCATCCCTTAGGATATTAACCACATGTAAATATCTTTCAGCCAGATGACAGCTGAAAAGCTCTCTTAAAACAAGAGTCAGTTACCTTTGTAGCCCTTGGGACCCAAAGCTCCTGGCAGCCCTCTTTGCCCAGGCTCCCCTGGGGCCCCAGTCCTTCCACTCAGGATTATCACTGGGGAGAATGAAGGGCCTATATGCAGAAAGAAGGCAAGGAAAAGCCATGAGAAGGCTGATCTCCAGCTCAGTATTACTGACTTACAAAACCAGTGATGCAGCTGGCACCAGACAAAACTGCAACTGTGGACGTAACACAAGGAGATGGATCTTGGTTGGTACCACCCACAGTAGTTCTGCAGTTCTCTGCCACATTTGCTTCTAGCTCTTCATACAGAAAAGCAAAAGTCCTCACAGTGTGGATGCAACAGAGTTTCATTCCTCTACTCTGCCACTGCACTTTTTCACAGATTTACCAGCTGACCAAAGAACTCACCAAACTGTGGACAGGTAGTGTAAAGAATGGTAAATGACTTTCATTCAGTGGTTGCAGCTCAGGAAACACTAAAGGGCAAAAGGGTTAAGGGGACTTTCCCTGTCCCTCACTTCATGACTGCAGGATTGTTGTCTACATCTCTTTACATGCTGAATGGAATGAAATATAAGTTGACAGAAACAGCAGCAGAAAGAGATCAAACATGATCCAAAACTACACTGTCTGCAAACCCTTCCCCTCTGTGACAACAGTAAGATGGAGTGCTGATCATGGAAACAAACTGCAGCCATCAGCTAAACACAGCCACAGGAGCTTCACAGACTCTGCAGAAAAGTGAGCCAGATTTGACTAGCAAACAGTTATTGATAAGAGAACTCTTATTTCTCCTCCACAGGAAACCATTTTATCAGACCATGCTCACTGGCTCCATCACTGGAGTGTCCCCTGTTCTGAGGGGTTTGCTCTCAAAAAAAAAACCAGCTTATGACAGAATGGTAAAACACAGTTTTGTAAACTCAACCCTGATCCTGTAATACTCAATTTCTGAGGAAAACAAAACAATGCCCAATAATTTAATCCAGACATCCATGCAAATGAACATGTAAAAACAAAATCCTATTTCCTTAGGTCTGCAAATGTCTCTTCAGACACCCTATCTGACTCCTGGTACCCAAACTACCTGCTCACAAGACAGATATTTATCTCAGGGGTTCATAAGGATCATGGTCTATTCTTTACCAAAGCCAAGAGGAAACTAGCTTAGACCTTCAAAGCCCTTGGTGTCATAAACTGTGTCTACACAACTTTGTGCTTCAGTATCTCAGGCTACCAAGCTCAACAATAATTAGGTCTATTGTCTTACTTTATAGGAGTGTCAACTCATATATATAAGTTTGTGAGCTACAATCACAATGAGGTGTCATTCAAACATGTACAATTTACAGATGAATAATCCTTGCTGGCAAAGAACTAAATATATAAATGATTATTTAATCTATTTCACTCTGAATCTAATAGAAAAATAGATGTAAAAATTCTACATACGTGGTGAACCAGGCAATCCTGGTGCCCCTGGCAGACCTGGTAAACCACCTCTGCCAGGAGGGCCTGGTATTCCAATTGTTGCTCTTCCTGGTTCTCCCACTTCACCCTTCACTCCTGGAATACCTGGAGACCCTCCAGGGCCCATTCCATCTAGACAACAATGACACAATGAGCAGCTCTCCAGCAGCAAACACATTGAAGTATTTTTAATGTTAAGATAATTACCTTTGTACCCTGAACTGTAATCATGTTAGGACAGAACAATTCATAATCTTACACCAAGGAAAAAAGTACTAATTGGAGGGACCAACTGGCTCCCATTTACAAACTCCTTTGGTGATCCAAAAAACTTCACAGCACTGCACTTAAGTCCCTATGATCAATCAGACAATTAACTATGTAAGACTGGGGGGGGGTTATTTTCTGATTTTCTTGGTAGTTCCTAGTCTCTGGATTATTGCAGGCTAGAATTTCCCAGATGACATTCAAGTAAAACAAAAACTTTTGAATGAGATCTTGGACGGGAAAAATAGGTTGCACAGCCAGTGGGTTTATCAAGCCAATCTGTTAGCTCTTTATTGCAAATATAAAAAGTCATTTAAAAATTTCAAAAATATTCATTATAATTTAAAAGGTAGGAAAAGTTCTTCCAATCAGCACATTCAAAATGGAAATCAAACCACAGCCTCCTGTGTACACTGCCACACCAAATATTCACAAGTGAAGACTTACCTGGGCTGCAGTAATTGTGGCACTAATTCTGCTCCCACCCAAGTCAACACAACTGGCTTCCCTATGTGCCATCCCTGCCTCCTATTTCTCAGACAGCAGCCAGCCTGCAAATCAGCCAGCTGAAGGAGCAGGGAAAGGCTTGCTCCCATACCTTCACCATCTCCAGCCCACTACCCAGAAACTTCTCCACAAAACCCCCAGCAAACAACCTGCCAAGAGCACTGGGAGCAGCTGCTTTACCTCTCTCCAGGCCTGGAAACCCTGGAGCCCCTGGAAGGCCTGGTAAACCAATGATCCCTTCATCTCCTGGAGGACCAGGTATTCCTGGGTTGCCAGGGTCACCTGGGGCACCTATTAGAGAAAGAGGAAAACAAGGAAGAAAATCTCATCAGAATTTCTGCTGAAATACTCTTCAGTCAATTATTGTAGTGGCCACTGATCTCTCAGATAGCAAAGGCTGCCAAGCTGTGAGCAGGAAGTATGTTAGAAAAAGTTAATAATATTGGGAAAAATTCCTTCTGAGCTGTTACAGAGGTTATTTCAGACTTGACTACACATGAAGGAGAAAGAATACGAGAGACCATGCAGTGTCCCCTTACCTTTATGGCTTCGGAGACTGTTCTCATGCAGGCCTCAGTCAACTGTGGCATTAATTAAGCTCATTTTTCTCAATAATATTCTTACCTCATTGGACAACAACAGCAGAATGACACTTAGAGCACCCTTTACCATGCAGCACCAGGAAGCCATTTTGCCTTGGTACAATGAAGACAGATTGAAGTGCGTCTACAGAGCAGACACAGCACTTGTCCATGCTCACATACAGACTGTCTGTCCCAGGCAAGACATTTCATTCTGCCTTGAGATACATCATTCTGCAATGTGGGGATGAATGGCTTTCTTTAAATGATAAAGTTATAAACCAAAAACTAAATACATGTGTAGCCAAACAATACAGAAATAAAGAAAAAATAACCAGGGATGGAATAGACCCAACATACAATATGGTAAACTGTTAGCATACAGTAAGAAAGAAAGTTGGATCAGAAAAAGTGCTTTATATGAGTTCCAAAACAAAATGGAAATGTGTACCTGAAATGACTACACCTTCCCTGTCGATAATGACAGGCGGACCTGGGGGACCCATGTCACCTAATTCACCCTGTGAAGAAAACAGATTCATAGCACACTCAGATGGGTGATGGAGAGCAGGCTGCTTGCCAGGAAGCAGACTGTATTATGGTACCAATGTCTGCAGCCATTCACTGAGTAACCACCATTCTTTGTCTTGCTGAAGAATTCACTTTCTGAGAATTCTTGTTCTGCTATTCATAATCATCTGCTGTCCTGACTTACATCGTTCCTGTCTGATGAAACTGATGGCTACTTCAGATAAGATGGCTGCTACTGACCAGCTATCCCCTGAAGGTCTCCAATTACCTCAGTAGGAAGCACAGACATGTATATACAATGTGTACTGGAAACCAGTTATGTCAGCACACTGACCAGTATCAGGTAGATAACATCTGTTCACTTTGTGGTGAAAGCTGCTATGAGCTATCTCAGTTTTAAAAGCTTTCATCACTGCAGCTATCTGTTGCCTTGCAATATTGAATTTCAATAATAGAAGCTTACAGAAAAATGGATTCCTTAGTAAAATCATCCAGGTAGAACAAGCAAGTTGTGACAAACTGCAGTGTCATTCCTTCCTGTCACTGACACTCTCAAAGAGTATCATATCCTCTTTGAAATCACAAGCACAAAATTTGACTGTTGTCCAAATTGCCATCATATTTATCACATAAACACCATGCAGTGGGCCAAGAAGTGCACACTTGGTTGCTTCTTCTAGTAATACTTCTCTGTACAGAAACATCTAATACTACTTCTTCCATGTACTCTGCACAAAAAATCCCTTCAGTACTTGCATTTTACAAGTCTGCAATCTTGGTGGCAGATCAGTGATTTCACAGCAAACTACTAGCTAATCATTTTCCACTCAGTTTCGTGCTGACTGCCCAAATTTTAAGACACCCAGAAAATGTCTGCTATGCATCACCTATATTTAGTACAAGAAATTGAACAGGCTTGTCCGTACTTGCAGATCTTGCCAACTGTCTTACCATTGACTTACTTCCATCTAATCTTGCCTCAATGGTCCAATAAATATGACATTTGTGTAAGGATAAAGGAGACCAGAAATGCTACATCTACAATTCTAAGTCATGAAGTTCAATGATTAACATTGAAAAATTATTAAAATACCCGAGTGTTCATGGCTCAGCAACGACTCATTTTTGTGCTTAACAATGAAGTGAACGAGGAACTGAAATGTACTGAAAATGACAGTGATATAGGGGTAAACAGGAGGTTTGATTGGAGCAATGGTAGTTATTTATTCATGTGAATGCCTTTAAAAAACCAATGTTTTAGTGAGAAGTTACCTTCATGCCTTCTACTCCATCCAGTCCTGGATAGCCTGGAACACCTGGATGGCCCTGCAAAACCCCACAAGGGAAGGATGATACACAGTGAGACAGTAAGTGGCATTATTTTTTACCTGAGACATCTGCAGAGCCTGAACTCAAATCACAAACCAAATTCTTTGTCCTACCAACCATCTGAAGAAGAATTAAAGAAAGAGAAAACTCATGGCATCAATTTCTCAGCACTCACAACATACCAGAGCTCCTCCAGGCCTCCTTGTGAAGATGGTGAGAACTTGTGAGCAGGCTGAAAGTGTGCAAATCAGGAGAACACCTGGGAGTTCTCACAGAACTGTAGAAATGCTTGCAAAATGAAGAGTCTAAAACATTCTTTTCTTGTCCCACACATTTTCCCCCCACTGTTTTCTGCTTCTAAAAAATTATTGGCATCAAAACATTTAAAGTACCACTGGGAGATGCAGGATCTACTGATTTTGTACTTTCTACTTAGCTTAACTATTTCAATAAGGCAGGTATATTTATCCATCAGAGAACTTGAAGCTACAATATAAGGACGTCAGTAGATCTTAAGCAGTTAAAGGGCTTCTGTAACTCTTAAGAACAGTAAAAAACAGAAGAAATTTCACCTTTCTCCCTGGAATTCCTTCAGATCCATCCAGTCCCAAAAGACCCTAGAACAGCAAAGACATTAACTTTTAGAGGCTCCATCCCAGCTTGATCAGGCTTGCAATATCTCAGCATCAAAGAATTAAAAGTTAAAATTTTCAAAAGGAGAAGAAACCACTGCCTTTCTTATCTTTCAATCATTAACAATAACAATGTAAACAATTTAACAAAATAACTGATAAAAGCAGGCTTATCTTATTTAATACTGTTTTTCTAATTGGCAGTTCAAGTTACGGAAGTCACAGTGTCTCAACTTACGAGGAACTTAGGTGTTACTTTGTAATCACAAAACCAATAAATTTTAGTGTGGTGAAGACTTTCTAGCAGACAGCTTATTCTGCACACACAGAACAGAATGTCTTGGTCTGCCTGTTGCATAGAAGCACATCACTGCAGGGAATGAGTCTTTTGATGAAAGGCCCACTTCATGTGTTTGAAAACAGGCTTTTAAAGACTTGGTGAAGTTACCTACCCTGCCACCTGGTAAGCCAGGCACACCTTTTTCTCCTTTTTCTCCAACACCTCCAAAGCCCTGGGGAAAAATGTCAACATTCAATCTCTGTGATCTGTTTGGAATTGAACAGCACATCCCTAAGTAAAGGGAACACAAACCTATTTATTTATACAAAGAGTACAATAGCAAGACAAAGGGAGATGACTGTTTCTGCTGGGACTACTTTGTCCCAGAAAGAAAAGCTCCTATCCATCAGACTTGGCAGTATGTGCAGTACAGTACCTGCTTTATTCCGCAAAACTTCTATCCATTTAAACCATGGCATATATTTCAGTAGCAACTGCAAGTGACCCCATATTACAGACAGCAAAGACCTGCCAATGCTACTCTGTATTCTATTCTACACTGAGAAATTCTTTCAAGTCTCATTTCTTAACAGCAGCAGCTCAAGGGAATGCTCAGGGCACACTTTTTCCTTCCAAAGCCCATGAATGACACAAAACTAGCACTTTCATGCTCAACATATGGAAATGTTTGGTGGCTTTCCCAGTCAGCAAGAAGTATCAAATCCAGAGACAGAACACCAGGATTTAATTTCAGCAAGAGTTACAGTAGTTAAGCAATTTCCAGGCTTAAGTCTTAAAATATCTTACGGTTGTGGTTAAGTTTGTACATATGTTCAATTTCACCAGCTTCAATGGGTCTCTTGTGATGCATAAAGCTAAGCATGGAACATGTCCAGAAAGGCTAATAACAAACTGTGCTTCATGTACAGGTTTTTCTTGCACGTATTTCTCCTAAGAACATCTGTATACCGAAGAAACTGGCAAACAATTTATCTTATTAGTCAGAAGTTCCCAAAAATATTTATTCCCTAAACTTATTGAAACAACCTCTGTTTACAAAATGCTTTAAGCTGGTAAATAACTCTCAGGAATTCAGGGGTAAATTGTTTCTCTTAATTCATATAGAGAAGATGCAACACCATGCTGAGCTGATGAGCACTAATATTAAACAGCCCATTTTAACTGGGTGTATACGGATAGAAAGAAAGATCTGCATGTGCTTTACAGCCTTAAAGTAAAATAACAAAATATAAGTTTAGATATAATAAAAGGGAAAAAACTAGTACTTGAAAAATGTCTGTGGGACAAGGAACACTGCCATCAAGTGGCCAAGCCACAGGTAGAGCTCCGAGCAAGTCTGCAAACAGCAGGCTGCAGGTACTGAAATCTGGGCAGCTTTGCAAGTCTGTAGTAGGACAGCATTTTATTCTTTGTATCTACAGGACAAAAAGTATCACACTACAGTTACACTCTGCAAAAAGTCTTGTGAACATTCTTATCAGATTTTCAAAGTTCTCTGGTGCCTAGAAACTCCTGTAGAGGCCTTGTGAGCTATTCAGAGGTAGCTGAACCATCTAACCCCTACTGGGAGTGTTAAAAACACTCCTCTGTCCTTACCGGGATGCCAGGCAATCCTTGGTCTCCGGGGAATCCTTGAGGACCCGGCTCACCCTGGCAAGGGGAAAGAGACAAACAAAACAAATCACTGTGCCTGTGAAAGCAAGACCTTCCCTGTCCAGCCGTGCTCCTGACACCCAAAGCAAAGCTTTGTCCTTTGTTTGCCAGCGAGTGCCCTGGGTTTGTGCCACCACGTGCTGCATCAGAGGCTCTCAGCACAGAGCTTCCTCTGGCACTGCCTGGGAACTGCTGCTCTGCTGTCCACAGCTGCTACGAGCCAAACCAGGGGCAAGCCATACCATCAGCTGGGAAACTGCAACATGCACAGCACCTCATGAAAGCAGCAAAACTGCACATGACGAGACAGCAATGTTTTCACAACTCTGCTTACAACCTCCAGAGTGAGCCCAAAGGAATGGGGCTTGTCTGAGCCTCACCTCACTCTAATGCAAATTGACCAAGTACAACAATCTCTCTCATAACTTTACACAGGGGCTCAGGCAAGCTCAGACTGGGCTCCTAAACCAGCCTGTAACTCAGCATGCCTACATTTCATGTGTCTAGAGAATCTTTAACTCAATCTTTAACTCAAACCACACAGCTTTCATAAAAACACTCATGACCTAAATTCACATCTCAGTAATAACAATGCAAAGGTGAAAAAGCCTGATTATTTCAGAGTACTGTGCACTAAGGCAAAAGAGCTAGAGCTTCCATTTATTTTTCTAATTTGATTTTTTTGCTCCAGCTGACACTTTCACAGGTTTAACAAAAACAAAGTACAGTTCACTTATTTTTAGGTTTAATGACAAAAACCTTTAAATAGCTTCCAGATTTCTTCTTCTTCTAAGTGTTGTGTATTCTCTAGTGGTCCACAATGCTCTGAGCTATGAATATTTTTATTCCATAACCATTTGACAGAATAAACTGGTACAGAAAATTATTTTGATTTGGAAATATAACAGCTCTCACTGTTCAGTAATTTTGTTCATTCTTGAACGAAAGAGCATGGAGAGGGAGAGGGTTCATAAACTTAATTTACAGACCTTTTCTCCTTGCTTCCCCTTTGGAAATCCCATGAATTCCAGTATTCCAGTGGATGGTGGGGGACCTGGAGGCCCAGGCAGCCCCACATCGCCCTGTAGACAAAAGAGGAAGATATTAACTCAGCAGAGCATGTTTGATTCTCTATGGAAATGGCCTACAAATCAGAAGAAAAAAACACTTCAATTATATCTCATGTATATAAATATGTGTGCCTGAATGCTGGCATGGGACTTTGGTCATGAGAATCAAAAGATCAGATGGAAAATCAGGATGAACAAAATGCAACTCTTTCCAAAGTCTTGTGGATATAAAACATGACAAGGAAAAAAAAAAGGCTCCCATCCTTTTTAGTGTACCAACACTAAGGAAGCAGCAAGATTCTTGAGTATTTGAACTGTCAGTCAGTCCAAGGCAAGAAGAGAGAAAGGAAAAGAAGAAAATGCTAGAATCTAGCCACTTTCTAGAGGATCAAGCTGTGATGGAACTCTGTACTATTATTTCATGCTCTTTCCATAATAAAACACGTTTCACTTACCTTTTCTCCTTTCTCTCCTTGAAAGCCCAATCCCATGTTACCCTAGGAGAGAAAAAAAACATGGATGAATGAATAATAAAACAACAGCAACAACACCACTCCTTATTATCTAAGCCCACAGCACTTTTAAACCCCAAAAATTAAAAATTAGGTGTAAAAAGAAAACAGGAATGATAGCTACTTACTTTTGGACCTGGTGGCCCAGGGGGACCCACTGGACCCTAAATGTAAACAAGACCAAGATTTTATTCCTTTTGACTTAATTAGGATGCAAACAATTGGAGCAATGCTGGGATCTGCAGTGGTACCTGAACTTTCTTGCCTCCAAAGCAAAAGCAACACAAGTGCTCTCAAGTCTTCACATCTCTAATAGCACAGCTCTTTGGCAACATTGTTAATTAAGAGAAAACTTCAACTTAAACCCAACAAAAATGTAGTTTGGTTTTACCTTTGCCCAATAGAAATTCTCTTGTAGGATCTTGAAAAAGCAACTCTCACACATCTCCTGGCAACAAGGGCTCCAAGCGTCAGAGATCAGCCTATTCCCCTGGCCCTGGGTTGAGGCAGTGCTCAGGACAGTGTAACAAGGTGTTGGTGTTTGCAGAGAGCACTGCAGAGCTCTGCTGGAGCCCTCGTTTGCTGCTCTGGATGCCCAGGGAGGAGCCTTTGCTCTCGTGCTCAGATCAAACTGACCCAAAACCGAGCATCCTATGCTGGAAGTCAGCTGTGCTCAGTGTTTTCAGATGCACAGGCACTCTGGCTCATTGTCATGACACAGAGACAAGGGAAAGAGAGGGGAAAACTGCCACCAGTTTGAACTCTTCTATCAACAAGTGCAACAGCTGAGGTCTCTTACCTGCAAACCTGGTAATCCTATAGGGCCTGCAGGACCTATTGGACCTGGAAAACCTTTTGGGCCCTATAAAAAGAACAGAAGACAATAGAGGATGTGTAGAATTTACCCCAGCAACCCCCCCCACAAAGTGAGCCTCAGGAAACATTAAGTAATATCCCCATGTTAAGTAAGCCAATTTAAAAATTACAGCAATTTATTTCATATTATTAGATGTACTTTGAAAATCAAAGGAATAATGAAATAGGTAATAGGAAAAATCAGACTTCCTCTCCATATTCTTTCTCTACTCATACCCTTACAAATCTAGAATTGCTTACACTACTGGTATCACACTTGTAAATACACTTCCCACTAATTTGAAAAGGGTCCTTGAGAATCCATACCTGAAAATGGACCTACTTAATATTGTTTAAAATCATTATGCCCCATATTAAACAACTTACAGGAACTCCATCCAATCCAGGAAGACCATTTTCACCCTAAAAATCATATATGCATATGTAAAAATTACACAACATTATTGCAGCAAACTATAAGGAACATCAAGCTTTGTATAAATAGAAATATTTGCTGTTAGTTAATACCAGATCAAGTGCAAATGGGAAAATATCTTGAAATCTGTGCTTCTATATTTGAATTGGGTAATGGGAGACCTCTAGAGAAATTGGAACCATTTTATTTATGTTTAACAAGAGAAAATAAAGTGGCATTAAAAACATTAATTACAAAACCACTGAAAATACATTATAAAAACTCTTTACTATATGATTGCTATAAAATATGCAAAAGCATATCATCATAATATGAAATTATCTTCATTTCCTATAAATACAGATGTAAATTAATAAAGATCTATTTAACTTTTACAAACTTTTGAATGTACATAATGTGGATAGAATTTTAGAAAGGTTCCTAATTTTGGCCAGCAAAGTCAGTGTGAGAGGCCTTATACCACAGAGTGAATTTTTTATATTTTCAATATTTAATGAAGCATGTATGTAACCCAAGAATGTGACTGATACATTTCTAGTGCCTTCCAGTACAAGAAACACTGAGAGGCAGCTGGAACCTCACAGTAGAAGTTGCAACATGCACTGAACAGCAACAGGATGAGCAATGTCTCAGCATCCCAGTACGGGATGAACAAGATCTCTTCAAAGACCAACAATTCCAGGTTCTGAGAGCATTCTGTGCTATCATTAATGAAGTTATTACAAGGCCTTTTGCACAGCTCTGCTCTCAGACACCCAGGACTGACACCATGAACTCGCAGTATCAGCCCTGCACCCTGTAACATCAAGGAGTTTCTTGTACTGCATTTTCTCCTGTGTGATGACAAGTCTTACCTTCATTCCTTTAAGACTGCCTTGAGCAAAAACAGGTTCTCCTTTAAGGCCTTTTGGGCCAGGACGACCCTGATTTAAAAAAAAAATAACAAATAAATTTCTTGAAAAAATACTGCTTTAGTTTTGAAAGAATCTCTAATTAGCATAATGAACAAGGCAAACTCCTGGCTCCAGTTAACTGTAAAAGTACCAGTGCTGCTTTGTCAGAGAAGCTGTGTTATTATGAGAACTAAAGACTTCCTGCAGCTTTAGAAAAACAAGGTTCTGCAAACATTTTCTCTGGTATTTTCCTGTTTATATTAGATTTCCCTTTCATTTTAGGCTTTTGACAACCTTAGATCCTATTTGAACCTGTCTGACATGGTGTAACTCCCCTGCTCATATACACAACAATGCCATTTAGAGGGACCTTGGCAGGCTTGAGGGATGGGCCCACGTAAACCTCACCAAGGGCAAGACCCTGCAACTGAGTTGGGGCAATCCCAGCCATGGATTCAGGCTGGGCAATGACTGGATTGAAAGCAGCCCTGGAGAAAGGCTTGGGGGTACATGTGGATGAAAAACTGCCAGTGTGAGTTTGCAGCCCAGCCAGCCACCCACATCCTGGGCTGCATCCAAAGCAGCGATGGCAGCAGGTGAGGGAAGGGATTTTATCCACAGGATCTTAATTTTAGCCTCAAAGTGGGTAAGAAATTTGAGCTCTAACAATTCTAAAAAACTTAGGATTTTTTTTGTTCTTCCTAAGTACTTGGCAGTTACTTCTCCAACAACGTCACAAAAAGCAAATCCTGGTTTAGAAGACCACATTTGAGTTGGGACGTACAGGCAGTCCAGGTAGGCCAGGAAACCCATCGGGTCCAGCAATGCCACGACTCCCAGTGGTGCCATTGCAGCCATCGAGGCCAGGCGGGCCTCGGGGTCCAGACTGCCCAGGGTGACCCTGTGTAAAGGGAAAGAGAGAGAATGACCAACAGGATCCATTATGTGCTAGTAACACTGTTGTCCACAGAAAACTGGTATCTTCCTTCCAAATGGCAAGACAAACAAAAATAATTGCACAACTCCCAAGCAAGTTCAGTGTATGGCAGAGTGCAACAGAACAAGCTTCTTCAGCCAGCTTTGTTTGTCCTCCCTAAAGGTTAAATCCTAGAACACTGGCTGCATTCATCTGGTTACCTTTTTGTCCAAGGGATCGTTTTCTGAAGTACATAACTTGTGCATGAGTAGGTCCCAAAAGGGACCATCCCACAGCAGTGTGAACCATGTGGAATGTAACAGTGTCAAACAGAACGCAAGGGTGCACCTGACACCAGGAATGGAAACTGCTCATGTGAAAGAAAGGGCAGAGGCACACTCTACAATACTGAGCATTTATAATTCTAATCTGCTTGGAGTTTCAATGGCTTCTCTTCCTGTCCAGTGTGGATTCTTTTTTCGTAATAGATTAACAGATGTTAAAGCTCTGCTATCAGGTCATTCAAGCAGAACTGCTTTATTTGTTATATTAAACATAAGACCTTAGGCAAAGCAACTGGGAGAAAGATCCAATTAAACTGACAACATTTCTAAAAAAGTATTTGCAATGGCCAATTATTAATCAAGCAGAGCAAAATACAATTGAACCTAATTCTGATTTCACATGTCTTTTGCCCTGGTATAGCTCTCCTAATTTGACTGCAGCTTTCTCGGCATGGTACTAGTGCAAAGGAGATCAAAGTTTGGGACTTCAGGTAGTTTTTTTTCAGTGCCACATGAGCATGTGAGGGCAGAAGGCAGAAAGGCAGAACTGTCAGCCACAATGCCCAAGTGTCAGGCAGCTTCTTATTCTGTACTGCTTTTCCTATAAGTGAGACACGTGGCACTCAACAAGATTGTTTTAAGGCAAGAAGAAAAATTAAACTTATGGAGATAGTATCAGTAACTTGACAGTTCTCTCCCTGCTCTGTACACAGTGATCTTGACTCATCCCAAAAGTACTTTTGTTTGATCCCAAAGATTTGTCCTTAAGATATGACGCTAAGCAAGTTATGACTCACATTAGGAAAGTAAAAAAAAAAAAACCAACAAAAAACACAAAAAAAAAAAAAAAACCAAAAAAACCCAACATGGATAAAATGGAGATAAAGCAGAACATTAACAATCCTTCATGCCTGACACTTAAAATAAAACACATTTGCAACACTAAAGGTCTTCCCAATCCAAGCCAACAGCACATACTGAGACGAAACTCAATGAGAATTTTGCAGTAATGTAAAGCTTTTTATCTAAGGATCTTTAATTAGCTTGAAAAAAATGCGGGACTTCTATAACCTAATTTTATAGATGGGAAGCTTGGGACACACAGTAGCAGGGTGATTTTCTCAAGGATGCAGAACAACTTAGGCCATATTTATGTAATTGCTCGAGCTGATCACTGGCCTCAGCTGCTGCCAGGACAGCTATTCCACATTGCTGCTTATTCACACGTACCTCCTCCCTGTGCTGGCAGAGTAGGAAACAAACACAGCAGAGAAATAACTGTTCTATTTCTTAATGGGGTTAATTTCCAGTCAGATGAAGTCCTTGGTCCAGCTCATTTGGCAACTGCATTGAGATTTGTGCCAACAAAATCAAAAGGGACCTGATCTGCTTTCTTCAGTCAACAAAGTACAAACTGAATCAATGTCAGGTGTGTCCCAACTGCACGATTAAGGCAGCTCATCCAGGCAAGTGTAAATTTGAGATTTACCAAGGAATGGAATGAAGTCATTCTAAAGCATTAACATCAGAGACCACTACATTAACAGTACCAGTATGATTAGTCTGCTTGTCAAAATAACCACGTGTGGTGTGCAAGCAGGGACTTGCCAGGCCCTGGTAAAGCAACTGGAGTAGGCTGAAGCAGCAATTTATTGCCACTTAGATTTTTCTCTTAGAAATTACCTAATTAATTTGATCCATGCAGGATGTCATAGCCAAGAGCATCACATCTCTGACAGGACAGGCAGTGACTGCAGAGTCAGAGGCCAGAGTTGTCTGTGTCTACCAGGTTTTCACCTTGTTTACAGCATAAACAAGACAGGAGCTACGTGGGACAAGTGCACACGTATCTGGTTACAGCACAAGGTGAGCAGCTGCAAGGCTTAGTGAAGCTGAAAGGGCCAACATCTGCCCCTCAGAGTGAGACAACAGGGAGCCAAGCTGCTCCAGCTTTCCTGCTGGCTGAGAGCCAGCCGGTGGCACGCAGCTGCCGGGTGAGCCGTGTCCTGGGAAATGCTCTGGGTGAGATCTCCTAACTCTCAGACCAACACAGCCTGTAAGAGGCCCAAAGGACTTTGGTATCCTCTTAAAATGTGAGTAGGGCTTACAGGGAGAGGACATAAAACATGCTGATGACAGTGATTTCTTATGTGTGCTAAATAAATCTGTGCCCCTGTCACTTAATCCCATGGCATCCGTGTCTGTGCTTCTGTGCCAAAACATGACACAGACTGACACACAAGCACAAACACACATTCTGTGTCTTTTGCTTTAGGAAAACAACCCACAGGATTTCCTACTTTAAAGCTAATCTGCAATCAGAGTTCATAATATTTTGTTTTAAGACCCTTATCTGAGGAGATATTTAACACCCACAACTGACTTCCTTGAGAGTTGCTAAGTCCTGCCTTAAAAGAACATTTTTCCCAGGGGTTTAAAATACTGATTTAAAGAGCAGGTTTGACCTGAAAAAGTGGTGGCTAATAGTTTCATTGCTCTCACCTCCTCTAATTCCTGTTTTGGCAGATGTGCCATTTGAACACAAGCACCTCAATTGACTAAGGCACAAGACTTTCACAGACTTTACTTATACATGTCAGGGTGATTAGTTTACAGATCTGAGTTAAAACACAGGCTGGAGAGATGCTTGTGCTCTCTGTACCCAGAAAAGGAGGCATTTAGTGTGAGACAGATAAGGAAATTTGAACTGGTTATCTGGGCCCTCTTCATCTGACTATTGTTTGTACACTGACACTGTGATTCCAAGGGCTCTCTTTTCTAAATCAAACAGTGAAAAGGCAATCCCATCAGGAAAGTTCCACAAATAATTAAAAGTAGAGAAACAAATGCAATTAGGGATGAATACAAAATTAATTGAATAAACCGTTTAATGGGTTGCTAAGGCAAGTGGCCTTTCTACAGCCATTGGCAAGTGCTTGCATTTACTCTAGGAAGGTCACAAGCCTGCCTCTTCATATAGCTTTGGCTTTCATAGCACAGACAAGGGCTCACTTATCATAAAAGTATTTCCTTCTAGAACCCCTTGGACAGTTCATGAAAAGCTATATACATCTCCCAGTTTCAGTTCCAGCCTTTGCCAGAGGTGTCCTTGAATCTTGTCCCATAGGAAAAAATAAACTTCCCAAGTAGGACTAAGGATTTGAGGGCTTCTCTTACAGCATGACATGAAAATCTAGCAGTAAACACATGTGGCTGCTGTATTTACTAGGTTAAAGGGATTAGTCAGGCCAACTGCAACAACATGATTTACTTGCCACCAGCATTCCCCAAGGGAACTCTCTGGAATACCACTTCCCTTAAGGTCAGCAGTGGGATTCCCCTGTGAATAATGGCCTTGCCCATGGCCATGACTAAACTACACCTGCCCACACTAACATACCTGCATACTACAAAGAATCTCCATATTTGGATGTGCAGAGATAGCAATATCTTTTTACTTCTCCCATCTTTCACACACACACGTTCTCTCCTTTGCTCTACATTCCACACATCCATATAAAGTGTCTATATTGGTACACACTTCACAAAAAATCTAAGTTGCTCCCTATCCTGAAATGTAATGGCAAAAGTGAAAATATTTACTCAAGCAGTGGTGGTTGCTATTTTCACCCTACAATGGAAGCATTTATCTTAGTGGTTATAATGTAAACAGTATGAACAAGTTTCTCTTTCCCCTTTTTCTGCCCTGCACTTGTGGCACACAAAGTGTTGAGCACTTTGCTACTCATGACCAGCAAAATCTGCCTCTTTCCCATTCACCCACCTGCAGAATGTTGCAAAGCAGAAGATCTGCATATGCTGGAGGCTTTGAATCCTCTCATCTGCCTCCTCTTCTCTCTCCTTGGAATGCCTGTCACTGCCAACTACCTGGCAATGGCTGCTGCTCTATCTCTGCCTCCCCTCATTGTTGGGAATCCCCTTTCTCCAGAGCCTCATCTGAAAAAACACCCTGAGAACAGCATGTTCCCACAGTGTGTTCAATTAAATTAAGTATTATGGGAACAGCTTGTTCTCTTCAGACCTCGACAGTTGGCTGGTGGTAAAAGCGAAAAAAAAAAAATTAGCAGCAAGGGAGTATAGCAGGAGAGAAAACAGGCAAGGATGAGCAGAGGGGGACTAAAGGACAAGGGCCAGGAAGGAACTGGAATCAAACAAGCTCATTTACAAGGCCAACTGTGCATTTTCAGCCAATCTATCATAACTACTCAGTTTTTGATATGAAGTAAGAAAACACAGCTCAATTGTTGGAGCTCTTAGCCATCTGAGAAAGCAGGGAAAATGAAAAAGAGTATGAGCACAGTCTGAATGCACAATGACACACAGAATGGAAAATTGCCTTCAAGAAAATAAAAATAATTCTAATATCAGAAGGAGAAAGCAGGATGAGCCAAATAGGGTAGAAAGAGTAAGGAAGTTTTGGGCAGCTTCTAAAGCTGATCCAGTTAAAGTTCCCCTGAGATACAGCAAGATACCTCTGCAAAAATCACTGGAGAGACCAAGCAAAAGAAAGCTGGCCAAAACACTGTAGCCACATAATTTTTTATAAACTGTATATAGAATGTAAAGTACTAAAGAATGAAAGAAACACAAAGTTCCTGATAGTCAAGGCAAGTGGTTACCTACCTGTCACCTGATCTAAACCAGGACTAGAACCTAGAAGAGAATTAAGGGTTATCTGGAGAGCCTCAGCTCTCATCAGCGTTTTCACTCATGTCATAGCAAACGATGATTGAGGGAGACCTGGTAACAGCTATCACATACAAGAAGGCTACTATAAAGCAAAAGTGAACAATGTTCTCTTTGTGTCCCTGATCAGTAACATGAGAAATAAGAGCTTTAAACTGCAGAAAGAATGAAGTTAGGTATTAGCAAAGCTTTTCTAATAGAGAAGGTAGTCTCCATCATCACAAGGTTGTAAGAACTGGTTAGGAAACACATGCTAAAAATGGCCTGAAGCACAGCTGATCATGCCTGTTTGACTCCCTGAGGTCCCTTTCAATTCTGCAAATCTTTGATTTTATGAAATAGTGTTTTTAGGCAGTGCTGAGGGAACATGGTGCTGAAAGAAAAGCTAATCAATCATGCAAACAATCCCCATGTAACTCAGGCTCATTTTCTGATATATATCAGCTTCCCATTGTCTTCCAAAACAGCATGGAATCACCAGGTAGATTAACAAACATTTCCATCTTCCTCTAGATAGAAGAAAGCAATTACAAGGTACACTATGCATGTGCTAGGAAAATCTAATCATGTTCAGGTGCTTTTGGCTGTGATTACTATTCAGGTGATTTATATTTACATATAAAAACTTACTGGGATCCCGTTGATGCCCTGGAATCCTGGAACTCCCATTGGACCCTGAAGAAAAAGAGTACACATTATATTTCACTTCATTGGTCTGTATATTTCAGTTACCTGTGAGATATTTTTCACTCCAACACTTTCAGTCTTGGACTTCTGCTTTCAAAACCAAAAGGAGCAAACTATCTCAGGCAGATTCCCTCTGACCACAGGGGTCAGTGAAGACAGGAACTGAGCATCTGAGCTTGACTGGATGCCAATTGAGAGTTTCAGGAATGTTTTAATCAGGCAATTTAAAATAAAAATATAATCTCCTACTGCACATCTGGGGAAAACAAGATGCCAGGAAAATAAACAATCTGCTATACATTTAACCCTTGTCTTTCCAAGAGTTACAACAAAACTTACATATTTTTCTGTCTACAGTTGGATAGGACCCTCAGAGATATGCAGATCACTGCATTAACTACAGACTGCCCAAGCTGCAAGTAATTACCACACCTTGTTGCTATGCTCTGAATAGTAGCAAGACAGACTGTGTAAGCACAATTCCCTTACTTGCTCTTGCTTTGGAAAAGTAAAATATATTTCTCCCACGAGAGATGAAGAGAGAATCTTACAGCATGTTGGTATTGCATATATATAATTTCAGGGGATAGAAACAGTTCTGGAGTAACTGGATTTTTTTTTCAGTGCAAAGAAATTGTTTCCAATCTTGCACATTGCATTCATTGACACCTACACCTTATGGGCTATTGTATTATGACATAGTTTATTGTATTCTTTTTGTTAGAAATAACTTTGCACCTGCAAAACTGAACTACAGATTTTATTTAGTACCCATTCTTTTTGCTTTTCTAGACACCAGCTCAGGATCTTCTACACAGGAACCAGCCCCATATGTCCCTGCACAGAGTGTGAATAATAGCCATCTACCCCTGGGCATGGGAAGTGACAGACTACTTGCAACAGCAATACTCATTTGGCTGTAGCTCACCTACCAGCATGGCTGCACTGTTCAGTAGCTTTAGCATCTGTATTCTCATTCAAAAATAAATGCTGACAATTTTCTAAAGCTACTGTTGAAATGCCATTGTATTTTTATCCCTGGACATATAGCCCAAGATTATTCACTCAAAAATATACACAAGACCGTAGAACTATTGCAGGGAGAGAAAAGTCACTGTTGAGCCTACCTTGTCACCTTTCTGTCCAGCTGGTCCAGGAGGGCCCACTGCTCCTCTCTCACCTTTTGCTCCCGGCAAACCTTCTGGGCCAGTAAATCCCGGTGCTCCTATTGGTCCTTGAAGCCCAATTGGTCCTGGTCGACCCTAATATGCATTAAAAACAAGACAATGCATCATCTCCACAAACTCCTCTGTAATTACTCTTTCCAACTCAACTTTCAATGCAATTTTATACATCTCTGGGTAGTTAGGACATCCTAAAGTTTTCCCTGTCTATTCTCAGACAAAGACTGCCCAAAATTGCACACAGGACTCAAGATGGGGCCACACCAGCACAAGAGTAGAGAAGGACAACCAGTCTCTAAACTGTCTGGTGATGGTGTGCTGAATCATTAAGGTTGGAAAACTCCTCCGAGATCAATCTAGCCTTTGACTGAATACCACCATGCACACGAAACCATATTTCCAAGTGCCACATCCATTCATTTTTATAACAATTCCAGGCATGGTGACTCCACTATGTTCCACTTCTTAACCACTCTTCACAGTGAAGAAATTTTTCCTAATAATCAACCCGAGTCTCCTCGGGCACAACTTGGGGTCATTTCCCCTTGCACGATCGCTGGCTGCCCAGAAGAGGCTCACCACAACCTCTTCTCAGAAAGCCATGGGGTCCCTACCGAGCCTCCTTTGCTCCGGGCCAAACAAGCCCAGCTGCATCAGGCGCTTCTCATCACACCTGTGCTCCAGACCCTTGAGCTGCTCGGCTGCCCTGCTCTGGACACGCTGCAGCAGCTCAGGGCGCGGGCACAAATCCCTGCCCGGCGGAGCCGAGCGCAGCGGGGAGCGGCGCTCGGGGGGCAGTGCGGGCGCTGCCGGCAGAGGGCGCGGCCCCCGCGGCTTGGCGCTGCCGGCCGTGCCCGGCTCGGGCGGCGCCATCGGGCGGTGCCCGGCTCGGACGGTGCCATCGGGCGGTGCCATCGGGCGGTGCCCGGCTCGGGCGGTGCCATCGGGAGGAGCTCGGCTCGGGCGGTGCCATCGGGCGGTGCCATCGGGCGGTGCCCGGCTCGGGCGGTGCCATCGGGAGGAGCTCGGCTCGGGCGGTGCCATCGGGCGGTGCCATCGGGCGGTGCCCGGCTCGGGAAGTGACCGGCTCGGGCGGTGCCCGGCTCGGGCGGTGCCATCGGGCGGTGCCCGGCTCGGGAAGAGCTCGGCTCGGGCGGTGCCATCGGGCGGTGCCCGGCTCGGGCGGTGCCATCGGGCGGTGCCATCGGGCGGTGCCCGGCTCGGGCGGTGCCCGGCTCGGGCGGTGCCATCGGACGGTGCCATCGGGCGGTGCCCGGCTCGGGAGGAGCTCGGCTCGGGAGGAGCTCGGCTCGGGCGGTGCCCGGCTCGGGCGGTGCCATCGGGCGGTGCCCGGCTCGGGAGGAGCTCGGCTCGGGCGGTGCCCGGCTCGGGCGGTGCCCGGCTCGGGCGGTGCCATCGGGAGGAGCTCGGCTCGGGCGGTGCCATCTGGCGGTGCCCGGCTCGGCAGGTGCCGGGCTCGGCAGGTGCCCGGCTCGGGAGGCGCCGCCCGCCGTCACGGCGCCACCCCGCCCTGCTGGGCTGTGTCCAGGGACACCAGTGACCACGCTGAGGTCCCACGCACCAGCAGAAAACGCACTTCATGGCTATGCTTTCTACAGGCAAGACAATCCGTGGATTACACAAAGTTGCCCGCGTAAAGGATCAGCACTTATAGTAAAATAGAAAAGAGGAGGAAGTTAAAAAACCCCCACACCTTAATAATTCCACCACATAATTCCCCCTCCTTTTAATCCTCATGTCCATGGAAGTGTGTTTCCCTTTTACTTCCCTAACTCCATAAAACAGCAGAAGGAATGCAGCTCCCCGCTGCAAGTGTTTCAGCAATCTCAGCTGGAGACATACAAAGCCCTGACTCATGGCTTGGCAGGTAAAAGACTTTTACTGTTAATTTAAAAATCCATTGTTACAAATTTAAAACCAAGCAAAGTGAAACAAAGTGTACATTATTTTAAAAATTCTTTTTCCCGGATCATTTCGAGTACCTGTTTAGGCTAAAATATTTTTTCCCATATTCCATATGTTTCTTCACTGTTGTTGCAGTTTTCTTTTAACTGCAGCAATTCTCCCATATCACTCTTTCTGTTGTGATTGTTTCATCCTGGCCTTTTAACCGAGGTCAAGTGCATGTTTGATATTTCATACCTTTTCTGTCTAGACACTGTCCATAGTGTGCACTTCCAGAGGCACAGACTCACATTGAAAAGGCTTTTACGTTGATTATTTTTAGCTTTCTTCACTCTGGGCTAATTATCAATGGAATCCTCTATATTGGAAACTATATAATCAGAACATTAATCCCCAAATCTTCAGCTGTCCTTGGCAACCATACACAACAAGAAACATGTTAAAAATCACGTGCTCTGCTCTCACTTAAAAACGTTAAAGCTGAGACTGAACTTCCCATAATCACAAGCAATTCAGAGGCTTTCAGGCAACAATTCACTTACAAAGCATGGATTGTGGACTGTTTACCTCAAGGCACAACAGTGCTGAAGTATAACCTAAAAATGTTACACTTACAGTCTTACTTACCTCTCACTAAAGAAATGGCATCCAAGAGCCCACCAAGTTTGTAGAGCAAACACACTGTGAATTCCTCATTTGTTAGAATTGCTAATACTTCTGTATTCCATTAGCTTGATTGCCTGGTTAATGACAGTGTTTCACAATGACTGGAACTGATGGGAATTAACATTTTAGGAGGCTTTTGTTTTGCTCTGCTGCAGGTGGCTCTGAGAAATATAACTAGACTGGAGAGTAAAGACCAGCAACTACACCTTCTGCTTGTGTTTGGATGAGCAGCTCTTGGACAGAAGAATTAAATATGTTCTCTGTGATTTCAGGGCCCACAGCTAAATAGCTCTCTCCTGCATTAATGCCCTACAAGAAAGATTTTAACAGCACTTGAAGATTTTGTCCAGTGCCTTGGAGTGTCACTAAAGCATAAGGACACAGTAAAGTGCTTCTAATCTCTCTGATAATGTGATTATGCCATGATAATCAGGCTCTCAAGAATTCCCACTGTTTCTTTTGAAGTCTGTGTGGATGGAAATCATGTTTTCTATGCTGAAACAAAGGACTAGCCTTCACTGCTAAAAAAGCAGTATTTTTCGTCACTCAGCAGCACTCCCATGAACTGTTCCAAGATTAAAGCATTATAGAGAGCAGGCATAGTGGCATGCAGGAGCAATTCGAGGATAACAGCACAATGAAGACTCAGGCTCTACCACAAGGAAAACTTAGAGCTCAGTGCCACATGGAACTTCTGTCTGACCTGAATGTGCTCACCTAGTCTTTACTGGGCTTTAGCACCAGGATTTCCCTTACCCAAAGGATAAAAACAATAAAACAACTCTTAGCAGTGAGGACAAGCTGAACTATAAAACGTGGATTACATCAAACAAAAACTACAATGACTCAACAGAGCACCCTATTTTTCATCTTTAATGTTCAACATTAGCGATTAATGCAAGCGGTATCATTTTGGTTTTTTAAGATGTATGACAATTGTTTTTAAAAAGAGGAAAATTATAGAATACTAATAATATTAAGCAAGAACAAAGCAAATGAAATTACTGTGACTTGTAAATGTTCTCTCAAATGCCCACTCGAATTTCATATGTGAAATCTATAAATCTATGACCTGCATTCTCAAACATATTTGTGCACCAGGCTTTTACAATGCAGCAGCCCTAAATGAGATACCTGTCTGTAATGAATATGATGCTGGTAAAAACAGCTTTTTTTTTTTTTTTTTTTAATATACCTGGGCATTTTCATAGTTAATTTTGGATTCTGACCAAGTTTGAGTCACAAAATCAGCATGAATCATGTGCATCTCTGTTATGCACATATCCATTGCAAACCGTTACAAACACACAGCTGGCTCAGACATTCAGCTTTTCATTCTCAATGTGTGGTAAGCAAGAGCAAAAAATGCCTGGAAAAGGAACCTCCCATTGCTTCTGAGTCACCACACTGCAGAAGGCATTCAAACCAAACAGCCTGAAAGTGTAATTTGATGGCAGTGTCTTTCAAGGTGGAAAAGGTTCTGCAACATGTACCTTCTTCCTTAAACCCTCTTAAATTCACCTGCGTGCCAGGGTGTCATGAGGAAAGGCTTGAACAATGGGTAATGATGGGGCCTCTGCTGCTGCACAAACCAACACATCACAGTTTCTCTATTGTCCCTACCCTTTTTGGCAACTCTAATACCCCACGTAAATTTTCGCCCACTGAAGCAGAGCTGCTACACATAGCATTGCAAATTCCAAACATTCTTTTATTTCCCATTGCCTCTGTGAGCTTGGAGAATAAAGCGTAAATCTATTTGATTTGTCACTGTGTAAAGGAACACACATGGAAGTGGTATGGAACCACTGGATAGGCCACTTATTTCTGGGACAAAAAAACCCGAATATATACTTACTTGGGGAACAATTCAACTGACCTAAGTCACTGTCAAATGTCAACTCAGTGGTTCATCACCATAAAAAACACTGGAACCCACTAAGATAAATCTAGCACCTCTGGTAACTAAGCAGATAATACTACTGATCAGGAAGGGCAGAAGTGGCTCCAATTTTTGTTAGTAAATTTGTAGACTGCCATATTTCAAGCAGAAGAGCACTATTCATTTTCTAAGCAAAATTAAGGTCCTGTGTATGAAAAGAGCAACTGACTTTAAATATGCTCACATCTTCTGAAACTAACACATGGTTTCTTCTCTATGAGAATTCAGTGACCAAAATTTGTAAAAGGTTCTTATTCACATTCTCTATTCCTTCACTCATTATTTGCCCCATAAAACATGTTTTACTGACACAAAAGATAATCAGTGAAATATTTACTTCATGAGCAAATACTTTGTTGCTTGAAGCATCTTATGCTTGTTTGATTACATAAAGATGAACCAAACAGCCAACCATTAATTCATTATACTGTGGCCCTAAAAGTGCATTTTCTCATATACTGCATACTCTAAGGCTGAAACTTTTAAGCAAGATCTACATATCCAATTCCTGTTGGACAGGACAGCCTGTGCAAGGGAGTGGTCCCTCAGGATGCTCTTTCACACACAGATTGCATTTCCCATTTAAACCAGGGACATTCTCTCTGATGAGAGCCACCAGGTTACAAAAGCTGACCCAGGGATCTCCCTGAACTCAGATGAGGGCTCTGTCAGTGACGTACCAGTGCAAGGCAGCCGTGTCCACTGCGAGCAGCACAGCCTTGGGCCAGCCTTCAGCCTTCCACCTCCTCCCTTGCCAACCTTCATCTTTCCACCTCCACCTCCTCCCTTGCCAACCTTCAGCCTTCCACCTCCACCTCCTCCCTTGCCAACCTTCATCTTTCCACCTCCACCTCCTCCCTTGCCAACCTTCAGCCTTCCACCTCCCCTTCCTCCCTTGCCAACCTTCAGCCTTCCACCTCCACTTCCTCCCTTGCCAACCTTCAGCCTTCCACCTCCACTTCCTCCCTTGCCAACCTTCAGCCTTCCACCTCCACCTCCTCCCTTGCCAACCTTCAGCCTTCCACCTCCACTTCCTCCCTTGCCAACTTTCAGCTTTCCACCTCCACTTCCTCCCTTCTCCTCTTCGTTCTGCCCTGCCTTCACAGCAGGATTCCCACAGCAGTGGTTCTCTCTTGCTAGATAGGGAATAGCACAAGAGAGTCCTGCTCTCAGCTGGGGCCCCACAGTTCTACTGTAATAATAATAATTACTGATGAAAACCCCTTCACTATTTTCTTAAATTACAGGTCAGGTATCCAGTGCCCTGCTCACATTCCAGAGTAAGTAATTATTCACTCTAGTGAAAAATGCTTTGTACTTTTAACGAAAATTATTCTTCAGTTTTTCTTCTAAAAACTTAGGGGAAGCCTTAAGTTAAAAATGGCTCCTTTATTTCTGTCATATAATTCATTGCTCCTCTACACAGCTTTTTACCTACACAGCATGAGAAGAATACAAAAAACTGTATGTGCACACAGAAATAATGGACCAGAAAAAAATCCTGTGCAACGATCCTCCTTCATTCAGTATCCTCCCAAAAATGCCATTGTTTGGGGTTTTCTTCTGTTTTGTTCTCTGTTTAAGGAAGGATATTAGGGTGATTTTTTTTTTTTTAATTTTAACAAAAGCAACAATTTTTTCATGTACCATGTGAAATTCTTTAGTATCACAATGCCTTTCAGAAGCTTTCTGTTTATGTAAAGCAGCCTTTGGCATGCTCACACTGCTGATTGTCAAGGTTGCTCTGGTCATCTCAGGACCAATCTTCTAATGTAGTAATGAGCAACTGCAGGCTGGGTCTCATAACAATTTTAAATTTAAATTCATGTGATAAAATCTATTTTCAAAAAATACTTCTGTTATTTCCATTAAGCATGACTAGACATGACTGCAAGCAGAAAATCTAGGTGATAAAAACTGTGTGTCATGTATATGTATGTATGTGTGTGTATATATATATGGCCTTACACCCTATTTTTTAACTGCTAAAAATTATTGAAATTTGATTCCACAAATCATTTGATGAATCCCATACTTCAGTAACAAAGTTGCAATGGATAGTTTACAACATTATAAATACAGAACATTATAAATACAGAACTATATATAAACTCTAGACAATTATTAAGACTATCCTTATTTTTTAATTGGATATTTAAATCTATGAAAAGCTTGTTCCTTAGAATGTTTGATTTCCAGTTAAAAGCTTTCATGAAACATCCTGATCCAATCAATTCCACATATTTGCTATTTCTATTTAAAACACACAAAGAGACCACATACTGTCATCTTTTTCCCCACCATGGGCAATGCCAGGACTGACTCCATATGAACTGAGAGTAATTATTCCACTTTATATTTCACGACTTTCTGAAGCAACTATGAAAAATGTACAAAAGTCAAAAAGCATGACTTCAACTTTGGTTGCTTTTTTGCTTTGATGTTGTGAAATGTCCAAGTTAGATAAGAAATAAGCTCCTGTGGAGAGGTTCCAGACCACAGAGAGCACAGATAACATGAAAGCCTGTGAAAGCCCTTGTGGGCTGTAACATCTGTGTGAGAGAAGCACCACTGAGGCCACAGCCCTCCTGTGCTGAGCTCCAGAGAGGAGGGGAGCTACGGGCAACACCCCACAATGATGGGCACTACAGAGAGATTTCAGTTATGGGGATTTTTTAAAATAAAGTGCAAGCAGTAGGATTTACAAAGCAGAGTCATGACTTACTTTGTATTTCAATTAAATAACCAATGTATGAAAATTATGAGTTAAAGCTTATTTTTAAGGAGCTGCATTATATATTTGAATTACATTTACTTGCCTTTTTCATGATCATCAATCAAAATTATGCTTTTTTTTTTGAGCAGAACAAAAGATTTGCAGAGACTAGACCCCAATGAATTGCATCACAGAGTATCACCAGAGCAGAGGTGACCACCCTGAATCCCCAGCTTACCCACTGTTGGTTTAAGCCAATTGGCTGTGAGCCTCAGGTGATATTTGGTCATCTGAGATAAATTCTTGCTATTTGCCACAGCAAAAGCTCTCTTTGCTACCTTGACTGATATCTTCAAGGCCTTTTTGTGTTTTCAATTGGCAGAGCAATACAAGCTTCCTACACCAATGAAGGCAATTCATGAAGACAGCACATGAGACTGACAACAGGTACTCCTCTGAAATCGTGCACATGTTTAAGCCTGAATTAGAGGCAGCTGAGGAAATGAGACATGAAGGAGGAGGTAACAAGCAAGAACTGCTGCTGCACCTCATGGAGCTCTGGCACTACATTACACTCACCAACATTCCAAAAAATAGGCCTTATATTGAAATACTTGATTATGAAAACTTAACAAAATTTTGAAGCAAGTGAGGTCTAACTGACTTCAATTTCCTTATGAACTAAGCTTTTATTTATTTATTTATTTATTTATTTTGGTTTTTTTTTTAAACAAAGGAGTGTAGTACAGCCAAAGGTTTGAATGGTTTATGAGATTTTATGGTCTTTTGCAACCTCAGTTCATATTCTCTCCCTCAAGCCTTCAGTGCCTAATCTCTAAAAAATGTTTTAGAAAGCCTTTACAGTTCCCCGACCTGTTCACATAGGACAGCAGCTGTCATAACATTTTCCTACCCTTAACTGAAGGAAGAGAATTTGAGCATTGTGTACATCTCTTGACAGCAGAATAAGTCCTGAGCTGAATTTTAATACAAAAGAATTAGTTATTTCAGAAGAAAACACAGGGTTTCCCTAGAAAATCTTTCCATTCTCCTGGTGGCTGCACAGGAAAGTAGACAAGGTGGCAAATGCAAAGTATTTTCCTCCCCGGGATGCACACAGGTCATCTCTGGTGAGAGCGTGGCAGTGGAAATGACCAAGTGGCAGCTCCTTGGCAGTCAGTCCCCACAGGGGAGGATGGGTAGAATGACAAGTGAGGGTCACAGCCCCTCTGTCCCCTGGCTCTGTGGCCATGAATACATGGATGTGTGCTTGTGTCACCTCTCCCACACATTTGGGAAGATCGAGCAAGTTATTGGTCACAATTTAAAGGGGTTTTACTCAGCTCATTACCGAGGAAGATACAACACCAATCATAGATATTAGAAAAGTCTCCTGGGGAAAACAGATGTTGAATCATTGAAACCTCGTGGGCAGCCACATCAGGACTGCTGCCCACCAAACCACAGCTTCTGCCTCGCCTTAAGATAGCCCCAACAACAACGTTCAGGGATCTGCTACGGGCTCATGAGGAAAGAAGAACACGAAGTGTTGTGTTATTTTCCCTTCCCTTATCCCTAGCACCCCAAAGAACAAACCAAAAAAAGTCTCAGTGTGTTTCTAAAGAGCTGTTTAAGTGAACAGTGACAATGAACTTGCTCCCCCTGCCTCTGGCTGGCATTTCCAAGCTGCCTTCCCCATGGACTCGAGTGACAGAAGATTCATTGTTGCAAAAAAATGTTGTCAGTAGAAAATTAGCTGTATTAAGTAGTGTACTGAGCAAGTGAAATCTTGCCAGTGTCAGGCCTGTTAAGACTATTAAAAGGACATTGTATCTAGAAAGGCAGGGAGGGTTCAGCCACATGCTGAAGCCGAGCAGACTCCAAACCTCCGCAGGGTCCGCTGTGTCCAGATCTGTTAATTTGCTTTGGGCTCCTCTCCAGTTCTTTCCTTTACAACAAACCCTTTTTAAATAAAAGTCTAATTCCCCTTTGCAAGCAAAGGCTATGGAAAGTTAGTGTTTCCTCAGAGACTGAGCAGGGATGTGGGCAAAGAGTAGATCTAGCAGGGAGTGCCTGTACCACATTTCCCCAGTACAGCTATTACTGTCACACATCACACAGGCACTGCCCTTGGGAATCCTGGCTGCACCTGGGGAAAATGAGAGAGGGAAAGGGAAAGGGAAAGGGAAAGGGAAAGGGAAAGGGAAAGGGAAAGGGAAAGGGAAAGGGAAAGGGAAAGGGAAAGGGAAAGGGAAAGGGAAAGGGAAAGGGAAAGGGAAAGGGAAAGGAATCCCCTATTTTTCACACTTCTTACAGAAGTTTCCTGTGTTGCTGTCAACCATCTTACGGTATTCCAGCTAAAACAGAACAACTTATCTTGGTTTACATGCTGCAAAATTAACAACTAAGAGAACAATCTTTATATTTAACAGCTTGTCTTTGAATCTGCAAAAAAGGTTCTCAGTCTTTGATTTCTACTCTTTTTCTATCTGCAGGTATTCTAGACAGTAATATAGCTACTTATATCAATGATATTTGGCTTACTGCATTTTGCAATAAATTAAATATTGAGGTGAATGTTTTGCAGCAATTACTTAATATTAACTAAAATAATACAGACTTATTTTCATATTTGGCATAAAACATAGCTGTGGTTTTTCATTTGGTAATAATATCATAATTAAATAAAACTTTTCAATTATTTTTATTGTGTTCTCTGTTTCTGCAGAATGCAAAGTGTATCATTAGAAAATGAACAATAGAGATTTGGATTCCAAGTGTAACATTGCTATTCTAAAAGCAGATTTAAATGTCTGTATCCATTTATGCTTCTAGGAATTTCTCTCAATTTGTCTCAAATTCCTGAGAGGAAAAAGTGTGTAAAATGCTGAGATAACTGAATCTAAACCCTGAACCTTTCCTCTGTCTTAGCTAGCAATCCAAGTCACAGCCTAACCTGTTCTGGACAACAATCTTATGACTGCTTTTTAGGCTCACTGGATTGTCCTATTATTCTTCTAATCTAATTATTCTATGGCATTTCACTGTTACACAGAAAAATGTGTATCTGTAAATTGCCATAAGTTAAGCAATGTTCCAGAAAAACAATCTTGTCTTTTTCCCTTTGTTCTTATTGATGCACTACCATGTCCCTTCCCCTGTCTGATACTCAGTGTTTGTGCTATTACAACCAAATTAGTGCTGAGTACAATGTAATTCTGAAAGCAAGTCTGAGCCTGGCATGTGATATATGCAGCATGACTGCCTCTAAGACTTACTGCCATATCATGTATAACATTAATAGTCTAGTGAACAAAGTAGCTTCTTTTTGGAAAAGAAAAAAAATACAGAACTAATAACAGCAACAAAGCCCCTCTAAACATTTGTTAGAAAAAGTATCCATTTTAGGCACCAGACCATGTTCCACATGCTAAACACTCTGTTTACAAGGGAGAAACACAGCAAAACTTCTCATTAGCCACTAAGGTCATTCAGCCCCACAGGATGCTTCTAGTTAGAAAGGCAGGCGGGGAAAGTAGGCCATGCACAGATCTGGCCAGTACAGGGTCAGCAGCAAACAATAGATTCTCTGCACGCAGTTTCCCCTACATTTTGCCTCCCATAGCCTTCCCAGCATGTTCCTGGCACTTCAGAAAGGTCTGAGCAGCTCTCCTTGCACAGGGTTCTGCTAAAACCAACAGTATCTGCTGGAAGAGATAATATTAGTCAAGATTTAAAACTCAGATGGGAACCATCTCATGCTTATTCAAGATAGCAGATTTAGAACAAAACCTCTTCCCAGAGATCTGTTATGCAGCAGAGCCGAGGGGAGCTTTGCAAACATGTAAACAATTCACTTTAAAGGAAAAAATGGAGTCTGTGAATTCTCATCTATACATTCCTTGGAAATACACAGGCCAAAGCAGGAGTGGAGACTAGCAGAGGTCTGCATATCTACTAACATAACATTTGGCCAGATTCCAGTTATCTCTAGGGGCTTAAGCAGAGTGGGTCCAGGCAAAATTTCACTGCAGTGCCTGATAACATAAGCGCCAGTCAGTCAGCAGCTGGTTTACTGGGCAGTGCCAGAGAATAAGCTGCAATTAGTAAAAATAACTTCAAACCAAAGTCTGGGAGAGAAAAAAAATAGAGGATTTTTCACTTGTCCTATATAAGTGTTGTATATTGATCGAGGTAAGGACGGAAATGAACTTTTCACCTACTTGAATTCCCACTGGCTAAGGTATATAGAATAAATGATCTATTCCAATGTTGCTTGTCATCACATAAATTGTATGTTTAAGTCCTTGGACATTTACTGCGTGGCTGTATTAACACTCCAAAAAGCTTCATTCATTTGTTGGTATAAACCACACTTCCAGTCTGCTTAATCTTTGACAGACAGGTCTCATTGTCCCCAAAATCCCTCACTACACAATACAACAAAGACTTAAATGACTCTGTAGGCCTGCTCTGCTACCCACACTGCTCTGCGCTTCCTGCCCATATATCCCTGGAATTCATGACCATGCAGATTACTAAATTACACACTAGGCCAGGGATTAAGCATGGCTCTTTGTATGAGAGCATCTGAGGTCTGGAAGAAGATTTTACCTGTCACGGTCTGTGCTCACTGGGCCTTGATGGGAGACAGAAGGAAGCAGCACTGCAGAAGATCACAAACACTGGTGTGTGATAATCAGCGATCTGTATATGGTGACAGGATAGCCTGACTGGGGCTGTCCTGCACACAGGTCTCAGCGGCTTTTCACAGACAATAACCAGCCTGCTATTTCCATATCAGCTCAGCAGCTTCTTCCCCCTCTAAATAAAAGGTGAAAGTGTTCCCTGTTCTGATGGGTGGCAAGCCAGAAAACAGCCTTCACTGCGCCCAGCAGAGCTGAAACGTGTAGGGGTTAGGATTGTATCCTGCAGTTAAGCAAACATGCCAACAAGACAAAGGGAGAGGTAGGCTAGCTCATTAGTTGTTTTAATTTAGCTGCTAATCAAAGCTGCAATTGTTTCTGATTGTTTTCAGAATGCTTTAAAGTTACACATCTAAAAGAATTAAAAATAAAACTAAGGAAAAAAGGTCTGAAGTAACAGTACAAATTTAAACACCTTAAGGATATCAAATGTCTTTTATTCACTGCTTTTCACTTGAAAAAACAGAAGCCTTTAGCAGGCCTTAATCTTGATGTCTAGAAGAGACTGAGGAGAGTGAGGTAGTCTTTACCCCAAAGTAGCTTACAGAGAGCTGGCCATGTGGCTTAGAGAGGGCTGGCAACTCCAAGCTTTGGCTATGTCTGTTTAGTAGTTCAGAAGTTACCAGGACAGTATAATGATGGAAATCAGGAAAAGTCTGTAGAGAGAGACCACATTTTACAAAAACAAGGTATTTCCCTTTTTATCTTTTTAAGAAATAGTAGGTGCTAATTTTTTTTTTTTTTTTTTTTGCTTTTCTCCTCTTTGTATACCTATTCTTCTAACAGCAAATACTGGTATCTTCCAGGTTTTATTAGTTATGTTGATGTGGCCATATTTTTCTGAAAGATGATATCATATTTCTCATGTATTTTGCACTCACTTGGGCACAGTGAATGACAGGCATTATCTAAGGTTTGAAAGATACAAAGTTCACAGCATAGCCACTTCTATGGATTTGTTTCAGACAGCAAAATCTGCTAAAAAAATAACAAATGGGGACCAGTACACCACAGTAAAGTGATGTTTTAGTTCAACATTGTCCTATTACATCAAAGAGTAGTGTTACTACATGCCAACATGATGACATGTCATTTTAGAGAAACCAAAACTGTCTGAGATCTGCAAATAGCCTCCTTGCAGCTCATAAAAAAATGCAACCCCCCAGAAACCCTGGGATGACAAGCACTGGAAGTGGATCTGGTCTGCACAGACTCAGCAGGACTCTTTGGAAGTTGCTGCCAGTGCTCCTTTTGCAGCCAGAACAGCCACTGTTGAGCTACACAAACTACTCTAAGCCCTTTCCCTAGAGCCATCAGCCAGGGACCAACCGTCTGACTGCCATTTGAGAAAAATAAGCAAAGCATACTTTAAAAGAATAGAGAAAAAAGAATCCTCTCTTGATCACTGGCTTTGTACTTCCCTTGTTCCTGCACTCACTCCAATTTCAGTTAAATCATAGCTTGCTGCAGCAATGTTTTTCCATAGGATATTTTTTAAAGCTTCAAACTATGCTGCATAGCAAGCAACAAACTGCCCTCAGCCCACACATGCATACCACCCTTCTCACACTGGGCTAAGCTCTTGATAATCCCCACAGGCATTTATAACAGCCTTTTAGCCAGCAAGAACAGCAGAACAGTGAGCTGGTTCAATGAACACACATTCACTTCTACAGAGTTTTAGATCACATAAAGATTCCAGTATCTTCTCAGTGACATCCCCACAGACACATGATGGCTGCAGTGAAGCACAGCCCTGATGTCAGAGACAGGCATCACTCCTCCACTGCCACTGCTCGTGCCAGCACAGCCAATCTTGGCTTGGCTGAATCAGCATCAGCAGAAATGTTGTCTTAGATCTGCCACTGACTGGAAATGCCAGCTTTGCAAGTGTCTGCCAACCAAAGCCTGAGAGGAATCGTGCCACTGAGGAAGGCTGAATAGTTAAGGTTTAGAAGCAGAATGAAGGAAAAAGAATCTGAGAAATGAAAGGAGATAATGTTAGGAAGTACAGAGGAGGCACAGCTATACTGTCCACCTCCAGTTTATGGCACAGACTGAAGAGTACACACAGGGAAGCCCACAAAAGTCAACAAACAGTCCTGAATGGAGGGTCCTTGTTTCCAGCATGAAAGCAGTGAGGATGTGCATCAGACTGCTGCTGGTTGCCGATTATGTGATTCTGGTGTCCACCTCCTTGATCTCCAAATGGCAAATCCAAGAAACAGACCCAGGAATGCTGAGCTGCAGTTCCACAGGTGGCCATGGGAAAGGCAGGCTGCAGAGCCTGCTTTCGTTGTCCCAGCTCTCACAGAGGACATGCCTGAGCACAGGACTTGCATCCTAAACACCAGGATTTTACTTGAGTCTCAAAAGCTGCATCATCATCTCTTTGCTTTCTAGAAACAACATTTTTCCACTGACACAAGTAACGCTGCAGTGTCAAAGCACTTATAGGTCAACTGGAATAATAGCTATTTTATCCTGGGGAAGTGAAATTTAGCTGCCCAGAAACTTTGGCTTTGCTGAATAAATAAAAGGAAATTAAAAAACATTTCCCTTGTCTTTGCAATACTAGATGCAGCAGCAAGAGGGGAAGAAATCTTGACTCCTTCAGATTGTGATTACCAGTATCAAATTGATATTATTTATTTTGATAGAAAGATTTTTTTTCCTATCACTACATCTTTCTAGTGCTAAGAGCTCATATCTGTATTTATCAAAGAAACAACTGACTACCAACTATTTTATTTTCCTCTCCACTATGGCAATATGTGAAATGTACATCCTTTTCCAAATACCAGCAGCTTCAAAGGCTTTTTTTTGTAAGTATCTCCAAATCTAGCAACCTTCCATGAAAGCAAGACAGATCAGATCCCCCCTGTATTTAGCAGGCCAGCACTCAGAAAGACAACACTGTCTTGAAGATATTTTGTACCCCTGACTGTAAGTCAATCTAAATTATGGGGTGTGCATACATTCAGTCATCCAATAAGGATTAAATTAGTGACCTATCTTTCTCTCAATTAAATAAAAGAATGCTAAAACTTGATCCACACTGTGGTGATTAGAAACAGGACATTCCACAGAGTCATGTGGTGCTTTTATGGCTCCTTGACTCTGTTGAGAGGCTGCATGAGCTGAGCACACACTCACCCAGGCAGGTATGGCCAGCTGGCTGCTGGCCCGCTCCACTCCCAGCCCAGAGCCAGCTCCAGGGCAGAACTCCTGAATCACACTGTACCAAAACACTCCCAGGCTCTTCTTCACTGAGTGTCTTATCCTTCAGCTTTACTTGGGTGTATATTGGGAGTGTTTTATCTTAATTAAATTGAGGATCCATGAAATGAATCTTTAAATGTCCCTATTATGTCTCCAGTGAGCACTAAATCCAACTGCTCCACAGTTGAACACAGATGGAAGAAAATCCAGATCTGCCCTTATGTCCAGCTGGTTTGGGATCATTCCATGGTTTTGTCCCAGCTGTGTGTTTTCCTTAAAAAATCAGGACATTTAATGCTTAGAAGAAAAGTTATTTGGTGCAAGGCTTTTTTATTGTTTATACAAAGTACAACTGATCCTGATGTGTAACTGAGGCCCCAGGCCCTGCTGTACTGTAAATATTGAAAACAATCATCAGACCAAAGCAACTAGAGTCTCTGCACAAATGCTCTTTTTAAAATATGATCCAGTTGGATGGTGTCTTCCAATTCTACCAGAAATAGCCTTTTACCTCCCACATTAGCAGAGCTGTTAGAGGACAGATATATTTCTAATTTATGGGAATAAATTAACTCTTCTACAGAGATGGTGAGAGAAATCTGTGTAGTACTTCTAGTAGCATGTAAGTTCAATGCAAGGAAAAAAGAAATCAAGTGATAAATAAAGAAAAAGTAATCGATTGAAACAAAACCTCTTCCACAATAATTTTTTCTGGTTAAGTTTCAGCACAAAAGTTATGTGAAAATATATCAATTTTTTTCACTGATATATCAACAAAATAGTATCTCAAACAGTACCTCCTGTGGAAAGAACATTAAAAATTAAACTAAGCAGACGATTTGTAAACATATTTTTTGTTTAGTCTGGAACACAAATTTTACACAGTACATACAATTCTTAAATCCTATCCAAATAAACTCAGGGGCTAAATAGACTATAAGAGTACATACCTAGAAATTTAGGTTGTATTTACTTCCAAAACTTGCGCAAAATATTTGGAAAATAATTTAAACATAGGAAGCATTAGCTCAGAATCAGCAGAAAGAAAGTAAAGTGCATTATTAGTCATAGCCACATTTCATTACTTCTTCATCTTTCAAGAATAAGGCTCCTTCACTCTTGTAAGACAGTGGTTAAAACATTAGCTCCTGTAAAGCTGAAATGAGACCAAATCCTATATGTTTAGCAAAAATTAGCAAAATCTACCAGTTCTAACAAGCAGTACTTGCTATGGTTCTTGGAAGCCCTCCAAAGTGTGTAACTTGAATAGCTAGTTGTGTTCAGGAGGGAGTTTCTGATATGCAGTGACATTTAGGAGCAGACAAAGAGCACTAGATGTTAGAAATGTGTAAATTTGTTCAGAAAGCTGCCCAAGACCCCAGGCCACTACACTCAAGAGAAAGAGTTAAAGGTCTTCTGTGTTCACATCTCATGGTGAAGTGAGCAGACAGTTGCTGGAGGTGAGTGCTGATCAGAAAAGTTCTTGCTGATTTGTGAAATGGTTGGACAGCACCAACATTCCCAGTGTTGAGCAAGATGAGAGAGAACACTAAAAACCACTGGTGATGGCTTAAAGGTAGTGCTCCCCAGTTTCTCTAATAAAATGCACAGCCTTGGATGACTTACACATAAATAACAAGCTCTGAACTTTGTTTAGCTGTAGCTTTCATTCTACAAGTGAAGCTTTTCACACACACTTCTGTAGTTTAAAGAACATTAAAGTTTTTAATGTTTCTTCCAGGAGATGCAACTGTTAAATACACAGGGAATCAGTGTTTTCACACCAAGAGCCTGGATTATCCTTTGCAAAATAAGTTGGGCTATTCTTTTCTGCTTTCTGCCTAGACAGTCAAACTGTTCTCACTTCATCTCTACTTCTGGATATCAATTACATACGTGTAGTTACACCTAAATATGGAAAGTAAGGATAGATCTACAGCCTCTCCTAAAAAAAGGATATTTTACATAGCCAGCATACCTGAAATACTGTGATCCAGGATCCCATTAATTCACCCTTTTTTGCACAAAGCTAAAGTAGCATCACCAAAGTCAGGCAAGTGACTTCTTAATCCTAGCAACTGGTTTTCACTAATGTAAAAAACAGACCTCCAGCAAAGCCAAACCAGGAGAAACTGGTATTTCTTTGATATTTCTGACACTGCTCTGAGAAGTGTAGAAATGCTGCAGAATAGAGTGAAATCAAGATCTGGTATTCATAAACATTTTGTTATACACAATTTTAGAAACATGTTTCTAGAACTGATATTTCTTGATTTAAAACTCTCCTGCATATACTCAGTAATTCAGTGAGCTCTTAATCTTTAATTTGGAAAGTTGAAGCAAACTTTCCTTAAGACTTCACCAAAATCCAGGTGTTCTGGATCTTCCCAATACAACTATAGTATGAGATGGAAAGTAAACAGTCTAATCCATGTATAAATATTTAATAAGACACTTGAGTCTGGAGCAAAATGCAGCTAACTTAGTGTTCCTTCTTTAGAATGCAAACAGATTAGTTGCATGACACAGTGTTAGTACAAACTTCCCTTGACTATAAACATTTCCTGATGCATTTCACCAATAATGTAATGTATAGGAACGGAGGAAGGGTTCACTCAGCAGAGAGCATGTGGAAAGGTCCAATTTCACAACCTCCTCTCACCTGATGATGCCTTTTCCTAAAGCACCTCGAGAAGTTCCCTCTGCATCATTCTCCTTTCTACTGGCAAAGAGGAGCAGGATTCCAGTCAAAAATGAATGGCAGACGCACGCCAACAGAAGATGCTGTTCTGCTTCATGTATCCCCACAAAAAAATCTCAGCCTGAAATCACAAGTATTTGCTAAAGGCAATTCAGATGGGACCAAGAGCAGCCAAAATGTTGAGATCTTAAAAATGTACTATTTAATCTTAGAAGGAGCTTACAATTTCTGCGTTACTCTCCTTCAGAAAAGGACCCCGAAATGTGAGTGGCAATACATTTCCTCTCCCAACTCTTGTATCAATTCTATTCCTCTGCAGTAAAATCAGACCGTTTTTGTGTGGCTTTATGATGAGACAGGATCAAAAGACAGTTGTTCTGTCAGAGCTTTTTTGCATACAAGTTTTCAAATGCCCAAACGAGTAATATGTTAAAACCACACTGGCCCCAGTGCTAATTAACCCCTAATTAATCAAAGACTGAAGAGAGGCAGCTTCTTCACAGGAGATATTTCTATGTCTGATCTATTGAGGGAATGGAAAAGTAGCTACAAATCCCATGAAAACATAAAAGCCTCATAACTCTTCTGTTCACAGTTTACTTCACATCTATTTTCAGACCAACATTTCTACACATAAAATAATGAGACATGTATGAGAAATGATTTAAACTCTTTGTTGAAGTGCTTCAACTTACATTTAATAATATGATCACTTGCCATTCAAAAAGCCAATTTTCATTGTCTGTGCCTATGATCCAACTTAGATTCTAATGTGGCCAGAAACAGAAATTACAGAGTTATCAGCAACTGACGTTGCTGTCTTGACTAACAGAATTTCCATCCTCTAACAGGGTGCCAGGCTCTTCTCTGAGCTAAACTCCATCCATGTGCTCTGCCATTTTGAGTAGCAAACTTCCAAGACAGATCATTGCATTTTGAGCACAGAGCAGACTCCAAGCTGAAGCCTGTGCTTTGCTGGCACCCAGGCAGGCAGGTGCAGTGTCTGTGTAGCTGGAGGTGTTGGATAAGTTTGGGTACGCATTAAAGGAACACTCCACACTCGCTCCCATGCAGCTTGGAAAGGATAGCTCCACGTTCCCAATCAGCACTCAACATCTCCTGCAGCTCCTCAGCACAACCAGTGTGGGAAGTAGAGGCAGCTGGTCCTCTCTAAAAGACAGGAAATGCAAAGTGAAGGGAGCTGGGAGCTCCCTGCAAGCTGGGTGACCTGAGCACGGATGTGCAGGTCACACACTCCTGCCTTGGGGAGCCTCTGACCCGTGCTCCCGCAGACATCCAACAGCCCTGGGACAAACAGCTGAGACCAGCAATACACGGAAGTGGAAACAGCCACAGGAACATGAAACTGTTTTTCCAGGGTCATTTTGCCAGGTCATCTAAGATTTTTATGGCCACAGTATGAAGCACTGAAAGCAATCCCAATTAACATAGCTGGCTACCAAGGTAATAACCACAGCTGTACTATTAACAATGTGAAAACCAGTTATCACTTTCTCTTCAGTCTCTTAACAATTATCAAATAGGGAAATTATCAAATTAGTTTTAATTACAAAATTAAAAATTACTAATTATCAAATACTTGTTTGTGCTCATGTAATTACTAGGCAAAAGCTAGTTGTACCATATGCTTTTCAGTATATAAGAAAAAAGTGATTTAAAAAATCCTGAAATAGGGCTTTAGTCTTCAAGTCACATATCTTTAATCTATTAGGTAAGCCCAAAGTAGAAGGAAGAAATGTGAACCAAATGCTGACTTGTTAGTAAAGTATAAGCTAAAAAAAAGAATATGGATATACCAGATGGTTCTTATCAGAGGCAAGTCAGTATTCCTAAAGATTCTTTATTTTTGTTTGTCACAGTTATCTGTTCCTATATGCAGTTAAAACAGAGGAAATTTAATTAAGTACAGATTTATTTGACAGGGATGTTATTTTTTTAATGAAACACACTCCCACTTCAATTTCCCTTATGCCAAGAGACATATTTACTGAAAAAGTGTAAGATGGAAGAAAATAATGATGTTTCTAAAAACTCAAACATCATTAAAATGGGTACAACCAGCACCGCAGCGGCTCACAAGTTGATAAGACATTTTATGAAATAACAATAAAAATCTCAAACCCCCATTAAACAGTTCACATGAGGCACTGCAAGTGACAGTCTGGAAACATGGCAGAATTGTGCTTAAAGAGGAGGCCTGGAAAAGATCACATATCTGGAGGTTCCAAAGAAGACTATTGCACAAGATGGAAGGATCATTCCATTTCCATATCCTTGAGGGACACACAGCTTGTTGTTTTTCTCCAGGGCAAACCATACTGTGATACTGTAAAGCATGAAAAATCCCAGTGTTCCTCCCTTCCTGCCCATTCCTGTTTGTCCATGTGCTGACGAGAAAATTTCACCTCTTTAGAGTAATTGATCTCATCAAAAACTCAACATTAGGAACTTGTGTGTGTTTCTAGCAGCCAGGTCACAGAGCTGAAACCTCCTCCCAGGGTAACACCCCGCACTGGAACTGAGTGAAGCAGGATGAAGTTCTGAAATGTGACATTGACTCAGCACGGTCCCAGCTGAGTATCATTTGCAGAACAAAGTCTCAATTTTGCAGAGACGTTCTAGTTTAAAGTAATGCATTTCCTCCAGCTATAACATCCTGCCAGCACTAAATGGAGCATTCACACAACTTTTCTAGATAAATGTGAAGAAAAATACATCAGGAGGTACTTCCCTTGAAATTGCTTCCCTTAACACAAATGTCACAAAAAATTCACATAAATGGTTGTATGAGCAATCGTTCTGAGAAGCCTGAAAGGAATTTTCTTTAAAGGTTTGAAAATTAAAATCCTGTCTTTCTCATAGATGTGGGGAAACCCCTCAATAGCACCAATGGAACCCAGCTTTCCTCTTCAGTCCAGACTGGAGAGCTGATAATACTGATACACAATACAACAAAAGTGTGTCAGAGCTCAAGTCTTGCTTACAGAAGATACTGATGAAATAAACCTAAAGACATCTAAATGTGGAACATCTGGCACGTGATTCTGCAAGAAAAAAATAATGCAGAATACAGTATCTACATTAACCCTGTGAAGAAAACCCTGACTACTTTTTGTTACCCAGTGTACAAAATCCAGCCACTGCAAGAGGAACTTCTATTCACCCAAATGTTCTCAGGAGTTAATGCACATTCCAGATGATAAAAGACAAAGGAATGATTAAACTAGATTAGTTCAGGTTTTAGTCCTGATGTTAGAAAAACAAGTGGAGTTTAATTACTTCACAGCTCTGGAAAAAATCTGGAGATAACACTTATGTCATTTATTGTTTCAAAAGAAAACATTACATCTCAGGAAAATATCCTTTAAGGTCCCAGAAACACAGATCCAAGCCTGCAAGGAATCACTGGGTGTCCCATTGCTAGTTTTGTAATGCTTTTGGATTTACAACTCAAGTACAGCTGGAGTTATACAGGGAATGACCACCTGCTGCCTTGATTTTGCATGCAGACTTTACTTCTTCATTTTAAATTTGCTGTGAGACAAGCTGGGTTATATTTCCATAGCTAAGGATATTCCAAAAACATTTTGTCCTTTTAGGAAGATATGCCCTAATTAAAATGAGACAACGTCTTCTGCTAAGTCTCTAAGTTTGGAGAGAAAATGTATTCCAGAAGAAGTGATTAACTGTTTTCAGAGGTCTCTTATTAAGAAGTACAGAAAGCTAACTTTTTAGAGTTTTAAATCAAAATACTTTCTGTGAAGTCACCTACTTTGTTGAAAATATAGTTGAGTAAGCAACAATTTCTCAACTAAAACTTGAAGAAACATATAAGTAATGTAATTCACACAGAGTGGAAGCACTTTGGAGCATCAGCTTTCTCCTACTGTATGTTTGTAACTGCCTTGCACTGCAGGACTTCCCTCATCTCAGCTGGATCCTCAGCCATTAGTCATCACAATAAAGGAAATGAGACAACAACATCATGTGGGTACTCAGAACATACAACATTGAGTATCAAGGAAAATGAAGCTACACAAAGATGAAACAAAACTTGTTTAAAATTTTTCTAGAAAATACTTACCACCTATATTTCTCATATAAAAACATTCTGATTTACATTCCAGATGTTCCTGGATAATTAATGATGCCAGGGTAAGCAGTCTCAATACATCTGGGAGTACCATTAACCAGTGTTCCCAGTGAGGTTGCTGGTACACCTGCACAGTGACCCCCAGGAAGGGCTGAGTGAAGCATTCCTCACCACTCCAAACCAGTGGGAGCCAGTGTGCTGGGCAGGTCCCATGTCTATCTGTCCAGGAGCTCAGGCTACAGTTTCTGCACTTTTGAGAGTGATATCAGCGTTCATCAATCCAAACCACCACCAGTGCAGTTAGCAGTTCAAGTCATAAATAATAAAATCACTATATACAAAAAAACCCCATCCCACTTTACTGAACAGGATCATTCATGTATCTTGCAACTATCGGGGGACAGGATGTCCAGACTCAAAACAATTCTTTAAATCCATGACCTACATTCACTAGCCCAGAGGTAAAGTCTGAAATTGCTGTATGTAGTGATTTTGCCTTCCAGCTTCCAGAGAACAGGCTCTGCCTGTGCTCACTCCAGGAGCTTACAGTTCTTTTTATACCAAAATCTATTCCCTAAGTGTAGCAGTTGCAGCAAACAATTATGGCAAAAATACCCTGGCTGATGCATTTCTCTTCCCCCACCCCTTCTTTTAGAAATTTTTATTCTGTTTTTAGAACCTGATTGGAAATAGAACCCAGACACACAAGTAGACAGATGGTGCCAGTCTGGCAATAGAGATAGAAGCAAAAGAAATTTGGTGTTCAGAGGGATTTGCCACTCTGTTAAAATGTATCCCAGCTTCAGGAACAGGTGAACAGAACACAGCTCAGATATAAAGCAGAACAAGCTCTCCTCTTCTGTTCCAGCAGAAAATCATGGATGAGAACAGAAACCTGAAAGATCTGTCTAAAGAGACAACAGCTTTATGGAACCTTGAAAAGCAAAATTTAGTGCAGAATTTCACCACCCCTAGAGCTAAACACGAGGTACTAAAAAATTCTTGCTTTACCATACACTGAGAATTCAGCACATGCTGAGTCATTTTATACAGCTTTCTTTGATCATTTAAAAGAAGTATCATAGACATTTAAAAAAAGACAACCAGATGTTTCTTAATAGTCCTTCAAAATTTGTACACTATTTGTACTGTATTTATTATGGATCAAACCCAGAAATTCTGAAATTATTTTAACTTTCTGTTTATTAGCTTTGGCAACACTCTGCTGTTTTTTAAAAAAGACCCACAGAAAAACCCTTCCAAAAATCACCCATTACAACCAAGGACATTTGCATCTATGCTACTTTTCAGACTACTAAAATGTTTCTATTTCCTGGATGTAGTAGCCGGATGAGATACCTGATACAATTCACAATATCCCATTCTTACTACAGTTGCACCTTTCCTCCTAATTTATCTTCTATTTTGGCAGTTCCACAGAATGAGAAACCCTAACATGTCACCCATCAAATCTGGACAGTCACAAAAAAATGCTTGTTCTAGCAATGGATTTATGACTGATTAGAGAGCAACAGCTAAAATATCTCTAATCAACAGCTTAAAAGGAGGAGATTGGCAAACACCTGAACATTCCTCCTACTTTGCTGAATAAGTAAAGTCAAGGGAAAAGTTATACAATTTACACTTCTACCTAGATTCTCAGCCAGACCACTCTGTATCCTACATGTTATTAATTCTTCTCTTATCCCCACTATGTTCTGTTATTTGGATGTTGCTTTATTTGTTTTAAAAAAAAGGTGCCATCATCCCCTTTTATTCTTGTCTTTCATTTTCTTCACCATCAAATGTTCAGAAAGTCAGCCCTAACACTTTGCTGGGCACCAGCAAACACCCATGTTCCTCACTCACAAGGAGACAGCATCTCCCCATTTTCCTTGCCTATCACTGATGGACAATGTACAATCTGTTCTCCTGTCTCCTAAGATCTCCCATCACCTACCAGGAAAAGCTACGATTCACACCAAAAATACTGCAGATATTTCCAGGAAACAGGTAGCCTGAAACACCTCTGCATTCAGCTTTACTTCCAACTAATTGGCACTGCAGCCTCTCCCACCACTACAAACACAGTTTTGCCTGGTTAGCCATCTTCATTGTGTGCTCTCTGGCTGCAGGCTCCATGACTGGCGTACTTCCTGCCTATCTGTTGCCTAATTAAGTTTGCTTTGTAGTAATCCCTGCTGCTGGCTGTTTTCCTGGCTCATGAACCGCCTAACCTGACTGTCAGCCAAATCTCTTCAAACTGGGCCTTGCTCACAGATTGGCTCTGTGATCCTTCTGTTTCCAAGGCTGACTTACTCAAGGAATCACACTGGAAATTGCTGTCACACCTTTCACTTGCTGCCAGCGGAAACTCTTTAAAAAAGACTCTTGTTTCTGCAAAGGGCACCTCTTCTCATTTTAAGAAGCTTAAAAATAATTAGTACCAGGAATATTCTGAGCCAATCACACTTAGAAGATGAGCAAGTTTTGGAGTGGGGCGAGAGGAAAGAGGCATGACAAAAATGAGGTATTTAGAAAATTTAACCTGGACAAAAGACATACTTTAGGTGGTGAGTACTGTACATGAGTAATAAAGAATGTGCTGGAAGAAAATGCCAATTGGGTAACTTCAAGGCAGGATATAAGTTACCTCTTCTTGTCTATCAAATGCTTGGAGAGGAAAGTCTTGTGCCATTTCTCAGATGTAAGAGGGCACTAAAAATCTCTCTTCAACTGAAAAAGCATTGCAGTACTAATAGCACAAAATTCTACAGCTTTTGTTAGGCAAAAACCCAAACAGCCAATTTTATGTTTCAAAGACTCACAATAACATTTGTTTTTCTTGTCCTGGGCAGGACACTAGAGAGTTTATCTTCCTGCAGAAATTCTTAGTTTTCTTTCTGACTTCAATGTGGAGTGGCTGACAAAAAAAAACAATTTTAAGAATATTTACTAATTTACTATCTACTTTTATTTATATAGTTTATATTTAATATAATTCGTCTCCTACAGTGAATAAATGAATACACAAGAGAAATTGAAAGGTTGATGTTAGTCCTATTCTTAGAAGTTAAATGGCAAGTAAAAGATCATAGACTCATCAAAGTCTCCATTCTATGGCCAAGAAAGACAACAATTTTTACAAAGAAAGAATTTGGATACATGTTTTTATTCTCCAGTACTTAGGAAGCTGAGGGGATCGGTACTAGGAAACTTTCTGAACTCTCTGTTTTGTCCATATGGAGCAAATCCTCAGCACAACTCATCACTTTGGTCTTGGAGAAAGTGTCACAGATATAAAGTTAGAACAGAAGGTCGGTCGTGGCAAGGCTCCAAAGAGACAAGGCTAGTCTGGTTCTGTCTTCCCATCTGTCTACACACCTAAAATGAAATCAGCAGGAGTGATGGCGCTGCCTTCAAGGGGAACAGCACGTTCCTCCTGCAGGTTACCAGGGGTAGCCATGGCAGCTCGTACAAACAAGAAATGATACAGCTCCCATTGCCAGGGCAATGTGCCTGCACCCTCAGCTCATGCCAGCCACAGAGCAGAGAATCACAAAGTGTCTTCAGATGAGGAGGATTTATCACAGCACAGGGCAGAGGGACACAACTGTGCCAGCTGAGCACAACTTTCAGGAATCATCTCAGCTTCCACCCATATCAGTAACACCTCACACCTCTGAGAAGCTCATTTTGGGAAAACTAGAAACTTTCAAGCTCAAAAACAGAAACAAAAAGGATATTCACTTGGTATAGTGAGACTACACAACTTCTTCTTAAACTAAGACAACTCACAGCATTGTAGGATGAAACAAGGAGCTTTTTAAATGCTCTGTTTGCTTCCAAAACAGTGTAAAGACTTTGAAATCCTGGGTTAAAGCTCACATGAAGCACAATTACTTTAACAGTGACACATCTTCACTGGGTTTTTCTAAGCCATCTGGAAGTGCTCTGTGGAGCACAGCTTGAAGACCCATGTTCTGGTTGATTTCTAAGGTCCCCACTGCAATTACAAAATCTGCTGCCCTTGCAGGCAGACTGAAAAACAGTTTCAGGTCACAGAATTACTTCACCCACCCTGGTGACACAGAAATGCCATGGATCCTGGTTAGTTTTGAAATCTTCTTAACAAGGTACATTTCCTAGAATATATTTAGCCTCCTTTAGTACACACATTCTCTCAGACAAAACTGCAAACCAAATCACAGAGACAGGGTTTGCTACCAGAGCCTCCTTGGTCACCCTGCTTCAACACAGTTGTTACTGAATTCCAGGATAAGATGGGGGCCTGTCCCCTCGAGAAGTCTTCCCAAAGAGATGATGTAAGACTGCACAGAGGAGCAGGTTTGGTCTTGACACCCATTGCATAAGGAACCCTTTCAAATGCAATGAGTTTGATTTATGCTGCTTTAGTATTTGGCGTGGTTCTCATTAGAGAGTTAAGCTCAGTGTATTTAGGTTCGGTCAGGACGACATGTACAATAATTGTTTAATGCTACATTTGGCAAAGTTTGTTTTATTACTTTAAAAAAAACCAAACCTTGGCAGTTGTTAAAATAGCAGCTGGCACGTAACTTGTTTGACTTAACTATTACCTCATTTTCTTCCAAAACATTTCCAGAACTTCTTAATGACAGCAAACAGATGGTCATCATTTTTCAATGTTATAGATAATCCTCCTCCCAAACCAAATGATGGCATTTTATATGTTTAACCAGAAGGGAATTGTTAGAAGGCTTAGACATTATTTACATATAGTCCATCTTTAAAAAATAACTAGGTAACAATCCCAGTATTACCTGTACCTGTATCCATGGTTAGTGCATTTAGCACTGCTCACATCTTGGCATTGTCAGTTTGAAAGAAATGGCAGCATCCCACAATCTGATTTGATTTTAACTGGTCAACCTGCAGGCTATGGGTATCCACATGGCACCACTATGTCCCACAGTGCTTGTCAAGCCAGGGAGTAGGAAGCCACATTGAAACACAGAGAAGTTTGAACCAACAGCATTAAAGAATTTTGTCACCAGCAAATATGTTTGTGTAAAGCACTTCTGCATTTTGTTGAGTCGACACTTTCAAAGAAATTGTTTCATCAGGAAATCTCTGACCGTTCCAAATAGAGTGATAAACCAGCCAAAGCAGAAATCAGCAAGCATTATTAACAATACAATTTATAATTATTACAATCTCATGGCAAAGAAAGATCAACCAATCTTCAACTAATTATCACAAGAGAGACACTTTGTACACCCAGTATTAAGTTGAGGGGATTAGTTCCAGACAAAAGTTAATCTAAGATCTCTTGCCAATGCGACTTTAGTTTATGCTAGATAACAATTAGATTAATCATCCAAAGTTCTGACCTCAGGTTACACTGTTCACTGCATGGATGTTGAGGATCTGTCTATCTTTTCTTGCTTGTTTGATCTGCAGTAATTCTATCAAAAACTGATTGCCCAGAGATAATTTACACTACATTTACTGTCATCATTTTGACTTCAGAAAAACCATGGGGAATTGCAAGTATCTCTGGGCACACCAACCTTTCATTCAGATTGCTACCACATTTTTAAGCAAATCTCTCAATCTTAGTCAATTCCTCCTACTCACAGTGTTTTGTTTCACCCTGTTGTGTAGTCTTGGAGTAGACAAAAAGGATTTTGTTTGAGTGGGACCAGGTCAGGGGATGGGTTCCCTGGCATACCTGATGCACTCCAGCAGTCCTTTACTTTATTGGACCAGACATTATCCAGTGTAAAGTGTCCACCATGTCCCCAGAACCAACTGCCTCATTTTACAGATACACCACCTTCCAACCACACCAGTTGCTAGAAACAGTCTCTGTGAAGACATTTTTTGAGACAGGAAAAGGGTTCTAAAATGCCATTAATAATTTTCTAATCAATCATATAATAATATTTTAATGGATTTTAAAGAACACATTATATATATAGACATGATTACATATTACAGGGAAAAAATATATAATTAGTAACATCAAGTTTTCCCAATTTACAACTCCTGTAAGCTGTAAAAGCTGCCTGGGACACAGCCTGTCCTGAGTAGTTTGTGAAGTCTCAGAAACAATTTTTAAAATTAAAATGAAAAAACCCAAAAGATTAGCTCCAGCACATTGAACAAAGTTTAAAACAAACTCTAATATTGTTATAAATTCCAAGATAAGTGAACAGGCATCAGGGGAAGGTATACATGCAACAAAGACTGGCTCTGCTACTTTATCTTCATGAGTGTTTGAAAGTTGATGACATTATATAAAAACAAAAAAGCCAACATTATTATAAACAAATGCAAAATGAGCTGCAAAATGAAATGGTGCAGGCTGCCAACTATTAATGCTTCTTGATACTCTGAAAGTATGAAAAATGCCTCCTGTTCCCTGCTGACTTATCTGCAGAGCATTTCTTAGCAAGACAGCCACCAATACAGCATGAAACCTTCAGCAGCATTATCCCTGCCCATAAACTGTGGACAAACAGTGAGCAAGTGGAATGAAAAACACTTTTTTAAACAGAGTAAATTCTTCTGACAGTCCCAAAAATCTTCTAGCTGTAGATCACTCACCTGCACTGGAACTGAACATACCCTTGCACTAGGATAGGGACTAATATCACAATTTACATTCACCTCCTCATTTAACTTTTTATTTAATATGGTTGCTTTTCTTTCACCTTTCCTCTTGTGCTTCATAATTCAATATATCGCACTTTTTCTACCCATCAGTTGTTGTTTCTAAAGATGACTGTATGTAAGTCTTGTATGCAAAAATGGGTTCAGCGTAAGTTTGTGTTCAGACTGTCTCCTATCCCCAAAAATTGTATGTACCAGGGTTCATTCGAGTACTATCACAGCAGAATTCCCTTTCAAATTGCCTTAGTCGGATAACTGGTATCTCAGCTGGCCAGAAAAATGAGACTAGGGACACAGAGATTTAGAAGATCCACACATTCACCTAGAGACTCCAGCTAGGCAGGGGCTCGTGTAACCTCTGGGATGCCCCCTGGCATTTTCTTTGCAGAGCATTGCATTAGCTTTCATATCGAAATCAGTACAAGTTCTAACAATGCAGTTTAGGGGAACAGAACAGCTAGATCCAAAACTCCTAGGTTTAAAATCAGTTTCCTGGCCTTCACTTGCTATTACATTTACTGTTACACTATCATACCATGTGTAGATATCTTCTTGTGCACTTCAGTAGTAAGAGCCACACATGCAATTTAACTTTTAACTTGACCTCTGAGAAAACCTCCAGACAAGGTCCTAGCTGGGACCCTTCAGTGAAGACAACACTTCTTCATGAAGAACTGGACTTCTGCACAAATCACTGGATTGTTTCTCACAAATCTTTACAAGATAAAAACTGATAAGGTGGGGAAATGGCTGCAATGGACAGGAGTTTGACCACTGAATTACACAGAGACAGGCTTTTCATTAACTCATCATTAGATAAAAGAACCAATTCTGAATCACTGGCTAAGATGAAGAATGCTTCCATAACAGCTTTCTTCTTGTGCAGGCTTCATAGTAAATTGGATCATATCAAGATTCAATGCACAGCCTAAAATTGGTACAAGGTAGCATTAGAGCTTTTCAAATGTAAGGCAAGCATTTGGACAACAGAAGGGAAATTTTGCTCTTTTAGGAGATGTGCCTTACCACACTGCTAGGAGAGCTCCCTAAGGGGCTGCTAGACAAGCACTTCCTTCCTTCGGAAGAGAATCACCCTTCCTTCAGAAAAAAATCTCAATTATTCCACAAATTGCTGACTCACTGCATAGAGATTAGTCTTCTAACAAGGTCAGTCTTACAGACAGTGAGATTATTCTGGTTTGTTGAGTTTTGGGGTGGGTTTTTTTGGTTGGTGGGTTTTTGTTTTTTTTTTTTTTTTTTTTGTGGTTTTTGGTGTTATTTTAATATATCCTGCACATACAGCAGCAGTCTATAGCAAAACAAGAACATGGGCACCTGTGGCTTACACACATCTGCATCCCATTTTTAGAAATATCTTTCACTGATCAAGTAGTCTGAGGCAGTTTTGACACTTTTATTGCCTAAATAAAAATTTTAAAGCTTGATCTGATCAAAAGTGCATTCAGGGAGGACATTTAAGGACATTGTCTATATTATTTTCAGTAAGCTGTCAGCTTATTGTCATTTTTCTTGTGCTTTTTAGCTGTTTCCTTCATTTAGAAAGAAAGCTTAGCTTTATTCTGATCTGGTTAATTGTGCAAAATTGACAGCTGAAACAGTTTTTTAAACAAAATATGGATTTAGGGCATTGACAAAGTCCTGTCTCCGTTTCTGAACTTAAAGGCTTTGCAACAGTGGGGAAGCAGCTAGGCAGGAAGCCAAGGAATTAGCCTCAGGCTGTACAGTGTCCTGCAAGAAACAAGCTGTGCTGCAGGATACATAATCACACCATCCCCGGTTCAGCCAGTCACCTCCATATCCCCAGGCATGGCAGGCCTCCAGTAGCTGCCTGCAGATGTCCAAGAAGGTGTCAGGAGGGCTCAGCACACTTGATGGAAGCAGTGTTGCAAAAGGGAAAGATTACCACTTGTAGCAGACACTTCACTCCATGGACAGGTCTCAGCAGGATGGAACATGTGTTTGAAGGACTGAAAATGCCCTACCCACACAGGTCACATAAGAAATAAGCTAAAAGCCAAATGAGTTCTCAGGTCAGTAATGAAAACAGCCTAAAATCTTTGTGACATCTTAACAAAAGAGATGCCAAGAGCTCAAACTGCAAGGTCAACAGCATTGTGGCCACTTCAAACAATCAAGTTGGACCCCAGGAATATAAAGAGACAGAAGAATGATGCTCATTGCTGTCTAAATGTCAAAGCATTTGCAGGATATTGTGTTCCAGAACCAAACTAGGTCTGTCCCTTACTGTATCTAATCACAAAAGGTATTGAGCAATTCACTTTAGCTCATATTCTAGGATATATTAAGAACTTCCTCGCAAAGTTCTTCTGCTTATCTGTTTAGACATGCTTTCCCTCTGCCACATGATGAACTGAAAGAATTTTTATATTTCCAGAGCAACCACATCACCAGTTATCAATTAAGCATTCACACTCAACTCTGTCTGCAATTAGAAAAAACATAATTTTTTAAACAATTTTTAAATAGCAACATTTTCCTAAATTCAGTCCGAAAAGTAATGCCTTGCATGTACACATATTGTGTCACTGAAATAGACAGGCAAAATCAGGATTGCTAGTGTTTAAATAATACTTAATTTCTTTTGGTTTTGCTCAGAGGATGAGTTTTCAATATGATTTTGGGAAGTACAGCTGATTAATTAAACAAGACAACTAGTATTATTTCCCTTCTCTTTAAGCCCTTCGAATTCCTCAAGTACCTACTGTGTGCTCTTTTTTCCTTTCATCTTCAAAAGCAAAATCTGTAAGATTCATTTTCATACATGTTAAAATGCTCTAGAGCTTAAGATAAAACATTAAGTAGATGGCGTCTGGACAAAAATTAACATTGCAACTGAAGGCAGAGTGAAGTCAATTACTGCATTCCCCTAATGCAGGAGATAAGCAGCTGCATTAAGTTATATTCTGTTCATAAAAGCAGAAGAAATTAAAGATTTTTACAAAAATCTTGCTTAAACATTTGGCTTCTTCAAATGAAGACTTTGGAGAGAGAGAGACTTCAGCTACACAAGCAACTTTCTCAAAGGGAATTGCTTAGATCCATTCTGAGTTATTATTCCTCCACAACCAAATACACAAATCAAAAACACTTCCACAAATAAACAGAAGCTATTACAGTAAGGCCTGGGCAAAATCTGTATTAGAAGCCCACACTACTTTGATTTTCCTAATTTTAATTGTTGTAATCTACTTAAAAACCATCTGACTTCTTTTGAACGTGGGCTCAGATCCCATAAAGAAATAGGATTCTATTGAAGATTCATTACAAAGCAAGCCATTTGTAAATCTTTTAGAATAGCTTTTGAAATCTTGGCCAGGGACATTTGAAATGCAGCTGGTCTTCATCATTTGTCATTTCATGAGGTCATTAGATTGAGAATTACACATATTAATGTGGTGTTTATTTATTAATTTATTTCTTAAAAGACTGATAAGAGGCAAGGACAAGTTATATTAGTGTAAACAAACTTACCCGTGCACCCTTCTCTGGAAAACATTTGCATCCAGCACTGCAATTGCGGCCCCCACATGGCCCACTGTAGGACTTCTTTCCACCCTAAAAAAGAAAAAAAAAATTTAAAATTGAATTTCATAACTATTTGTTAGCTGAAGATCTTCTTTAATTAAAACACTTGGTCTGTCAACACTTTTCACCTACATTACTTTTGTTGTGTGAATTTCCTGAGAAGTAATTGGGCAAAGTGTACTTAGATTTTAACTTTTCCACAACTGGGTCCTTTCTGGAATCACCAAATAAACAGAAAAAAGTTGGGCTAGAAATTCTTTGCAGACAAGTGAATTTACAGTAGTTGGTGCTCTTCTGCAAGGTGCAGAGTGCTTCCTAGGGCTCTCAACCCATAAAACAAGTGATGTTTTTGAGCTACTCAGTACACTGTCAGACTAGGATCATAACTGGCAACTTGTGCCTCAGCCATCCTGCATAAACAAGTATCTTTACATCAATAGGAAACTATCGAGACAAATTTAATTTTGGGACCCTTCCATGTTCCTAAGAACAAGAAGCTGCATCCCTAAACCACAAGAACAAAAGCTACTGGATGAGAGAAAATGGCTTTTTAAACTAAGAACACATGTGCAAGGAAGCGTGTAGGAAACCACCATGGATTTGGATTTAAACTGAAAATAAATTCCAAATTTGCTGCACTGGCATTAGTTGTTTCAAGAATAATTACAATATTTATGTCAATCAGAAGTCTCTATATCACAAACTTAATTCCAAGCTAATAGAGTACATGAAAGTTAACAGCATGAATTCAGTTTAGAGTTTGACCTGCTTCCACACTAAACAGGTCTGAAGGACTGGGCTTCCCAAAGCCCTGCAATGCTGACAATACTGTCAGTCCTGGAAAAAAGCTCCCCTTTAGCAATATAGTTTTGTCACACACTATGAACTCCTCTCTCTAAGGAAACTTGCACTGTCCAGCATGCTCAGGTACAGTCCCTAGGCTTTGAAATTCTGAAAGGAATAAACATTTAAGCTTCTCATATGAAGGTGATCAAACTAAATGCCAAAACAAGTTCAGACTGGAGCCTAAGATTTCCTTACTAAAAACATTCACAGGAAATATATTTAAAGCCTTTAAAATTTCCTGACAGTGAGGAACGTGAAAAATGAAAGACAATTCATGCAAGCTTCTCAACTTTTGAGCTTCTTTGAATCAGCTTTCTGAAAGGAAGTAACTAATTTGACATCACTTGATCAGTGTTCTGCTGAAGGTAAATAAAAACCTCTATGCATGCTGATGTTTATACTGCTTTGCTAAATTAAACACCTTTGGATTTAGAATGAACAGATAGTAAAAAAAGCATTAAATTCAATCTCCTCTATTACCCTATCCAGAAAGGAGTGTTATCTCTTGCTGTAAAATAGTCATTACAACCGTCAAGCAATTCTAAGAGGCATCAAGTATAAAAAAAATCCTATGAAACTACTTTGCAGACATTTTGGCAGCTTTGTTCAGATGAGACCCCATTAGATATGAGGCTTTTGGACTACTCATTAAAATCCTACGGTAGGATCTAACACAAAACCGGAACTGCAGAAAGGCACCACAAGAGAGGCACCATAACGGGAAACGCACCACAAACAATTCTAACTGGCAGCAGCAGAAAACAAAGAATGAAGTAAAGATAAAAAAACCAAACAGCTAACAAAACAAAAATTGCCAGCCAGCCTATTAACTACCCAAAAGCCAAGAGAAGGAGACAAACTGTATCTAGAGGTTATAGAATAGACTGTAAGAGCATCTCCAAGCTTTCTGCTCAGACAAGGAATGGTCACTTGAGTCTGCCATGTGCAACAGCAAGGGCTCAGTCCATAAAAACAGGTCCCTATCTTAATGGACACCCTGCTGAGAGGTCATTCCTTTGTGAACCTGTTTTTAGAATGAAGTGCACTGAGATACATATTTTCCCATGCTAATATGCACATTTCACAGTGGAGATTTGGACCCATTGCTAAGCAATGCATATCACTATTCCTGACACTTAACCTTGTGTTTAAACTCTTCACACACAGCTTTATGCCTCCAGGTAGTCAGATTATGCTTTCCCAGACACTTATCAACCTTAAATTCTTCAGAGTTTTAAGCTTCCAATCAACTTTTTCTCCAGCTTATTCCTTGTTCCAGGAGTCACTTTCACAAGCCCTCGGGGCCGTGGTTCTGTCCATTCAGATGCCTCCTAGGAGTGAGCAGTGGCAAAGAAGTTTCCTTTCACCATAGCTCTGTAACCCTCTAAGGTCACTGCCTTGCAATAGTCACTGTCTCAAAGCACTAATCCCCTGCCTCTGGTGGCAGCCAGGTCTTTCCCAGTGGCAGAGGACTGGACAAAAATCCATCCTTCTTTCTATCCCTTGGGCTCCTGCTGCTCCCATCATTGATGCAGTGTAGTAAATATGGCTCTAGTCAAAATCCCACTGAAGTCAAAAGAAATATTTCTCTTTAATTTATAGGAAGCTAGATAAAACTCTCACTGAGCTTTATGAAAAACTGAAAGTATGTCCCTATTTTGTGAAAAACTGTGTTCACCATGTACTTCTAGGTTTCTTTTTCACAGCACGAGGAGTCACTTTGCTCACTTATGAATGAAGGCATTTGGAAAGGAAGCACAGCAAAGCCAGTTGGCTCCAAACCAGGTGTACATGTCCTGAGTATTTTATTTAGGGGAAGTAGCTGACATCAGACACTCCATGACTATTTAAATCGTAAACAGCCACGTGCGTAATACTTGTGAACACAACTCTAAAGGTTGCATATAATATTCTAGACAACAGTGTTCTCTTCTGAAAAGGTTAATACATTTAGCCATTCAAATATATGAATGTAAGGTCATTCAAACATTTACAGATTGTAACCTGACCACGTAAACATGAGCCTGTCATACTTGTTCTGTGCATGTATTTGGGGAAGGGATTTTTTTCCTACTGCTCTACATTTCACATTGATGAATATGCTCTTGAAAAAACTAAAAATTAAAAAAAAAAGGGTATTAGTTATACTGGTAAGCTCCAGCACTATAAGAGAAATTAATGAAACCATTTTCATTTCATTGCATGGAAGCAGACCAAGATCTTGAAAACAAAAAACAAAATAGCAGCACTGTTATAAAAACACATACTCTGAGATTTAAACAGCTGTAATATCAACTGAGTAACATACATCCTGATTTTAACTGAGTTATTTCAGGCTTACATAAGAATCACTGCCATGATTTTAATGTAGAAAAAACCCACTCTATTTGAAAAGTATCGATACAAGTGAGAAACTATTATTAAAAAACATTCAAAACCAAGAGTCATTATAAGGACAATTTTCCTGTCATGCTTCTGGCGTACCTCTATCAAGCATTTATGCACGGCTGATTCATGAAGAAGCAGTGGCATTTAAATCTTTCCATTGACTTCAGCTTGTTCTGGACTGGAGCCAAAGAGTAAAGAGACCTCACAGCTGTGATGCCATAGGAGGTGTCCCAGAATGTTCATTCCAGCTTCTCTAGAGCAACATACAAGGCAACAGAATAAAAGTACATGACCTGGAAAGACCAGTCTGCAAATACAAAAATTGTAGGTAGGAGCAGGTAGGAGTAAACCATCTAACAAAGGACTTTAGTGGGAGACCTCCAGGAAGCACAGCTCAGATGCAAGAGCTGGGGCTCAATTTGGCATCAAAACTCCTGCTCTGTTTCAATGGATCAACTGCAGAAGGCTTAAAAATCTCATCTGAAGACAGCGACTTCAATCAGATAGGAAAATGAAGCCAGAGGAATGGGCTGAGAGGTTATTTCGGGAAAGGACTGCAGAAAGGTTAAAAACATCATCTTTACCATGAGAAAGCTAAAGTAGCTATGGTGGAAATGGGCAAATCAATTGGAAAATTTTAGTAAAGAATGGATTCTAAGGAATGGTAGTGCACAAAATTGGAGTGTATAAAGTCTGCTGAAAAATGAGCATACTCATGATAAAGGAGGAAAGAAAGGATGATGGCAAAAAAAACCCCCATTGACAATAAAACAGAAAGTAACAGAATATATAACTTGCATAAAGAGATATGACAGGGATGATTTTTTTTCCCCAACATTTGTCTGCAGTAACTTCTCAACTCCAGTTAAGGACTGCTCCATTACAGTAATACAAAATCATAACAAGAAACTTCATAATCAAAAGCTAGAAAGGAATGAAAACTTCTGGGATCTTCAAATAAATAATTTTCATATAATTCAGAATTACCTGCTGATGACTAATAAGGAAATTTTATTCACAGTACCAGACATTCAGACACCCTTGCAAAAGTTCACTGCAAAAAAATTAGTGAAACCTAGGATCTCTGTTCACTTCATGAGCTGCTGTGATAACCATTTGAGCGTTCATGACTCTTAGCTAAATTCACGAATGAAGACTTGGGTAGTGAAATAATGGCCCTATACATTCATCAGTAAGGAAAGTGCCAGAAAAGTGAACAAATTTTATTTAAATAGTGTTCTCAATACCCCACTGCTGCTCAGCAGCACCTTACATGGCCATCAGTAACTGAGAAGGTACGGAAACAGATCTCTGGCAAGAATATATAAATCAGCAACTGGGGTGACTGTCAGGGACAGAACATTGGCTTGCCCTATACTAACTAATCAGAGGAAAGGACAATCTGGCACAAAAGCAAGTGTGTATAAGTTTCCATAAATATTTGCAGAACTGAAGTTTTTAAGCAGAGGGCAACATCCTTCCATTTACAAAGGCAAGGCATTTAATAATTCTGTTGAAGTGGTAATCCATTTTGACAGAGATTGATACAACACAGTGGCCAGTCACAGTATGAGACAGTATTCAGTGACTGCCACTTTTTCTTTGCTCCTGAAGTGGTTCATGTCAAAGCATCACCTTCCCATCCAGTCCAGTTCCAGCCCTTAGCATCAATAGTGTCTGGAAGGCAAAAAAGTGGGAAAAAACCCAAAGTGACTGACCTCATGAAATAAAATTTTTTAGAAGCAGTCCTCAAGGTCTCTGCTTTCTATACCTGCAAATTTCTCCTATGACCTGCTGCATTAAAATCTGCTGTGAAATTGTGAAAAGCTTGAAAAAGCATTTTTCATTGACTTTAACAGAAGTAGAGCGTAAAAAACACACTTTCAAAAGGAAGAGGCTGTAATTTAAATACTAACTCACATACTACACATAAAGTGAGGCTTTAAGCCCCTCACCAAATTCTTCTTATAGTTCCATGGAAATGACTGGTCTCCAAACAGGAGCAGGAATGTCACATACTGGTTATTCCATGTTAACAGATTTGAATCTGGCTCTGAACAGCTCCATCTTCAGAGCATCAGCCCCAAAATGGCTCAGCTCCTCCATTGTGCAATCAGTTCTAACAAAATTACTAAAGAAAGACCTTCACTTAGTTAAAGGGATGCTCACAGTATTTATCATCAAAGTACATATCAGAAGGTAAGCTGGCATGTATCCACTGTGATTCATCTTACAAATTTGTACACAGAGCACATACTTCGAAAATATGACAGCAATTTTTTATTTGCATTTTATTTTCGAAAAGTAAAATGCCACTAAAGCCATCTGTTAAAAACCTTTTCAAAATGAAAGCTCCAGAGCTGACTGTTAAATAGCAAAACCCAAGGAAAATATTGGTAGAATCTGGCCACACTTTTAGTGATACTTGTAGCAAAATGCTGGTGGATTAAGAAGTGAAGGTAGGAGCTGCATCTGACCTCCCACACCAAAGCTATCTACTAAACTCCCTCTCTGTATCTTTTGGATTTGAGTCAGCTGAAAAAATATCTCTTCTGTAACAGCTTTCTCCAGGGAAGACACACTAGGGGTCAATGCAGCCTTATGTGTGGGAGACAGCTGGGAGAGCCTGCTTGATCTTTCTGCTGGGGAGGCAGTGACAGCAGGATGAGCACAAGGAACTGCACATGAGCAGAGCCTCAGCATTAAACACTGCCTAAAACACAGATGGAATCTGCAGACTGGAGTTCCAGCCAGTCAACCCTCACTGCACTTGAGTCTAGTCCTTTGCCATTCTGATTGCATCCTTCAAGGTATTGTCAAAGAACTGGTGTGACCACCAAGGTCACTGAAGCCATCACCAATTCTGCTTAAAGGAATACCATTGGTTTCAATTATTTTCATGCCAGTTTTTTGCCATTAAATTCTCTCCTAAGCAGAGTAAATCAACTTGTGGCAAAAAAATTTATTATAACCAAAATCCCCCCCGCCGGTCTGCTCTGTTTGTGCACATATGGCACACATATCCACATTACTATTACTTTCTTTATTAACTACTACTTTATTTCCCTGATAAAAATGTGACCTTCCCAGAAACAAGGCTGTACACTGCTGTACCCTGTTAAATACATCTTTATGAAAAAACACCAAAAGAATCAATTCCACAATTCCATGCTTGACTCTGATATCATTGAGACCAAAGAAGACTGCTGAATGCTCTGCTAAACAGAGATGAACTTGGGCACATGCTGGCTTTGCTCAGAGAAGGCCTCAGAAACACCCTCAGGATACGTCCCTGAGCACAGAACAATCCTGCAAAGAAATAAGGATATGCATTAGCTCCTCCTGGATTTGCCTCAGCTTCCACAAAGGCTAAAGCAGTACAGCAGGCTGCCCTTCCCTGCCACAAATAACTCTGAACGTGACAGGGAAAGAAAATCCAAATAGCACAATTCCTTCTTTAGGAAAAATCACCTTGAGAAAGAAGAAAATACCTCTATAAGAGAAATAGTGTTATTCCAAAACACGTGAGAGAAGTGTGTGAAAATCCCTCTTTTATCTGACATTTTTATTTTAAATAAATATGTAATGTAGCCTTTTAGCTGGAATGTGGCACATGTTTCTCTTGATTAGCCCATAGGACAAAATAAAATGTTTGGAATATTCCAGATTCCTTCCTTGTCAGATTAGGAAAAGGTTGCCCTCAGCACAGAATGCCCAGGTGTGCACATTTGCACAGACGTTGAAAAAACCTAGACAGCAACTTTTCTCCACAGCAAAGTGACAGAACTAATCCTGATTAGCCATAGCCACTTTTATACCTCTAGAATTTCCAGAATGCACACATAGGAAAGCTCCTGCATCCCCATCCCATGACATGGTACATGATAAAAATGTCTGGGACAACTTCAACCACCACATTATTCTGACAAATAATTCTTACCCTACAAAGTCCATATTTTGGGGAGGGAATGCAAGCACTCCTCTAACTGCAGCTGGGACTCCAAATCTGCACTAAATAATCTCACACAGTGCCTCACATTCAAATTGCTGCTCACATTATCAAGCCACTCCTTAAGAAAGTCTGGTGTCCCATGCTTAATTACCAGAGGACTACAGTTTTGAAAATGAAAATTGTTGACTAAGAACTGAGTTTACTTTAAGAAATGTTCCTGTAGCAAGAGATTGCTGCTTCTGGAGCTTGTCATTAATAATGGAATTTATACCCAGATGGGCTGGGCATGTCTACTTTACACAAAAACAATTAGCTATGCCTGTATCCCAAACTGATGGTTACACACTCGGTATTTGTCTGTTCAGATTATTAATACACTTACCCCAGATTAAATTTCCAAAATCCATGGCACACATCAGCGGCAGATGGTGGCATCTGCCAAGAACCACTCTCATGAGCAGCAAAAGTTAGCAAAGCATTATGGCCCACAGGTATAAAATTTACCCATCTCTTCCAGTTCACTTGCAATATCTACACCAAGGTCACTCCTTCCTTTTGGGGTGGCACAGATAAACAACTCAGCAACCCATTTGCTCTCACCTAAGCTTTCATCCTATTTTTTAAATAGACAATCTTCATCACACGTTACAGAAGGGCCAAAAGGCCCAAACAGCTGAAAGTCCATATAATTATAGAGTATCTAAATAAAAACATATGCAGTCATCTCCTGGAACTGTCAGAAGACTACCTGTTATAGCACCAACATTATTAACTCTTTAACCTCTGTCTCTGTAGACATTCTATTCCCTTGCACTTTGTGTTCCTGAAAATAAGAGCTGGCTTGTATGTTGATGCATCCTCACTAATTTCCCTGGAAGTTTTGTCACTGACTGAAGCAAGAACAGAGTAAAGCCACTGCAAAGCACAGTGAGACATCCCACTGTGTTTTAAGTCCTCTAGGAAAGATTTACTACAACAGCTTTGGAAAGTACCATGCACATAGTGTGTTCTTGGTTAATTAAATCACAAAAGAAACCAGAGAGGCACTGTGTGCTCCACCCACAAAATACTTCAAAGACTAGGATCACAGAGAAATTGCTCTCCTTTAGGGGAAAAAGATGTCTGCAACTATGTTTGTGTCCTTGCACAATGGGTCCTTGTTGTTAACTAACGTTTGGGCACCATAGTAGTAAACATAATTAAGAAAAAAATGTTGGTTTTTAAAAAAGTAAGTATCTTTGGAGCTGTTCCTCTATCCTCTAGGTTATTTCTAGTGTACTATTTCTATCTTCAGGGAGTGAGATTTATCAAGTCTCAACATGTCCCAGGAGCATACAACTGTCTACTCTTGGCTGTTAACAACTTTGCACTCTTGACTGGCCATTTATCCTCCATGAGAAATGTAGAATACCACCAGGATATCAGTACCATTTACAAACATCTTGTGCTAGCACAACTGTCAGTGATAAATCAGAACATCAGTTCTATATTAAAATGAAAAATAATCAACTATTAGTACATCCTTAAAATTGTATGTACATCTGTGTGCACCTCCAACAAAGCAAACAAATTAAAAGTAACAAGAGTAAAATTCAGACATGTTGTTTGTCTGTAGCCCTACAACTCTGCAAAAGAAAAGTTGCATAAAAGGCCCATCCAAGCAGCAAATGCAGTCTAAATGCCCTTTGAAGTCCAAAGGCTTCCCATTTAGTCCCTAACAGAGGATAAATCAGCTGGCAATTAAGAATTTTCCAACACTATAAAAATATCAGAATTGCAAAGAGTAAGCAATAGGTGTAAAATTATAAAAGTAAATTATGTTAAAAAACCAAGAGTATGCATTTGAGATACTACATCATCATGCAAGCAGGCTTACATAACTAACCATGGATTTACTAAAGTAATTCCCTTTTCTAGCTATAGTTGTAGAGAGTGAAATGACTTTGATGAGCCCTCCTATCATACTGATGAAAATAACCATATGTTTCTAAACACATCTTATCTATAAACACATTTATCTTAATGTTCTTTACAAACACAGTGGTGGTCCTACAAAGTATTTTTCAAACAAACTATCTCTGGGAAGAGACAGGGAGGGCAAAAATTTTATCTACTGGAAATACTACATTGCATACATTTTTTTTCATTCCATACAGAACAAAGGTTAGGAAAAAAGAAAATCTGAAAATTTAGTCCTTCCAGGATAAAATAAAGTGGATGTTTTTGACATTGGTAAAAGAGATCTGGGCACACCTTTCAAGTTCTGTAGCAAGGTCCAGGAGCTTGGGCTTCAGCAGCATGTGAACCCAAAAGCCTGTAGGCTCTGGCTGCTGATGGGAAAAAGAAAAAAAGGCAGGCAGAGACCAGGCAGGTTTTCTACAGAAAAAACTTATTTCCCAGCATTCATCTATACCAACAGATTCTTTGGGGCCTTTCAAGTTTTACCCCCAGCAGTATTCCCAATAAAAGTCGCTTTTTCAAACCCATGGGAGCAAATAAAACACCTGTCCATCAGTTGGAAGTGAACAAAAGCAAGCAATCCCAAATGCAGATACAAATGGTAGGGGTGAAGGGGTGCAAGGAAGAGACAGAACAGCGTCAGATCAGGCAGAGAAGAATAACAAAGGCTTGGAGGACACAAGGCTGGGAATTCAGGACTTTTAGATAACAGAAATAACACCCTTTCCAAATTCTGCCCAACCCATATAAACAGCTACAGCCAAGTCTGCTTGCTCTCTATTCTCCAGCTGAGTATGTCTGGGTTGCTTTGAGAGATGCAGATCCTGCACATTCTCAGGAATCCCTCTCTTACTTCACATTCACACAACACCTCTGAGGTGAGCTCATCCCAGGCCCTGGAAATTCAAAGAGAGGACCCAGAAAAATTCACAAAGAAACAATGAAAGTGTGCTTTTCTGCACTTCTGCTCTGTAGAGCAGCAATGGCATAGCCCCTGGAACAGGTTCCTGCATCTATTCTGAACCTGGTTGGACACGCGCAGAACAAACATAGCACCGCAGTCCACAGTTTTAGATGATCACTCAGACTCTGAGGGTTCTGGTGTATCTGATGAATCCAAGATGTAAAATCAACCTGTGACTTTATTGCCACAGAACAATCACACTTCTATCTACAGATATAGCACATAACATGCACAACAGGATGCTGTATTTACTAATACAGCTGTTCATTCAGATTTCTTTTCTGGGCTGCCCTTCTCATTTCACTGATGCTTCCAAGCAACCCGTCCTTTCATGGTAAAACAACCCCTTGTAGTAATTCAGCCAGTCAAGCCCTCCCCTGCAGGGCACAACTGCTTTGCTTAAGGATGCCCCTGCAGTCAGCCCAGCAAGCACACTGCACACTCATACACAGCACAGTGCACACTCACACACAGCACACTGCACACTCACACACAGCACAGTGCACACACAGCACAGTGCACACTCACACACAGCACACTGCACACTCACACACAGCACAGTGCACACACACACACAGCACAGTGCACACTGCACACACAGCACACTGCACACACACACAGCACAGTGCACACTCACACACAGCACAGTGCACACACACACACAGCACAGTGCACACTGCACACACAGCACACTGCACACACAGCACAGTGCACACACACACACAGCACAGTGCACACACAGCACAGTGCACACACACACACAGCACAGTGCACACTGCACACACAGCACACTGCACACACAGCACAGTGCACACTCACACACAGCACACTGCACACTCACACACAGCACACTGCACACACAGCACAGTGCACACTGCACACACACACAGCACACTGCACACTCACACACAGCACACTGAACACACAGCACAGTGCACACTCACACACAGCACACTGCACACTCACACACAGCACACTGCACACACAGCACAGTGCACACTCACACACAGAACACTGCACACTCACACACAGCACAGTGCACACTCACACACAGCACAGTGCACACTCACACACAGAACACTGCACACTCACACACAGCACACTGCACACTCACACACAGCACACTGCACACTCACACACAGCACAGTGCACACTCACACAGCACAGTGCACACTCACACACAGCACAGTGCACATTCATACACAGCACAGTGCACACTTATACACAGCACACTGCACATTCATACACAGCACACTGAACACTCACACACAGCACACTGCACGCTCATACACAGCACACAGCACACACAGAGCACACTGCACACACACACAGCACACTGCACACACAGCACACTCACAGCACAGTGCACACTCACACACAGCACAGTGCACACTGCACACACAGCACACTGCACACACAGCACAGTGCACACACACAGAGCACACTGCACACTCACACACAGCACAGTGCACACACACACACAGCACAGTGCACACTCACACACAGCACACTGCACACACAGCACAGCACAGTGCACACTCACACACAGCACAGTGCACACTGCACACACAGCACAGTGCACACTCACACACAGCACAGTGCACACTCACAGAGCACAGTGCACACTCACACACAGCACAGTGCACACTCACACACAGCACACTGCACACTCACACACAGCACAGTGCACACACACACAGCACAGTGCACACTCACACACAGCACAGTGCACACACAGCACAGTGCACACTCACACACAGCACACTGCACACTCACACACAGCACAGTGCACACACACACAGCACAGTGCACACTCACACACAGCACAGTGCACACTGCACACACAGCACAGTGCACACTCACACACAGCACAGTGCACACTCACAGAGCACAGTGCACACTCACACACAGCACAGTGCACACACACACACAGCACAGTGCACACACACAGAGCACAGTGCACACTCACACACAGCACAGTGCACACACAGCACAGCACAGTGCACACACACACAGCACAGTGCACACACAGCACAGTGCACACACACACAGCACAGTGCACACTGCACACACAGCACACTGCACACACACACACAGCACAGTGCACACACAGCACAGTGCACACACACAGCACAGTGCACACTCACACACAGCACAGTGCACACTGCACACACAGCACACTGCACACTCACACAAAGCACAGTGCACACTCACACACAGCACAGTGCACACTGCACACACAGCACTGCACACTCACACACAGCACACTGCACACACAGCACACACAGCACAGTGCACACACACAGAGCACAGTGCACACACAGCACAGTGCACACACACACAGCACACTGCACACTCATACACAGCACAGTGCACACACACACACAGCACAGTGCACACACAGCACAGTGCACACTCACAGAGCACAGTGCACACTCACACACAGCACAGTGCACACACACAGAGCACAGTGCACACTCACACACAGCACACTGCACACTGCACACACAGCACAGTGCACACTGCACACACAGCACAGTGCACACACAGCACAGTGCACACACACACACAGCACAGTGCACACACACACACAGCACAGTGCACACTGCACACACAGCACACTGCACACTCACACACAGCACACTGCACACTCACACACAGCACAGTGCACACTCACACACAGCACAGTGCACACTGCACACACAGCACAGTGCACACACAGCACAGTGCACACACACACACAGCACAGTGCACACTCACACACAGCACACTGAACACTGCACACACAGCACAGTGCACACTCACACAGAGCACAGTGCACACACACACAGCACACTGCACACACAGCACACTGCACACTCACACACAGCACAGTGCACACACACAGAGCACAGTGCACACTGCACACACAGCACAGTGCACACACACACAGCACAGTGCACACACACACAGCACAGTGCACACACACACAGCACAGTGCACACACAGCACAGTGCACACACACACAGCACAGTGCACACACAGCACAGTGCACACACACACAGCACAGTGCACACACAGCACAGTGCACACACAGCACAGTGCACACACACACAGCACAGTGCACACTCATACACAGCACAGTGCACACACAGCACAGTGCACACACAGCACAGTGCACACACACACAGCACAGTGCACACTCATACACAGCACAGTGCACACTCATACACAGCACAGTGCACACTGCACACACAGCACAGTGCACACTCACACACAGCACAGTGCACACTCACACACAGCACAGTGCACACTCACACACAGCACAGTGCACACTCACACACAGCACAGTGCACACACAGCACAGCACAGTGCACACACACACAGCACAGTGCACACTCACACACAGCACAGTGCACACTCACACACAGCACACTGCACACACACACAGCACAGTGCACACTGCACACACAGCACAGTGCACACTGCACACACAGCACAGTGCACACTCACACACAGCACAGTGCACACACAGCACAGCACAGTGCACACACACACAGCACAGTGCACACTCACACACAGCACAGTGCACACTGCACACACAGCACAGTGCACACTCACACACAGCACAGTGCACGCTCACTACATGGTTGAGCCACATGTAAATTAGACAGCAACTTGAGAAACCAAAAAAGGCTGTGTTCTAAACGTTGGAGAAGACCCTGGCATATCGTGATTCTTCTCTTTCCAGTGACAATGATAAAGGAGAAGTGAGAAAATATAAACTGAGGTAAACATCCATAAAATGTCAAAGGAAATTCAAGTAGTTCCATTGTGTAGCCATGTATTTAATTTATTGTTAGGCCTATTTAATTTCAAGTAACACTTCTGAGCAGAGCGGATGTCTATTCATCAACTGTGGATCTTGCAAACTTTTGCCAAGACAAAATGTACAATCTCCATTACGGATAATCTTACCTGTCTGGAGTGGGAAAAGACAAAAAGCCTTTATAACATTTATCTAGATTAAACAGATCAGAGGAGGTATAGTTTGATGCAGTATTTTGACAGGATAAGAGTATGTTTGCTGAGGAATAGGTACTGATTAAATCTGAGACAAAGTGTGCTGCAAACGTTTCCCCCAGGAAACCAAAAAAGTACAAAACATTGAAGTGGCAGAATAAATGTGTAATTTTATTTACAAATATCCTAATTTTTTTTAGGTGTGTTTCTAGGCTACTAAGCAGAGTATGAGCTTTAGAATGATATATGAGAAAACACAGAATCAAATGTCTCGGTTTGCTAGTTCTGGATAAGGGAAGGAAAAACTGAGACAAAAGGAAACTATTCTTAGTAACAGCTAAAACAACTGAAAATATGTCTTTGGAGACATCATTATCACAACTCCTCAAGCAGAAAATAATACAAACATTAATTTAATATTTTAATTTCTTTTTTTTCCTCTGTGTAAGTAAAACTTTTTTTTAGATTTTTTGTTTCACATATGATTTTATATGTTGGGGGACAGAAAACAATGCTTTTGTTTTCAGATTGTTTTACAGATAAGAAAAGGCATATAGTGAGCATAATCAACATCAATCTTCAGATGTCCAGTTTGTCACAGAACCTGACATGAAATTTGAAGAAATATTTTTTTCAGTCTTTATTAAACCATGCAAGGGAAAATCTGTCATCAGAAAGACTAAAACTATCTACAAAATTAGATTGTGGAGTCTGATGCAATTTAGAACTGAAATGCCTATTTAATATAATCTTCAGCACTCTCTCATTGCAAAGGCATAGATCTTTATCAATAGGTGTGTGTGCCTTTGCAAGCAACAGTTTGAAATGGCGACTTGTTACAATTTTTAACCCTCTAATCCTCTTTTACCCCTGTCCAACCTAAAGTCACACTGCCTGGACTTCTCATTTGGGAGATGACAAAAAGCAACTCAGGAAGTAAAAGCAGCTAAAATAACAAAAATAGCATTAAAAATGGAAAAAATATTAAATAAACAGTTATTTAATTCTGGAAGTCCAAGCAAGTATGTTTACAGAAGTTATTTTATAAAATAGTAAAGTCATCCTGTAAAAGTACATTCATTCTGCTTCTCCTTAATGCTTAAGGCATTACCTTGCTCTGTCTTCCCTGAAACCCACTAGAGATAAGAATGGACAGATGCCACCTAAACAGAGAAACCAATACAGTGGAGATAAAAATCACAAAATTTCACTGGAATCGACATCTTATGACTTGTTTGTATAAATCCTCTCATGCAGTTAGAATTGCTCAGACATTGAGGACTCAGAGGGTCTGGCTTTTCAGTTAAGAACCAGCTGCCACCATATTCAAAATAAGTTTAACTAAAAAAAAAAAAAAAAAAAAAAAAGGAAAAGAAGGGGAAAAAAAAGGAATTAGTGTTCAGAATAAGCTCTGTAATAGTTGATACCATACCACCAAATAACTCATCTGAAGCTTTCAAAATGTCCTAAATTGTTCTTTGAGTTCATTTATTTCTTAGCTGTCAGGCATAGTGTGATAAGGGATGACCTACACTACACATACAGCACCTACCAGGAGATTAAAAGTTGCTGTACATGCAGTGTAAAAGCACACTACTAGAAAATTCTTAGTAACTTAATATCCAACCTTGAACATTATCACTCAGAACAGCAAACCCAACAATTAATGAAATGAAGATTAGTGATAAAATTTACGGTCTCACTGAGCAACATGCTAGCTAAGCACAGCTGTCCCTCCTGAGAAAAAAACACCCACGCTATTTCAAACAACTTTTTTCAAGGACTTTGCCAACTTAAGCAGTTTCTTTTTATTTTTTTGGCCACATGCATAATAATAACATGACAAATATAAGTAAAAAGTCTAATGTAAGAACAAACAATTCTTCTCTATACTGGGTATTCATTTCTCCTATGTGTTTTTTTACAGCCTGTCCTATTGTACTTTCACTTGCATGCTATTTAGTTCAAATTGTACTATATCAAGAAAAGACTACTCCATTTTTTCCTTAATTGGTAAACTGGATTCTAACTTTTACACTGGCTCCTGTTGAAAAATACCATGGTTTGTGACATGAAACTACAGATGTTCTTAAAATAACAGACTCAGATATTTCCAAGTGCTATCACTCACAAGGAAATGCCAGGCAGAGAAAGGAACTGTTCTTATTGGCACTGGGCCCAGCAAGGACCTGCCCCACCAAGTGCTGAGCACCCTGAGATTCAGTGAGATGACAGCACATTCAGTAAATCATGGACTCTCTCAGAACCAACAGAAAGTATGTGTCTAACTGATGAAAAATCACTATTCTGCCATGCCAAATGCACCTGCATCATCCCTCCTGACACGCCAAGCCTGTGATTCCCAGCACTGAACTAGGACTGGAAGCACTGCCAGACTTGAGCAGACTCATTTGCAATGATGCTACTCCTCTTTGCCCAGCAGGATGATTTAATGGGTTTGTGCTGGTACCTTGTCTTCAAACCCTGCCAGCCCATCTCTATCTCTTCCTAATTGTTTGGGAATGTGGAACAAAGACTTATGAGTGGAATCTGTTGGGTCAGTCTGAACCCAAGGAAAGCACCTGTAGCCCTGGCTCAAAGCTGGCCATACCAGCCCAGCCTGTCCTCAGCCAGAATGAACCTCCCAGCTCAAGTCAGATACTTATTTGTGATCTACTCTGTACTGCTGAGACCACATCTGGAGTGCTACGTCCAGTTCTGGGCTCCACAGACGAAGAAACACAAGGAGCTATTGGAGAAGGTCCAATGGAGGGCTGTGAAGAGGATGATGAGGAACTGCAGCATGTCCAATAGAAGGAAATGCTGAGGGAGCTGGGTCTCTTCAGGCTGGAGACAACACAACAAATGTGTTAAGGGTGGGTGTCAGGAGGATGGGACCAGACCCTCTTCAGTGGTGCCCAGCACAGGACAAGGGACAGTGGGCACAAACCAAAACACAAAATTCCACCCCCTGAACAGGAGGAAAAACATTTTTAATTGTGAGGGTGACTGAGCACTGGAACAGGCTGCCCAGAGAGGTGGTGGAGTCTCCTTCTCTGGAGATGTCCAAAACCCACCTGGACAAGGTGATTCTGTGCAGCCAGCTCTGGCTGAACCTGCTGCAGCAGGGGGTTGGATTAGGGGAGCTCCTGAGGTCCCTTCCAGCCCCAACCATTCTGTGATTTTGTGTAATCATCTTGTACCATCTCACAATCTAACTCCTGTTTGAACTACAATGTATCTTCTAGGAAATCGTCCAATCTTCCTTGGAATATCTAAGCGCGAAACTTCCACATCAGGACTAGAATGAAAGTGGCTTAATTTTATGAAAATGTTTATCACCCCTGTAGAAAAGGTCAACAAAATTGGTCCATTTCATCAAATTCCTCAAATTCACTGAATCAGAAGTTTTGGGAGAAAAACTATTCCATCTAAATTGTTACATGCAGTTCTATTATTAGTCAGCTGGTTTATATATATTGAGAAAAAAGAGTAAATGTATGTATAGGTTTTACTGAACAAATTAGAATCATCTAGCTTTTAACTGTGTCAGTTGCCATGAAAGGACCTCTTCCTTTTTCATCTAAGTAACTCCATACTAGGTACTGCTGTCAGTTTTAAATTCTAAATTTAAACAGACCTTTACTTTGTATTTAAGATTTCCAGCACGCAAATCCAACACCAGCCTTCTTGTGTTACACATAATAGAAAGTAAAAGTTAACAGCATTTCTGTTTAGCTGCCCTCCCTCTTTCAACCAAGGCTTACCCCAGAACTTTATTTTTACACCTTTTATTTCTTCATCTGGTTACTCAAACAGGTTCTTCACTAGCCTTTAGTCCAACCAAGTCCACTCACAAATCACCTGTATTAATTTGCTGAAAAAGCTGTGGAGATTACCAGCAAATATAATTCAGGAAGAAAGACACGCTGGTTCCATGGTAACATGAAAGTCAATGAGCCCACCTTGAAATCTGGAAACAAAGGGCCCTTTCAGGACAGGGAGCAGAGGGGAGGGACCATGTCTTATTGAGATGTTGGGTCCTTTCAGATTGTTTGCCAGTGAGATTTTTCTTAAGGAGAAAAGGCAAGCAGCAAATTTGCCTTGCACAAGTTCATTTGATTTTGGAGCCCATTACCAAAACTCTGTTGAATTGCCCTCGACCAACCCTGCCCCAAGAAGCAGTAGAGCAGATCACAATGAAAGCCAACCTCCTTGCAGCCCTGTTGCTTTGTTCAGGGATACACAGTCACAACATGACACACTGAAGAATTCTGATCCTACATCAGAAAAAAAAAAAAATGTCCTAGAGGATAATATTATATCCTAAAGAATAAAATTTGGAGGGAATTTTGGAAAAAAACCAGCAAATTTAGCATGAAAAAAGAAACTGAACAGACAGAAAACTTACAGACCTGCACTGAATTTCCCAAAGCCACACCAGAACAGGTTTAGTAATATTTACATGCATTGCAATTTAGGAGAATATTTCAAGACTCCCATTGCATGGCCCTTTGCAGGGTTAAACTAGGGAGCCACACAGAGTTTAGATCTGCACATGGGATAACTTAAATTTTAGTGTTTAGTGTTCCCCAGAATTTCTGAAAATGCAGGAGTGGAAAGAATTTATACTTTGAACTGTCCAGTAAGACTGAGTTATTTAGATAACATCATATTAAATAATTTGCTTTTTACAAGATGATTTTACTCATCAGCTCTCAAGAGATGTGACTCCCAGGGCAGCAAGATTACAACAGCCATGTACCTACAGACAGACCTGGCCATTACCTTGTGGGTTATAATCACAGACCACATCTACCTCCTCTACACGTTGAGCAGACCAGGTGTGTTCTGGCAATGAACGCACTCTAGTTAAACTCCCCAGCCTCCTTTCTTCCCTAGCTGCTTCTTTTCTTCAGCTATAGAAGGCTCAGGAGACAGTAAATGCAGAGGCAGAGACATCACCTTCCTGGGCTTGCAGGACACGAACATCCTAGAAGCCTACAAAAGCTCTAGAAAATATTATTTTCTATAGTGGTAATAACTGAAATCCCCAAAACAACTAGCCACAAATTCTGGAAGGAGCTCCAGGGCAGCAATCACCGCAGCCATGCACTCCAGTCTATGGTCCCACAAAACTGAACTGTGCTCTGGAGGGACTGCTGATGCTGTTACAGGACTGGAACAACAGGACTGCTTATGCTGCTCTTTCCTGCACAGAATTTTAATATAAAGACTTCATATGATAGAGGAGCATACTTCCCAGCAATGCATTAGCTACTAGGCCATCAGAGTCATCATTATAAGGCAGTAAATAATTATATTGAGATTGATAAACTTCCTTGCCTCAGCTGTTGGAAGCTAAGCCAAGACTAAACACATTTGTACAGCACTAGTAAACTTTCACCATTTGAATAGCTTTCCTGTTATTGTCAAACCTATAAGCAAACAATCCTTCTGACTGACCATATGGCAGAAGGACAGCAGCCCAGAGAGGCAGCAGTATGAGAGAGGAATTTCACATGTCAGTACACTTTTGTAGGCGCCTCTCACAAAGCAAGGAACAACCAGTCCTTGTAATGAAAGTTCCAAAAATGTCATTTTAAGAACAAAGTGATCTGGCCTGTAGTCCTTCCTAACACCCTCTCTGTATAAGCAGATGTTTGAAGGTCACATTATATCCTTTTATAAACTAAATCACAGCAGTAATGTTCCTTCATTTCGCAACTACATTTGCAAAGCCAGTGTTTTAGCACTCTACTGAATCTTAACCTGCTTGTGGATTTGGGGTCTTTTAGATTCTGGTTGCAGTCTGTAATACTTAAGCTTGCTGGATATAGGACATTTAAACAAACTGGACATACACAAGTTCATAAAACCTGAAAGTGTACCCATAAGTACTGAGGGAGCCAGCTGATGTTGCATGGCTACTCTTGATTATATCTGAAAAGTCATGGTGACCAGATGTTCCTAAGGTCTGGAAGAATGCAAATCTCACTCCTGTCTTCCAGAAAGGCACGCAGGAAGATCTGGGGAACTACAAGGCACTCAGCCTCCTCTCAGTCCCTGCAAAGTCAATAGAGCAAATTCTTCCAAAAACCTATTCCAAACACATGGAGGACAAGAACGTAATTAGAAACAGTCAGCACAGATCTGTAAAGAGAAAATGATGCCTAATTATCCTGATGGCCTTTAGGATGAGATGTCAGGCTTGATGGATGAGAGGAGTTGTTGCTGTTGTTTACTCTGACCTTAGTGAGGTGCTCAACAGTGCCTCAAGATCCTCATATAGAAAATAACAAAACACAGGTCAGACAAGTGGACAGCAAGATGCATTGAAAACTGGCTCAATTGCCAGGTTCAGCTGACACTTCAAAAATAAATTGAATGAAGTTTTACTCCTTCTTTGTATGAGAACATGTGAATGAAGTCACCATGATTGAAGAAGCTCAGTATCATAAAGGATGGAGCTCTTTATTTCAATGGTTACAACTTTAAGAGGACCTACCTGACCCAATCCAGCTCCAGCTGGGATAAAGGTACACAGAACATGTGACAGCCAACTCAGGTGTCTTTCTTTATGACTTAGCCTGAGACTTCAGTGCATTGTCATCCAAAGGCTAGCAAATAATTTGCTGAAGCATTACCAGAGATACATCTCTCCATAGTTTTGCAATTATGCTGTACTCTTTTATCTTGTAGAAGATAAGTTTTAGCACTGTCCATATCCTTAGACTGCATTAAAAGCTCTACCTACTGCACAAATATCTTAGCTGGATTCTTTTCCTCTCCTCTGCAAATGCTGTTTCTAATGGTTGATTTCAGAATAGCTACAGAAATGATATTGCAGAAATCAGTGGCTGTCAGTGTGAAATCAACATGCAAATACAGCATAAGGACAACATCAGTGTCAAGCACAGTTAAGTGTTTAAAACTTGGTTTCCTGGCAAAATGTTTTCTCATACACAGCATCTGCTAATACTTAGAGCTTAAAGTATGCTGGAAATACTATATACTTCATCAGTGTTAGCCAACAGCTTTTCACCACCTTTATCACTATTCCCATTGACAGCTGCAGAGTGAAATACAGAGGGACATTAGCAAAATTACTAACACAGTGCTCCCACAACCAAAACTCTGATTTTTTTAATTCCAGCTTGGCACTTGCACTATGACAGAAGGTTGTTTCTCTTACAGTAGACCATCTTCAAAGACTTATTTTATGTCAGCAATGTGAAGGAAAATAGTACTTTTAGAAAACAGGAACTGATGAGATGTAAACAATGATGAGAACACATCTGAGTACATATCTTAAGAGACCACACTACAGAAATTTACATTCATTCACAGAACAAGGTTAATCGCTTTCCTCCCACCCACATTTCGATTAGGCCAATTCTGCCTTCATTTGTACATATATATTTTCTGTCTTTAAACAAATATATGGTGTCATTGTTAGAGCAAAGTAAACAGAATTCTGTCAGGGATATTGGTTAGAATTGCTCTTTGTTTCTTCAGTTTGGAATTTGAACAGCATGTTTAAAGAAGACAGCTCCAAGAGAGCTTTACAAACACTGACATTTTAAACACTGAAGACTGTTTACCTGAAGACTCCAGGGCCTCTTAAATCATAACATCTCCCCACTCAGCTCAGTGGACTATGGGAACAACTGGATGTTCTGTGACTTCTACCCACCTTGAATACAGCAGAATAAATCAAGTAGTTGAAGACAGAAGCACAAGCAAATATGGAAATGCTCAGGTATACTTGACCATTATTGAAAGATTGCATACCAGCAGTTGAAACATGCTGATTTTAGAGCTTTCTAACACACACACACAAAAAAAGAAAAAAAAAAAGAAACCTTGAATCTTTTTAAATACAGTTCCTTTGAACTGAAAATAGTATCTCTTGTAATCACTCATAAACATTGCTATCCTAGGTAATATAGACAGGGTCCCACTTCCCTGATATTCTTGAAGAATTCATGGTCCATTGAACATTCTTCTTTACACATGAAATAAAATATAGGGAGCAAATTTTGTCAATAACAACACCAAGTATCAATGCCTGTCATAAATCATTGTATTTAGAGCTACTCACCACATACACATTTAACTTTGATTTCACTAGGAAAGCTCTAGAATCTTACTGGCCAAACACTTGCACACAATCGTGTCTGAATATTATATGTTCCTCCCAATACTCAGGTCATTCTTAGAAAGTACTTCTCCAAAACATCAAGAGAGTCAGGGAAGGCAAGGGTGACACAGCTCAGCTGGCCTCCTTATTTCTGTCTCTAACACAGATATATATATTTGCATGAAGTCTTGGATCCAAGTTCACAACTGATGCCAAGCAGGGACTCTGAAGTCAACACAACCAAGAACACATGTGGCTCATTTTCTTAATTCAGCCTCATGTTTGTTTTGAGTTGTTTGACACTCACATGTCCAGAACAGAATATAGAAAATTATTTAGTGTATCCTCACATATCTTGTTACATTACAGTACTGACATTGGCCAGCACAGAGCAAATAAGAATGGTCACTTTTTTTTGTACAAGACCACAGTTCTACTCATTACAAAACATGTCACCATGATGTAATGGGTCATTTAAACCTACACAAGGCCAAACAATCTCTCAGTATTATTTATCTGAGCAACTCCCCAGAGTTGCTATACATAAGCCCCTTTAAATTTAGTAACTACGAGCAGAGACAAATTTATCTCTTAACAGATCTAAATAACATAGTGAATGTATGAGTCTGGCATTAGTACAGGTCAGCAAAATGCCAAAATAGACCAGGAGGGAGCCACCTCCCTCCTCTGCAGCTTGGACACTGCAAACCACCCCTCCCTGCTTCCATGCTCAGTAAAAACTGTTAGGATGGTACATACAGAAAAAGCAAGAGCCAGAACACAAAGAATGTTCAATTTTTCACATATCCAATATCTAAAATGTTAAAACGTACTCATTTCTCATGTGGCTTAAACCAGAATTTTGACTAGAGGAAGTACATTTCTTTAGTTATTCTGTGCAACCTTGACCATCAACCTATATGTTGAACTGCATTCATAAGATCTAATTGAATATAAAATTATCAGCTTCAATCATTTTGTATTCAGAGGTATTTTTCAAAAGCTGCAGTTCCCATTTTTCACATCCCTCTTTAAAGGTCAGAATGAAAAGGAAATAAATCATTCATACTAAAAAGGAAAAATAAATTGCACATAGTTTGGAAAAAGAAACATGTAGGTCTTGATCTTGTCAGATTTCTTGGAGTGCAAAGGTAGCCTAGATAAAGGTATTGTCATGTCAGATTAGACATGTAAGAGCTGTATGAATAATTGTATTTTGATAGCAACAGTACTGTCTTCTTAATGGCCTATTATAAATGGAAGTGTTCAAATCACCCTCTGCTTTTAGTACTTTGATTCCAAAAATAAGAGCAGAAGTACCCACGTAAATTTAAGAAGAAAAGAAAAGTTGTACAGGGCTAAAAAAGCTCAATATTGGCAATAATATTTTGATAACATCCAAGTGTCAAGGTTTTAACATATGCTAGACTGGCCTGAACATGAATCCTGATTTTCTCATTGGATTTTTCCCATGTTCAGGAAGAGCTCTTGCTGCTGGGAGGAGATGGACAAGGCTTCTGATCCCTGCTCCTGCACTTGCTTAAAAGGGAGGGCAAAGGTCACGCAGAAGGAAAAAGGTTTTAAGCTTTCAGTGGAAGGGCAGATGTAGGCTGGAATTTAGCTGGAGGGAGGGAAAAGAGCTGGGAAAGAAAAGAAAATTCAATCTGCTCACAGCTCTTCTACAAATGCTGAGTTATATGAAACTCATTTGCAAGGCTTTAAGGATTAAAGTTCTTGCTGAAATACTGTATTGGCACTTGTAGTAAAAATAAATAAAATAGCTTTCCATTCCCATAAACAGCTATTGAATCTCTCTAGTTAGCCTAACTCCCAAGTTCATCCACCTTACTCTCAGCTGCCAAAAGTGCTGCACAGTTTTCACTGCATTCCTCAGGACACGGATTTTTTTGACCTTCAGATCTGCAGTCAAGTTCATCTTCTATCATTCTTCCTCTAGGATAAGCAGATGCATCTCCCTAGGAGATAGGACTCTCTGCTGCTCCCCATTTTCCGCTCTAAGTAGGACTGCTAAAAACCTTGCTGCTCTAGTTTGCAACTATTGCTGAACTTCGATAGTTCTTAAAAAAGGAACAGAAGATGCCCAGTAGTTAGAGATGCAGGATCAGAAAACATTTCCTAGGGTTTGTCAAAAGAGGACAGAACTGAAAGGTCTCTCTTTCCACTTCTGGTGTGAGTTTACATGAACCATTCACTGCACACACGTTGTGCAGGAGCTGGAGTTCAATATCCTGCCATGCAGCAGGTGGTAGGATGACTCTTCACAGACTCATTACTGTCCCACAGTATCAGTAGCTTTTTTTCTAGTCCCACTCACCACTAAAAAGGAGAGACAACAAACTGCTTCTGGCAACCCTCCAAGCTCCATTAAGGAAGATGCACAGCACACCATATGGAATTTAAGCTGGCCCTTCAAAACAGTAGTCAAAAAGAAAGTTCCTTCTAATTCCCCTGGAAGATACGTGCTAAATTTCTGTATTTATAGGTAATTGTGGTGGCTTAAAACATGAACCAGCTCTTTGGAAGCTCAGTGAGGGAACTGTGGTTGCTCTTCATTCTCATTTTGAACACTAGCTTGTGTCCAAAATTTCAGGGGCTGCAAGGCTTAAATTTCTGGCCACACAACATACTAGAAAGAAAGTTCAGAAGAAAAGATCTGTTTTCCTTATAAACAATGGTAGTTGATCATAGACAGCACAACATTAACAAATATAATACATTAAAATAATTTCATGTGTCTGAACCATGCCTGGTTATGTATTTTACATTTATCTAGATAGCTAAAGAAATACAGAAAGCAAAAACAATACTGTATGATTCTCTTTCTGTCAAATTACTGTATTAAAGAAATACCATATATTTTCCCATTCACAAACAGAATTGGTTTTATCCTCTTGTTAGCATGTAATGTAATACAATCACTACTGAACCTAAGAGGTGAGGGAAATTCGTGCATTTAATAATAATTAAAGCCATGATATCCTTCACTGACTACAAGCCAGGAGAAGAATTTCACAAAGTGTTGGTGAATATTGTGACACTAGAGCATGACACCTTCACTTGGACTGAAGAAGGAACATTTTTCTTTATATATTTTCCTTACAAGGCCCACAAATACAGAGATTTGCAAAACGTCCCAGAAGGAAGCCTTCTGAAGAAAACTCCATTAAATACTTAATTTCTTGCACATGATCTAATATTTCATTACTTTCTTAATGGTTAGAAAAGAAAGAGAGTGGGGGAAAAGGGCAAAAGAAAAAGCTCACTAGTTATGAAATCCATCCTTGAAATTATAAGCAGCAAGCTGTTTTTTAATTACTTCTGGCCCAAAAACTACTCCTGAATTCATGACTAATCACAAATACTTATTTTAAAGACTGAGCATTAAGTTACTCTTGAGGGAGAGATCCAATATTGTTAAAATAACTTAAAGAAATGTGTTTAGATGTATTTTGACTTTGTTATGACAATAGTGACCATAACCTTTGCCTTGACATGAAGGAATGTGTGTATCTCATAGGAAAGTTGCAACCTTTTGCACCTAACCCCATCTCAAAAATCCCAACCTCAGCACAACTGTGTTGTCATAAGAAGCTTCACCAGAAACATAAGTGATAGAACAGACAGGGCTGGGAATTAGCAGGAAGCATTTATATCTCAGACCATCCTGAGCTATCAGGGACTCTGATGACTTAGACTTTCTTTCAGATGTGATAAAAGCCAGAGGTCCTAGCATCTGGTGGCCATTAGGAAGCTAGAGATATTGGAGTTATTAGACATTGAATCCTGGTCATATTCCAAGACAAAAAAGTTTATTCAGCCTTCCTAAAAAATTCCTCACTGTTTCAGAGAAAATTATTCTTCTAGCCACCCAAAGGTGCTGTGCAATGTTTATTGGTATGCTGCAAAACAAACCACTGCAGGAATACACTGCACTCCACAATGACAGAACACTTGTTTCATCTGTTTCATCTGTTGTCTGATAATGGCTATATTAGGTTTTGTTACCAGCATAACTACCCTGAACCCCCATTCTCCAGAGTGATGCAATGTGGACAGGATGCCCACCCTGCAGTGGGACCTACAGAAACAGTTTACATGGATGAAATCCTTTAGAGTTGCTGGGGTATCATTGTAAGGAAAGAATAAGTGCCCAGCTGTGCTGTGTCCCACCCTCCTGTAGATCTCTCATGTACACCCACACGCCAGTTTACAAGTGTGCACACTATGAAAAACAATCTTTGTGTCAGAGGTGAGCACTGACATTCCTTATGTCAGTCAGTCTGACCTTGATGCTCACAAAATTACCCCTCTTACCATCCTCCTTTGGTCATAAAAGGACTCCGGTTATTAATGGTTATTCTCCAAGTCATGGCTCGGTTAAATGGATAAATTAGCTCCAAAACTAGATTGGCTAAATATCCTCTTCTCCTTTAACCTTCTTCTAGAGATCAAAAGTGTCAGTGAGAGGTACTGAACAACTAATCTGGATATGATGTCAAATTTACCCCGAAAACTCTTTCCACCTGCTGTTACTGTTCTTTGAGATTCCCAGGAGGTCAAAACTAAGCAATAGCTGTATATAAACATACACCCACATGGATTTTTACTTGAATCAAGTATAATAACTTTGGATACTCTAATGTTAGTCTGACCCAAGGATTACAACCCTGATTAATTTCTCTATTTGTAAGAGGAGTGTGCAATGTTCTCAGAGTGAAAAATGAGATGTCTTTTCTGGCTGGGCAGATTTTCCCTCAGTAAATGAAATAATTTGATGTTTTCAAGAAGATTGATGTTTCTGTTGTTGAAAGGAAGAGAATGATTCTTTTGGATTGCTGATCATTGACTCAAAAGATTTATGATCTGAGCTATCACATCAACAATCAGCTTAACAATAAAATCCTGTTGCAGAAAGGTTCCTTTTTTATGGTCCCTATTTACACAGCAGCAGCATAAAGCACAGCTGTGCTCTGAGCTCACCATCCTGCCACAAAACTGAGAAAGAACAGTTTTGGGAGCAACAATTGTTTCCAAGACTTTTCACAGCCATATGATTACCAACACCTTCCTACTGCAGTAAGTGATTTTAAATTAAAATCTGTCTTGAAACTCCACTACTATACCCATGAACAACATTTAGCTCAGGTATTCTCAAGTTTTTAGAGACAGAGAAGCTGCCATCCTTAACCAGAATGAATACCAGAGGAAGCAGTGTGTACACAGTTTCTTAAACAGCAGCAGCACAATTCTACAGTTGGTGTGATGAGACTGCCCCTTGCTGAGCAATATTTTCCCAGGATTTCTTTAGGTTTCACACATATCTGGCAGGTTGCAAACCTTTTGAAGTAGGGATTGTATTTCAACTCTGATTTTTCATGTATGAGAGCACAGTAGGGTCAGATGTGGTGACCCGAGTTTACAGGTGGGAGCATTACCAACCTAGACAAACGTGCAAGAAAGTTCACAGCTTCACAAAGTTGTGAGTTTCAGAGAAAAAAGTATTCCATGTGCACATGGAGATACTTAAATCTCACAGATTTTTAACAAAGCTGATATAAGTACTATCTGAAGGGTATTTTTGAAAAGTAAAACCTGAATAAGATTGCATGCTCTGAACCTCTGATAAGTGCTAGATTTCCTTCCTCTCACCACAAGAAAAACAATTCACAGCTATCTGTACTCCCACATTCATCTCACAGACAAACCTGCTGTGACAGGCACAAGGCCTGCACTTGCCGTGGGAGAAATAGTATCAGAGCTAAAAATTCAGCTGTGAACTGATCCAAACATTAAGTTCCTAACCTCCCCCCATGAGAGACAAACAGCAGCTTCACTCTGCAGAGCAGGGGCTGTACATTGTACACCCTGACACCCCGCAGACTCCTTTGTGGTCCGGAATACATTAATAAGGGCAAAAGGTTATTTTCCAGCAAAGTTTGTAAATTAAATTCTATAGAAAACCAAACAAAAGGTTACATGAGTGTTCATTTATCTACGAGCAGTGAGCTCAGAAGAAAATATTTCATTTCAGATTTTGCCAAGGTGTCCTAACAATGGCAGCTTATATACCACAGGTACTTTGCAAACAAGACTAAATTAATTAATATCAAGTTTCAGCCAAATGTATGACCTGGGAAAGGCTTCAAATTAGTTTTTTTCACTGAATTAATTTCAGCTAAGACCTTTGATAAAAACAGCATGGAAAGAGTAACTGAAAGGAAGAACATACTTTATTCGATTACTTTTAAAGCACAGGCTTTTAAAAGTAGGCAAGTGCTTTTAAAAGCACAGCTTTTAAAAGTAGGCTTTTTTTAGGCTTGCAGAGTGGTGCAAATGGGAAATAAAGAATGAATTAATACGTTACCCAATTTATTTAGTTAGATAAGAATGAACTAATATGTTACCCAATTTATTTAGTTAGATACGTTATCTTGTCTTAAGGTATAAGTTGTCCAGCTTACTGGTATTTAACCCAGCTACGGAAGTATTCCCTGTTTGCACCAAATCCCACACTGAGCTGCCAGAAGGGACAAGCAGAGGCTTCCTGAGGAGCCCTCAGCCCCGCCGCCCTCCATCCTCCCTACTCACATGTGCCCCCCTCCAGACCAGGCACAGCCTCTGCTGGGAAGTGGCAACAGCAAACAAGATCCCTGACACCTGGCAGGCTTCTCTGCTGGACTTTCCACTCCATTTAACAGCTTTTCTCCTCCCACTCCAGCTCATCCAAAGACACAGCAATTAAAAACTTTATTTAGAAAAGGTTTAAGCAATTACTGTCTTTTAAAAACTTAACTTTGTTCCGAACACTTAACTGCAACCAGTGTGCATCAAATATAACAAAAACAGCAGATCTTGCAGGCCAGAAAGTATGATTTATTTTTTTTTCTGCTATCCAACTCTGACCTTTCTAAACAGATCTCCATCCAGCTTGTCAGATATCCTAATCAAACAGGTCCAGGTGCCAATTACTTCCTACAAAGATGCAGCAAACCACACAGCTGACAGGTCTGAGATCATCCAGTCTCAGGAAAACCATCTCCTGATTTCCTCTTGTGATTTCCTCAACAGTTCTTAAGTCAAACATCCAGATGTTACATGACAGGTCCCTACAGGCAAGCACCTGACCTAAAAGCCGTGGAAGAAACCCTGATACTTTAAAGATAATTTTGTTTTCTCCTCATTTCCTCAAATAAGCTTTAGGGATAGAAACTGATATTTTATTTAATATATTAAAAAATAGCAAGTGCTACTGTTAAAACAAGAGCTTTCTAAAGCTAGTAAAGACACTAAATCTTTGGTGCTTTTAAACCCAACCCTGTTGTAATACTTCAAGGAAAAAATGTGTCATCACCCGTATCCCTGCACAAAATGCAATATTACTTTATGCTTTTATTTACATTATGCCTCTATAATTTGAACAAAATAAAGTAACACTACCTTTCTTCTGTTTCTTTACACAGATGCTATTTGTTTGGTACAATCTAATTTTTTAAGTAATACTAATTTCTAGCCAGCCTCATGGCACTTGAGTGGAATACATGTAAAGAAAAGAACAAGATTTAGGTAAAGTATTCAGTTTTGTGAAATTGAAACTGAAATTCAAACCTGCATTCAGATCAGTTTTACAAAATATATATTTTGTATATTATTATCATAATTCTCTATTCATACATATTAGAAGAACTAGTAGGTTAGTTATGAAACTCAAGAAAGAAAAATACTTCAACCACCTTAGGAACTTGAGGAAAACACAAATAAGTGCTCATTCAACTCCCCACTAAGTCTGAGTGTTACAAAGAGTTATCTGCCTTGAGGCATACCTTCCCCTCTGGGAGCAGATCCCTCCAGCACAATGCCTTGGAAGAAAGGAAAAACTCATGCAATTTTTATAAACAGGCATACAAACCACTGGAGCAGTACGATTATTTTACAGATAGCTACAAACATGGTATGGAGCATTTAAGAAAGTTACACAAAGGCATTCATTAAGCTATTTTGATAATAGAATCTAGGATTCTTTATGCCACAAACAAGTCCTCATGTTTTATCTACAAAAATACTAGCTTCCTGCCTTAACCATAAAATATCTGATAGAAGGCAATATCCTGCTACAGTTTCTTGATATCATCACACAGGAATTAGAGATTTCAGGCTTATCAAGAGCAGAGGCTGCAGTGGTTATAAACTGAGCAAGCACAGTCAATTTCACAACTCTGTCAAGCAATTGAATGAATTGTGGTGGTTTCATCTTACAGAGATAATCTGGTTCCAAACAGAATTTGAATTCCTCTCCCATAGTAGTTTTATGATTAACTTAATGGAAGCAGTTCAGCGCTTCTGTGCAACTTCTTGGAGATACAAGTTGACACTGGTGCTACTTTGATACAGTGTGAGGTAACAGCTAAATAAGCGGGTTGAAGATTCCACTGATGTTCGATATATAAGGAAAATCAGGATTACTCATGCCAGACATTAAATAAAATTCCAGAAGAAAGTGAGGCCCGCAGTGACACAGACTGAATTCCCAGTGACCTCAGCTGAACACAGTAGCCAGAGTACACCTGAGAGCAGTGTAAGTGCTTTTCAATCACCTCCACCTTTCTCACAATCACACCCACAGCCTTTAAGGGTCTCACAAAACACTTCTCCTGCCTATCTAGAAAAGTATCCACCCTTTGGAAATTAAAGAAAACTCACGACATTCTTCACAAAGACTAATCCTGCTTTTCACTTTTTAAAACAAAACCAGATAAGGAAGTGCTGTAAATCTGAGATCTGTGAGCTGCTGGGCTGCAGAAAGGCCCCTCTAAACAAGTATGTCGTGGAGCTAGTCTGTACCTGTGTCTCACTGCACATTCCTCTGGCAAAGGAATTTAGGCCTGAAACCTGGTACCCCTCTGCCCTCCTCTGAGTGAGTTCATTACGCCAGAATGAAGGGGAGGGAAGTAACGTTCTCACTGGAATTTCTTTAATGGAAATTATAAGAACACATCTTGATGAAACAGATGCTGGAAGTATTTTGCCTGGTTATTCACAAAGAGTACTTATTATTATATATAGAAAACATAGAACTACTTGAGAAAAATTTATCTCTGGTAAGTTCAATGTTGTCATATAATCCAAATAAAATCTGTAGCCAATATCACTGCACAAAGATGCCTGGGCTGACAGTCTTATGTGCAGAGAAAACTGTAAAACAGTAATTCCAAATGTGGACAGTGACTTAGTATAAAACAAAAACTTCAACTGAACCACCAAAAAAAAAACTTCAAGTTGCTTTGTCATAGCCTTTATTTACCTCTATCCAAAATACTTGGTAAACATTTTAGTTTGTGATTCATAAAGTATCTTTGAATGGAGTTGAAAAGTTATAGTAGCACTGGAGATCTCATATAAATATTAATTAATTCTACTCTACTACTGACAGACTGTAGTTAAGACTCCGTAGCTGAATTTTAATCCTTGCCCCTCCTCTCTGAAAGATGTGCAGAACTTGGCTGGATAGCACAAACCTGGAAGATAAAAATCGAGCAGATTCTTTGGAAACTTCAGTCCCATGCTTGCCCATAGAAGAAAGTGCAATTGAATGGTGAGTCTTTCAGTAGCCGTAATTAACTTTTTACTGTTTTATGCCTTATTGGTTAGCGGTTCAAGCTTTCAAGATCTCCAAAGGCAGATTGTACAAGTCCCTCATTTAGAGAGGAGCCTTAGGGCATACAAAGCACACGGTGCAGCAGTTCAAAGAAGCAAAACTCAATGCATGACCTGAGGCAAAGCCTTCTTCACAGATGCAGGACAGTAATACCAGTACTCAGCCTGGCCCAGTGCAAGGACACCTGAAAATCGCTCAGGGGTGAAACACAACACAGCAACAGCAACAGCAACGCAATCAGTGATTAAAGCAAAAGCTGCAACTTGTTTCTTTGTATTGCATAAGGAAACGGTGTGAAATTAATTTCATAAATGAACCCTAGAGAAGGGTCGAAACACACTAAGTGTTGCCGTAACTTCAACAGGAATGCTGGTTTCGGGATTCAACCTGTCCTGCAACTCTGCACAGTGGAGGGTCTGCAAACACATTTGACTTTCAGTGGCAAACGGGCTGTGCCACACGAGATGTTCTGACCCAGAAGGTTGGTACCGTCCCAGAAGGACAGGCTGCAGAAGCTCCCGTGTGGCTTTCCACAGAACACGCGAGGGATGGGAGCTCCTCATCTCCCTGAGACTCTGCAGAAGGCTCCCAACGCTGCCCCAGGGCTGATACATTCACATGGAAATTGCTCCACTGAGAGATACAGGTCAAACCACAGTTTGAAGCTCACTCTAATTATCTAGGCAGATTCTGGTTTAATCCTAACAAGATTATACATTCACAGAGATTAAGGTTGTTAAAAGTACCACAGAGCAAACCATATAATCACTATATTGAAGAGACCATTAACTATTCTGTATATGGTCACAAACTCTTTTAACTTTAAAACCTCTGTGGTATTCAAGGAAATTTTCTGTACTATTTGTGGTAAAAGGCTAAGGATCTGACATTTACTTTGGTGACAAGAACACATTTGTTACAGGAGTGGTTTGAAAGCTTCTTCTTTTCATCATCATATTAACATATTTTCTCTACATTTTTCTTACATCATACATCTTTTCAAGTCACAGCAAAAAGCCAAGCACCATATGTAGAAAGAGCTTTCACAGGCTCTTTCCAGTTTAATCCAAAACTACTTTATTACATTAAAAATGCACTACTCTTCCTTTGTAAAGAATGATCACAAAGTTTACAAGAAGAGACAGCTGTTAAAAAAAAAAAACTGTGTTTCTGATGAAAACAGACAGAAAACTTTTGCTAGATATCAAGCAATGTGTTTGTGTCACACACATTTCCCTAGCAGAGCAAAAAACATACTCATTTCCAAAGCACCCCAGGAACAAAGCGCCTTCCTTCTGGCACCCAGGGCTCACTAGAAATCACCTCAGTCATCCCCCGAGAACAAGACTCAGCACACTTCTATCATTTCTGGTAATAAAGGTTCAGCATTTTCTTTGCAAAATGCTGTATACACCGTGCAGTGCAATACAGGACCTGCCAACCTCCCCTTCCAGCCAAATGCACACTTCGTATACGCTGCACTTCATGGAGAGGCATTTACAGAGATACACTGATTTACAATTATCTTCCAACTTTTCAATCCCTCACACACACTTCGATAATAGTCTAAAACTTCACAAGGCTGAAGCTGAAAGCCCAAAGGCTCCTTTTATGGAAAAGTCTGAAGAGTACTATAAATTCTTAATTTTCCAAGCTTGCTTTTTGCTCCTGCAGGCTATGTTCTTCCAGTGGAGTTACACCCTACTTTGTGGATAGCTTTAATCATCCAAGTACAATACAATGATTCACCTTCCTATTGTTTTGATGTGTTTCTACTACAGTAGTAGCAATAATTCCAAATTGCTTTAAATTTTTTTTTTCAAATACACTTTACAGAGCAAGTGGTATCTGTACAGTACTTCACAGCAAAAGTTTTATATAAGGAGAACTATTACAACTTTAAAATTTGGTCCTGGCTTCTCTTTGGGAAAATCAAGCCATTATTCCGTGTGTCAGGTAATCTATTTAACTTTGTTACAGTAATAATATGCATTTATATGTGCATTTCTAGAAAAAAAGACTTGCCACCTTACAAATTCTAAACAGACTTTAACTAAAAGTATTAAGAATAATAATTTCATCACTTCTTTTACAATTTTATAGTTTTCTGAGGAAACTTTTTTTGTTTAAAAATTATTTTAAGAACTAAGCATTATTTCATGTCCACAGAGAGACACCTTACTACTTGTGAGGGCATGACCTTAATAAAAAAAATAACTTCAATAATTCAAATAAATGGATAAGGAATGTAAGAAATTTTTTTGAAAACACTAATACAATGTGAGCAGGTAAAGTACGTGCAGTAATTTTTAAAAGTTGGGAAAAGACAAAGCACTAACTTGTCACTATTCGGAGCTTTAAAGTGATGCTGCTAGCAAAAAAAGAGTCGGTGACATTTAATTTGTGGAGATTTGAAGAAGCACAGGAGCATTCATAAGTCCATTTCTTGCTTAACTTTATTTTCATTTTCCTCTCCTCTGATTTTTAGGTCAATACCAACCCCTCCAAACAGTGCTAGAAATAAATTTATGCAATTGGCTTTCAGCTACTCTGTGCAAACACTTGGTCCTAATCTCTAGAAAGCTGCAGGTTTTGATCTATCTACCAGCCAAAAAAAATATGCTAAGGAAACAGGTTGGGAACAAGGTAGCAACAGCAACACTTTCTCCTTCAACGGAAATAGAAAAATGACAAATATGCAAAGCTGAAGAAAATTACATGTTAGTTTCATATCTTAGTTCAATGTATTGCCTTTCCTAGCTAGCTCCCAACAAGTCCAGCTACAACACTGGGCTGACCTGTGTTATCACACCGGGGTCTTGCCAAATGCTTGCGTCAAGCATGGAATCGTTTGCTCCTACACCAGTGGGGAAAGCAATGAACATTAGGCGCAAATCTCTCAAAAAGATTTGTGCAACAGAGATTCCTGGGTAACAGGCACTGACACGTCCTCTCTGCTGCTGGGAGTGAGGCATCAGAGAAAGGATTAACAGCAGTGATACTGGCAGCCTCCCTGGCTATTAAAGCACAAAGGAGAGACAGAAAGGCAGAGGAGCTTATGAGCGCGTCGAGGCAAGGGCTGGAGGCTGTATAAAGCACAGCAGATTTCAGCCAAATAGGAGAAAACAGAGCAGTGAGTGAATAAGGCAAACTTAGAATACAGTAGCTATTGACATCTCAGTGGGCTGAAGCAAATCAGACCAGTTTGGTTCACAGAGCTGATTCTCTCAGTGTTAAGGTAACCAAGTAAGCAGAGACTATGCAAACTGGATGGTGCTGGTTTAGTGGCCCCAAGAGGTTGACACAACCAAAGCTAATCACAATTCTGCAGAAACAACAAGAAGGGAAGCACAGACCAGAGGCATGTCTACAGCTATGTATCCATTTGAGTATGAGCAGCATCAGAAGGCCAGCAAAGTCACCTCTGACCAGCAAGAGCTGTTAAAAAATGTGGCAACGAAGCCAAAGAAGCAGCAGATCAATGAAACCATTCCTTTGAATCAGTATTTATGTTTCCTCTGTGTTTCTTCAGACCTGAGAGAAGAGGAAACCATTCTGAAAAGATGAATTTGATTACAAGTAGTAGATTATTGTCAACAGCTTTTTAAAGTAGTTAAATACAACTCCTGGAAACTGCAGCAACACAACTTCCATATAAATTGCACCATCAGGGAAGGGGAAGTCATATGGAAAGACTCAAGGCAGGCTGAACTGCAGGAAGTTTGTGCAAAAAGCACAGGAACAAATTATTTGCTTTTCCCATGTATTTTCAGATTTATTGCCTACACCTCTAAATTTCCTTTTTTACAGGGTACAGGTGACAAGAACTGCATGATTCCACTCTAAATGCTCTTTCTGTTCAGACATGTAAATGGAAATAAGCATTTAAAGCTCAGTCAGGGTTTACAGCTTTTCCAGGAGAGTGAGAGCCTTTTTGGGTTATATGGGTATCTAGGAAAAAACAGAAAAAAAAAACCAAAACAAAGACCTAACCACCTAAAGAAATTAAGTTCATAATGTCAGTGCCTGATCTCCCTTCCCACTGATCTTTCTCCAACAATAGTCAACACTGCAGTCACTATCAAGACTGTATTTTTCAGGTATCCTCTAACAAGCAATTCAGCCTCCTTCTAATCCCTTTTGAAACACAGACTGACCTTGCTAGAGCAATCCCTTTCACAGCTAACAACTGAGAAGCTTTCATTTTTTTTTCCCCAATAATAATCCTTACTTTGAGACTTGATTTTTAGAGAGCTTGAAAATAACCTATCAATGAAAGTTTAAAAAAATTCTTATTTTTAGTTCTTATTCATCATAATAACATTTAAGCTGAGATACAGGCATTACCAAACCCTACTTATACAGAGATTCTCTACAGCAAAGATGAGCAAAGAGGGGAGAAGCCCCAGCATGAAGTGCTCTGCCTCCTTTAGGGACAACAGCATAACAATAGCAGGTCTTAAGTCAAGGGAACACAGTGGCTGGTGCCAGTGATTGTCCACAAGAGGAAATAAAATGCTTCTTCAGGTCGCACAGTGCCTCTCACACCTATACAAAAAGCAGGCATAGCCTTAAAAGGATAAGGATATCACAAAAGCTCTTCAGAATGCAATCACATGCATTACTTCATTTCATAGCTGCTGTAACCTGACACGGCATCTGAGTGCCAAATAAAATGCCACTTGCTCAAGTGTCTTCAGCACACAGAAAATATTCAGCAATTAAGCAATTATTTGTTCAAATGGGAAAGTATATTCAGCTTTAAATGAAAATTTCCCCTAAAACGCAATGTCTTAGCAAGAGCTAGAAAATTAGCCCTTTCACCAAAAATCAGTTTCTTTTTTTAGTAATTCTCCTTATTTTGCTACAGATACAGAGTATGATTCTTATTATTTTACCCTAGACCTATTGTTATTCAAACTTGACCTTTGTAGAAGGACCATTCTCAATGCAGTACATGAATCTTCACCAAGTGTCTCCACAGCCATGCATTCTTACAAATTAGAGGCTGCTTTGTCTGGTAAATAAAACCTGAGATTTATATTATTTTGTGATTTCTGTAGACTCCTTCCTTATAAAAGTAACTTTACTGCAGATACTAGTTTTTTCCCAATAAAGTTTATGGCTACATAAAAATACAGCTGTAAAAGTCAAGTTACAGAAGGGTTGCATACTTATAAATACTGATGAAAATGGCAAAGGAAAGGTCAAAACTTTATAAAAACCTCTTAATGGATAACATCATATTTGCAGAAACTGAATTGGAAAGAGTTACAGTAAGAGCTGCAACTCTGGTTTGAAATATCCATACTTAAACAGATAATTTTTCCCCTCTGTCAGAGGCTCTGGAACAAAATTTATTTTTGGCCATTCAAAACAAGGAGTTGAGCTCAATAAGCTGGTCCAGTACGTATTAAAGGAAAAGACACCGTGAAGCATTTGTATCATAGACATAAAAACAATAGAAAACACACAGAAAACCTGGGATATATTAAGACATAGATAAATAAGATCACTTGGGCTAGCTTGTCATAAACTAGCAGAGCTTCACTTACTCAAAATAGAGCAGACTTCCCAGAACTGGTTTCAGCACACAGTTTTTGTTTGCCTTACTTGGATACTGAAGATGTTCTGCTAAACAAGATACCAAGTGCTAGGAAAAGGAAGTGACTCTAGTTAATCTGCACATTATTAGCTAAAAAACCAAAAAGAAAGAAACAAAACCAAACAAAAAGACCACAAAACAACAAAAAAGTCCACTCAGATTTGAAAGAGTTGCAACAGTACATGAAGTCCACTCACAGAAGAAACCTTACTGAACTCCACCTGAAAGCTCAGTTGTCCCAACAGAACATGTCTGACAATAAGTCCTCACAGTAAGTCCTAAAAGTAGTTCTTTAGGCTATCACATCAAACTAGGATGTATTCCAGGTGTGCTCAACTAGCTCAGCATCAGAAACTGAATGAATGAGGAGTTACCATCTCACCTGTATGCCAGGTATGCTCTCAAGGGGCACAGAATGACTGCACAGAAGGACTGCAGCTCAGCTGAGAGCTTTGTGAAGGGACACAAATCTCAAATTTCATTACAAGAGCTGTCTTTTGGCTTAGTGACCATTTTCAGCACGTGCTTCACCTCACATTTGTGACATCCCAGAAACATCAGCAAAACTCTGATTATGCTTTTACAAGTCCCTCTCCTAAAAACTCTGCTTTGCACTGTAGCCTGTAAAAGCCACAGGGAAGGACAGGGATTAGCCAAGGCAAATCCCTGCCTCTCTTGCACTGTTCCAATACTTTGTGTTATCTCCCCTACCCTTGCACAAACTTTTGTCACTTGTCTTAGTGCAATGAACATCTCAAAGATAGCACTGTGTTGTTGTTTTGTGTTTGCACAGATGCTCCTGGTTCATTATTAAGGAAAATTATTGATAATAAAAGACTGAAACCATGAATGAAGCATAGTTTCTGGAGGGACTCCAGGGTGAAAGCAGTTAGGGGGGAACCTCTTAGGTCACTCCCAGCAACTGATCTCCAGGGTAACAATCTCTCTGCCAAGTAACCCCATATGTAACATCAAGTCATCCATGTTTTCAACATTTACTTCAAGAAAACAGAGATTATGTTACAAGACTAATTTTGTACTGCCATTCAAAATAGACCATAATTTATACCCAAGAAAAATAATTATTAACTGAAATATTAATTCAGATGCACATTAAAATCTCATTCTTACAGAAAGGGAGATGACTACACCTCATAACTGAGACCTATGAATCAAAGCCAGCTTTGATACAAGATGCTGGCCTGATGTGCCAGCCACTGCATATACTGGTCATGTCCACAGCACCATTCCTGAAGAGTGCTCAAGAACTTGGAACAACATTTTAGTGATGTTTCTTTTACAACAGGTAAGTAATTGAAATGGGATTACTGAAAAGAAAAATATATTAACAAAGTTATAAATGACACTGTCTTCAGCAACAAGTTGGCAGTCTCTGTGAATAGTCTTCTAGAAGTTGTTACTCCTTAACCTAAAGCTTTAACCTCATTTTATTGACATTATACTTCACTATGCTCCAGCACTTCAGTGTATACACCAGAGATTTATTAAGAAGAGTTTCAGAGATCCTAGTTTTCCTGCAAAAGCTCTGTTTAGTGCAAGTTCAATCACCAGTACTTTTTCTTGACAGCTTACTTCTTGCTGGAAGGTGTTTGGACATGTTTTTAAATCAGTGATACCAGAAAGTCAGCTATTAACCTACTGCTGTATCTGAAGTTGACAAAAGTACAGTTTTACTCTTTCCCGCTGGCTATGTTTGACAGCATTTTAATAGAAATCATTAAATCCATCATCTGCTTAGACATATAAAGTACTAAGTATTTTATGGACCTATTTCTGATTCTTCTTCTGATTTAGACTGATTACACAGCAACTAAGATTTTCATCATTTTCTAACCCTGAAGAAAACTCTCAGGAAGACTTAGAAATATCATGTAGCTATTAATTTTAATTATTGTGATTGACTTCATTGACAAGAGTCCTTTTATGGGCAAGTGAAAGATGTTAAAGAACTAACAAAAATCTGACTGCTTAAGAAATGTTTTCCAAACAGGTATGGAGCAAAAATGGAGCAAAGAACTGAAAATCTACTGTTAGCTACATCTGCATCAATCAGCAATAATTTCACTGCCATATGACATAAATTTATATAAACGTTCGCAAAATGTGGTTCATTTGTCTCAAAATAATTTCAACATTTGCCTTTAAAGTACTTGCTTTATAAAAGTCATTTTTACCTAGATTCCACTGCAATAAGAACTTATAATAGAACAGTTCTTGGTGTTGTTGAATAAAACTCTCTAATCTTTTAATCTTTGAGAAGATTAGAGCTTGTAACTACCACCTGATCAGGATGATGAAATTCTGCTAGTGCAATCGATTATGAAAAATGCAAAACATTATCAAGCCTTTCCTATTTATAAAAAGTATAAACCCCTCTGCTATTAGAGCCTTTTCAAAAGATTTCTTCTCAGTTGCACAGAAAGGTTATAGATCCTTAAAATTTTAATCAAGATTAGCAAAATCAGTAGAAAAACATTGGCTAACAAGTCAAGATTCCATATTTCAACTGGTTTTGTTAGAAATCTGTCTGAAGTTGAACCAAAATAAACATGCTTAAAACATATTATACTAATGTTAATTCAGTATTGTACTTGCACTATAAAATGCACACCACAAACGTTATTGTCCAATCTTAATTTACATTACAATATAACAAAGAGGTGTTTTTGAACTGCTGACTGTACATCAGTTGGACACTTAATTTAGGCTACAGATTTATTCATTAGTTAAGGGGGCTAACAATTGCAGATTCCAGTGGCCAAAAATCTACTGCAACACCACAAAAAGAAAATTATGAACATTTTAAAAATCTGTAGTCCCCTACTACTCTGTTTAAACATTAATTAGGAACAGCAAGAGAAAATCCATGTTTATGTCATAAAGTTGTCAGATCATAAAGTCGTTATTTCTGAATACTAGCTTGGAATTTAAAACACATTAACTAATCCATACTCATGAACCTTGATACAACACTTAAAAGCTTAATCCTTTAATTTCTCACATCTCTTTTACTAAGTTATGACGTGTTCTGGATTGGATCCCTTGTGAACAAGGACTCGTTTTTACAGCAAGGTTTGAGAAGATGCTAAAAGAGAACTAAAGGCAGTCAGTTGCAAAGAGAGACGCTCATCACCCTATCAAACACTAAAAGCTCTTACACCGCATACAGAAGTTCTTCCACCCAGTGTACTTTAGTCAAAGTAGAGCAGATGAAAGGCACAAAGGAACTCCGGAGTAAAGGTGTGCGGCAATTAAAAATAAAAAAAATAAAAAAACCGCGCATCTTTTAGAAGGGGGCGGAGATGCGTCTTTTTTCTGGCCGAAGGATGCCCAAACCCCGACAGGTTCGACCAGGCACGTTCACCTCCAGCGAGCACTGCTGCGGCCGGGACCTGCACACACTTACCGCACTCGCCAGCTCCGCGCCCAGCCAGAGGAGCAGCAGCAGCAGCGCCCTGCGGGAGGCAAAGGGACAGAGTCACGGCGGGCCGGGGGGCGAGCGCGGGGAGGGGGCGGCCGCGCCTGGCACTCACCCTGTGCGCCCCATGGCCCGGGCAGCCCGCGGGGACCGGCACGGCGCAGCCGGGTGCGCCGCTGCGCCCGCCGGAGGAAGAGCAGGGCCCGCCGCCACTCGGGGCGGGCAGGGCACGGTGCGACCGCTTCGCGGGCTCCTTCCCCGGCACGACGGAGCCCCGGGGCGCCGGGCAGCGGCCGGGCTGGAACCGCCGGCGCTGCCCGCTCGGGGTCGGTCACTGCTCGCTTCCCGAAGCAGCGCAGCCCCTGCAGGCACTCACAGCGTGCCCAGGCAGGAAGTTTGCGCAGTCCCCGCCGAGGCGTCGCACCTGAGCGGGGCCGGATGGGCCGAGACTGAGCCGGGCGAGCCCCGCGCCCGCCGCCCTCCCCTCCGGAGGGGCGACCCAGCACTGGCAACAAGTGCCCCTTCACCCACCCACCCCGGCAACTTCCGCTGCAGAAAATAGTCCGGGGTCCAGCTGCCCGCCCGGTGGAGGTGCAGGGCGGGGAGAGGCGGCGCCCGCTCTTCGAGCCGACAGAACCGCGGCGCCCGAGGGAAGGGTGGGGGGATTGTGGCCTCCTCGGAGAGGGGCGGTAGCAGTGTGCCCCACACCGCCCGCCCCCGGAGCGGAGGAATACTGTAGTCCCGGGAGGACTTGAGCCAGGAGAAGCGGGCGAGCGCGGCAGAGGGGCGGGCGCTGGCGTCGGGGCGGCCGGTGCGAGCCGCCTGCAGGAGCCGCGCTGCCCCGCCGGGCTATGCCCGCGCCGCAGGGCCGGCCCCGGAGCTCCTGAGCGGGCGGGATGGAGCCGCGGCGGTGGAGCTGCAGCCTGGCCGCCGGCTGCCTGGTGCTGGTGCTGGGGTGCTGGGGGCCGCAGGAGGCGGCGGCGGCGGTGAGTGCGGGGCGCCCTCCTTGTTCTCCTCGGGCGCCGCGGTCCCTGCCCGGCGCGGCCGCGGTGTGGAGCCTTGGGGGGAGCTTTGGAGCCCGTTTAGGGCTGGGGTGGCTGAAGGTGGCATCCCCCTGACAGGAGCTCGGTGGCTCCTTGCGCGGGCGGGGGTCGGCGAGGCTGGGCCGCGGGAGGGTCTCTCCGGCTGCCCGCTGGTGCTGGGGCTCCCGGGCCGCTCTTGCTGGGCAGAGCCCCGCGGTGCTGCCCCGTCGGACCGGACCGCTCCCCGCGGGCCGCCCGCACGTCTGGGTTCGCCGGCAGCTCCGGGGAAGGAGGGAGTGCGAGGCGGGGGAAGCTCGGGTGAGCTTAGTGTGGGCTCTGAACCCGCTGTTCCTCCAGGACAAAGGAGGAAAGATTCCCCCCCCTGCCTTTTTCCCCCCAAAGAACTCCGTGAAGAGGTGTCTGAGCTCTTGCCGCTGAGCCATCACCTGCAGCCGTGAGTAACACTTGCATATGGCAGGGAGATGGAGCCATGTGGGCATGGCTCGTCGGAGGACTGTGCCTCACACTGGGACTTGGTTTTCTCGAGGGTTGTATTTCTGCTTTCTTAAAACTCAAGTGGAAGTGCTAGCGGAGATGGTAAATGTGTGCGGTGTAGTGGAGAGCGCACGGCAGGCGGCCTGGAGGAGACTTTGGGTCTCTGCCTTTGGAAAAGGGATGCTGTCCCGGCTTCCCTGGAGCGGCAGGGCCGTGGGACTGAGAGGTGGGAGAGGTGATCGCTAGCTTCAGGTTTCAGGCTATTTGACTAAGACCTCTAGCTTTTAACAAGTGGTAAAATGATCTAAAAATGTTCCCACTTTAACCTGCGTTAATTTCAGATTTTATGATCTATGTATCTTTTTTAACTTTTTTTTTTTTAGGTTTACTTGGAAAGTGAAAAAAATTTACAGATTTCTGTTGTTTAGGATTCCTTTCTAGTTGAAAAGTCATAATATGTTATAGTAATAGGTGCAGAGTATAATTCTGCTACTCCCCCCCTTCAATTCTGTAGTTAGCACTGACAAAATCTTATTTGTCTTGAACTCTCCTTTGAAGTGCATTCCTTTACAGTGAAACTTTGTAGACCTTTCATCTACTCTCTGAAAAAGCAGAGACTAGCCACAATATACTTCCTTCCTCTTCCACCCCTCCTTACTGTGCCCAGGTGGGAGCCCAAGTGTAAGTGATACTGGTGTGCCAGCAGTGCTCACTGATACGGAGCTGCTCGGCTCCACATTGTCTGTGCCCCTGGTTCTGGTGCTCTGTTCAGTAAGGCCTCAGCCCAGCCAGCCTGCCGATACCCCCACCCCAAAGAAGGACCCTGGCAGTCCCACCTACAGCACTTCACTGTTTTAGCAGGTAGGGCTTGAAGATGGGGAGATTTGTGTGCATAAATGTGGCCCTTTTCTTTCTTCAGGGAAGTGTCCAAGCAGAGTTCTGCGTGTGCAATTACTGTGCATCTGTGGGGTGTGGGAAGGGGTCTGTGGTGACCCTGTAGGCAGTCCCCTACCTTGGGAGAAATTAAGAAGGGAGCAAAACCAGTGGTAGAATTTTTGGCTCTTAACACCACCTTGTGCTGCAGCCTCTCTTAGGATTTGCAGTGAGATAAGATTAACTGAAGACCCAAGGGCTAAGTGGGGGCGGGGGAAAGAGAGAGATGTCTCTGTTCCACACTGTATAAATCCCACTGGTCGTTTGTAATATGTTTTTTTCTAATCGTTTCTCAGTACTTTGGTGTTCTGATGTTTTTGAATTTCCTGTGATAACGTAAAATACTGCTGATCCTTGTTAATGGGTATCAGCAATTTATTCTACCTATTGTCAGAAAGGGTTGAGTAGATGCTGCAGCAGTATGTTTGATACATACAGTCTCTTGTGTGAATTTTGTTTTGGGATCTTGTGTCAGAATCGTCTCCCCAAAAGGGCAAATTTGGTAAAATGACTTCAAGTCATTCTGGTGTCCTTATTCAAATAATACCTGAAATTGTTATTGAACATCATAATTCACATTTCCAATAAAAAAGGTGTATCTTCTTTGCTCCAGATTGTTGTAATAGTGTGTATTGCTATGTGATCAGTTACCAAGTGACAGAACATAGTTAAGAATCATCTGCCTATGTGCCCATCACAGAGAAATCCTTGACTTATTTCGTAGTGAAGTAGATATGGATTTCCTTGTTCAGATTTTATTGCTGGGTTTTCACAGCCCATAGTCTACACTTGGTGAGCAGCATATGGATCATGCTCTGCACTCTTGTGCGGACTCATTGTTGATGTAGAGTGAGGCGTGTGACTACTGATGGACAGTGTAAAAGTAACTGGCAGTTTGAAAATGGTTCTGCTTTCGAATGGGCGAATGAATGAGATGGAAGATGGTTTCATCAATTAATAAAGTTAGAATATTTTTTAAAAGTGCTTATTTGTATGCTTTCAGCAGAGAGTATGAGGACTTATACCAATGGACAATTTCAATCACTGCTTAACTGCCTTGCTAGTTTTAATATAAATCCACATACATATATATAAGCCAATCTTTTATAAGCAGAATTTTTTTCTTCTCCTGGCAGGTTTACACTTGCACTGTGTTATAGAAAAGTGATTGCTAGCTGTGACTGGGAAATCTGTTTAATTAGAGAACATAGATGGACTAGATTCTTCAGTTGTGCTGTCTATGAAACTCACTAGAAGTTAGTGACTGACTATTGGCTTATACTGGAAAAAATTCCCTCATAGCTAAGGCCCAGATTTTCAAAGTCTAAATAGACTTTGTCAGTCCAAAAGTTAGTAAAAATTGAGTAGTGTCTGCAATGTCTTTTTTTTTTTGCCTTCCATTATAATTCCACTTTGACTAAAAGTATGGGGTTGAAAAGAGTTGTTCAAGTATGGTAAGGCAGGCTGGCAAGTTGGATATAACTTGTGTTTAGGGAAGTAATGTGTTATTTGTGAAAGTTCTCCAAGTTTAGTTGAAATTTCTTTTTTTCCTTTTGAGGGTCCCATATGTAAAAATACATGGTACCGTGTCAGTAATTACAAGGTACATGATCAATATGGTTAATTTGATGGTCATCTGTGTTTCTTGTTTGTTCTAACTATTTTATCATGCTGGTGGTGGTGGTTGTTATTATTTTCTGTTTCATAACTGGCAGAGGCTCTTTCTAGTTATAAAAGCTAGGTCTGTAAAAGCAGAAAGCAGTGGAAGCTGGCTTTTAGGATTCAGAAGGTATTTAATCCTGAAATTCTGTAGATGTGTCTTGATTAGTCATGCACAAGATGGGTTTCATAACATCAAGGCTGAAGGCCTCTTGCTTGCAACTTATCATGTCACGTGTTTTGGTTTTGAACTTCCATGGCTTTTAGTTGAAGATATACAGTAAAAGTTATATCTCAAGTTCTGTTCTAGCATGTACTAAAATGCTGCCATATCCAAGGAATCCTGAATGAAGCAGGATGTAAGAACAATTTAGACTATAACAGAATATTTTACAAAATCTTTCTTTTTTTTTTTTTTAAGTTTTTCCACATGATGGAAATAGAATGATATTTCAGTGGGAATTCCTAGGCTTTCATTTTCCTGGTCATGAATGAATAATGTATGCATTGGAACCAATTATTAGTTACCTTTCTTAAAGGAGAAAGGGAAATTTTCCTAGGACAAAGTTAGTTAATTTATTTAATAACAAATGTAAATTTATGTAGTGATTTTTTTTTTCTACTATGAATAAGCAATGATGCTTACTGTAATGCAATTAGCTGTTGTTGGGTTTACTAGAACATGTGCAAACTTTTCTGTATTACAAAACTACTGAAATCATGAAGGGCATCCCAGCAAATCTAATGTGCATATTTTCAGTCTGGAGCAAAGTACAGGGAAGAATGTGTTTTGCACATGCAGTGAAGATGCATTGTGCATTTTTACCTTTCTTTCACTGAGATGAGAAAGCTTCCTTTTCCAATTGTATCAGCTGTGCAAACAGCCCACTGATCACCCCAGAACAAGATAGCCAGGCAATGCTCAGGTGTATGTTCTAGGAATGGTGTTGCACAAATGCTCTGAATGGAAAGTAGCCTCTGCCAACGGTGATAATACCAGACAAAATTGCTTTGAATTAAGACACTTCTTGCTTGTCTGTTTCATAAGGCTGTGTGGAGTCAGTAACATAAAAAACCACTGGGGTGCTTTGAAGTTCCTGCTCAATGCAGTGTTTGGCAAGCTGGTGTTGACTGCAGACTTTAGTGCTGTAAACCATCTATTCTCAAGAGTACCTGAAATAAATCTTGTTCAAAATATAGAGTGCTGATGCCGTTTTAAGGATCACTAAGCAGTGTTCTCTACCCTCCTCTGAAAGGTTTGCAATGCAATTAAACCTTATTAAATGTCATTGGTACAGTGCAGTGTCTGCAAAAAAGGCAATGTGCTGAGCATCCTGGGTATGTGGTTGCTAAGTGTGGGGAGAAAAAGCTTCAATGTGATGTGAAATTGTCATCAGAATAAACCTAGCTGAGATGAAGAGGAAAGGGTCCTATTTATAAAAAGAAATCTGTTGCTTATTTTTAAAAAAATTGCTTTGAAATTGACTGAGTCTTTCTTGCAGAGCTTAAGTATTTCTTGGACAACTTGTTGTGGGCACTGCAAGAAGCAAAGACTGCAAGATGTGATCTTAATTTTAAGAGAGATGAATGAAGGGCAATTAGATAATTGCAAAGCTGTATTACAAGTTTTACATTGTAGCTTAAGCCTGTTAATCCTTTACTCTCCCTTCTTCCAGAAGGCATGATGCTGAAACTAATGTATTAGTAGACAGATCTTTAGTCTGCTTCAAAAAGACTGATAATGTGCGATTCCTATTTAGGAAACCCTGCCTCTCTTTTTACATGTTTGATTAGCAGACTGGACTAAATAACCCCAAGGCTCTTTCCGGCTTGAAATATGCTAGAAGTCTAAGATTACGTGGACGTACAGTTGTGCTCCTAGGTGTACTTTCTGTTAAGACCATTTTTATATCCAGTAATTAAAAGTTAGTCATAATTCATTAAGTTAAATTGCAGATTGCAAGGTATCAGATTAAATGTTGGGTTTTTTTTAATTCAGTTTCTACTAGTTAATCAATAATCTCTTAAGTTGCCAGCATATAGCATTCAGAATTTTAATTTTGTCTTCCAGTTTTGTAGAGGTGTCTTATGGAGTGTGTATGTGTATTATTCTGTTATAATGGAACAGAAGAGAAATTGTAGTGGCAATATAGACACTGTTTAAAGGTTTTGGTTTGGGATTTTTTTTTTACTTGAGGAGTGTGTTTTAGGAGTAGGAAAGAAAGAGGCTTTAAAGCTATGGATTTCAGCTCACTTGAAGGTTCTTGGTTATTGCAGCTCTGTTGTTGGATTTCTTTGTTCCCTCCCTTTGGAGGGCAAGGGAAATAGTTTAGTCTCTCATCTGTATTTTGTTTCTTTTACCTAATCTCTACAGAGAATTAAAATGTCAGAGTTGAACTTCAATCTCGTCTCTCTCCTAGCACTGTAAAAAGCATATATGTGCAACACACTGCTGTTTTACTTTTGGTTCTAGTTTATTATCTACAGAATGATTTGTTTTATTAAGGTATAGCTAGACCTGCAGAGCTGTCCTGCTCTAATCTAACATGATACGAGTGCATACTAGATAAGCTTTGCTGCTGTAGTGCTGCTGAAATCCTGCTTTTCCCTCTCTTCCCTCAAAATAAGCCAAGGCTTATTCACTTCCCTGAAGTTAATACAGTGAATACTAACACAGGTTAGTGAGTCTTTTTGCCAGTGTCTGTATGTGTCAGGATTTTCTGCTGAAAGGCATTAAACATGTTGGACAGTGTCTTTATTCTAGGACTGGCTTTAGTTGTTAGCAAGGTGAATCTTAATTTTAAACTACACCATTAATGTAGATAAAGATATTTATGCTATACTGCTTCCTAGAGAATTTAGATGCTTTTAGAAACCAGACTTCCACAACCTTTGGTTACTCCTGAGGTCTGTGGATGTGGCAGACACCCCTTCTCCAGGAGGAACAGTGAGCACGGAGGAAATCCTTGCTTGCTGTTGATGTGGTTCACTGGTATGAAACCAAGACTTTCATCTCCTGACATCTCTTTCTCTGCTGCAGTAGTTGTCTGTCCTGCTGTTGTATTTGGAGACCTAGTTCTGATAGATAAGATCACCTCATTGGCTCTGGTAGAAGAAATAGAGGTTTGGCAGGTCCATTTGGTGCTGTTTGCTGCACAGACTCACCTGAGAGCCATGGCAAATATCCAGAGCTGCAGTGGAAATGGCTTCATTTCAGAGATTCAGAACCACTCACTGGAAAGATAAAGCTCCATAGAGACTCTTCAGCTCATCTTGTTTTAGGAACCACTGCTGTAAGTGACAGAAGTCACAATATCTTAGTGCTTTTGTATAGAAAATGAAACAGAACTATGCTGATGTTCTTTTCTAGCTTATTTTTCAGTTTGACTGTCTTTTTATATGGTTACTGGGCTGGACAAAAATATAGAACTTTATTATGCAATGTATAAAATTTTGTCTTTATCTGGCAACTATAGTTCTAAAGTGAAGTAAAGTACAACATTTGTACTGAGAGAAATTGTGCTGAGCCCTTGTAGTAGTGATGAGTTTTGAATGCTGTTTCAAGTAATTAGCTGGATGTTTGGAAGAATCAGTTACCAATGGGTGCTGTGGTTTTTTGCTTGCCTGCAGTGTTGTAGGCTGGCAGTCTTATTTTCCTATTACCAACTCCTTAATGCTTTTGTTATAATAGGAGTTTTCTACTTTTCTATCTTAATCTAGAAAGATATGACTGAGTCTTAATTTGTATGAAGTAGTAACTTAATTTGTATTATAGTATAAGCAGCATGATGCAAAACTTGTGACTTGGAATCCTTGGACTACTTAAAAGTAGTTAGGGGAAATAAGAAGTGATTATGTATTCTGGACTTACCTTAATTTCTCCAGTACTCTGCAAATATCAAAAACCTAGAGTATATTCAGAATAGTTAGGTTTATTTCTATCTGTTCTGGTTTCTATCCACTCTAACTCCTGCATTCTGTGTGAAAGTATAGCAAGCATTAGTTATTAATTACATAAAGCTGTCAAGCTTAGGCAACCATTAATTCTACAATTATAGCTGATTTTTTGTAATTCACTATGTTAGCAATGAAGGCTTGTTTTCCTTTCTTAGGAAAGATTTTATTTCATTAATGGTAAATATATTTCTATCTAGCATTAGTCTGTGTCTGTTAAATGCATCATCAGTTCTTCAAAAGCAAACCTTTCTCTTTATGCACTTAAATGCCCCAGGAATCTGATAGAAAGGAAGAAAATGACCACCCTGAACCATGAACTGCATTCTTTCTACACCTTGAATTAAAGTAGCAATTATTAAAACCCACAATTAAATTGCTTTACTTAAAGCAATGAAAACTAACGTGTCTTGCAGGCAAGGCTAGACAAGCCTCCAGCTCCTAGAAATTGTGATGTCCTGACAAGAAATGCCACTGAAAAAAAATATTTGGGTGAAGGAGCTTATGAACTCGGTTTTAAAATCTTTTAAAAATAATCCTTTTTATGAGACAGTGGGTTTTTTGAGTCAACTTACTTAGAACCAACCTGTCACACAGAAAGACAGCAGAAGCCATTGTTTCTGCAAGGTAATTTCTAGCTGTCATTCAGACAATAAGAATTGACTTCTTAATAGAAAATACTTGTTCTGAGTTAGTTAGAACACTTCTCTTGTATATTCAACCTTAAAGGGCAAAGCTATTCGAAAGGAAGCTTCTACACTGAGAAATGAGAATTTATATTTGACTTTGCCATCTCTTTTCATCAGTTCACTGTGTCATCAGACATGAGGAAAAAAAATTGAGATTTCTGCAAAACCATTACTTATTGAATGGCTTAAGACTTTAACAATATTTAAAATAATTAGGGAGAAAATCTAGAGAGAATGAGAAGTTAGCCTGGAAAAAAAGGAGACTCAGGGGTGACCTTATCACTCTCTACCTGAAAGGTGGCTGTAGTCAGGTGGGGCTCTTCTTGCAGGCAACAACTCGCAGAAGGACACAGCCTAAAGCTGCACCAAGGAAAGTTTAGATTAGATGTTAGAAAGAAATTCTTCACTGAAAAAGTGATTGGGCGATGGAATCATCTGCAGAAGGACACCTAAAGCTGCACCAAGGAAAGTTTAGATTAGATGTTAGAAAGAAATTCTTCACTGAAAAAGTGATTGGGCAATGGAATCATCTGCCCTGGAGGTGCTTAAAAAAAGACTGGACACAGCACTCAGTGCTGTGGTTTCCTTGATGATGAGGTGCTAGGTTAGGTCATAGGTTGAACTAGATGATCTTAAAGGTCTTTTCCAACCTAGTTCATTCTGTGATTCTGTAAGTTGCAAAGCTTGAGTGTGTTTTGTTTTGGTAGTTTAGCTTCCAATATTCATTTGGTGCCTTTTTTAATAGGGAAGGTAGTGCCATCAAAGTTGCTAGAAGGCTGTGCCCAGAGTCTGCCCAGACACACAGTGAAAACATCCATGCAGAACTTGGTGTTTGTCTGGGTGGAAATATTTTTGTAATTTTGATTGAAGGAAGAGTATATACATCATTTCATTTCTGAGTCAGAATGCTAATGGAAACCTCTTGACAATAAAATGAATGGCACTCCTGTATCAGCAGAAAGTCAATTTTCTGTTCTAGAATCTTTTATATTCTTAAAGCAGTGGCAATAATAAAGTGTTAAAACATCTCTGTCTTATGTATGAATTTTTGTATCCTAAGTAAACCTAGAAAACTTCTTCATGCTTGGATGAGAAAATGCTTGTTGACAGGTCTAGTCATGCTCAGGAAATGTGTATTTTCAGGACTTGGGTATACTGTACCCAAACATCAGTGTAATGAAACAGGTCTCTTTAAAGAACCGTAGATTGCTGATATGCTGCAAAAGTAATTGTGGAGGAAGAGCATGGTCTGTTATAGAAATAGTAATGGAAATAGTAATACTTTTTTTCCCCTGTCTTTTTAAACAATTGGACTAAGCAGATGTGTTTAACATAACAAGCAGATTAATCTGAGATGTATTGTTCTAAGTTGTAGTGTAAGCTTTTCGGTAACTATTTTTGTCTTGATAGCAGAAAGAGTAGGTAAGCAAAGGGCACATGGTGTGACTCTTGGGGGTCGTGCTAAGCACAGCCAGAAGCTGGACTTCGTGATTCTTGAGGATCCCTTCCAACTCGGCTTACTCTGTGACTCTGAATATGCTGATCATTTTGGTAGAAAATGACTTAAAATAACAAGAATTACCTTTCTGGTGGTGTTCAGGAGTGTAATCATCAGTTGCTAAAAGAATCAATACAGAAGGTGGATATTTAAAGTGTAAAGATGAATTTTCTGAAGGAAATAATTAGAAACTGATAATGAAGAGACAAGATGTAACAAACTGACCAGAACCCTCATTCCCAACCCCCCTGTGCTGCTGGGGGGGTAGGAGTGGAGAAATTGAGAGTGAAGTTAACCTGGGAAGAAGGAAGCCAGGAGCAAGGTGTTGGAAGGTCTTTTATTTTATTTCTCATTACCCTACAATGACTTTTGATTGGCAATAAAATTTATTTCCCTGAGTCTGTTTCGCTTGTGATGCTAACTGCTGAATGATCTCTCCATGTGCTTGTCTTGGCCCAGGAACCTTTTGCTATATTTTTTCTTTCCTGTCCAGGTAAGGAGTAATAGTGGAACTTGGTGGGCATCTGGCACCCACCACAAAAATATTGTTAGATTTAACATTCTGAAAAGTTTTACTTAGGTGTAGATAACAAAATTTAAAAGTGGTGATGTTCCAAGCTAATTTATTGTAGGATCATAGTAAAACTTAGGCTGGAAGCATAATCCTTCTGTTCTGGAGTCTAGATTTGGTGACCTCTTGCTCAAAGTAGAGCTGGCTTTGAATTTCTGCTTATTACTCAAATAGTTGCAGTCTAAAAGGACATTGAAGCACTGTCTTCTATTCCAAACCTTGCTTGCTGTAGGAATAATGTTAAAATTTGGTGGGAAAGCTCCTAATTCAATATTTGCAGTTAACTTACTGATTAGTGCAGGATGCAGAGCATGTGTCAGACTTGAAGCAGGTTATTTTCTTTGCATATGTTTGGCTGCAAATAGCACTTGTGGAAGATGGTATACTCCCTACAATGGGCTGCCTGAGGGAATACTTTCCCTTAGAGAAAGTGACTTTGTTTTGGAACGAGTACAAATGCCAGAGGCTGTTTCTTATTCCTGCCAAGCTTCAGATTGAACTGCATCTCAAGTTTTAATAATACTTGAGGGCTGTTTCTTATGAATGGATCTCCTCACTTTAATTATTGTGCTGGGGTGTTGGAGCTCTCTTTGCCTAACTGCCCCCACCTCCACCTTTTTTTAAACTGACAGTATTTTAGTGTGATGTAAGGAAGACAGCTCACTGACATCCTTGGACCTGGTCAGAGAATCACTGCAAGGAGATACTTCAGGTTGCATATTATCAACTTGCTACTGGGGAACCTCAAGAATGTGACTGGGAATAAAATCAATTGCTGACAAAAGCAATAATGTAAATTTACAAGTATTGAAGTGAGGAGAAGCTCAGTGCTGCTACTGAAGATTTCCTCCCTCCCTCCCCTTTTGTTTCCCTTTGAAACAAAAATATAGTGTCTTTCCTGTCCCTCTGTCCTCCCTTTCTCTAGCACTGATCAGATTTCATTTGCCTGTGCTGTAATTGATACAATGTTAATGCTTTAAAAATTTTGTTGGCTTTTTAATGTTTTATTTAAAGATCTAATCTATGGCCCTTCCAACTACTTCCTTGCATGTGTTCAAATTTTTTAACATAGCAAGTCTCTGAGAAGTGTGACTTAATTCCTGAGACTTGCTTTCTGTTTAGTGATGATCCGTGCAATCTGAATGTAATGATTCTCAGGATAATGTAATTTATAGCCTCTAGATGTAATTTCTCTTGTGTAAGGGAGTGGAATCTTTTTCTTCTTATCAAAGTTGAGTATCAAATTCCAAGATCTGCATGTGCTAGATAGAATGTTCTACTCACACTAGCCGGGGGCTGTCTTACAGCATTTTAAAGGCAATAAAATACATTCAGGCCCCCTTTTGGTTTTTTTTTCCTGTAAGATAGTCTGGGAAATTACTGTTGTGATTCTCCATTCACCATAAGGTCACTCCTTCATAGGAAGGTGCATTTTGCACAGAAGTACCTCACTTGAAGTGGCAGGTGCTCTAGGGAGCCCTGAGCTACTGCTATAGCACATAACCAGTGCTTAAGTGAATGAACTTGAGAGGCTGACACTGAGGGTACTCCATATCTGCTGCAGTCCAGCATGGGAGTTTCTGAACAGGCATCTGAGACCTCTCACTAAATATTCAACTTTCAGCAGCTTTAGGGATTTCTGAACCCATGTGGGTAAAAGGGTCTCCCATCTCCTCAGATCCTGATGTTTCATTCTTTTACAAGTGCCTTTGACTTACAGGGTTAGGAGAATTGTTTGGTCTCCATTGCTTCCTTGTTTAACTAGGCCCTCTTCAGTGCCACTTACTTTTTCAGCTTTGATTACCTGAGGCTGGAGAGTAGCTCCTGGTTAGCATTGAGCACCACAGAGAAAGTGCTGCCTGTAGTGCTCTCTTTAGGTGTTAAAGTGCACACATAGAGTGTGCTGCTGCCACAGGCATAAACAAATGATAAAACAGCTCAAACTAGAAGAACCTTGAAGCTATGATACTTGGTCCAAGAACTGAAGGAGAATAGAGCTGATAATCGCCTCCACCACAAATTAAAAAAATCCCCCAGACACCCACCAAGCCTTAAAGTGAGTTAGGTCTTGTTCTGGCAGTTAGGAGGGTGTGGACTTCTTCAGATAACATCTCAGTGCAATATCACTCTGCACAGCCTCTATTCTTTTTAGCATGTGTATTCGCTTAATCTTTGGTATTCATTTAGTGCTCTCACTAGTTTCAAAATAGACCAGAATGGAGTTGGATTAATCTGAAATGCTATTCTATTTTGCCTCCTTTCTCCAAGGAAGAAATGGGTTTCTGTTCTTGTGTGGTCTGCTTCATGCTCTTGACACCTGAAAATGCAGTTGTCAGTGACAAATGTCTGACCTCTGTTAACAGGACTCTGGGACTGAAGCTTCTTCTATTGCATGTTATATGGACAAGGGTGAGGAACAGGACATTTTCCTGTCTGTGAAATGTCTGTGTCTTTATTCAATTTCTTTAACTGGGAAAGGAGTAAAAACAGAGTGCCAGAATGACTGGTGCTATGAGTGTGTAATACTTGGCTTGCAAGCATATCTGAGACTTAGGAGCCTAACTGACCGTTTGGTCTAGGTTTGTGTTACATTTGGACATGGTTATAGAAAGTGGCAACATCTAACACCTGTCACATGGGAAAGGTCCTAAATGACTATTAAATCTTAACCTATAATGAGTACCATATGGCACTTCTTATTTGCAGCTGGAAAAAATCAGGAAGCCCCAAGAGGCTGGTGATTAGAGACTTGTGTGTAAAATAAAAGTAAAACTGAGACTTCCTGAAAAGTCAAGTGGCTTACTGTATCCTGCCACTGACTGACTGCCAGGTGCTCCATGTGGGTGTCTCAGGGATGGTGTGAGTTGTAGAGATGTGTAGCTGTCCAGGCAAAGATGGAGGCGTGCTTAAAACTAACCATTCCTCTAATTTGCTGAGTACTTGTTTAGGGGTTCACTTATGATCTGTACAAAAGTTAGAAGATGGCTTGCATTCAGAGTTCAGCATTTAGAACTGAAATGAGCAGTAGTGAGGTGTAGACTGCCTACAGAGGTGGTATGAAATGTATGCATTCCCAAACTGCAAAGCCAACCAGAGTTACTTTGTTCAGGATGTTTCTCTAGATACGCTGTATATTTAGAGGTTCGTGCAGCTGCAGTGCTTGCTGAAGGAAATGAATGTGGTGTTTGGCATCTGTCAGTTCATTAATGAGTTCATTAATGTGGAGATGGAGTGGATTGAGAAGGCCACCTGGTAGTTTACATTCTGGTTTAATGCTCTTAGCTTGCACTGTTTACCAGGAGGTGTACATGCCAAATCTAAACATAGATGCTTTGTAAGATGCTGCCTCTGGATGGCAGCATAAAGATAGTACTTCTAAGTTGTTGTTAAAGGAAATTTTTACCAATTCATACAGCCTGATGTGTAGCTGTTTGGAAATTCATGTTCATTAGGCCAGAAGTACTTGGCTTCTCAGGTCTCTTCAATTGTAGCTTTGAAATGCTTGTGAGAAGGGCAAGAGAGCTTGATCTGATTATTTTACTTTGTCTCACCCAGTAAAATATACTGCACTGAAGCCCATTCTCTGTGTTCTAAGACTAATAGACTGCAGAAACCTTAGGGTTTTCAGAAGTGGTGAAAACTGTCCATGTTCTTTTCCTCACCTACACTTGAGTGCAAGGCTGGCGGTGCCCCTTAAAGCACAGGGCAGCAATCATTTTTGAAGATGGAAGGCTGTGTAGGAAATAGGAGTGAACTACTGTGAGTTGCAAGGGCTAACTGTTCCTTAAACTCTGTACTTAAAGTTTCTACCTAATGTTTCTTCATGTCCTGAAGAGTTGTCAGCCTCAGCCTTCTTAAACCCAAGTATTGAGAATGGGAGTAAAGAGTTACATGCCCAGCTGGGCTCTTCTACTTTCTGCCTTCTGTTCAGGTTTAGGAGACAGATACAGAGAAATTGCCAGGTTGTGATACCTCCTGTTCTGAATGGGTAAATAGTTGCAGTTTGGGGATTAATCAAAGTTGTTCAAGTTTTGGGGTGTTCATTCAGTAGAGAGTCCTTGACTCCAAAGGTTGCCTGTAGTTAGACTGGTCTATGGGAAGATCTGTTGCTGCAAGTATTGCCATTATTTTAACTAGAAGCTTCTGTGAAAGATACTCTTTATGAAAAACTGTATGTTAAAGAACCATCATTAGTTCAGTTTAAAGCAATAAATTCCATATTGTTTTGGTACAAGGTACAGGCAGAAAAGTTCAATCCTCATTAGATAAGAACTCCTGTCCATTTCTTGTAGCACAAAATATTTTTGACACAGACAAGCTTGTTTCAATTTTTGCATATTCTGAAGGTAGTTGTGCCTAGCTTTTCTTGCTTATAATTTTAGGGGTTTTCTAAGTACACCTTTAATTCCAACCAATTTGTAGTAACTGTATTCTAAGATAATTTATTAATTCTTAAACTTTCCAGTTAATCAGACCATTCATTTGGGATGTGATAACTAGACTTAGCAGATCACTTACAGTTATTCCATGTTGTTATTATTAGTAGTTATTCGTGTATCTAAACAACAAGCACATAGTGCTACCCCTTCAGAGGAAAAAAGAGGAGTTGTTTATCCATCAGATGCTTGAGAATGGTTTTTAACCTGTCTCTTGTGTTCTCATTCACTCTGGCCAGAACTGTAGCTACTACAACTAAAGGTTTCCTCTGCCAGTCTGAACAGGTCTTATATTGTACAGATTTCAAAGAAAGATAGTGCCTTGAGGTGCAACAGATGAAATTGCATGCCAGAAGTTCCCGTAGTTAAAAAAAAAATTGGCTGAGAACTTCTGCAAACATATTTTGACTCTTACATTTTAGACCATGGTATTTTTATTCTTTTCACATCTTTGGGTAGATTGAGGGAAACAATTCCTTAGAAGAGCATGTAAAAGCATTTAATTCATATTCTGCTTTAGCAATGTTACTGCTCATAAATACACCACTTTAGTGAGAAAAGGATGGCCATTTGGATTACAGACCTGTGATGACTTTGCTGCCATAGCTGACTTCACACAGATATATGAATAATAAATTATCTGCAAATTTGTGCACCTGCTAAAGCCTAAAGAGCATGGATGTGAAATCATAATTAGAACTCACAATAGCTGCTTTAACTCTCCTTGTCAAAACCTTTTGTTTGTTGGTTATATTTCTGTCCAGGCAAGTGAAGGGAAAATCAACTTGCTGAAGATAAATGGTGAAATATTTGACTTGGAGGAGTAGTAAATCCTTAGCTAGAAAACTGCACAGGTGTTTTGTTACACAGATCTTGGGAAGCTAATGAATATGAGGATACTCTTCAAAACCACCATCAAAAAAAAAAAGCTTAAATCTTTGTCTGCTTGGAATTGAAAGGCTGAATTTATTTGCATTATAAATAAAGGTATGAATAATTGAGTTTGTGGCTTTTGCATGGTTACAGCAGGAAGATTACTTAAGCCATCCTCTTAGAGCAAAGGCATTTTTAACTGATGCTTTGCTGTATGTTGAATTTGCTGATTTTAATCAGAGTGAACAACAGAGTCAGTCTTTACAATTGATAAAATTATTCAGTATTTATGCTCCTTTTTTTTCTGATGCTGAACTTATGCTGACAATTGGTAAGCTGTCATATTTGAATGCAGAGGGTGATGTTAATAGCATTCAGCATTTGTTCACTGTATAAGCTTTATTCTAGGAATATCTTTCACAGATGTCTAACAGGTAATTACAGCCCCTACTGTGAAGATTCTCTTCTGCCAACCCTAAATCACGAACAAGAGAAGCTCGAAAAATCTGCGATTTCCACAGTGAGCTTTCATGAGCTACAAAACACTGTTAAACTGCTTCTCAGCAGTAAAGTTGTGTGTATTTGAGTTAGTTTAGACACTCTAGGAATTCCAAGATATAAGTGTATTTTACCAAATAAATGGTCTAGAGTCAGACTTGGAGAATTGGGGAGTCCTTTTTCATTGTTTTCTGGACTAGAAGACTTCAAAACTATGGGTTTTAGCCTAATTAACACTTCCATTGTTTCTGACCCCTCTTGCCCTTCTTTGGCAGTAAAAACCTGGGGGGCTGATGCATGCTGTGCTAGAACTTGAAGGGTTTGACGTACCTGCAGTTCTTTTGCCACAGCTTTGTGGTTTGGTGTGATTCTATCTGAATGCAAAACTCTGTTTCATTCAGCTTTTTTTGGTACTAGGGTAACTTCATTACCTGATTACCTTGCTAAGAAGAGTAACTGGTCACATGTTGCTTGTAAATACAGAAGGGAGAGACCTGAGGTACTTGATAACCTAAAACTGACAGGAGCAAGGGCTCGACTAGCTTTAAAAACGCTTGGAAGGAAAGGAAAATATAAAGTTACTGTGTGTCGATTCTCCAGTTGAGACTGTATCTTTGAGTCACAGCAGGTCCTTGCCTGTGGCTGTGCAGTCAGAGCTGCTGCAGGTAGTGGAAGGGCTCAGAACCACATCAGCCTTGCAGACTCATAACCACATCAGCCTGTTACTTTTATCTGTGAAAAACCTGAGTTACGAGTCTCAGGTTGAAGAGCTGTTAGGGGAGACAGACTGTGTGCTGTATGAAGCCCTCAGAGATTAATTGCTTTTGAATGGGTTTTATGGATTGTTCTTCCTTTGGCTATTCTAGAGAATGGAAGGCTTAGTAAAACCAAACAATCAAAAAGCTTCATTATTTGTCACAAATAAATCCTACAGAAGTCATTAGGGAAAAGTATGGGAAAATACAAATAGAGGACACAAACAGCAATTGCTACACAGTGTGACATGAGTGTGTATTAACATTTTTCGTCTAGCCTTTACTGCTTGCCCTCTGCTCCTCACTCACATTGTTCTACAGTTCAGTGAAGCTCCTGTCACCAGTGTCTGTTGCAGTTTTCAATTTATTTTAAAATTCTGGCCATCTTTACTTGGGCAGAATTTATTTTGATGATTTCTGTGCATCTTTTTCCAACTAGAGGGAACAATCCTTACCTGGTGAGGCAGCTGACAATGTTGTGTCAAATAACTGTCTGGTTCCCTTCAGGACAGCATCTGTTTATGAAGTTAGTGTGTTCAAGTTAAACCTCCCTGGAGCTTCATCATTTAAGTCTCTGAGGGGGTCTTAATGCATTACAGGTGACACCAGCATTTAAAATCAGTGGCTGTCCACAATCAGGCTTTTCTTTTCTGACCTCCTGCTGCTATCAGAAGGGAGCTTTCAAGAAAAGTATGCAGTCTGTTAGTACAAACTGCATCACTGCATTCAGTAATGTCACTTTGCTCCTCTGGGAACGAGAGGAGTTGTCAAACAGGGAATTCTTGATTTGTAATAAAATTATCCATAAGGAGGATGTGAGAATAAATAAATTGTTTGAGCTATTTATCTTTTCTTTTTCTTATCCAGTTGTCTGATACCTGAACTGAGAGTTCATTTGTAAACAAATTTTTGGGTCATGTCAGAACTCTAATTGAGTCACCTACCGTGCTTCTCTAAGAAGCCTCACCTTCTCTTGATTGGTAATTTGTGAGTGTCAAGGTTTGGAAATTATTGGCTTCCCTCTATAATCTTGCTCATGGAAAGAGTATTAAATTACTCTTAAACTTACACTTAATGTTTTAATACTAATACCTTATTGAAATATTCTAGTGTAGGGGTTTGGGAGCTCCCTTAAACCCCTAGCTATGTGTACACTATTAGCTGCTAGGTTTCCCTGCAGCTGTGTGTGTGTAGTGGTAAATCACTTCTTTTTTACTTCATAGTTTTAACGTTCTCTCCAGCAGCAGCATTCGTCTTCCTGGTAGTTTTTTTACAAATATTTTGTCCAATAGAGTTGTGAGTGGCAGCTGGGAGGTGGGGTGAGAATGGAATATGCTGAAATTGTCTTGTAACCAAGGTCTTTGCGCCTGATGAGAAAGCAGTGGAATGTGCCCAATGCATAAGGCAGGCTTTTAACCACAACACATTTGGAGGATGACTTAGGCTATTCATTTCACTGAGCTGACTGTAACAAACCAGGAGTAGGAATATGTATTTTTTTTCTTCAAACTGAAAAACAACAAACAAACAAAACTGCATTCTGTTGGTGGCATAAAGCAGTTTTCCTCAGTCCATGTAAGACACAAAAGACCAAGCTTGTTCTGGAAGAATTATCCTTTGACCAGTAAGCCAATACCATCCCTCCTTTTATATACTAATGAAAAGAACTTGTTCTCCACACACAGATTCAATGGGTAGAAGCTGTCAGGAAAATCCAGTGGAAGGATTAGCTAAACTTGAATAGATTAATTAGAGCCTTTGGTTGTGTCTTGCTATGGAAAAGTCAGCATAGGAAATAAGCAGTGATAGTGCATTCATCTTTACAGGTACCTGAATGGGGAGGCAACAGGAGCACAATAAGGAGCAAATCTAAGCAGTTTGTCTTGAGTTCTTAAAAGTTGCTTTGATTCCTTCTTCATCTTGGTGTAGTTGAAAACTAAAAGATTTTTATAGATATGGAGATTGTGACTAGCTCCTTATGATCAAGCTACAACCTGCTATTATATCAAATATTTATTATTATCTTCTGTCACCTAAGACAGTGTGTCCTGCTGGCCAGAGCCAGGAGCTGAACTGCTACTGAAGGCTTCTGGCTGCCAGGTAATAATACAAGACAAGAGTCTTGCTTGGTTTTCCAACTGTGTCATGTGCCAAGTGTAACTTGGAGTTCCCCTGGGGTTTGGAGGAATTCAGTTTTCCGTATCTGGAAACCCAGGCGGTCACATAATTTTCAGAACTAGTGATGGTTAACTGGTTACAAAGGGCAAAGTACTGATGGTAACCATCTAAATCTTGCTCTTAACATAGATTTTTCTGCATTTGGAATGCCATTGCATCCATTTTCTTTGTGTGATTGAAGTGTAGATAACTTATTGTTCATGTGCAGGAGAAATTCCAAGTGTTCCTATGCATAGTATGGAGCCTGGATTTCCTTAGCATTCATGTGAGATACACAACTGATTCTGTGACATCAAAAATCTCTAGCTTGTGGCTGCTGAGTGATTTTCAAACTTGTACTAACTTGTTATGCAGTATGCAATCTCCTGTAGTGCAATTTTTGTGCCTGCTTTGCCAAGTTAAAAAAAAAAAGGCCTTGAGATTACTGAAAAGTCTAAACAATAAGGCAGCTTTCACTCAGAGTAGGTCATTAAGCCTGTTTTTTGCCTCTGTGCCATCATGTTTTACTTTGGTTTTTCTTTAAGTTATACAGCAATAAGACCTCTAAGTGGCATTAATTGATCTTGAGATAATATAGATTCTCAGGGTTTTTTTTTTTTTTAATTCAGACTGTTAAATTAAGAATACTTTAATTTGGTGCAGATACAAGTTAATGCAAATGAGAAGCACAGTGTGCCAAATACAGCTTTTGTACAGGAAGATAAGTGACTCTGCTGGGGGAATACTTCTTGATAAGCTTGTGGGTGAATAGATCTTCCCAGGATTTATGCCAAAAACTTACTACCATTTGATTACAGTGGGTATTTGAAGAGTTTTCTGATTACAGGCTTTCAGCTTCCCTTCACTGCTGTCTGAGAAAGACTGTGTTTCCTTCCTGCAAGTAATGCATCTGAACAGGATATCCAAAACCAAAAAGCATTTGTCAAAAAGCGTTCAGTGAGTACTCCTGACTCTCCAACACAGGCTAATTATGTAGGTTAAGAAGCTACTCAAAACATAAGAAATCCAGTCTGAATGTATAAATTGCTTTTGGAAGACAGTCATAGGTTTAAAAAGAGCCTCTACATTGATTAAATCAAAGCACTTTGGTGCAAACCAGATAAAGGAGAGAAGTACATTTTTTAGAAACTTTGTGTATGAAACTTTTAATGGATACAAGTTGCAACATAAGGAAGGGGCTGTGGGATCTTCACCACTGTAGTTATTCAACCTGCAACTGAACAAGGACTTGCGCACGCTGCATAAGCTGCCCTGCTTTGAGTGATTCCTTCCATACCAAATTATTTCATTTGTTTTATTAATGGGATCTATTTCATTTGGTCTTGGTGCTGAATCGCTGTTAAAAATGTGTAAGCACTGACAAAGCAGCTTTCTGCACTCAGTAGCAAAGGGCAGAGACTCCTGAGCTTAATTGTCTGAAAAGTCACCTTCACAACACTGTGCACCTGACTTGTTTTGTGAAGGGGCCATGTAGTCTCATATCATCTTTTTCCCTCCCAGCTTCCCTTTCTCCCTGTTCATCCCAACAGTTCTCTTGTACCTGAAAACTGAAAAAATTTCTATTAGAAACATTTTGTGGAAGCTGCAAGGAGGACTAAATGCCTCTCTTCTGTTCCAGAGGCTGAATAAATCCTCCTCTTTGTGCAGGATCTTGATCATGCTTTTTGTGTATGTGCTATTTTAACCTCTGTGTCCTAGTACAGTTTTTGGTGGGTTTTGGTATGTACTGATACAGTTTATTATTTTACCACACCTCTTGGAGGCAGCAGAGGTTTTCCATGTTGCTCTCACTGTTCCATCCTTGTAACACAGAATCAGTGCTGCAGCACAGTAAGCAAGGTTTTACTATGAGGGAAGGGAATATTGCATGTAACTAAGGTTAATCCCTTTCAAATGAAGTTTTTTTAAAGAGATTCATCTTAAAACTGCTCCACAAGGAACCTGATTTTTTAAACATCCTGTTCCAAACAGGGACAGCCATGTGGTCAGGCCACACTGCTTGTCCAGCCTGATCTTTGAAAGCCAGGCTAGAATGATTCAATTTCATTCTAAGGAATGGCTCAATAAACCCCTCTTAACTAAGAATTTGGAGTTTTCATATGCATAACACCAAGAAACTGGTAAAAAAAAGCCACATGGAAGATCAGGAGAGACACCCTGGTTATGTCATGTAACACCACTGCTGAACTTAAATCTCAAAGCTCTGCCTTTTGCTGAAAGATGCTTCAATTGATCCTGGGATTTTTGTAGCTCAAAGTGAATTAACTTACTTCTGTATTTTCAACCTGATGCTTGGTAGTATGTTTAGGCTAAGAGCCAGGACATTCCTAATGCCAGGTAAGGGATGGGTCATGTCTCTAAATGCTTCTGTGGTAATGGAGGCTAGAATTCAAGTGTGGGTATATTTCAGACCTGACATACCAACTGGTTTCTTGCTTGATTGAAACTTTGCACATAATGGTCTCTGTCAATTACTGAAAGGGAGGACCCCAAATGCTCAGCTTTTCAAACTTTTAAAGCATTAGCTCTGTTTTTTTAATACAGTGCTGCACCTGTTCTCAGAACAAGCTGGACCCTGAAGTGTTTCAGCTAGTGTATCTTCTAATATGGCTCACAGTTTTTAACTGTGAAGAGGCCTGAAATACGTATTATGTTGAAAAATTCTACCAAAAAAAGGATTTATTCTAGAAATCTCACTTCTCTAAACACATTTGTTAATCTGAGATCAACACAGAGCACCAATGAATATCCCATGTTAGAACGAGGGTGGAAGAATACAATCTATGCAAATATGGTATGGAAGGGTTACTTAATTTGGATGTTCTTATCCTTTCTTCTTCTACATCCCTCTCCTTTGAACCCCTTGCCTGACTGTCACCTTATGCTAGAGACTGTTATAGCTGGTTTGTCAAGCTTTGCACTGGTGTGTGAATGCAGCTACATGAAATCTAGAGGTTTTTAAATGTGTCTTCTCAGTAACTGAGCTGTGGGGGGAAGAATTAATCACATAGTAAGTATTTGTCTAGTAACCATCACAAATGTGCTCATAACCTTCAGGCTTGATCTAAACTCTTGTGCAAAACCTGACATCTGCTGGTGGGAAGCATAACTGGGCTCTTTTCAGCTGGAGATGTGCTGAAGAGCCTGTTTTATAAAGTGCTGGTGCTTTTGGCTGTAGGTGTTGCATTGTACTGCTTAAGCATAAATTTGGAAGTCTAAAATGTAAAATACAAACAGACATCGATATTGTTAAAGGTGATTGAACTTTCAGTTAACTGTGCCTGCTTTGAACACTTGTATAATGGCTGGAGGACAGACTTTGTAGGTTTACATTTTAGACAAACTTTTTAACTTTTAACTTTTAGTGACAATATTAAATATGTCATATAGTCTTATGCCAGTTAAAAACAATTTGTCCCCTTATGTTTTAAAGGCTTGCCATGGATGTGCATCTTTGTCCAAATGTGATTGCAGTGGAGTAAAAGGTGAAAAGGTAAATATTTCTTTTTTTTTTTTTTAATTTAACTGTCAGACCAGCACACAAATGACTGAACCATATGCAAACTTCAGGTAACTGAAGCTTATATAATGGATAAAGCTTATGGATGAAATTCTTGCTCATATCTTTTTTTCTTTGATGGTAGTGTGAGCATGCAGCAAAGAGCAGAGCTGTATTAACAGTCAGATATTGAGTCAGACTGACTGGTCCAGCTGAGAGTGTAAGATTTTCATATAATTATTTTCTCAAGAATGGGGAATTAATGCACAGATTTTTTTTCCATCTAGCTGACAATTTGGGGGAAAAAAACCGAGAAGAGAAAAATTCTAGTAAAATAGAAAGAATTCCTATTTACAGCCAAGTCCTGCCTATACTAAGTACTTAGTGTTGACAAGCTAAGGTGTGGAATGTAGCATAATGGCTAGGCTAGTAATGCTTCACTGGGATTTTAAAATTGAGTGAATGTAGGTTGTTTTCTCTCTTTTCTTGCACTGCCAGTTCATAAGATGCTCATGATTATGTTCTGAACTGTACTGCTTTTCACCTCTTAATTTGTACAGCTGTAAGCAAAGATGATGATTGCTGTCACTGTCTAGATGTGAGCTGGACCATGGAAGTGACAAAATTCACATACAGCTTTCCCAACACAGCTGCCATCCAAGTAAGCAGCTAGTTAAAGGCCAAACATGTATTCTTGGATCAAGCAGAGTAAAAAACATCCCTGCTGCAAAAAGCATCTCTGTGTACCTCATTCAGGTGCAACAAGCTGTTTTGGTCTGCCCAGATGGTATCCTAAGGCTGAGAATGCATGTTGACATATTAGAGCTTTCCTGCTTCCTTGCAGCTTTGACTTCCAGTCTCACTGCCTGTTCTCAGTATATCTGTACAGTACTTCAAGTTTGTCCACACTATTTCTTATTGTTTTACAATTTTTTTCTCTTAGGACACAGCAGGTGCCCAGCGTTTATTTTAGGTACAATGCACTGTAGGTAAACATCTCAGTACGATGAACCCAGCAAGTACTCGGTTCTTTCTCCATGTGGGGGAGGCTGGTTGTGAGTAAATTGTGTTTAAATAGTTCCCATGTAGCTGCTGTTGTCACAGGGAATGAATGGGACAGCAGTTGCCCAAAATGCTCCCACTCTTAGTCTTGTAAACAGTTTGCTTGAGATACAATGGAGTTGTCCTAAAGATGTGAACTGATAACAGAGTTTGAGAAGCATGTCTTATCAAACCACTTACCCTATCTTAGCAAGGTTCTAGGAGGGTTTCAGTGCTCTAGATTAATTTCTGACACATTTCAAGGGTGGTTTTTGACTTGCATAAACAATGTAACCTTAAATGAACAAAAGTAATTCAAAACACTGGCACTATAATGTGCTGGTGCAGAGTTTTACTATTGGCTCAGGTTAAACAAGGCAACTGTCCAAAATTCAAGGAAATGCTCAATGCCACACCTGCCATCCAGATAGCTCCAGACAGATGAGGTCATTCCTTGGCATTTACTTGCTTTTAGTTCATTGAGTACATTCCCTGTTTACATACCTAGTGAAGAATGGTATTCCCTTGATGGCAAGATTTCCAAGTTAGATTTGGTTAGCCAAACATGAACCTGGTTAATGTTCCTAGAGGATCTCAGATGCAGGTGCCCAAACCAGATGCATCCTAACTAGTCACAAATGATTTCAAGTTCAGTTTGAAGGCACTTAAAGATCAGATTTCTATGCCCAGTACAGTTATTGCAGGTACAACTTTGGAGAAACTTTCTGTAATTCTAAGTTGGCTTTTTTTTTTTGCACTTGTCACAGCTATTTTGTGAATTGACTGAGCAAGTAGCTGTTGTCTGGTTAATGTGGATCTAATGCAATCTGTCCTTAGAATGGATATGAAACTGGGGAATTGTGATTCATTTCCACTGCAGCCAAGGTAAACACAGAATAATACTGAAGCATGCCAGAGGGTTTTTAAATAGTCCTTCTGAAGCTTGCAGACCATGATGTACCTTATGGAAAGGAAGGATGAAAAGCAAAGCCCACATTTCCTATGTATGATGTGCTGCTAGTGGAACTTGTTTGAGCGTACGTGTACACACCTCATTTTTAGTTGCCCTGTAATTACAAAGCCCTCAGTATTTGATGCATTGCTGGATTCAGCAGTTCAGCTCTGGGGAGCCCCAAGGTCTGTCACTGAAATCCTAATGCTTTATCTTATAAATTCTTTGCTTAGGTTAGCTTAGGTTTTGAATTGTTGTTTGAATCTTCCTAGATGCTTGTACTACTGCCAGATGTCAAGGGCTGTCCTAAGATGATTAGCTGGATTCCTCACAGTGTATCACTTAGTTATACATTTGATCTGTGTTTCCAAAACCAATACTGCTTCTTTCTGCACTGACCTCTGAACCAGGAGTGATATGTTTTGAAGAATGCAAGTCCTGTCAGAGGGGATTTCTGTGTTTGTCTTGATTAGATACTGTAGTTTTAAATGTGTTGAATTAGTGCTCTTGGAGTTGAGGAAGAATTTGTTGGCTAGCATTATAATTTGAAGCAGCCATTACTTTCACCCCATTATTTATAAAGGTGGAGAACAATATGGGTGGCTGTGGCATCACTTTTTCCATGCTCTGTATCTTAATATTACTATGGACATTTGTACATGAATTTAGTTTTAAGCAGCCACCCATAGTTAAGTGTTTTTGGACTCTTTGTGAAGTTCATTATTTTTATAGCAAGGGCAGGAAGCAAGTATGTGCCACTCATGTCAAATGTTACAGCCATGTTCTTGCATGTGTTTAGACACTAAAATGGGCTCTTCAGCTACTGCTTTTCTGATGATTTTTTTTTTTTCTCAATTTAAAATTTATTTTGGATTTGGTTTGGTTTTTTTTTTGCCATGAGTATTTCACATCAACATAAGTAATTATTCTGGGTTCTCTCCCCATACTGTTTATTTATAAATATGGGATTTTGGAGAACAAATTCTAGAAATGTGAATTAGTTTTCCATGCTTTAAAACTGTATCTATCCCTGCTTGTGTCCTGTTATTAGAGTACGTGGAACTCTGCCAAACTTTTCTGTATCCCTGTTTAATTGGCTATATCTTGCTGCAGCAAAGCATAATTTTAGGGTGTTTCCTAACTATATTTTTTTTTCTTTCTATGCCCCAAGCAACAGTCATGTTCAAGCTTGTGAGCTGGCAGTTTTGCCATATTGGTGTAGCTGATAGAGGGCAATTGAGATCAGAATCTGATTCCTTGCCCATTCCTCAAGCAAATGATGGTTTATAGCTGGGGCAACTTTATTTTGCTATGGAAACAAACCTGGATTTTCAGGATTGGAAGAGGACATCTGAGTTGACCTAAACCTTTGCTGTTTATGTTTTAGTTTAGTAGCTTCCAGTCTGAAGCAAGAAGTATCCAACATTCCGCAGTTGTTTCTGTGTAAGCAGAACTGGCTAGTGAGTTTTTAAATTTATAAGAAAATTTACTGCACACTAACCAGGGACTTCAATAGCATTCTATCCCCAACAATATAATGTCTTTTTTGGAACTGACTTTTTGTGGAAGACTTGTTAAATTTCTTTTCCATTTCAGTTTGTTCCTGCAGTGAGCAGGCAGTTTTTTTTCTGCCAAATTTGTAGCATCCAAATCTTCATGAAAATCAGTATGGTGTGGGCAATAGGAAAAATCTGGAGGCAGAAGCAGCATCTGAAAACGGTTGTCACTTATGGAATCATCTATAGGATGTTTAAGTAGAAGACAGTTTAAAAAAAAAAAAACCCTCAAAGAGAACTGGATCAGCGTAGTTTCTCTTCCCACAAAATTTTCTCACATTTCTTTAACTGATTTTTTATCAAAAATAGGGATTATAGTGCAGCTATTTCCACTGTAATAATTTTAATTTTGATGTAAGTTCCCTTAGGCCGTGTCTGATGTACTCCCTCAGCTGCCTCCAATCATAGTCCTTCAAATAATCTGTTTGCTTTTGGGGGTAATTTGCTGGCAAACTCCACAGGAGTTGCCCTGGCAACAGTTTCCTCATGCCAGGCGCTCATTTTTGCTGCTCGCTTTCAAAGTGGGAAAATACTCATTTCAGTTTCAATACTACAGTTCACTAGCATCTGTTGTTGCCTCTTCTGTTTCTCTTAGCTGTTTAACTTGATGCTTCTCTTTCTTGGGAGGCCTTGGCTTCCCCGTTCCATGACTGTTTGGAGTGGAGGCTTTGGCATAGTTGCATTTTAGAGAACTGTTCCTCAGCCTCGGGTGACACACAAGGCCAACCCTCTGCTAAAAGTCTGTTCTAGCAACCATTTGTAGATGCTACTTGCTGTAACAAAAACGTGAAGGTTGAGATTAGTAGGCACTTTGTAGCCTGGCCTGCCCCTCACACATCTGACATGCCTCTTGTACACAAGCTGGTTTTTTTTCACTGTGCACGGCTCATGCCAGAGCTTGCTCCAAAATCTGGTTTTGCCTAATATTTTCTTTATCTGGCACTCCTGAATTCCTTATTTTCTCTCCTTCAGGGACACACTAACCCTTTCGCATCCTGGCCTGAGGCAGTAACACTCCTCCACAGTGTCACTTTTCAGATGAGGTAGCAGACCAACTGTACAGCATGCAGAAGTACTTGTATTTGGTTTGCAGGGGAGAATGCTCTATGAAAGCTTGTAAACCTATGAAATCAGTTTGAGTGCTGTAATTAAAGGTAAATCTGTCCCTGTTCCGGAAGTTCTTTAGTTAAGCAGGTGAGATGGTTAGTCAGTGTTAGTTTGTCGGTGTGATGACTTCCTACAGAAAAGCAGAAAGATAATGTGTGTTCTAAATTTTTCTATCATATATTTTGTTTCTGTCATATTTCACCTCCACCACCACCTATTCTTTTTGTAGGGTGAAAGAGGATTCCCAGGCTTGGAAGGACAGCCAGGTTTGCCTGGATTTCCAGGACCAGAAGGACCACCTGGTCCAAGAGGCTCAAAGGTAAGTCCCAATTCACTTGAATGGGATGAAGGTGCTGGGCAGTGTTAGCCTAATTGTAGTGCTGATCCTAAGCAATTCCAGAACTCCTGAATATCATTGGTTTAACAGTTAAAATCTTCAGATGTTGGGATATAATAGGTCTTTAGGTTGATTAGTTTGAATAGTCAGCCCATGGAAAAAGATTGCTCTGAGTTTCCTATCCAGTTCTTCACCTACCCAGGTGCTTGCCAGCACTACATTTCACTAGGTGCTGCCCATTAGGGTCAAAGAACAGGTTTGGCAAGGTGCTGTGATGCAGCTTTGTTAGTCCTTGCACTAGAGAGATCCTGGCTTAGCTGAGTTTACTGATAAGAGCAGAGGTTTGCTCTCAGCTGCCCTGGGGGCTCCCACCACGTAGGTAAACTGTTGTTTGCACCTGGTGGCATTCCTGGGATGGGATTCCTGGGCTGGGTGTGGGTGGGGTGATGCAAATGAGGGCCTCATTGAACCTATGTGCAGAGAGCTGAGGAATGCTTCTGGAGTTCCCTGGAGGCTTCCATTTACTTTTATTTACTACTGAATTGCACCCTTACTCAGATGGTGTAATTCAGCAGTAAAATTTCTCTGAATATATTTGCCTTTAACATACATAAGGATATTTGGGCTCTGCCATTTTTTATAAATGCTCATAGTATAAACCTAACAGAAGCACATAAAAAAGAAGCAAAGGAAAAAATAGGCAGGTGATAAGAAAAAAATAAAGGTCTACACTGAAAGAACAGATTAATTGGCTATAACAAGAGCAAAACAGCACAGGGGTTTTGGACTAGAAACTTCTGCTACACTTTTATTCCATAAATGCATTTTCTTAAGGTTTTGATGCAAAGAGGTGCACTGTGATTCTGTGATGATCATAATGCAGAGTCTCTGGAGCAGTCTGAGCCGTGTTGAGTCGTGGCTGCCCTGCTCTGCCCACAAGGGGCCGCTGGAGGATGCTCCAGGGAGGTTGACCCGGAGGTTCTCGGGGACCTGACAGCGCCGGGCCCTTTAGCAAAGCTTTCCTCTAAAGCATGGTTCATCAGCTGGAACAAATACTTTTCAGCTCAGAGTCCAACGCTAAAATAATTTTGAACCCTTTAACTCAGGAAATGACAGCTGCTATAACTTTTAGCCCACTTACTATGAACAGGTAGGAGAAAGTTAAGGCTTACTGTTTAATTTGATAGAAACACAAACTGCAGCTTGAGTGTGGGGTCTTGTTTGTTTCTGTTGTTTTTTAGGGTGACGATGGTCTTCCAGGGCCTATTGGACCCAAAGGAATCAGAGTAAGTATGGATGCAGCTTTAGGGTGATATGTTGGAATAATGATAAAGACCAACAGGCATTGGGTGAGTCCTAACAGAAGTGGTGATTGACAAGAAAAAAAATTCACTTAAATCTGAAGAGTAATCTACCCACCAGAAGAGATTGTACTGCTTTTTACAATTAATACAAGATTGCATGAGCAACACTATCTTACATATTGTTTGTATTTCATAAATTGTTTAGGTAGAGCCGTTCCAATACTCATGTGATCTGTTTTGCAATACAGGACCTAAGCAAGTGGCAGTAGCTTTGTTTCAATGTATTCTGAAGTAGAGGCAATACTTCTACGGTCCATACATCTGTAGTCTATTACTTTAATAGTTCTGCATTGTCTTTTTTATGTTTATGTGGCTATTTCCCTGAAAGATTGGTAAGAACTTGGAATGCCATGTCAGCATGATTTTCTTTTTTTCTTTACAGGTGATTCAGATGTTTGTCTGTCTTTACCTGCACAAATAAGTTACATTTAGTGAAATCATGGTACATCCTTTTGCACCCATTCATACTGTACTATTTCAAACACATGGTTAATTTCCTTCTAGGGACCGCCAGGGCTTCCCGGCTTTCCAGGAACACCAGGACTTCCTGTGAGTAGGGGGCTGTGTAGCTACAAATCCATTCCCTTTTGTCTTTCAAGCCCAGAAGAGCACCCTGCACTCTTAACTCGTCTTTCCCTTTTCTACTTTAAAGGGATTGCCAGGACAAGATGGGCCACCAGGACCTCAGGGTATCCCAGGATGCAATGGAACAAAGGTGGAATTCCTTAAAAAAATCTTAATGCAACAATAATATAGTAAAAAGCTTTTGTTCTCCTGGCTGTACCCAATAGGTTTAGTCTGTTGTGTGCAACAGTACTTGCTGTTACTGAGTTGTGAAGGTAATTCCAAGATAATTCATTGAGAGAAGGGGTTATGGTCTGGTACTTGAAGCACAAGCTTTGCCAGAAAGTGCCAGCACCAAGACACAACACACTGTGCTCTGCAGCCAATGTCGTGAAGCTCTTGTGTTCTAATCCTTACTTGTATAAGTTGCAGCTGAGAGCTGTGTCTGATAATTACCTCAGATGCTGTCTCATCATTGTAGTAGACTCATGCTACCAAGAAAATCTCATTACTTAACAGTGAGACCTTTTTAATTATTCATTTTAATATTATATTGAAAATACTGATTCAGTGTCTATGTTGGAGGGAGTAATTTCATTCTGAGGTGCTACTTAGCTTCATGTTGGGATTTTCCCAGAGGAGAAGTTGATTTTCTGTAACATTCTGTGAGTTTTCCATCTCTGTAGTGTAGTACTTCGCCTGGAAGTATGCAGAAACACCTGACTGTGGAAATGTGTTTCCATCAGTTGTGTGAATTAACTAAGATGATTCTCTCTTGTTCCAATACAATTTTGTATTCTGGAGTCATAAGCTAACAATTAAAGTAGACTTCTGAATCAAAATTTGTTTGTCTGATTTTGTTATGTTTTGGTCTGGTGTTGACTAATAATTTTCTTCATCCCTAAGGGAGAGCGTGGATTCCCAGGCAGTCCAGGTTTTCCTGGTTTACAAGGGCCTCCTGTAAGTAAAAGGTTTCCCAATCTTGTGATCCACTGAAAGACTTCTACTGTGAAAAATAAGATAAATATCATCCTCTTTTTGCAGTTTCTCTTTTAATAAATAGGATTTTTTTTTTTTAATATTTAATCAGAGCATTTTAAATGTCCAGTGAAAGTGAGTTTTTCTGCTGCATGCTGTGGTAAAGCTTAAAAACCTCTTTGAATTCTCACATGCTGAGATGCTTTACCACCTGCAGAGAAATACAAATACATGCATATGTGTCAGAGAAGGAAGATCTTGATACTGACATCTTGTGTATCTAAATACTATTATTGGTGATTAAAGGGTCAGAAAAAAGAGCCAGGGTAGGGTGTTTTCAGTATAAAACACAAGGATGTGCAGCAAAGTGCCTGTCAGAACCAAAGTTACAGAGACATAGTAGACAGGATGGATAATAGGAGACAACATAGAAACAAATTGCTAAGAAAGGGAAAATGTAATCCTTCTAATGTTCAACATTCACTAGGAAAGTTCTCTAATTTTTCCATTTCATTCTGAAGTTCAATAACAATTTTTCTTCTATTCCACATACTGTTATAAGTTCTTGTCTTTAATGGTTGCCTCATGGTGTAGATCTGATTAGTGGTTTGCAAACAACATACCAGTGGTCTATTTCTATTGATGTTAATTTTATTTTTTTTTTGTTTCCTTTGAACAAAGGGACCCCCTGGGCTGCCAGGTATGAAGGTGAGTGTGCTGTACTCTCACATCCAGGTACTTACCAGACAGGGGTGTGCAGTGGGATCTGCCATAAGTAACCTGCTTGTTTCATGCAAGACTGTGCATCCACTGGAACCTGGAGTGACAATTCTTGGTGTCTCCAGGCCACTCCAGTGCAGCTAACTGGAAATTCTGCAGTAGCTTCGTTTGGGTCAGTAGCTTGAGAAGCAGCAGAGTGTTTCCTGAAGCTGTTCCTTGGGACTGTGAAGGGTCAGTTGAGGCATCAAGTTAACAAAATGTCTACAAACACCCAAATGCACCATTAGTCTGCCTGTGCATTCTTAAAACACTCCTAAAGACTACACAATAGTGACCTAAAATACCCAGTGACAAGAATAGTACAACATCTTATGTTCTTTTGAAAAATTTTTTTTGTACTCTGCATGTTACATAGATGGTCTTTTCTCCTAATCTGGTGTCTTATGATCTGATGTTGAAACTTTTATTTTTTAAGGGTTTTGTTGTGCCTTTGACCAGTTGAGCATGGGCCAAAATATCGGTTTTGATTGATCTCTATTTGGGAGGAAACTTGACCCACAGAATTACACTGTTAGACTCCTGAGAGGACAGCATAACACTGGAACTGGAAAATTGGGATGATTAGGCTGAATTGTCTTTCTTAGCTCCTTTTCTTCCCAGTTGTTTTCAAGATATTAAAGGACAATCTCATCAGAACATATATTTTCAAAACAAAGATATTCTCTAAAATCAATAAGAAACTACTTCAATATGGACCACAAAGCATAATTGTTGTAACAGCACACTCAGCACTAATCTCATGAGCTGGGACATTGGAAAAGGCTGAATGAGTCTTTTTTCTGTTGTGTCCTATCCACTGCTTTCACATGAAGCTGGAATGTTTCTTTTGTGAAGAATTTGTGTTTCAAACCCCTAATCTTTTGGAATTTAAATCAATGTTTCTATCTTTGTACAAAATAAATCTTTTAACAGTTGTTAGCTTAGCCATTTAGAAGATTCATCTCTCCTAAACAGAGCTATTCTTGGAGAATCTAGTGCTTATATGAGCATGTACTTCTAGGGTGTAGCATGGCTCAGAGTCTCTTAGAGTCTTAGGAGCCACTATGTGCCCTTTGGAGTCAAAATGGTGGTAAGGAATTGTAAAATATGTTGTTAACTAAAGTCAGCTGTATTTTTTCTAGGGTGAAGCAGGTGAAATAATTACATCCTTGCTGCCAGGACAGAAAGGTGATCCAGGATTTCCAGGTCTTCCAGGGATACCTGTAAGTTGCATAAAGTATTATTAGGCTGTGTTGTGCCAAAAATATAACATGAAAAGTACTGTTATTACAGCACAATTGGCAACCTGATGCTTGGGAATTCATGTGTTTTCTTGGAGATGCAGGACTCACATTTAATGTACCTCTGATGAATGGCTTGAGGGAAAGTGTGTGATTCCATATTGCTCTCAATAGGGTGACCCACAGAAGCCAGGAAGGTCCCCTGGTCAGGAAGGTGGTATCCAGCAGACAGCAGTACCCAGTTACTGATTTGCTTCTCTGCTTTCCCTGCCTCTTCCCCCTTCCTAGACATTCTTTGTGTCAGTTCTGGAGTTCTCTTCCCTTCTTTACTCTGAGTTGGTCACATCTGGCTTTCTGGCTGTAGCTGCTGTTTTGATGGTGGGAAGGAGAGGGTAATGCCTCAGCTGTTCTCCTCATGTTGCACCTCCTGAACAGTGTTTCTGCTCTCCCAGCAGTGCTCTGTGGAAACAGCTAGTGACTGCAGGCCCTGTGCTTCCCCACTGAGCCATTCATTGCTTTAGTGGAAGAACAAGGGGAGCCGAAAATGAGTCTATCGGTCTGAGCTGGACAGAAGCCAGGCTGCCATTTCCTGGTACACAGAGGCAAGCCCCACGCTATTCTGTGACCAGACTGAGCCTGTTGGCATTTCTGGCCCTCTGATCTGTGCTTCCCCATTGTCTGTTTCTGGCTGGGAGGAATCACAAATACAAAGTGTTTTGTTGTTCTCTCTCAGTGCATGAAGAGAAAGAAAGTGCAAAAGTAGTTCAAAACAAACCAAAAAGCATTCCCTTATCCAAGCCAAACAGATGCACTGATGTTAAGAGCAGAACTCTCCTAACATGATGTACACTCCTTTAGGCCTTTCCCTAAGGACAGATTGGTGGGTTAGTGGTCAGCTACATTGATTTGACATGTATGGGGTGCCAGCTGTTGGGGTTATTTGAGCTTGAAGCTCTCATTGGGTTTTTTTCATAAAAAGATGCCTCTCATGTCCTCCTCCTCTTCCTTAACAGGGCCCCCCTGGCTCCGTGGGAATACCAGGTCCAGTTGGCCCTCCGGGGCCCCCAGGTTTGACGGTAAGTGTCTTTAACCTGCTGCTCATACAGCCTTAAATGGGACAGTTACTGCTTCATTTTGAGTTCTCAGAGGCAGGTCAGAAAAGTGCAGAGATCATGGTGGTCAGGACTTGGTATGAGGACAGCAGCAACCATGCATTCAGTTCAGCCTGGAGCTGTTATATTGTGCATGTTTAAATAACATACTTCTGAAACAACCTGTTCCCAGACATCTTTTTGCTTTAAATTGTGCTGAATCATTGTGCAGGCTTCTTAATATGAATCATGAGACAAGATTTAGCTTATTTACACTGATGTTTAATACCTGACTGTTCAATTTCATGTTATGGTCTCACCAAAGGGAAGTTTCTTACATATTCGTGAAGTTGAATAGCATGAGTTTTCAAAGGCAGGCAAGGTGCCTTGTCAGCATGGAGATAATTCACAGGAAACAAAGCTGCCACATTGTAGGTTTTTTTTTTTTTCTACAGGGGTTTGTAAAGTGCTTTTAAGTGACTTGTTTTTTTGTTTCCTTCCTCAATAGGGACCTCCGGGTCCACCAGGGCTGCCAGGACCCAAGGTATTGTCTTTCTCATATTAATGGGCTGTTTTCTTTTTCTTTCTGTTTGTGACTTCTAAGGGCTGATGAGTTATACATTTTGCAGGGTAATATGGGTTTGAATTTCCAAGGACCCAAAGGTGAAAAAGTGAGTAGGTGATCATAATGATATTTTTACTTATTACTTTCAAAATACTTATGCTTGCCATTTTTGTTTGTATTGCCTGTAACAAGCTGCATCTTCCTACACGTTAGGGTGAACAAGGTCTTCAGGGACCTCCAGGGCCACCAGGACAAATTGGAGAACAGAAAAGACCAAATGACATTGAGTTTCAGAAAGGAGATCAGGTGAGTGGGACACTACACCCATCTGTGGTGAGCGTGTGATCAAGCTGCAGCCTCTGTTGGTGTGGCTCTTATATGCTCACATCCTGCTTACTGCAGAGTTTCTATTTTTTTTTCTCTCAGAGTACTGAATATTCCAGGCCTGAATACTTTTCCTTTAATAGAAATCATGCCAGTCCCATTAGTTTTTACTTCCCTTAGTAAAATAACTATTCTAAAGAAACTCTCTAAAGGCAGTTCACAGTAACATTAAAAGCAGTTAAAATACTCCCATTCTTTGGAACACCCAGAATTGCAATTTTCAAAGCAGTCTGGGGATTCAGATTCCTACTAATTAACCAGCTGTGTCATCCATTGTGAAGAAGTCTTTCAAAATTTTTAATTCAATTTCTTCTTTTTTTGTTATTAGTGATGCCCCATGATCTTTATTCCTTGTGGTCTGAATAAAGCGCTTTCCCTGTTTCTGGCATCTCAAAAGTAAATATCAGTCATATTGTTACAAGTAAGCTCAAAATACTGGTTTGATTTGTATGGATCCCTCCCTGCCCATCAATGCCAGAAGGCCATTGGGAGAGTTAGCATTTTTAAAGTTATTACACTTTTTTTCTCTCTCTTTTTCACTGGAGAACATTCTACAGTGCTGTTTAATTCTGGGTGCCATAGACAGTCTGGGCAAAACCAGCAGGATCATGGGTGCCTGGATGTCACATTTTCCTTGAAGTTTTTGTGATGTTCTCAAATACCACCCTGGGTAATAGAAGAGTTAAGGTAGATACTTTGAGGGAAAAGTGTTGAGTGATCATTTTTGTGCTCTGACTGTTTTGCAAATGTTACTGTAGTAACTGAACTTTAAACTATTAGTTTCTTACATCGGTGTTTGGATCAGTTTCTTCCTTTCCATCTTCTTATCTTGGGAAATGTGTCACAGAAGAAAGCTTTGGGACACAGCAGTATTTTATTTGAGCAGGGTGTAGGGCAATTCTGCCCTTCATCTTGATCAAAACCATTTGTACTTTTCCTTTCAGAAGAGCATGAAGCACCACTAAGGCATTAACTAGAACTGTGTGCTGCTGTACACTTGCAGTGCACAGTCATCCTAGGAAGGTCTCTGGTTTTGTCTGTAACTGGGTGATAGGACAAAGTAAAGAGCAACATGTGTCTTTGTAATTCTAAGAAAACACAAGGTAACATTTTGACCACACTGTTGAGGCAAAAGTTAATCTGATTTTATTTGGGTCAGAGTAATTTACTTCTGTCATTAGGGACCCTTGAAGGACTAATTATACTGGCACCAATTTATGTAAATGCACAAAGTAAAAGCATTCTACCTACGTTCCTTTTAAAGCACTAAGAATTATAAACATTCTGAGTGCATTGCCTTTGCCCAACATTTATAATGATTTCCAAGTTTGCAAATCGGTTTTTATTTCAGCAAAATTCATGCTTGCTAGTGCACAATCAGTAAAAAATGTCAACACTGCAGTTACTTTTTTGTGAAATGCACATGGAGTTCTGGTATGTGCCTCCACCTATGATCTCTGACCAAAATCAAGTGTGTAGATGGGCTTGAGTCTGGGATGACTTCAAGAAAATAATGAAACTGCACAGAAACTTTTTGTGGATTCAGTAACCTGTAACCTTTCTTTAGGTTAATGGTGAAAAGATTTAATAACTTGTACAAGAGTATAATAAGACAAAATAGAGATGAGAACTTTTTAACACAATGAACCTGTGATACTTTTCTGACAAACATACTTTGATCCTGATGGCCTCTAAATTTCAGCAAATACCAGTAATCTAATGACTGTTGCTCCTGTAATTTCAGCAGAATTTGGCATTTGTTTGTTCTTTCCTCTTTTTTCCTTTCTTCTCTTTACTATTGGATAGCACCTGCAGGCCACCAAGCCAGCTGCTGCGGTGCATGCAAGAGGCAGCTGTGTTTTTAGGAGTGAATCATCTAAATAAACAGGATGAAATGTTAATAAAATTTATAGATTCACTTGCAATTCCACACAAAGAATAAATATGATCCTTTATAACTTGGAATCTAAATGGCAGCAAAAATATTCTATTTAAGAAAAAAAGTCAACTGAGCTGCTAGAGAGTGATGGAAGCTTTAATCCTCTTTCTCTTTGCCCATGCTTGACAGGGTATTCCAGGTGATCCAGGCCCACCAGGACTTCCTGGGCCTCCAGGCCCTCCTGTGAGTAGAACTCTTAGTTCTATTTTGTTGCATCTGTATCAGAACTGTAGCTTCATTCTACTCTGGCTTGTGGGCTCAGTTTAAGATGACGTTTGTGTGTCCAGGGTCTTCCCGGTGGTGTGAAAGGTGAAAAAGGTGAGCAAGGAGAACCAGGCAAAAGAGTAAGTAGTCTGTTTAACCAAACATTTCTCTTTCCATTCAGTGTTATCTTTGACAATTAAGCAAATGTTGAATTCAGGTGGGGCCATCAGCTTATGGGTAAGAGACTACTTTTTTTTCTCCTTGTAACCTGGCAACTCGTAGATGATGCCCAGGGGTCATGACAGTGTTTCTAGCTGTGGCTCTCTGTGCTTCCTGATAGAATGATCCACATGTAGATCTTAGTTTGGGGGGCAGGAGAAAATAAACTATGTTATCTGGTTAACATGTGAAAACCTTGAAAGTTGTTGGACTGCTGGTCTGAAGCAGCAGTTCTCTGTTTCCTTTTAGAAAGGGTCTTCATTCAGTTTGCTATGTACTGGGTTGCCAAGCAGCATGACACTGGGGGGTGTGTATAGATATATATATATAAACTGGTCCATGTAAACTCATTCTTGGTGGGTTTGCTTGTGAGGTGAGTCATAAAACTAAGTCTCTGAACACTGTTAAGACCAAAAGTAGTCTGTTTGTCATTTCCCAAGAGACTGCCTCAATTTATGTGCTATCTAGGGAGGGCATAAGTCGGGATAGCAAGAGTTGCTTTGTTCCTGATCAGACTCAAATCAATCCTGGAATTCAAATGTACTTGGATATCACAGCTCAAAAAAGATGAAGAAGAGCATAGAAATGCTAAGAAATAGGATAAAAATAACACGGGCTGGACCAGCAAAGAGAGGCTGTAACCAGCTCAAAACATTCAGTATCTTCACTTCCACAGCTTCTGAATGCATTGTTTCATCAACAAAGTGCCTCTAAAAGTCGAGGCACAAGTTCTGTTCTGGTTAACTGCACAATATATAAACACTTTAGAAGCATGCTGGTAGTAGGTTTTCCAATTTTCATAGGAAATAAATATAGTGGAAAAAAGTGTTTGGTACTCCAGATAAAATCCTTCACAGTTGCTGGGATTTATAGAAGGGCTTTGATTTGTCTCTTTTAAAGAACATAAAAAGCAGATTTACCAAGCCAAAAGTCTCATTATATTTTGAGCCGCCTTTAAATTGTTTCTTCTCTCTGCAAAAATAAATGGGAACCACATAAATTTGCAAAGATCTGAAAGGATAAAAGTCCTAAGGGGATATGTCAGAAGCTTTTTGCCAAAAGCTTGTTTACCAATATTTTTGTTTGGTTTTATTACTCTGAATCTGGGCATGTTGCTTACTTCAAGTGCAATTTTGCTATTAAGATACTTTAAAGTTGCATTTTAGGGCTCCACGTGATTCTGTGAGGCTCAAAGCCATTCCAGATATACTTATAAAAATATCAGTCTACATATTCAAATACATGGTTCTGCACATTCACAGGAAATCTTAAAACCTCAGTTTTGAGAGTTAGAACTCATCACTGGTGAAAACAAACTTCACAAATCACATTATACTCTGATTCACTAAATCTGTGAGGTCTTACTATCAATTTCTCAATGACTGAGAGCTGATCTTGGCACTGAGGAAGGTTCACTAGGTGAAGCTCAATCACCTGCTCTAGTTCTGTTCCAGCAGGTGCCCCCAGACATGGCTTCTGTAACTCTGACAATAAAGTGCCATTTTCCTGCCCAGTGAACGGTCTGGAATTAAGTGGAGCTTGCCCTGCTTTTATTGCAGCAATGCCAAATCTGTTCAGCAAGAAGATGCTTTTTAGAAGTCACTTCTTTGAGGAGAACTTTATCTTATATTTTCATTGATACTAATGAGAAAATCATGTTGATTTAAAGGAGAATTAAAAGTCAAACACAAAGTTTTATTTAGTTTCACTGGTCACATGACACTAATTTCCTAATTAAATATAGTGTTCTACTATTTAGGGAGTTAGGATCTGTTTTCCAAATAAAGAATTTCTCCATTGCTAAAATGAAAGAAGTAGTAAACACAATGAATCAGCTGTAGTTAACTGGAGATCATTTTTTGTTGTATTCACCCAGCATTACTCTGAGACTGTCATGGTTTTTTGCTCTGGTTTTCAAAATGGAGCCTCAGTTTAGGTAACTCCATTGGTATGGTTGATGTCTTTGTGTTTTCCCAAGGACTGCATTCTAGATAGTTTGGTTTATTGAAAAATGGGAAACAAGTAACATAATTTCCATAAGAATTCTTTACCACTGAAGCATTTTATTTCAATGCATATTTGTCTTTGAAGGGAAAGCCTGGCAAAGATGGAGAACCTGGCCAGCCTGGTAGGGATGTGAGTAATTCATATGTTTTTAATCTAAACAGTCTCTTTATAAGCTTTTCTTTTGATATGGAGAAGATCTGAGTGTGAATATATTTCCCTTTTCTTGAAGGGTTTACCTGGTGGGCCTGGAATAAATGGTGCTCCAGGAAGAGATGGTGAAAAGGTATGCCAGGATTTTTGTCAGTATTGCTGTAATAGATGGAAAATTTACCATCACTGAGTTCATTTCTGCCTGAGTAGTAATTGCATTGCCTTTGCTATTACAGTGTTGAGGAATATTTGCAATAACTTTTTTATGTAGTGCTGCACAGTATCAGAAATATTCTTAATTTCATTGGTAGGGTGAAAAAGGTGACATGGGTCCCCCTGGTCCTCCTGGAATTGTAAGTTGTTGATCCTTTATTTTTTCTGCATTTGGCTGACAGTGTTGTTTCATTGTAGTTCTTGGCTGACTGAGAGTCCTATCTCTGGGTACAGCACCAAGAGCACCAGAAAATTCTTCATACATACACTAACAGAAACAATGGTTTCCTTCTTTCAAGATCAGTTCTGTGCTCTGGGATTTGCTAGGTCACAAACACAGGCTAGACTATAACCTCAGACCAGGACTGAGTCAGCCTCACTGAAGCCTGTTGTAACTATGTTGGCTTGGCAGGCAAACAGCTTCCTATTGGGGAGTGCTCTTTACTGGAATTTTCCCCGGTAATTCAGTGGAGTGGGGAAAGCGTCCTGTCATTGGCATAAGGTTCAAAGTATGTTGAACTTTCCCTCCCTCACATCTCTTTACAATTCCAATGACTCTTTTCTTGGCAAGTAGTTTCACATGAGCATGTAACATTTACAGGTTGTTCCAAGACCAGGCATTGATGCAACAGTGGGACCAAAAGGTAGCAAAGGATTGCCAGGACTGCCAGGAGCCAAAGGGGAGCGTGGATTCTCTGGTAGGCCAGGCCCACCTGGCTTGCCAGGATCTCCAGGTAGGAGTGCAAGCTTTAAATTAAGTTGTATGCTCAAAGGTGTGATTGGGTATTTGGCTTCTCAGTCTTCATGCACTCCTTTTGACAGAAGGCAGAATATTTAGAACTGCCTTTCAGCTTGAGGGGTAGTCTTGAACTTCTGGGGTAATGTGAGGAATTCTGAGCATTCATTGCCCTCGCTGTGGTGAACTGAAGATGCTAATCAGATACTAGCTTAATGCTCCTAGGGGTAATCTATCTCATATCACTCATCTATAATTAATATACGCTGTCCATGCGTTACACAGAGAAAGTTTTGTGTAGCACATGTCTGGTAGGAGATGATCTGAGTCTACAGTGGGAGTCAGCAGTGACACCTGTAAGTGCATTATATATGCACAAAGAGGAACATAATGATTCTAATGATACAGCTTATATATGAGGTTTTTTTCTCATTGATACTTCTTTCATTAGTCCTGGTTTTTGTTTGCTTTGGTTTATTTCCCCAACCATAAACTTAGTTGTTGAGTTTCAGGTCAATTTTTTAAACAAACATCTCCAAAAATGTGAAATGTGTATCATTGTCATCCTTGCAAAGATGTGATGTTAACCATTAAGCTAGCAAGGAACTAAGTCCTTCCTGCCTTAGGGATCACTACTGTTGGACCTCCTGGCCCACCTGGCTTACCTGGTGAGAGAGGACAGAAGGGAGATCCAGGTTTACCTGGGGTTTCTATTCCTGGGCAACCAGGAGTTGAGGGACCACAAGGACCGCCAGGACCACCAGGTCCCCCAGGGCCACCTGCACCATCTGTTGCTCCTGGTAAGTGATGATCATATAAACAGCAAGTAGAAGAGACTAAACAGCTTTGAAATTTGTTTAGATTTGGGTTTCTGTGGTTTGTTTGTTTGGGTATTTTTAATTCCACCTCCAAGGTGTTGTTTATCAGCAGCTGAAGTCCATGAGATTCTATATGTTCTCAAAGTTGCTCCAGTTACAAATCAAGAAAACTATAGGAGTACCTTAAGCTTAAGGACAGGTACAGAATTTGTTCCCTACTAAGAGTTGTGATAGCAGGACAGTCAAAGGTGTAACTTTTCTCAGAATTCCAGTTCCATTTCATAAATATTCTAGTGTATAGACCATGTGAAATTAGCTTTGGAGGGGACACTTGGAAAGCACTTAGCTCTTTTTTTAATATAAGGAGAGTAGGGAATGGTAGATAGGAATATAAGAACTGGAAAGCTTTAGTGGAGAGGGGCTAACATGGTTCAGAGAGGAATTTAGTGTCTAGATGGCAGTGGCATCTGAAGTGCCCTTGCTCTGATGATGATTCATAGGCATGGTTTTATGATATGAGGCTGAACATCAGAATGAAGTATGGAGATGGAAGTGTGTAGGCTGTGGGAAGCAGTGGGAGATGGTTGAGGTTGTAAAGAATTGATGATTGTTGTGTAATATCACTGTTTCCATTTGAGATTGAATTACATGTGTGGGTTTTCACCAGCAGTCCTGTCTGAATTGCCAAAATGTTTGGTCTGTGATTATGGTGGGTGTATTAGAATATCCACACAAATACATTTTTGTACTGGATACATGCACTTGGTACTGCTGTCAGTCTGACACAAATAGATAATAAAATCTCTCCTGATTTTCCTTAGGTGAAGGGTTATGTGAGCAAGGGCCGCCAGGTCCTCCAGGAGCTCCAGGACAACAAGGTTTTACAGGGGAGCGAGGCCAAAAAGGTGCAGTGTCATGGCTATATTTTTTATTTTTCTCTTTTTTTTGAAGCTTGGTAAAAAAATGTAAAGCCTGCATTAAATAGTGATTAACGGTGCCCCTTCCCAGTAGGGTTGAATGCAGATATTTATGTCTCTGTGTAAGAAAGCTGATGGCTTTGAGTGTAGGATACTCCTTCACACCTTATATTAAAGCACAGGAGTCTGAGTGACTGAGAGAACAACTATTGTCTAGCATGGATCTTGAATAAAGTAAAATGGAACTTGAGGTGTATGAATATCTCCTAGGCAGATAGAAACTGGGTGCTTTGTAACAGCACTGGCCAAGTCTGTGTGGAAATGTTTTCTAGATCATGAATAAATTTGACATTTTTTTATGGAAAGCAGCATTAAAGTTATAAATACAAGACTCCTAATTTGAGCTGGTCAGTCTGCAGTGAGTTTGTTTGTTTGCTAAGCAAAAGAAAGTCATATTTAATATATATCCTTGTTTCCAAAAAGACAACCTTGCAATGAGGATGCTGATATGGGTAAGTGAGAATCTTTTCCTAGCCCAACCATGGACATCATAAATGACTTTAGACATCTCACTTAATTTTGTACTCACTTCAAAGAAAAATTTTTTTTTTCATGGAGATTGTAAGGATTAACTAATTAACCTAAATGAAATGCTCAAGTATTTCACTGATGAATGTCATATAATTCTATATGCGAAGGAAATTCCTAAGCTTCTTGAAACAAATCTTTTTTTTCTAATTAAATACTTTTAGTCTATTTTCAAATCAATGAAACATTCCCAGTATTTATTTTGCACTCTTGGAGTTTAATTAAGTTTGGGATTTTGATATATGTGCTTCAGAGTTCTAGTTAGAAGTGTTAAGTACCTACTTTATAAGGGGACACTTTTACTGAGGGAAAAAAAAAAAAGTCCATGGTTTTATTTTCTATTTTTGAAAGCCCTGGTTTTGTTTTAATTATTTTGCACTGTCATAATTACATTCTACTTATATCTGATATTGGTTGTCTGACTCCTAGCCACCAAAAAGCTTCAGTTTAATTTGTGGGGGGATGAGGGGGGAGGCTTCTAATATTTAAGCAATAATTATTTGAAGTAGTCACTTTGCACCTGGTATTAGAGATCAGTAGCAAAAAAAGAGTTGCTGTTGTGTTGAATTCTTTTAATATTTTTGAAAAATCTGTTGCTCAAGTATGCTTTTTCAATGCAAATATCTTTAGGTGATCGAGGAGACACATGCTTCAACTGCATAGGAACTGGAGTAACTGGTCCTCCTGGGGAGAGGGGACCACCAGGACCTCCGGGTAGTCCAGGTAGGGCTGGAGCCTTCACTAGTTTGCGTAATATGTTCCACAAAGTCATTTTTTATCAGGGTGTCTGGGTACAATGGTCACAATATGTCTGTATATAGTGTACAAGTTCAAATGTGCATTTGTCAGCTTCAGTGCAGAGTTGGTACATGTTGTGTTTTGCACAGTTGGAAAGAAACAAGATGGGCATGTGTAAAACAAACCCTCATTCTTTGGAAATCCAGTCTTTGAGAAATATTTCTCTGTTCAAAGACAGCCTTGCAAGCATTCTGCATTTTGAAGGTTTAGGGGCTGCTGTAGATTTAACTGAGAGAAAAATTAACTTCTACTACTGCTATTCCTGGAATAATGGAGAAGCTGGAGCTTTTGAAAAGCATGATGGTTTTTGACACCACTGGTTCAACTTAGAGTTGCAAATATAAACAACTTAGCTATTATCAATGAAACGTAATGTTTGATGTTGCAGCCTCTCCAGATTTATGTTTTTCTTTTATGTTTTTCTCCAGGTTCTCCTGGTTTTCCTGGACCAAAAGGTGAAAAGGGGCTCCCTGGATTAACTGGCCTTGTAGGGCCACCAGTAAGTGGTGGTGTTATGTTCTGGTGGGGAAAATAGTGTCTCATTTGTCTTGCATGATAGGTAGATCTGTAAACAATAGATCTAATTTATTGTCTAATAGGTATTTTTTTGTCTATAACTATCTTGAATGCATGATTCATACATTGTTCCATACTCAGAGGGAGTGAAAGAAAAACTAAAATACCTTCTTCTTTTCTTTCTTTTTTTTTTTCCCTTCTCTCAGGGCTTCCCAGGCACCCCAGGTGCTCCTGGTAGACCTGGTCCTAAAGGAGACCCAGGGGATGTCCTGACTTCTCCAAGAATGAAAGGTGACAAAGGAGACCCTGGCTTCCCAGGACCTCCAGGTCTCCCTGGCATAGATGGCACTCCTGGACGAGATGGACTGCCAGGTTTGCCTGGCCCTAAGGGGGAACCTGTGAGTTCCATTTTAGGCTGTCTTTGACAGGATGGATGTTTTGGAAAGTCCTGCGTGCATTTGACATAGTGCAGATAAGAGAACTGGCACAAATGCACTTTCTCTGTATGTGGTAAGGCAGGAATTCACTTCAGCAAATGCCAATCTGGTGGTGATACACTGAGGTACCTCCTGAGTCTGCCAGCGCTCTAGAAATAAGCCGAGGCTCCTCTTGGGCAGTGTCAGAGGGTCCCTTCTGCCACTGTCTACTTTTCACCTATGTACTGGGAGGAACTAAGTAGCCAGGTTTAGGCCTGCTCTCTACCATGTTAGCAAGATGCAGGCAGCTAATGAGAGCTGGAAGGATGGAAACTGCCAGAGAGTTCCAAAGCAGAAGCAATGAAACACTTTACTCTTTTGATAGTTAATACATTATCTTTCCCATCATGCTCTTTCTATTTTCAGGGCAGTGTTGCATTCAAAGGAGAAATGGGTATTCCAGGTGACCCAGGAATTCCAGGTCTTCCTGGAGAAAAAGGGCTTCCTGGACCTCCTGGTTTTGGCCCACAAGGTTCACCTGGTGAAAAGGGCATCCAAGGGGTATCTGGCCGTCCAGGGCCTCCTGGTGTCCCGGGTGAGTTGGTCTCTGTGTGCTGTTGAGCAAGTGCTGCAAAGCCAAACTTTGCCCCTTTTACTTCAGGTAGTTCTCAGAACATAATGCTGCTTTTAAACTTTTCCTGGAGGCTTTGTACAACCTGTTATTTGTGGGGGGCTGCCTTACTGAGGGTCCTCACAGAACAGAGGGAGGGTGGCATCTGTGCTGTGTCACTTTAGGCACATGCCTCACCTTCTGCTCTGACCTCCAGGAAAGCTTCTCCTTCCCCACTGTGGAAGTGCAAATGCACTGTAACTACCTTAGTATGCTTGGCTACACTGCAGCTAAAACAGGTTGGGAAAAAAACAGCTGCCTTGAACAAGTTTGCTTTTGTTACTTTCTTGTCAACTATACAGATCCTAATCAAGTTGTGCTGGTGTCAGCTATGGAAAATACTATTCACATGATGGTACCTAGGATGAAGCTACTAAAAAATAACAGTTCAGAAAAACTGTCTGAACATTGAACAGGGCTTCTGAGCTTTGTGGGACTGGGGACTGGAGAACCTATTGAATAAAGTATTACTGATGTCTGAGTTCTTTGTAAGCTTGGGATGGGACTGGCATTGTTTGTCCTTAAAGAAAAACAGAAAAGCAAGTCCTATTGAGTGATTCATATTTCTGCTTTTTGTTTTTAGGTCCAAAAGGTGACCCTGGCCAGACTATTACAGAACCAGGAGTTCCTGGTCCCCCTGGTCCTCCAGGAAGAACTGGTGATCCAGGTCTTCCAGGTAAAGCAGCAGCTATATGCACCAGGGAATTCCAAGAGCTTTTTATTCTGATTCTGGATAACTATGTTGATGTTCTTCTTTTTACAGGAGATCCTGGTCAGCCAGGTCAGCGTGGTTTACCTGGCATCCCAGGTGCAAAGGGAGAGCCAGGTATTCCTGGCATTGGACTTCCAGGTCCACCAGGTCCAAAGGGTATGTTTATGCCCTGTTACTGTATTGTACTGGCTGGAAGAGGGGGCATAAGGGATAGTGTCTCTTCACTTTTTACTAGGGAGTTGACTTCTGTCTCTAGAATCCTTTAAAAAATGTTTGTCCTAAAGCTATACATCTTTATAACAGTTTCAGAAATACCAGGAGAAAAAACTGCTGAGCTCCTATTACTCTGTTCACTGTCCTGCTCCTTCTCAGTAGCTTACATTCTTCAGTAAACCAATAACACTTTGGTAAAACTTTGGGGAATGAGCTTGAATCAATAAATGATCTGCAAATGCTGTTTCAAGATGTTAATATTTCTGATGTGAACTGCTTGCGATTTTTGTAAAAGCTCAAAGCATAGGGAGTGCCCCCTCTGAGAGTCCCAGAGACCCTCTGTGGCCAAGACTGAATGCTCAGAAGTTCTCTCAGCTGAATGGGTACCCCTTCAGTGCTTGGGCTAGCACAGAACCTCTTTTCATGGGCTTTAGGCATGTCTGGAGGAGTTGTTCTAATGCTCTCTGGTGTCCTTTCTGCTGGCCTGTCTTCCTGTCCTGTGTAGGTTTCCCAGGCACTCCAGGCCCACCCGGAGCTCCAGGAACTCCAGGTCGCCCTGGTCTGGATGGACCTCCTGGACCACCTGGTTTCCCAGGAGAGAAGGTCTGTTTGTGTTTACTGTAAAACTTCCCTTAGAGGTTTTTCTGTGTCACTGGGAAGATGGTGAGGAGGATTTCACCTCTTGTTCTCAGCTTTTGATGGTGGGGAAGTAAAATATTTTACTTGACATTTTGAGTGAGGGTAGTGAAATAGAAACTGGACTCTAAGACGGTGGCCATTTTTAATGTGTTACTTTTAATGTTTTTAGGAGAGGCTAAACTTCGAAAATAATCTTTTTTATTTGTTACAGGGAGACCGTGGATTTGGAGTTCCAGGACCACCGGGGCCCCCAGGACCCCCAGGCATAAAAGGAGTTCAAGGACCTAAAGGTGATCCAGGCTTCCCAGGAAGCCCTGGTCTCCCAGGCCGGGCAGGCTTTGATGGAACCCCAGGGCCCAAAGGTATTGAGAACTCTCCCCTGTTTTGTTCCCCTATTGAACTTTTAAAAACATAGCTGTGCTGGGAGGCATATGGCAGTTAAATACAAGCAGTGCTGATTTTAGAGCCATTACTTCCAAATCAATTTTTCCAAAGCAGACACACCTGTGTAAATGGAAGATTGTGTTCTCAAAAGGCAGCTAAGGGAATAAATCCCAATCTGTGAGTCAGTACCTGAAGGTCTGTATTCTAAAGACAAATAATGTTTATATGGAGGTAAAGCTTTATCAATATAATTATTTCATTTAGATGCACCGTGCTTCTACATGCACAGAGTTAGCAATTCATTTACCTCTGCTCTTGACCATGGTCTGTACTGACCTGCCCAGCATGCCTGATTTGCTGGAGAGCATCTTTTGAGTTTGATGTGGATGATGGTGCAATATATGTGTGTGTAGCCTAGAAACATAAACTTAATGCAGTCCACATTGAGTGAGGACAAATCTCTGGCCTTGGGAAATAGCCTCTGGAGTGTGTTTTTTTTTCTCTCTTAGATCAGTGTTTGTTTGCATGCAAGGATGAGATTTCAAGTACAATGTGCAGGGACTCTGCTCTGAAAGCAAATTAGTTCAGTATTTGACTAAACAAGAGTGTTCTTTTAGGTGACCCTGGACCAAGTGGACCACCAGGACTTCCAGGCCCACCAGGCATCCCTGGCATTGGTGGTCAAGGTCCTCCTGGATCTCCAGGACCTCCAGGTCCTGTTGGTCCCCCAGGTAAAACTTACACAAATGGTTCCCATAGGTTATTTCTGGCATATACAAGCAGGGACACAAGAGGCTGAAGGTCCAACTCGCAGATAGACAGCGATAATTAAGTATATGTCTCTGAAGGGAGTTTGGTTGCCTGTTGTCTAAAATGACAGGTGATTGAAGATATGAACTTGTTCCATCTCTGCACAAAAGGGTACATGTGCATGCATGTACATCATTCTATTCATAGAGTTTGTTCAGGGAAATTCCTTTTCCTTTCATTCAGTGAAAGGGCTTGCTGTGCACCAACTCTTGATGTTGCAAATACATGGTAGTCACCACAGTGAGAACACTTCCTGTGGTCTTCAGCATGCCTTGCACTGAAGCCCTTCCAAACACATCCATTCCAGTATTAAATTAAATATTTAATTCTGCCATGCCTGTAAAACAATGTTTGTATTGCATGTCTGTGAGCTACACTATTTGAACATGTTTGTGTGTGAGCACTGGGCTTGTCATTGTTTGCAATGCATGCTGACAAAGTTGTGGCCAGCTCTAAGACCATGGATCATGGGTTGCTTGGTCACATTCAGATCTTCATGAACTGTGAGCTGAGATTCAGCAAAGTGCTGAAGTTGAAGGTGGACAAGCACTTGAGTAAATAGACCCATGGGGCTTGAATTCTGCTTGCATGCACAGTGTGGGTCATGTCTAAATCTGCTCTTGCTGAGGGGGCAAGGAACATGTGGTCAGGGCACCAGCAAGCCTGGGATGTGCCCAGTGTGGGGAGCAAGGGACAGAAGGGGTTTGGACAAGGCACACAGGAGTTCCCTGGGGCAGCAGTGGGTCCTGTGCCTGCCTGGCTGTGCTGACTGTAGGGTCCTGAGCTGTACTGGAGGCTAAACTGAAACAGAAGGGCTTGATTTTGGGGAGAGGAGGATGTATTAGTGTGGGTTTGAATGTTTCATCCAGTGCATGTTCTTTTATCTTCCTGTAACATCTCTGGTGCTAGCCAGAGTTTGATTTCATGTGACCTCCAGTTATTTCTGCAAAATACCAATGTTGACAAATGCACAATGATTACTAGAGTTGATGGATTTGAAATGCCTCTATTTTCACTCTTCATGTCTGTACTGACTAATCAGTGTGGCTATTAACAGCATGGGGCTCTGAAATCTGGTGCATGCTGGAAGGTCCTGCTTGAGAAATCCTCATTTCCCTTGGCACTGCTCTGTCTCTGTTTTGTGCAGAATGCCTTACATTTTCTTCTCCCATCCCTTGTGTGTTTTAGTAGGCTGTTTTGATTCTGATCCTTTATGCAGCATTAGGGTAAAGTTTCTGGGACTCTGTTTTTTATGTAATTTGGAAAATTCTTGGAAGGAAGTCCCTGTACAGAATTTGCTTCCTCTGTACCACCATTTATTCAATATGTTTGCAATAGCTCAACATTTTTCCCTTTTTGAATATGTAACTTTAGAATTTACTGTGTTGTCTATATTATTCTCATTATGATGTGGTTACATTTTTGAGACCAGAAATTAGATTGGAATTAATTTCTATTTGAAAAAATATCTTTACCATTCTAGGTATGGAGTTTGTCCTATACATTATTCTCTTTTTTCTACTTGCTGATAGAAAGCCCTTGAACACAAAGCATGTGTATCCCCTGTCCATCATCTGATACTGTGTTTTTCCTGTGCAAAATAGCCTCTCCAGGCACATGACACCATGGTTTAAAGCAGTGATAAGCTGCTGCCAGAGGGGAACATGCTTAGAATTAAATAAATGCAAGTTCACAGCTTATGCCATCAAGAAAATTCAATCTGCCTTTTCAGTGTGCAAAAAACACATGATGACATCACTCCTAAACTTGTTCCTGCAGCTGAGAGTGGGGTCACCATTAAAGAGTTGCAATTCTGCTGCCTTGGAGTTACTGATGAGATTTTTGGCATGGTGGTGTCAATTATCTCAGACTATGCCAGGACATGCAACATGCAGTATACCATCTGTGGTGTAACAATGTATGCTTACATAATAGAACTAAAAGAATGTGGGAAAATATTGGAAGTTTTTTTTTTTTTGTGTAATAAGGAAGGAACATCTTTTGAAAATCCATATTTGGAGGGATTTAACAGAATGTGGGGCCAATCAATGAGAAGCTGATTGGTAGGGTGTACTCTGGTGGTCAGAAGGGGTCCAAGCCAGTGTCTAGAAATGTGAATTTTGTAAGAAACATATCAGTAAAACTTGTTCCCCACTTTTGTAGAGAATACTAGACAAAGAGAGAGGGGAAACATTTTTTTAAATGTACCATCAATATTTGAAAATATCTCAGTGGTTTTGGCTTCTGCATACAGAGATGGATGCACTTTTAAAAAGATCTCCAAGTTTCCTTGCAATCTGGTTTCTCTTAGCTGCATTAGCATTGAATTCTTTGTATTTAGATCTGTTTTCAGTAACTTCAGATATTTTTTTTGTCTTTGTTCTAATCTATATGTGCTTTATTTTGTTTCCTAATTTAATGACTATTACAACTGCTTACTGCTACCTGTCTCAACTTCCTGATGAGCTCTAACTCGTTGGCTTTTGAACCTCAGGTCCCCCAGGTACTGTGGTTTCTTTACCAAAGCCTTTTCTTAACTTGAGATTTATGAATTCTCCTTTTTGGTCAGCTACATTTCCAGAGTGAGCATCTTCACTGACTCTGTGCACTGGAGGGAGATGAGCCACCTGCTTGCTTCAGTGCCTTGAGCTCTGGGTCATTAGCAATGAACAACCTTAAGCGAATTTTGACAATTATTATTTTTCATTCAGGGAAAATACAATGCAGTGCAGAATTTTGCTTAACCTTCAAAAATATTCAGCTGATGTTATCGTAGAATGTAGGAAAATCGAATAATTCATGGAAATATGTGAATCTGAATACCTAATTTTAAAAGACAAACTAGTCTAATAAATTTGGCTTTTTCTTTTAATAATCAGACTTAAAATGTTGTTGAAGAGAGTTGTTTTCCTTTGAGATTTGAATTGCAGTTGCTGCATCTTAGTAAAATTTTTGTCATGTTTCTTTTCAGGAGAACATGGCCTTCTAACACTTGGAAGCTATTAAAAAATAAATGGTTTTAGAAGAATTGCAGGGTTTTCAGCAGTGCTAGGAATGGATTGCAACTAAAATTATTCTTATGGTGCTATACCCAGACACAGATCTCAGCCTTGCCTGACTTTTTGCTAAAAGGTTGTGTCTTAACCACATTGTCTAGGGCTGCAAGGCATTCCAGGGGAGAAAGGGGATCCAGGTCCTCCAGGCTTCGATATTCCTGGTCCTCCAGGTGACCAAGGAGCTCCAGGATATCCAGGACCCCCTGGACTACCAGGGCCTCAGGGTTCACCTGGGCCCCCTGGCAGGGATGGAATACCTGGATTTCCAGGTAAGTTCATGTATTTTACCTGTGGAGAAAGACCAAACTGCAGTTGCAGGTGGTAAGCTCTTTATGCTTGGCCATGCCAGCTTAATGTGCTTAGGTGTTTATCCCACCTATTTAAAGTTGGATATATGTAACCATTACACCTCATACTTAAAAACAAAACAAAACATTGTAACAAGATTTGTTGCATTAAAATCCTTGTTACCTTTTCACTCTTCCCTGTAACTTGATTTAACTATTTCATACCTTATTCTTTTTCATAACTGCCAGACATGGCTTTGATCATCATTGTTATGATAAATCTCTAGTTTATTTTGTGATTTTTTTCCTAGTCACTGCTATAATTAAGAATTTAATTAAGAATTAAAATTTGTTTAAAGAAAATCATGATAAATTCTACCTAGTTTTATGTATTAACTTCCTTATTCTAAGTGTTAGACTGTTCAGTTAAGCTAGTCTGTTTTGGCCTTTAAAATAGAAATACAAAAAAATATTTTTTGGATAGAAGGAGCAATACAAAATATTCTAGAAGTAGTGTATATTTAATTGTCTTCTTGCCTTTCACTATATCCAAGTTTGTTCCAACTAGTATTTGTGTTTCAAACCAGGGAACTAAACCTCTTGGCGATATAAACATGCTTTCTACCATAGCAGAGCAGTGCAAATTTTCTTCTCAGGACCTAACTGGAAAAATTGCCACAATTTTTAAGTGTCATTTTATCTGATATTAATTTATACAATAAATTAGTGCTTGTAATTCCCTTCAAACAGGCATGTGCTGGTTAATAAATACCACAGAGATCCAGAGAAACAAATTTAAGGTACCTGTTAGGTTTTGAGTCTCTGTTCACAATGACAATGTGGTTGGTTCAATGCTTTTAGGTGCCAAAGGTGAGATGGGTGTCATGGGAGCTCCTGGTCCTCCGGGGCCTCCAGGAACTCCTGGAAGAAATGGTCTGCCTGGCTTGAAAGGTAATGTTTGTTTTATTCACCCCTAAAGGGATACAGAATGCTGTTTTCCCCGTCCTGTGCTGAAAGAGGTTTTGTAATACTAACATCTAGGTTTTAATATCTGGGACCTGCCTAAGTTATTGTCTTGTGACAGTGCTGATGTTCAAAATTGCTTTGTATTTTTAAGCCATAGCATTCAATCACTATTTAGTTGATGTCATGAATTGGTAGCTATTTTAGAAACATTTCCTTTGGATTGATGGCATTGAAGTAGGGCAATATTTCTGCAGTGTGTTTTGAAGTCTGCTTAAAACAGCAGACAGAAGAAAATCAGTAGCTTAGGGTTATGGAGCCATCAAGAATTAGCTATGTAGGTATCACAGAGAGTCTCTTCTCTCTGCATTTTCCCAAGCCCCTTGTTGGAGATGAGTTTTGAAAGCGTTTGGTAGAAGCAAACCCAGTTCACCTTTCCAGAACAAGGAGGCTCTGAGTCCAAAGCTGCCATAGCTGTTGTGACCCCTTAGTGCTGGTAGCGCAGCGTGGCTCAGACAGACACAGCTGCTTCCTCTGCTGCCCAGAGCTGGCAGATACCCCTGTGTACTCCACTCACTCAGCTTTGTTCCAGGGCTAAAGATGCTCTGCAGCACCTTCCATAAACTGATCCTTTGGTGAATTCCAACCTCATGAATAAATCATGGAATGCCTATGTAAGAACAACCATTACAAATACATTAGCCTACTTCAAGGATTTTTTTTTCCTTTTGTTGGCTGTACCTTCTGTAGGTAATAGTGGATTACCTGGTCCACCAGGACCTCCTGGACCAGTGGGGCAGAAAGGCATCAAAGGTGAAGCAGGTCTGCCAGGTCCACCTGGAACACTTGATCCCAAACAGCTGGGAGCAAAAGGAGAAAAAGGCGAGCCAGGTGTTCCAGGTAAGGCACTTTGCATGTGGGTATGGGGAGGTGCTTTGTCCTCTACACACAGTGGTGAGCTGTGACTGAATCCATTCCTATTCACTCATTCTTACAGGAAAAAAAGTTAACTTGGAATATAGATGTGGGTATGGGGAGGTGCTTTGTCCTCTACACACAGTGGTGAGCTGTGACTGAATCCATTCCTATTCATTCATTCTTACAGGAAAAAAAGTTAACTTGGAATATAGATGTGGTTTAAGGGTCTTGTATTTAGGCTTTTCTAAGAAGGATTTTGTGACCAAGCTCCTCCTTATGGTTAGTTTCCAGTGTCCTTGCTCATTAGCTGTTACTATTATTTGGCACATGGCAGTTTTGTAATAGCTCTAAGGTGCTTTCAGCAGGATTACAGTTCAGTCTTCTAGGAGTTATTCCTAAGCATGATGAGAGAGTTTTCATAGCTGCTGTCCTGGCTGCATTCCTGCTGTCTCAAAGGCCCTTCGGTTTTGCCACATAGGGTGAAATTGCTCAGGTCATTTGCTCATGCACCACCTCTATATTCTCCCTTTGGGTGTCTCTCTGGACCACTGATGAGCTAAATGTCATCTCTCTGTGTGTTTCTGCTTGGGAAGTTGGCAGCCTGGAAGTCTTTGTCAAGTCTGTGTTCTCTCATTCTTGCTGGCTTCTCCCTCCTCCCCCACCAAGGGTTTTCATGTCTCCTTTGAACTCTTAATTTAGTCTTGAGAAGAGTAAAAAATATTCTACCCTAGAGAGAGACAGAATGCTTTTACCTAATGTTGCCCCAGCCATTATTGTGCTAATTTACCTATTGTATTAATTTCTCACAAGCCTAGATAGGCTCCTAAGACACTATTTTTCTTTTCCTGTGGAAGGCAGGTTTAACTATGTCAGCAGGGCAACAAAAGTTCTTATGGGATAACAGCCACATAGAATTCTTAAAAGTCTAATAAAACACCCGCATTAATTTTTGTAATATATTAGTCCCAAAGTGATTTTGTTGTACCAATGTAATTTAACTTGTATATAAATAATCTGGGTGAATGTAGAGGTTAGAATGGAATCTGCTAATCCAGAAGACAGCCCTTGAATTAAGTATATTGGCATTAGTCATTAAGTTACTTTTTTCTCTACTTATTATTTTGTTCCTGTCCTGTAGTAATTTTAAGTTTTCCAGAACAAATACTTTGTGTTCTGTGATACTTTTCCTTGTTAAGCTAGGAGGAATTATATTTACTGAAGAAAAAATCCTATTTGGTTTTTTATTCATCCATAGCTACATCTCATCTCTTAAGGTAAAAGAAAACATACATTGATAGTAATAATAATAAAATGTGTCTTTTTCCCTTGAGGTGTTCCTGGTTTATCAGGCCAGAAAGGTTATCAAGGTCTCCCGGGTGACCCAGGCCCACCAGGACTTAGTGGCCCACCAGGTGTGCCAGGATTGCCAGGTCAGTAAACAAGACTTCAGCTGGACAGCTTTGATGAAGAGAGATTTGCACGTGTTTTTTCACTTGGAGTTGGGATGTTAATCCACTTATATCTAAACTAACCTTAGGGATTTGCACTTAAAACTGCAGCACAGTTTTGGGACATTTAAAGTCATTATCCAGACACATGCTTGAAGCCCTTCCCTTCAAACAGGGGCAAGAGCAGGTTTAAACTGATCCCTTAAAAGATTAAGGTGTCTTTCAGGATGACTGGAAAAGTACTTGCTGCTTGAGCAAGCAATGTGACTGCACAACCTGCCAATAGGGCTTTCACTTCATATGTTTATTTCATATATTGCTAAGCATTATATTTTGAAAATGCCCAAATGGATGTATTGCAAAGGCTGGCTGAGTGTCAAATATTTGCTTTAAAGAATTGCAAGGACCAAGAAAACTGATTCTATTTTGCACCACTTTTCCCTACAGCTGTAACAATTTATCTAAGATCTTGAGTCCTTATTTGCTGTATCTAATGTAGGCCTTGCTCAAAATATTTTGTTGGGCTTGGGGAATACTGTTAACATCCAGGACTCAAACTAGTTTGGGCGTTGTAGGTTGCATTTAAATCTGTAAAAGAAGCTGCTGAACACTTGTTGCACATAAGAAAGAGATAATGTGTTCATTCTGCAGAGGAACTCGTGAGAGACCATGTCACACCAGTACTGAATCCTTTCAGGTGGTGGCTAAATCCTGGACTGAGATTTGACCTATTTCATTAGACTTATTTCAAAACAAATAAGCAGTGGCCCTGATCAAATCTTGGCTTACGACAAAATGAAGGTGTTGAATATTTTACTACAAATAAGTGTGGAAAAGCAAGTAGGAGCAGTATGAGGCCCAAAGCAACTCTAAATCCATTGCCTGTAATCAGAGGATAAGCATGGTCATGTGAGAATGCATGGATATCAGAAACCTGTAATTATTGCCATTAATTAACTCAATCACACCTTTCCTAGGGATCAAGGGAGACATGGGGCTTCCTGGGCAGCCAGGACCAACAGGACCTCCAGGATTAAAAGGAGCTATGGGAGAGATGGGTCTTCCAGGTTAGTTTCTGTGCTTGAATTTTACTTCATTTGAGCCAGTGTTCTCCTTTTATGTACTCCAAATATGACTCTGCTTGTGTCTAGCATGTAAAAATAGCAATAAAGATGAGGATTGCATAAAGCCCTGTATACATAATGGAGATTTTTAGGTAATTGTTTTAGTTTGGTTTTAAAAGTAAAAAAACATTAGGTATTCAAGGCCAGCCAGTCAAATTGTTGGGCATTTCTAGTTCAGTTGCTGTAATTTGAATGATTTCTGTAAATTACTGCAGAAGTTCTACTTATATTTTTTTAATTTTCATTTTATCTTTTGGACAGGTCCCCCTGGGCTTAAAGGCAGCCAAGGACTGGCAGGACGTCCAGGGCAGCCTGGGCCTGCGGGATTTCCTGGATTGAAAGGGGAGAAAGGTGACCCTGGTCTTTCAAGCATTGGTATTCCTGGTCCCCCTGGACCAAAGGTACCTTTACAAAATCCTTCCAATTGAAAATTCCATTAGGAAATTAGATTTTGTGTTGATTTTTTCCCCCTCAACTATTACTTAATATATATTATGTATAACTGTAAAAATGTATATAAATATATTAGTAACAAGCTGGGTTGACTTTGCAGGTGAGATAAAAATTTCTCATTTTAAAGGTGGAAATATTTATATATAACCTAATCAGGTTAAAGGAGAAGATTGTTTACCAGACTTTTCAAGTTAGATTTATTTAGTGGCCTAATCTTCACTGTGACACTTTTGTAGTTGCTAGAGATTTATACAATTAATATCATTGTCCTCCTGTCTAATTATGTAGTTAATTCCTAAAAAATTCAGAGGTGCATTTAAGGACAAATTACTGATAATACAGCATGATTCCTGCTGCTTAAAATTTCAAAGTCTGTATAAAGTATTTTAATTAATATTTACCTATATCATTCTTTCTGCCACCCACAAAAAAGTGACAAAAAGATCTTCAGAATGTCTAACAGTCTTCACTGATGCCGTGCAATTGATGTTGTGCACGATTAACTTAGCAAAATCAATGCATGATTAAAGCTGAATGATTAAAGCTACACTTTTTATTCTGCATTATCATGGGGTAGAAGTCTGATCCTGCTGGAAGAAAGGAAGATACTTTCTACTTTAACTTTCTTTTTTCTTTACTCTTTTCTTTCTTCTTTTTTTCTCCAGTTCTGAGGAAAAACTATTATACTGTACACAAAATTATAGGGGAAGACTGTTGAAGTCTTTACTATTGCTATTTTTGCTTAATTTTGTGTTGAGATGATTGACATTAACTGGATATGAGGAGAGGTGTACACAATCTACTTGTGACCTTGATGTGCTGGTAGGATGGGGAACATACAATAAGGGCTTTCCTATCTTAAGAAGTCTGGGTTCTTACTTCTGCTTAATGTTTTCCAGGGAGATCTTGGCTTGCCTGGATACCCAGGTAGTCCAGGCTCTAAAGGCATAGCTGGAAATCCTGGTTTGCCTGGATTTCCAGGCAGTCCAGGTGCAAAAGGAGAACCAGGCCTTCCTGGATTCCCAGGTAATTCTCAACAGATTTTTTTTTTTAATTTCTACTCTTGCTAATATTGGAATGAACAGCTAAACACAGTGGGTAACTGGGGGAGACTCCAGCTTCTCAGAGTTTCTGGCAATCTGCTGCTTCTAAGCTTTGTGCTGTTGGAATTGTCACTGCAAAAGTGTGGGAATGCATCTTTTAAATTGCCTTCTGAAATTGTTCATCTGCTCTGAGGGAATGGAGCAGCTGTGTTAGTTAAGACTCTCCATAGCACTCCCTCTTACCTCCTCTAACACACAAATATTGGGGTCAAAAAAAAGTATCTATATTTTTTCTTCATGAATCAATAAAAAAGTGCCATCCTAGAAAGTAGCAGTTTTTTCATATCATTTATTGTCCAAAAAAAAGTGTTCTAAAGAGAAATCTCTGAAATATAATTGAATTAGGTTTTGCACTTTGTTCTTTAAAAAATATTAACTGTGGTTGTTCACAGGTGTATGTCAGTTTTTTCATTCAAAATTGAAAGAAAGAAAGCTTTTACCTCTGCTGCATTTACAGCACTAAAGGCTGTTTTACAAGTATGCTTGAGCTGCTTTGATGTAGAAAATTAGGGAATTTACAACTGTGGTCATGACAGCAGGAAGCTTAGAAGAAAACAAAACCTGACCATGAACCTGACGGTTTTTACCCTCTGTTTCATGTCATGCCTAAAAGACTGAACAGCCACAAGGTGTGTTGAGACACTGCCTTGATCAGGCGCGGGTGCTGGTCAGGGCAGACATGCAACAGATCAGGTGTTTCTCCTGCCTCCCACTCAGCTCACGCTGTAGGGGCGAGAATCCAGTGTAAACTTGAAGACCATTTTTACTTTTTCAGGAAGGGAAAAGAGGGTTGGGGAACAACTATTCAATCCCAGTACATAATGTTTTCAAGTTGTTGTCAAGCAGAAACATCTGTCTTTAAAATGGTAACTTTTGAGTTGCTGTGTCCTTGGCCATGAGCACTCACCAGTTAAGAGAAGGCTTGAGTGTAGCAGTAAGAGTAGTTGTACCAGTCTGTTTTGTTTCTGTGCATTCTTTGCTTTCTAATTCATCTCCTTGACCAGCTGTATGTCTGCAAAATGAGCATACATACAGTATCTTGGTAGAATTAGCTCATTTGTTACTCAGGGCATCTCAGATTGTAGCATTTCAAGATCTGCAGAATAATCAGTTTTGTTCATTATTTGATTGAAATGCCTGTACTTTACAGGAACACCAGGAATTCCAGGACCAAAAGGTATTGAGGGCCCTCCAGGTAATCCTGGCCTGCCTGGACCACCTGGGCCAGTAGGTGAGCATGGACAGTGCAGCAGAGATCAGCTGCTTCTGTGAAAAACATAACACATGAAGGCACTTCATTTCTTATCTTTTTAGCATCATGGGAATGTATATGTACATGGGTGCTCGAACACCATTGCACACCCTTAATTCACTGAAATTAAACAACAAAGAAAGAAATTTCAACTTTCTTTTGAGGACTTGTATTTGCTGTCAGTTCATTAGCTATTGAAACAAGAAGTTAACTGTTTCTGTACTTACCAGCTTTATTTATGCTAAGTATTACGGTGGGCTAACTTGTATTTATAGGAAAAAAATCATAATTTATTCTAAAGGGAAGCATTATATTTTTAGCAAACAGTGACTGCTTGAAAATTCACAGCCCTAAAAGACTTTTCTAAATTGTCAGGGGTGAGAGAGAAAGGTTTAATTTTAAGATTACACCCCTGTAAATCTTTTATTGCATTACCACACCTTTAGATTCAGATGGTGGTGAAGGGGATGCTGGTTTTCTTTACTGCAGTTTAGGCAAGACTGTGCTGATGTGTTCCATCCCTGTTTTAGGTGATATTGGTCGTCCTGGCCCTCCCGGTCCTTCAGGGGAAAAGGGACAGCCTGGTCGAGATGGTATCCCTGGACCAGCGGGTCAGAAGGGTGAACCAGGTTAGGTGCCCTTCCTGTTGCTTTCCTCCTCTTCACTCTGCATTGACATGTCCTGCTTGCTCTATTCTTTCTTTCCTGTAACTGCCCTTACACCTTCAAAGCTGTTCCTGTGGCTCCTGGCTGCTGGGTGGCTCACAAAGGCTGCTGGCAAGCTGCCAGGGAGGCACAGGACAAGAATTCAGTCAGCTCTCCTGGATTTTATTACCTGGCTTTAACACCAGCCCCTGTTCCTGTATTCCATGGTAGCTGTATTGCTTCAGCTCAGTTACGCTGTGGATAAACAGTGTAATCCCTGCTGTAAAGATAGATCTTCAAACAAAAATGCAAACATAATAACTCCCAAAATCTGAAAGAATGGATTGCAAGGGGATGGAAACAGTTAGGAAAGTTAGGGGTGCATTCAATAGCAAAACCTCCAACTTTGGGAAGACTGAGTGAATGACAATCCAAGCAATCTCAAGGAATTGCTTATTTAGATGAACTGCACTCTCATTGTTCTAAGCCTCATATTCCCATTCCTGGAGACCTGAAAGATCATTTTTGTCTAAATCTGTCTTTTTTTCAGGTCTACCAGGTTTTGGGCGTCCAGGACCCCCAGGACTCCCAGGATTGTCAGGTAAAGCTTTTCTGTTGCCCTTTGTTAAAAAGTTCAATGTAAAATACATTTACACACCAAAACCAAGAAGGGTATGTTGTTTTTTCTGTAACAAATGAATGCTATAGCTACAAGTAATTTTTTTTTCCTCAGCAGACTGTTTTAAATTAACCACAGCAATAAAGACATTTTATTACTGACCACTGTATTTTGTAAATTAGCAATTATGCAGCCAGAATAAATGCACACAGAGCAATAGCCTGTTGCACTGTGTGGAACTTTGCTGATTGGTGTCAGTAAATTCATACAACAGATGACAAATTAAGCTGCTTTGAAAGTATAGGTACTTGTTACATTGCTCTTCTCTGGTAGCATTAAAGCTCCTAAATTCTCCAGGCTTATTTGAAAATTTTGCAAGTATGTCTTAATTTTCAGCAACATCTCAAAAAAGGGATGAAGTCTTAATACTGACAGATTTCTCCACAGAAAGCCTTATTTGTAGGCTTACAGTCTCCTAGGATGTTCATGAATTACAGCATCACTGGCTTTTTAACATGTTATAAGTTATGGCACTTTCTCCTGCAAGAATTATTAGCCCTCACTCTTTTCTGAATGTTAGATAATTTTACCCTGTCTCGCCCTGCAAATAAGGGGAGTTGTGGCCAGACTTGTGCCTTCTGCAAGAGAGAGAGATGGCTTTGTGAGTTGGCTTTTGGGTTTTATATAAACTTGTAACAGTATTCACAAATATGACTTTCTACAGGGCAAAAAGGAGAACTGGGGTTACCTGGCCCACCAGGACCCCCTGGACTTCCAGGACCGAAGGGAGAACCAGGTTTCCAGGGATTCCCTGGTCTGCAGGGTCCACCAGGTCCACCAGGAATACCAGGGCCACCTCTAGAAGGTCCTAAAGGTAGCCCTGGCCCACCAGGTGTTCCAGGAAGGCCAGGTAAGAGCATGATCCATACCTGTGGACATCTGCCAGTACTTTGATATTTTGCTGGTAGGTCATCAGCCTTTAAATTGGCTCCGTTTATTTGGATGGATAAGGTCAAGCCTCATGGCATAAGTGTGTGGGCAACCAGAGAATTATGTTGCCAAAATCCCCAGTATCTATAAATAAACTAGCCTTAGTTTCTCTGAATTTTGGATGCCTGGCAGCAAAAATCAAAGGCGTTCCCACGCGGGAGGTTCCCCGCATGCTGCCCCAATAATCACTCACAAGCACCTCTGAATATCTGAGACCTTTGCAGTGTTGTCACGCGATCAGCAAGCGTCACCACGCACAATAAACCAAAAGTAACAAGCCCCATCATCCTAAGAGTCATGGAAATCCAATTCCCACTAGCATCCCAGCATGGTCAGACTGGATACTGCTCCTCATCTCCAGGCCATGTAACACAAGTCATTGCTCCATCGTGTCACGTGGCTCCCATGGACTCCGTGCTCCATCGTGCCGTGTTCATCTTTCCATTCCATGTTTGCATCTTATTCCTGCACCAACTAATTCTGGGAATGAGAAAACACTACACTGAGTTAACATTGCTGAGCAACTACCTGGCCTGTGTTAGAAACTGATTTCTATTTTGTGTTACAGATTGTTTATTTGCATTTAGATACTGCTCTTGAAAAAATCTAATTTAAATGAACCTGCCACAGCTCCAGCTCAAGCTTAGTTCTGGACCTTAAATCCAGAAGTACTTTGCTACATCTAAGATTCATCTCACATAACAGGCTTGATATTCTCCCTAAAGGAGACTGCTTTCAAACCAAACCATTGGTTGATGACAAGGATTTTTTTCCTTTGCAGATTAATGGTGAAGTAATATTTTTATTTATTGCCCTCAAATTATTCTTTAAATAAAAGAATTTTCTGTGGAAAGTTAGTTTTGAGTTAGTACATTTGTAAAATAGCTGCAACACAGATATTGTTGATTTTTGGGTATCAAGGGAGAGTTTAGCTTTCCAGTATGCACTTGAAAAGATTTAAAGGTTCCCATTTTCCTCATCTTGCTTCTGATACAAGAGGAGACAGTCACACTCAGTAATGTAACTTTGAATGGAATTGTATCAAAATATTTCCCCTAGAGCTGGAATTGAACCATATGTTATTATCAATGGCAATATGAGTTTTTTCTTTTGCAGAGTAGGCTATGAACTCATATACCGTAACTGTGTATTTAAAAATGAGTCATTATAAACATTGGTTTTAATCTATAACACCTTAGAACTGGGGTGCTGTTTGCCAGTATGAGGTTTTCTTTTAGTGTCAGTAAAAATCCTTCTGCTGTGTTTCGTCCTAAACCTGCTTTGTGTGTGACTGATGTAGAATAACCACCCTACGGGTTAATAATCCCCAGCCAGTCACAATGTCTTGCTGGTTTCCTATTTGGTTTGTAGAATGAGGACTGCATGCCTTCCCCCTTTTTCCTGGAGGAACTGGCTTCCTGCTGTGTCCCAGGGGCTCTAACAGGCAGCAGAGCATCCCTGCAGCACATTTGTAGCCCTGTTTGCTTTGGACTTCGTTAATTCTTCTGTATATAGAGTAGTACAGCGATTCAAGTTTTGGCCCAGGACAGTGATTGGTCCATTGCAGTACAGGCTTTCATTTTTAAAAGTTTTTTATACGGAGAATATCTCCAAACTTCAAAGAAGTCTTTAAAAGTACACCAGGCTAAGCAACCTCTGAGGTGTAATAGAAGTACCAACTGAGATCTCCGCTCTGCTGTAGCGTTGGGGTTTTATGGAGCTGCTCATCCTGTTCACACTTCCCTGCCTAAATCAAGTGTTCACCGATTCTGATCAGCTGGGAAGGTGGAGCAATGGTGGGACTCATTTTGTGCAGCTTTATGAGCAGGGGAAACAACCAGTGAGGTTCTGCTCAGCCATGTTCTCTCTCTTTTTCTCTTTCTTTCTCTTATTTCCATTTTTGTTGCATGCAATGTATAAAGTGAAGCATTTGTTTTGCTCAGTTACGTGTGAACTAATGTGGATAAACCAAACTATTATTGCAGTTCTGGTACAATCAGCACTCCAGCCTTTTGTTTCCGATGATAACAGAGTCTATTGTTGGAATGCTGATTTTGTAACATTTCAACATAAGGCAGTTACTCATAAAAGCAGCTGTGTGGCTGTCAAATTACCCCTTCTAGGGACAGAAATAAAACCAGAAGCTGTTTGCGTGTACTGTTTGTTGTTGACTTCTGGGTATATTCTAAGTTTAGTAAAAGAGATGAAGTCAAACATGATGTAGCTCTCTGACTCCAGTTGAGTTACCCCTAAAATAAACATTGATAGATGGTGTTGGCATAGATTTATTAATTCATTATAAAATGATGCCAATTTCCAGGGCAACAGAACACTGCTGTTACTCCCCATGTCTATTTTCCTTGCTATAAATAATAATAGTTTGGTGTTTTGCACACTGTAAAAGAATATTGAGCTAAATCTAAAAAGAAAGGTTTAGTTGAATATGTTAGGTTGTTGATATTTCTAACAATTTTGATGTTTTTCCCCTTGTTCTAATGATGACCTTGGTGAATTCTGACCCCCTACTCCCAGGTCCCTCAGGTTAGCCCCGTAACTCCAAAATAATAACTTTGCATGAAAATGAATGTGTTACTTTTGTAGTGTCTAAATGTAGATATGCAGAGTCATGTTTCAGACATACCTTTTAATTTGTGGTGGGAAAAAAATGCTCAGAATTGGCTTTCAGCCATCTCTTCCATGTTGTTGTGGGACTGATATTGGAAGGACACAGTTGCTCTGCCCATGGTGGAAGACCATGTGAGTCTAGATTTGCAAGGCTTTTATAAAGTGTCCCCAGCTGTGAAACTTGTTTTTAGCTTTTTTTTTTTCCTCAGTGCAGTTGGAAAGAATATATTCTGATTTTCAGCTTTTTTTAAAAAAAGCACTTTGCACTGTCCTCCCATGACTTGCTGCATAATTGTGTGTTGCAGCTTGGGCAAGTGACAGTAGTCATTTTTGTAGCACCTGCTACTGTTGATTTTGGACACTCTCAAGTGACTTAAATAAATTAGATGCTTCTTTTATACCAACAGTATCGGTAGGAAAATTTATATAGACTAACAGTGATGCTTTAGATTGCCAACTTAGAGCCTTTTAAGTTTTCAGTGCAGAGAAATCCTTATTTCCATTGTTTCACTTCACTAGCCCATTTAGAGGAAATGAGGAAAGTTCTTCCTTGCACAAGTATTTAATGAAAATAAAGCTCACAGCCATGTCCTCCCTGGCACTAGGGCAGTGGGACAGAATTGGTGAGAAATTTATTGTAACCTTAGTGTATCAGCATGGAACACAAACTGGCACTTGGAAAGATTTTAACATCTGTGTCTAAACTGAAAATGACTTGGTATATCTATTTAATAAGAATAATGATATCATTAGGTTTTGCTATGATGACTTTCAGGCAGCAAAGAACTCTCATGGAAATGTAATAAAGGAATACATTTTAGTTTTCAGCCCGCTGTCCTAAGCACCACGAGGTAGCAAATTTGGTAGACCCTGATGTTTGAATCCTATCTTTATGCAGCCATGTAAAAAAAAGGGAATGTGGCTTTACCTTTTAATTTAACTGTGGTCACCACAGCAGTAACCACACTTTCAAAGAGAGCTGCCATCATGGGGTGCTGAGAGGAACTAAGCAATTGCATCAAGTTTTGTTCCACCCTGTGACTGTGATCAGCCAGAATTCAGTGATGAACATGTGTAGAACTGATTTATAAATCATAGCAAAACTTACCTATCAGTAAAATATAAATTATAAGAACGTAACAGTAACAATGAAATGTCCATGTCATTATTTTTAACAACTGTATTACAGTTAGTATTTAAAATAATTTACCAGATATGTAAGAAATAGTGCTGTGAGGTAAACCTGATGTGTATTTATTGTAGTTTTTAGCTGCAAATTGCATGATGATATGTTGATATATTTAAATCATTTCACTGACATGAAATATGCAAGTGGCACAGGAGCTAAAAATATATATTAACTTAGGAGCACTGTAGGGACAACCAGCTTCTTTTGAGAGAGGGAATTTAAATCATTTTTCTAAGGATGTTATCACAGGCCATTCTCCATATAATCTTAATCTTGAACAGGTAAATTAGCATCTTAAAATATTTTGATCAAGACGAAATAATGCCAACAGTAAAGACAACAAATTCAAAATTTGCAAGTTCTGCTGTATTTTTGCTTACAGCATTTGCAACCCTATTGATCCATGTCAATCTTGCTTACAGTTTCAAAAAGGGCCTAAGCCTACTTTTCAGTCCTGGAATTGTATTCACAGCTAGTTGAGGCTCATACCTGATTAGTGGTGATAAGTCCTTCTGTTAGTCACACTTGCCCCCCGCCCAAAGCAGAACTTTGCACAGGAGTAAGTTGTATTTCACAAATTACCTGTTTGCCAAGCTCCGGGCCCTGAGAGGCTGAGTGTTGTCAGTGAAATGGTTACATAGTCCAAACCCTGTTGTGAGCAGGACTAACCATTTATAGGCCTTAGCTGTAATGTTAAAGCAATAAAACGCTCTCTAGTGAAGCTTTAAGTTTGCTGTTAAATGAAGTGTCAAATTAGTTTCAGTAGAGCCTAGTCACCAGAATAACTAGTCTCTGAAAATATCTATGTTTGTGGATTCATGTGTGGTTTTATGCATGCATGTGGATTATACTGTAAATACAAAATATGCTGGTGAAATGGGTTGTTGTGTAGTGTATATGCTGTCATCTGTACTATTTCTAACTAGTAATCTTGTTTTGTACTGTGTGATGTCTGACCCCTCTAACATCGATCATTGGGCTTTGGTGAACTCTGATCCTTCCAGGGCCTCCAGGTTAGACTCTTAACTCGGGCAATTTGTTTTACTGCATTGCACTTGATGTAAGAGAAACAGATGTTTTCCTGTAATTCTGTGATTGTCTTTTTAAGGGCTGTGGTTGCATGCCCCAGATGGTAACCTGGTATTATTTTGCATGTGTACAGTAATAGACCAGTATGAAAGAGCAAAATGAACACAAAAAATCCTTGCATGATGGGATGTTTTCTGTAGCTGAAACTGCTACAGGATATGTGTGAAATCTGGTACAAAACTGCTGTTGATTTAAAAAGGAAAGGAATTCTATACTCAAATTTGCATGCAGAAGCACAAATCATCAAATTTATCCATTGGGTATAGACTATGAGGATGTCAAAGGAGATTCAAAGTTACGGGAGGACTGAAAATCCAGCACACTGATAAATGTTAGATTTGTACTACAGGAGAGAATGTCATAGCACTGTCCTGCAAAAAATCCTTTTGTTAATACAATTATGAGCTCTAACTTGTAAAATGTTATTAGCTGTTGTTGCACTTGCTTATGGTTTATTTTGCCACAGATTTATACTGGTTACCTTCCATTTAGATGGTGGGACAAAGGTGGAGGTCTCATCTTTGAGTTGTCCAGATATCAGTTTCTTTTATACCCACTGCTTTGTTTTGGATTAATCCAGCTGTACAAAGGCAAAATATTTAAAGACCAGCCCAGTTTCTCTGTTAGATTTACACAGTGTAAGTCTACTAAAGATTAAAAAAATCAGTTGCAGAAAGAGTCATTCAACATAAGGAAGTTTCTGAGACTCAGGTTATGTAGGCAAGGCAGAATGACAAGCTTCCTGCTGCCCAGCAGTCAGGAGACAGCACATGTGTGCTCCTTAATAGGTATGTCAAATTCTAACAAGAAAGCAGCACTACAGTGTTTACACTGTACTGTGTTAGTGTTGAGACTAGCCTACAAAAGGAATTCAGGCTGTTAAGAAGCACTTAAGGCATGGTGAATGTAATGCAGGTCAGCAGAGGGGATATTTGTACCATCTAATTTTGGGTTTCTTGGCTCCTAGTAAAGGCACTGGTCTGGTCACCAGTATGCTGCCAATGCAGGTGAGCTGCACTGCCTCCTGGAAAGACCTGCTTCATCAGCTACAAAAGGGGCCTTGGTTCCTGATTTGGGTAGTGCAAATAATTCCTCTTACTTGTTTTCCTTTTAGTTTACCCTGAATTTAGCACTGATAGAGCTGAGAAGTTAAGCCTTTTTTTTTTTTTTTTAAGAACACTGAAGGCACAAACTTGGGCAGAATGAATGATATATACTGATGTGTGCTTATTTGCTCTGCAATGTTAAGGTCCACCAGGCCCAGAAGGTCCACGAGGGCCACCAGGCAGTGGAGGACTTAAAGGGGAAAAAGGAAACCCAGGTCCACCTGGTCCCCCTGGCCTGACTGGTCCAAAGGGAGATCAAGGACCACCGGGACGCCAGGTAGGACAAGAAATGGAGTTTTCCGCTAGTTAATTTTTAAATCCAATAAAAATGGAATATATTTGGGTGGAACATGCAGTTTAACATAATAAAAGCCAGACTGTGGTAGCTAACACCCTGTCTTGTAGCAAGGAAGGGGATCTTTTCCCCAGCTATCCCCCAGTATCTAGGCAGGATGCACCTGCTGTGTTCCCATGGGAGCTGTCCATGCAGCCTTGTGTTCCCACTCTCCCTGACAGCCCCCCATGGCTTCAGCCCTCCACAGCCCCCAGTGTCCTTTGTTGTCCCCAGCCACCTGTCCCATTCGGGTTCTCTGGAACTGCTGAGATGAGGGAATAACGTGAGGCTCTTCTCTTCAGGGGGATCCTGGTCGTCCAGGTCTGAATGGAATGAAGGGTGACCCCGGGGTTCCAGGCGTTCCAGGATTCCCAGGTATTTCACTGGGTATTCCCAGGTATTTAACCAGCATTTTGAGCAAAACCTCCAGACACAGTAACAGCCTGTTTAGGCCATTCCTGCAGCAGACTTTGTAGAACAGCATGTTCTTTCACTGGGTAACTGTGTGAAATTGATGTTTCAGGTATGAAGGGTCCCACTGGACCTGCAGGACCCGCTGGCCTCACGGGCAGCCAGGGACTGCCAGGCCCACCAGGTAGGAGTCCTGGGTAGTGGTACTGTCACTTTTGTTCCCTGTCAGTAGAATTTGTTACATAGATGAGTTGGTCTCAGACAGCAAAGAGAAGTGAGCAAGATCTTCAACATAATTCCAACCTGTCCTTTTTAGCCTCTACAAATAATTCTAATATGTTTTATACTCTGTATCCAGTCTATATGGATTAACTCCTCTGAGAGGGGTCCTTAGAGGTGGGTCACCAAGAGTACTTTTTTGTCCTATATATTCACTTATTCTTTCTTGCAATGATGGAGCTCTTGGCTTCTGATTGTGAAATAAAGAAACTGTTTCTAATGCTGTCTTCCACCTTGGTTTATCTAAGACCAACCTTCCTTCTCTCTCAGGTCCACCAGGTTTACCAGGTACCATTGGACGAAGTATTGTTGTCAAAGGTGATCCTGGTTCCCCGGGTCCTCCAGGACAGCCTGGGTCCAAAGGGCCACCTGGATTGCCAGGGCCACAGGGATTGCCAGGTACGATCCAAGGTGGCTGCAGAGGACATGACCAGAAATGTATCTGAGTGCAGGTGGCAGTGCCAGTGACATGGCACAGGCTGCAGAGATGAGTTACTGAGCTCAGCAAGGGGCAAGAGAGAAATGCAGGTTAATAGATAACAGATAAACACAGGATCATACACATCTGGTTTAATGGACTCTTGTTCTTCTCTTATGTGTCGGAAAGAAGCAACAGATGAGTCACTGACAACTTGGAGATTTCTGTAGTGAGATTTCAAGAGCTTTTATTTCAGTTATGCTTTTGTGTGTTCTAGGTCCGATTGGTCTTCCTGGTGACCCAGGGAGAGATGGACTTCCTGGTTTTGATGGTCCAGCAGGACGAAAAGGAGAGAGAGGTCTCCCAGGCCAGCCAGGTAGGGTGTTTATGCTATGAGGACTCACTGGAAAAAGACTCCCATTTCTGAATGGAGGTCAATACTGGGAAGTAAGATCTTTGCTTCATGGGAATAATGGTAAAATCATAATTTTAGGATTTTCTTAATGCAGAAATATTACAAGCACCTGAACATACTTTGATTTGGAATATTCTCAGCACCAATACATTGCTGGTCATTGCTGAGTAACATTGTCAAGTGCTTTACCTCAAGCTTAATGACAACCCCTTTGTAGCACAGATGATGCAGAGGAGATAATGAAGATTGTAAGAAACTGAAGAGAGACATTAGTAAAATAATGCTTATTTTGCATGGAAATTATGAATGGGGACAAACAGACTGCATAAAAGAGTTTCACCAAAGTCAGAGATTGGACTATCATTTAGGTATTGCCTAGAACTACTGAACTAGGATTTGAGAAATCAGACTAGGCACTGGGACAATTTTCTAAAGGTGATAGATATTACGTAGCCCTCTATTGCAATCTGTGAGAAAAGGTTTTAGAATTAAAACAGTTAAAAACAATACAAAAATCCATAATTCCTTTTTCTCTGAGCAGCTCTATGAAATTTGTTACCATTATTTTAGTAAAAAAAATTTAAATAATGACTGCAGAATAACACAGTCTAAATATTTGTAGTCATATTTCCTGATATTGCTGTTCAAGAACAGCTGTTTTTGATACATTTTTCAGTCATTTGACTCATTTTTGCTCACATTCAAGGCTGTTCTAGCTTATTTCCACTTTTAATAACCTATTCCAAAACTGGCAGCAGATTTTCATTTTGATGGACTTTGGCTCAGGTTGTTACCACAGCATGGCTTGAAGTGAGACTTGCCCCTGTTTCTGGTTCTGCCATTTATTTTGTGATCTTGAACAAGATATTTCAGCATTATCTTAAGCTGCACACACAGATATATTTTGGAAGTGGGAAGCTGACTGAAGTCATTCCAGTGGCTGCCATGTCCTCTGCAGTTATCACAGAGCCTGACAGCCCTGAGATTATTTAACTTCACAATACCCCTGCAACACAGAGAAGTTCCACTGTTATAACCATCTATGACGAGCTCCCTGATTCAACCAAGCTTAAATGAAAAAAAATCCAGGAAGGCAGTGTTAGCAAATACCAGATGCCCTAACACACAAGCACTTAATCATGAGACCAACAACCTTCCAGAGCTATGTTGGTCCTAAAAGAGCAAGCAATGGTGTTAATCAACACTGTGTTGTGTTTCTGTCACGTGAACAGGCTCACGAGGAATACAAGGACCTCCTGGTCCTGATGGCTTACAAGGCCCACCTGGTCCTCCTGGAACAGCTTCTGTTGCTCACGGATTCCTTATAACTCGGCACAGCCAGACCAGTGATACACCACTCTGTCCACAGGGAACATCAAGAATATATGATGGATTCTCTCTTCTATATGTGCAAGGAAATGAGAGAGCACACGGCCAGGATTTGGGTGAGATATTCTGTATGCTCTCTCTTAAGAGGAAACATGTTATAGCTGCTTCTTTGAATGCTCAGGTTCTCTGAAGCCATAGCAGTCTTGGAGATTTCTAGATGAGAATGGGGACTGCATACTGAGATCTGCTATCTCCAGGTGATGCATATTGTAATTCAGAATGAAGGAATGTAAACCAAAATGGAGAAGTGAAGTTTTTCCCCCATGTGACAATCTGCTAGCACTTGCTGTGCACTCACAGGAGGGAGAGGAAGGATCCACAAGTACTGTTCTGAAAGAATTGCTATAAAAAGCAATGAAGTGAAAACTTTGCTGTCTTATGTGTCTTACTCTGTAGGTACTGCTGGGAGCTGTCTTAGACGTTTCAGCACAATGCCTTTCATGTTCTGCAACATCAACAATGTTTGTAACTTTGCATCAAGGAATGACTATTCCTACTGGCTGTCAACCCCCGAGTCAATGCCGATGAGCATGGAGCCACTGACTGGGCAAAGCATTCAGCCATTCATTAGCCGGTGAGGCAAAGCAGGCCAGCAGGTCTGTTTTAGTATCTGGAGAAACAGTACATCTTACCCATGTGTTTCCAGCATGCAGCTTGGGAATTAAGAGATGAATCGGTCATGTTTTGTTCTGGGAGACACTAGAAAAATAATTTGTTTTAAAGTATTCATTGTCTGCAGAGGTTCATCTATCTCCCTGCAGCAGTGATAAGAAGAGGCTGTACAGCTTTTCTCAAACAAGCAAGCTCTGTAGTCAGCAGTGTGAGATCACTGTGGACAGAAAAGAACATAGAAGCAATTGGCTTTAGGATTAAGGTACTCACTTGGGGACTTTGAGCTTCCAGTTTCTGTTTCAGGAACTGCTTCAGTATTTTACCCAATGTAGTGAAAATACAGACAAATTTGAGCTCCAAAATACTCTTATTGCGGTCACAAAATATGTGAGAAATAGAAGTCTAGATTAATAGGTGAGCCTCTTGCAGGTGAGTTTTGTTCCCTTTTTCGGTGTAAGAATTCTTAGTAAAACATACTCCTATTATATTTTAACATCACATGTTTCTCTGGTATTCCCCTGTGTTCAGATGTGTTGTGTGTGAAGCTCCAGCTATGGTGATAGCTGTCCACAGCCAGACCATTCAGATCCCTTCATGTCCTCCAGGCTGGGACTCCCTCTGGATTGGTTACTCTTTCATGATGGTAAGAACTGCCTCCTACTCCAGAAGCAGCTACTGCCTGCCCACCTGTGTCCTCAGCTGCTTTAGGACACTGATAAGAACTGCAAGGTTGTCATTTACCTTCAGCCACTAACCAAGGTAGCCAGGACTGACAGTACACAGATCCCAGCATCACTGACATTTATGGAGGTGTCTGACAGCACATTATCTCTGCCAAGAATGAACAGTGACTTTTCAGTAGCTGACTGCTGTGCTATTCAGTTTTTAACACCTAAGATCCTTGTTTGTGTCCTTTCCTCCATTAGCACACGAGTGCAGGAGCAGAGGGCTCTGGACAGGCCTTGGCATCGCCTGGATCCTGTTTGGAAGAATTCCGCTCAGCACCGTTCATCGAATGCCATGGTCGGGGCACCTGTAATTATTATGCCAATTCATACAGCTTCTGGCTGGCAACTGTAGAGGTGTCAGAAATGTTCAGGTAAGAAAACCTGTTTCTTGCCTATTGCTTTATTCCAGAATGAATGCTTTTGAAACTGAATTTATTCCAAAGATCAAAAGATACTTGTTTATAGGGATATAGGGAAATAATTTAGCCTGTTTTCCCCCTCTCAACCAGTTTTTCAAGTGTTTCTTTGGTAAGCCTTTAATATTATGTAAAAACTTGCTAGGGCACATTCTGTTTTGCAACGAGCCAGATTCTTTTTGTGTCAACTCTCATTCACATTTTGTTGTAGTACCTCCTCTGAAAGTAGTGCTACTGCGTTTATTGTATTTGGAGCCCAAAAGAACAATTTTGATTTTTTTTCTTGCCAAACCTTTCAATAAACTCAAATATTTGGAAAGGTGGTTCACAGATATACAAGGGATAGGAGTAAAGGGCAAGATCAACTCTACTTAAACTTTTTAAGGCAAAGGTTCATATGACTTGTTTTTAAAAATCTTATATGAAGAAGGTTTCCTACCCTCCATGGCCAGCATTTTATTCTATGCTTTGACATTTTGGCTGCAAGGAAGCCAGTGGCCATTGTGTCCTCAGCTTCTCTGCAGTTAGCATTTCAGCTGGAGTCTCTCAGCTGCTCCAGCTTTTTCAAGTTGAGTAGCAAATCACTGAAGAATCATCTCCTTTCATAGAATAAATAGTTACTGCCCTGTTTGTGTGCTGATAAAACACTCTTAATATTCCCTGCTACCTAATTGGAAAGTGTAGCTTTGTGGCACAGGGCTGACACTATGTTCTGAGCAGTGGTGGCCCCAAGTTGGTTTTGTAGCACCTACAGTCAGGGTACTTGATATAATTCATCACTCTTTTCTGGGTAGTTGATTATTGGTAATTCACCAGTGAAAACTTCCTATTAGTAGCTGTCATGCACCCTTGAGATTTTTCTCTCTCTACTGTTTTCTCCCTCCCATTAAAACAACTTCCTTCTTCGTTCTATTTTTTTAAAGAAACTTTTAAGTATTTGACTTGTGTACATACATATTACACTAACTGTATTAATCTCCTATCTTGTTACCCTTTCAAAATGAAAATAAGTTATTTGGTAAAGCTACCACTTAAATACAGCTCTGACTGTAGCAGTACTTTTGATGTGTTGTTAAAGTACCCTTCAACTAAAGGCCAGAAACAGACCCCAGATACAATCTAAAATGTACACAATTCACCTTCCCCTTGGGTTGTGTTTGTGCTCCATCATCTGCCAGACTGAAACAGGTTCTTAGCATACCTTGGGGACACTGACACAACTGAGAAGCTGTTACCTGCTGCTGGCAACAGACAGAATGATCCCTTTCAGAAAACTCAAATTCAGGATTCCTTCCCTGCTCACATCCTGAAGTTTTATATGAAACAGTGAATTCAGTAGAAGTTGAAAGGAATTGTAAACAAAGAGAAACCTAATGCAACCTTTCCTTTTTGTCTGCCAACCAGCAAACCTCAGTCTGAGACACTGAAAGCTGGAGACTTGAGGACGCGGATTAGTCGTTGTCAAGTTTGCATGAAGAAGACGTAACATCTTGGAGAATGTTTTATAAAACAGTTGAAAATTCCTAAGATGCACTGTCTTCCAGCTGCAACAATGGTGCTACTGTGCAGAAAGAAAAGAAAAAACAAATCCAAACTGTTTTAAACATGCAAATTCAAGTGTACCTCACTCATGTGCCAAACTAAGGGTTGTTCAGTACGTATTTGACAACAGGACTAAGATGAAAGAATTGACCTCTTGGAAACAGAAAAGAACGCTCGAGGTTCACAAAGGATCAGAAGATGAATTTTTTCATTTCTCTCCCTGTACCAAATGGCACCTTTTTGATCAACCAAGAGAATAGAGAAGAACACGACGCACTGAGTATGTTTAAAATAACAAGACTGCAGTTTTGAAAAACATTTTTCATGGTGCTACTAACCCTACTGTATTTTTAATATGAAATTTTAAGCTTATTTCTCTTTGTAAGTAATGAAATGTGTATATTGTGTAAACACCTTTTTAATCTAAACTTTCAGTCATCTAGAAACAAACCAGACTGATATAAAGATCCTTATGTCTAAAATTAAAAGACAAGACAGTATTTTATTATGAAACTTGTGGTACAGAGAGAATTTACCCCTCTTATGCCAACTTATTCATTTAATTTTTCATTTCCTTCCTCAGTTGCCAACCTGATATATTTGGGGAATGCACAATTATTCTGAAGTAATTTTGATCAGGGTTTTAAATGTTGTACACCATACTAGCACTGGTTTTATTTGTGCTTAGAAAACCCAATCCACTTGAAAAGGGGTTTTTTATCTTGTGAAAATATGTGAAATTATTAGCCATATTCTATATCCTTCTTTTAAGAATACAAGTCACAGTCACATTTTAGTAATCAGTTTGGTTTTAACCAAACCTATCCTTTGGGAATATCCAGTTACCAAAGCATTTAGGATGATGCTTGCATGAAACTTCAACTCTGAAGTGGTGTCATATGTTTTATCCAAAATAGTATACACGCTAAGAAACCTTCTGAATAAAATAAAGCATAAGCTGGTGGAAACCTTCCTATTTACAAATGAATCTTTTAATCTTATGTGAATTTATACACATCCACAATGTATTCACAGTATACAGCAGATCCTGTGTATGTACAGTTCACATAAGGCCTTGAAAGATGGTGCATGCAGTCTTTCTGATGTCAGTTTGTAAGAATCCTCCTGTGTATGTCTAAAGAGTGTCACTACTTGTGCAATAGCTGAAAAGTGATCACTTTTGTATGCATGACTGTTCAGCTTCCATGGTCAGAGTGTTTCATTTACCCTCATGTATAAACAGCTCCCTGACAATGCAGGACTCTGTCAAGTGACAACACTTTCATATTTTCATTGTGTATTGCCACCTCGACTATCAATACAACCTAGCTTGTGAATTATCGTACTGCTCTATACAGGTGATGTGTATTTGTTTATTGAATACTGTTAAGTAGTTTATCTGCTAATGGCTGTTCTTACCTTCCAGTTATCCCTGTAAACACGGAGCATCTGACATCTCCTTGTTTGACACATTTGACAAAAGACATAGGACTGGTGACTAAGCAGGTGGCAGTGATATACAATGAGATTGGTGCTGATTTCTAAAGCTTTCAACTACGTATGAAACCGAAGTTCTTTAGTTTAAAGTGCAAAATAATAATAGCTTTGTCTTTTTTCCATTAGCTGCAGTTATATCTGTTGGTAGAGAGTGGGAATTCAGCAATGTGTATCTTTCAGCTCAGTTTGGTTTGCTGATGCATATAGTAATAAACTGAACCTGCTGCTACCTCCACGTCAGGAACTTGTTACCAAAGCTGAAATAAAATAGTAAGTTTCTTCATGTAAACACAAGCTCTTATCTTGCTGCTGGCTCTGCAGAAGTCTAAAATGAACATGGCTGCTCATCCCTAGCCCTAAAATAGCAGAAAAATGGATGCTAAGGCCAAGGAGCTCTCAAAGGAAAGGGGTCTCCCAGCCTTCCCTTAGCAACACCCCATCTTGTGTTTACCAACACAGCGTTCAGATGTGGGGACATGGAATAGAGTGGACCATGTTTAGTAAACCAGTGCATAACTGGTACTTCTTTGTGAGATGTGGGCTTCTCTTGCAGCAGGTAAAACCCAGACAGGAGATCCTATTCCAGGCTAAGGTACAGAGCACCCAGACCTGCTCATCTTGGGGCAGCTTCAGGGCCTAAAGCTGTGAGATGACCACAGAAAAGTAAAGTATGTAAAGCAGCTGTGCTTATGACAGCTCTGTTCTCTGTTCTGTCCTTGCAGCTCTGGCCCTGAGCTGCACAGGAGTCCTGAACCTTAATGAGCTTCAGGCACAGAATTCCAAAGGGGTGACTTTTTACTAGGAGAAAAGTGATGTAGACATGAAGGAACATCATCTGAGATCTGCAGCAGAGATTCAAGAGATATTGGGTTAATTCTCACCCCACCTCCTGTGCCTTAGAGCAGGTACATCACTTGACCCGTGTTGGATTGGAGTTACTGATCTATAAAAAAACCACGGTTATTATTCTCTTCTGCTTCTTGATGCTTAGACTGTAAGCTCCTTGGGGCAGAGACATTGAGGGGGCTCAAATGTTGGTTGGGGCCTCTAGGTGCTATCCATCACTATATAAACATTAAACTACAGGTAAAAGTTTGTGTTTGCAGCTTTATTATTAAAAAAGGAAAACACTGCTTTGGCCATTGGATCCTTAAAATAGTTTTCAACACCTAAACACCGTGCAGCTCTGGACACCACTTCAGCTGTGGCTGAGGCTCTTTTCCTGATGTCTGGTATGATTTTGCAAGTTTTTATTCTCATAACTAATCACATAGATTTGGGCTATTTTAGTTAATCTCAGCAGGCACCTGGCAGGTCTGAGCTGTCGGGGCCACGCTGCAGCCACTCAAGGGCACCGTGTGGCTTTGGCAGGAGCTGTGACAGCAGCGCTGCCAGGTCTGGCCCTGCCTGGAGGAGGGAGGACTGCAGGAAAGCTCAGCAGGAGCGGGGTCCAGTTCTTGTAAGCTGCTGTGTGGGGCACTGTAAATTGCAACCAGAATGATGAGTGAAAAAATGCAATTTTTTTGAAGGAATACTAGTTTTAATCCTAAAACCAGGATTTAGCAATCTTGTGTCTAGGCTGGATTTATACTGTTCTAGTGTTAAAAAAATAAATGTTCTCCTTAAGGCAGACTTTTCAGTCCCTCTAGAAATCCTATTACAAAGAGGAAAAAGCTTCCTTCAACATCATATTTATTTCTAGGGTGGGATTTAAACTTCTTAAACACTTTTGCAGTCTGAGGACAACCTCAACCAAAAGGGGCAGACGGGGCAGTGCAGCAGGACTTCTGTAGCCTGAACTAGATGTCACACACAAGTATTGTGCTGCAGAAGCTCTGAAGTCTGCAGCATTTTGTCCTCTGCTTTGCAAATCAATTCCTCTCTAGTGACCATTTCCAACAGAGTGCGGGAAGGCTCTGTTTTAAAAAGTAGTTCTACAACTTGAATATTTTCTATATCCTTTGATACCCAGCTGCAGTACTTTTGTAGTCAGCTTGCTGCCTGAACTGTGCTGCTGTGCCATCCTTGGGACACACCTGAGGGAGGGTTGTTGTGCCAGATTCAGGACTGTGCTGCTGGGAGCAGCATTACATGTTTTCAACAGGTCCTTCCCAGAAAAGTTATGCTTCAGATAACCCAGCACTGTTGGGACACACAATGCTTCTGCTGCCATGGCTACTTCCACTAGAAGCACAAGCTGAAAACTGCACAAGAGACTGGAATAATTTAGTTTTTCCAGGTTAGTCCAGTGAAAAAAAGGACACTTGCTAATGGGACACAGAGGCAGTGATTAGCTCAGGGGAGCAGTAAGTGTTCTACATTTAAAATGTAGGATAAGTATCTAGAACTCCCAAGCTTTGGAAAGAAAGATTATTAACTCTACCAGCAGACAGGTGAGCGCTGCCTGAGGACAGCCTTGCCAAGGTGACAATAACTGGTCAGTGCCAGACACCTGCTGTCCCTACAAAGGGCTCTCTGCCCCAGGTGTAGCACGAGATGGGGGCTGAGGCCGCTCTGCCAACAGCAGCTTCGGTGCCCGCTGCCTCACACTGTCAGGCTGTAACCATAATGCTGCTTTGAAAAGTTGTAAATTAACTCGGAAGAAAACCAAACTAACCAAAACTCGGTGTGTTTTTTCAGCAAAAGGGGATGGGGGGGAGAAGTTTCCATCTTCCAGACATGCATAGCAAGCTCAGAGCTCCTGCTCTCCCTAAGACATGCTGCTCTAGAGCTCTGCATGGACAGAGGGGAGAAACTTATATATATTATATTGATATAGATTATATTGATACCTGGTACCTCTAACAAGGTCCTTCTTCCAGTGCTGTGAATCAGTGACTCCCCAGTACTTGGTTATTTCCAGTACCACAGAGCTCAGGGAGATGCACAGGCCATGAGAACTAGGCAGTGCATTTCCAAAGACTTTTAAGATGTATTCTAGTGACTGTCTTTGGATTACATCAGGAAGTCTATCTTTCCTTTTGGCTTTAGCTGAGAGCTTTCACTATCCTTTGGATGCAAGAGAGCTCAGGCACCCAAAGGGGCTTGAAAAATCAGTGTAAAATTGTGGCCCCCTACATAAAAAACACCACAGCCCTCGGCAGCTGGCCCATTTCAAATCCAGTCAAAGGTAGTTTGCAGCACTTTACTGTTACACTGTCACAACAGCCTGGACAGAGTTTGGACAATTGTCACTGTTTGGTTGCACTGCTGGTAGAGATCTTTCTGCCTAGGTTGAGCAGCCCTATTCTCTTTTCCCTCCCATTACAGGCTCCACACTATGAAAAGGGCTGGTTTATTTGAGGAAAACCCTATCCTTACAGCAAAGTTGACCTTGCCAGGGAGTTGTTTCAGTGTACTCTTGAGTAACAGGGTAAGAATTAATTTGGGTAATTTTAAAGAAAGGTTTCATCATATTTCACAGTAATCACCCACATTTATGGAGATCATATACATTCCAATCTATGGATAAAAGGCTCTTTCTATAGAAGATTATTTGCCATACCCTTCAACTCAGTAAGGAATCTGAAAAGGCACTTCTTTTTGCTGGTATTTTCTGACTTCAGTTTTTACAGGTGGGTGTATTACGTGAAATGATGAGATGATCTATCTGTGTTTGGGTTTCAAATACTGAGACCTATTTACTGTATCTTTAAAACCAAAATGTCACTGAAAAGATACAACATCAAAACACACCTATTCCCTCCTGCCCTCAAGTCAGGCCCCTATTTGATAACACACTGCTAAAAATTTCTTTCAGGACTAGTACTTTTCGATTATGAGTATTCCCTATCTTGTCATGGATGAAGTTTGTGTCACTTTTTTGTTCATGCCTTCTACATTTAAAGTAGAAAATGTATTGGGCACTGATTATATATATTTATATATATATATATATATAAAATACTTTGTTGTTGTTGTTTTCATTCCGAAGCATAATTGTTTACAGGCACTATGAATCCATGGCAAAGAAAACTTTTGGACATTTTTCTGTATCTTACCTTCTAAACTAAGTGGAAAGGCAAAGAAAACAAGAGATATGGGGAATCACTACCCTGAAAATAGTGCTAAACCTCTCCAGATCTTCAGGGCTACAGGGTGACAAAATCACTTTCAGGAGAAGCAGCTGCAGCAGGAGGTCTGACGGAAAAACCCAGAAGTTTGTTTAAAAATAAAACCCAGACACGGAGCTACATGAACACGTATTTACTGCAAGTAGCTCTATGGAAAGCCAAGTCAAGATAAATATAAACACTATACAGAGCTTCAAGCCAGTCTCCCAAAACCGCAAACGCGATGTGTTTTACAAAGAAAACAACAGAACAATATTTACAATGGAAGACAAAGCCAGATCAATCAGCCCAACTTTTAAACAGATCTGTGGAGCAGAAATAGCAAATATAATGAACAGTTTCAACCATATATATTTTAGTTTGTACAGACAATAACTGTCCAATATCAAATTAAATTTACAGGACAAACATTGTTCTATCATTGGTATTTTCATACTATACAGCAGCATAAACGGGTAGCTGGAAGGTAGTATATATAGTGATATGTTTTACATCATCTGAAAATGTTCTTCCAGCACAATACTGAATAAATTAGTTGCTGTAAACTAAGAGATTCAAAAAGATTGCATATTTATTATGCCGTACCTATTAGTATTTGTACCACTATACTTGAGGTTACCCATTTACTTATTTATTCAGCATGTATTAAATCAGTGCTGTATATTGTACAATGGCAGCCTCAGGGACTCTAATATGAAATAAGTATGTAACAAATTTCTTCAAAACAACCTTTTCCTTTCACATTAAATGTTTAGAACTATCTTCACCAAATTTTGATTTCTTAGAAAAGATGTAAAGCTTTATAAAAAGCTGTCTACGTATTGCATTATTCATTTATGAGACCAACCAACAGCTATATGGCAAGACAGTATCATGGTCTATAAGAGTGGTCGTGTTTTTAATTCCTGTATGTTTAGCAGCAAGTAATTGTACCAACTGAAACTTCTCTTCCAGAATCAAAAACAGGTCTGTGCTTTTAAACCCTGCAGCAACAGTTTTTCCTGTCACTAGACACTGTGTAAACTGATTGGTACCGTGTTTCCTAAAAAAATCCCAAAACAATCACCTCATATTTTAGTGACATGTACATTTCATTACGACTCAGAAATAGATCTGGGTACACATCACTGAACAATCCAAGCTGACAGTGTCTGATTTGTTACACAAAGTGTACCAGCAATCTAAAGGTTGTCTGTTGGAGGTGAGGCAGCCTGGCACATCCGTTGTACAATATACATATGGAGGATTCCCAGCTGTGTGGTGCAGTACAGCATGAGGATTTGTGTACCACTTTGAAACCCTTTAGCAATCATCAGTGCCTTTTATAATCCATTGCATGTACCAATGACTAGTGTCATGCTCTTTGAAGTTCATAGCAGTATTAAAAAGCTAAACTCATTTCAACCAAAAAAAAAAAAATTCAGTACAAGAGTGAAGCACTTAAATTGTAGAAAAATCAGGGCTTATTTTAAAAATGTCAAATAGTCATTGTTCACGTTTCTGTCAGTGGGATAAAGACAATCGATGAGCCAACATTTTACTTTATTTCCCCATTATGCCAGAAAGAAAGAACAAAAATAGTCCCAAATTGAAAGTGGGACTTTGGTTGAAAGTAAGATCAATTAGGGTGGTTTCCCTTTAAAAAGCTACAGCTGACAAGGCTAATGCAGAAGTCACAAACATTGGCTACGACTCCGCAGTTCTCCATTCGAATCCATGAACAAAAACCTCATTTTACACAATTCATATTTATAAACAAGAACAAAAACAATCTACAAGACAACCAGCCCATTAATCCTACTTTGTACATACCAAAATTCTGAGCGAAAAAAATTTCCGTTTAAGCTCTGACAGACACTTGACTTAAAAGCCTCTAGCCTATGCTCAAGAAATACCTCTTGTACCATAAAAGCAAAACCTTGAAAAAAAAAGAAAAAAAAAAAAGGCAGAAGAGGTCTCTTTTCCTCAGAGCTGTCCAGTCCCACTGGTTCACCCCTCAAGCTAATGTGCACCTCTCCCTCCCTCCTTCTGCCCAGTCACCTGGAAAAATCCTGAACTGCCAAAGTATTTCTAAGCAATACATGTTTTAAGCTAACCACTTGTTAATGTACCAGAGAAGTAAAACCCATGTTAAACAGACAATCAGAAACCAGCTTTGACTTCTCAGAATATAAAGTTTTTTTAAAAAATTAACAAGAGAGGCAGGAAGAAGAAAGGGACATACAGGCATCTCCTATTAGCATTCACACTGCCTCCCAAATAGATATGACATGAAAGACCAAATTCCATCACCAAAGCACAGCTATGAAAAAACGTCAATTCAAATTAATTCAATTGTAGAGAGCCGATGTCTATGGAAAAAAATAATTAAAAGGATGTGTGTCTATGTCCGTGCTGGTGGAAATGAAAGTAGCCGGCTGGAGCTGAGCTTTGCTTCCAAAAGCACCACACAGTTTCTGGAGTTACCAGCAGAAAAGTCTTCTCTTCCAACAATGGTTTCCATGGCAATGCAATCAGTCTAGAAAGGAGGGGGGAAAAAAAAGTCAGTGACATTTCAGATGCAAGTTATATTGGAAAAAAAAAAATGTTTTCTAGGGAGGAGAACACATGGAGCTTATCCACTGCAGGAGTGAGAGCTGCTGAGTGCAGAACGCAGGTCCTTCGCAGAGGGAGGGGACACCCCCTGATGCCAACCCTTCAGATATCCTGAGGGAAGGAAGAATGATGGAGTCTGAAGCAAGCACTGAAGAGCCACTGCAGCCAGAGTGACACGTGTACATGGGACAGGAACTGGGGCAGCAGCCAGCCCACGCTGCCAGCCCATGCTGGGGACAGCCCAAGGCTCAGAGCTCCCACTCCACTGTCCCCAGTCCCCTGCCGAGGCTGCGCAGCGCAGCGCGCCCAGCGGTGCCGCTCACCAGGTGTGACGGACCCTGCGGCCAACACTCCACTCACAGCTGGGCACAGCCGCAACACCAACGCTCCTGCCCTGCCAGCTCCAAGCAAGGAGCAGCAAGTCACAGCTGCGTGCCCTGTCCTCAGCTTTTCAGGAAAAAGCTTTATTTAGTTATAATTAGAAACACCTCACAGCGCACTCGTCCCTTTTTGAAGGAAGTGTCACTGCAAGGCAACACCCAAGTACAAAAGCACACAGCTACAGCCAGCTCCCTTCTTCAGGGGCTTCAAACTGACTGGAAAAGGCAGAAATCCAAGCCTTGCTAAAATGAGGGGCAAAAAATATACTCTTGTATTGCAGGAAGGTACAAATGGGTGACGAGGCACAAATGAAAACAGGAGGGAGTCTGCCCTCAAAGCACAGTATCAGCCCTGCAATTAACCATGCACATGCCAAGGTGAGAGCAACTCAGGAGTTTCCTGACATGGAAGACAAAGTAATGAAGGGCATGCAAATGCTTTCTGCAGTTGCATGAACACAAATGAGGAACATATAAAAAGTTACTTTCCAGCTCTCTACAAAACCCCTTCTTCTCCCAGCTGAGCCAAAATGAACTCTAATTTTCAGTCTGGAGGGCTATTGCAAACCCACCCAGTGAATCACACTCTCCCAGCTGAGACAGACTGTCCTCTTCCACCATTTTTGTCCTCTCAGCCAAGACTGAGGACACTGTCCTCTGCCAGGCAGGTGTCTGTGCTCACCTTCTCTGCAAGGCTGGAGGCACATACCTGCAGGATGTTTCCTTGCAGTACAGCGAAGAAGGAAACAGCCGGTTGCTCTCAATGAGAAACAACGAGTGTAAGAGGTTTAGGCTTAAGAAAACAACAGATACAGAAATATCAGCTACTTTTCCCCTCAAAGCCACACATTGCCAGCTCTCTCCCTGTTCTGGGAGCTGCCTGAGCTGCAATACGGGAACACTTCATTACACAGCACAGCAATGGCAGCACAGGCCTCTGGAACGGAGGAAGGGGTTTCGGAGCTTAATCCTGCCCATGCTCTTCTGGTGGGTCACAAGGACATCAGTTATATCTCACTGCTGAAGATCTCATAGTTCTTCCTTGCCTCTACTCCAGGGATATGCTAAAGAAAAGATGACCGTGTAAAGAACAAGCATTATGTGTAATAATGCAAACCTGTATGTTTACTTACAAACCAATCATGAGGTATGCATACACCAACTCCACCCTGTGCTAAAGAACTTTTGACTTCTGTCCAGCTAAAAATACTCTCCCTCCAAAAGAAATAAGAAAGCTAAAAAAACAGAAAAAAGACCAAAGCTCAGCTGAACAGCCCCGCCCCATCCCAGCACTCAGCAAAGGCTGCCCATGGCTCCAGAGACAGAGAGGCAAAGGCAATGCAGGGCTGGCAGCACTGTGGGAAGTACACAGGGGTCTTTCCACTTCAGGAGAAACTCCCTTTTAATCATACACAGCCTCACCAAGGTCCAGGCTGCTGTGTTTCATTTTTCAAATATTTCAGTGATTTCAAAAATACAGCAACTTAGTTTTCCTCTATTAAAGGGAGAAACAGCCAAAATACACCCACAACTTGAGAATCTCTATTTGTGTTATTTCACAGACATCATAAGATCACTACAAAAAGCTATCACTTGGTACACACAGAGCGTGATGTGGTCAGCAATGGCTTTGTTTTCACAAAAGCTAACTGAAGCTATTATTTTTGAAATAATTTTCCTCTTTAGAAAAATATTGTTTTGTTGTAAGACCAAAGAATGAAAATATGCACCACAGCTTGCAATGAATCACACCTCAGTGATGCATGCAAGTCAAACATTAAAACAGTTAAAGCTTCTATATTAAACTTATACTCAATAAAAATTAACTTTACCAGCAACCCCCCACCCTTTCCTTGCTGTGGACCTGCAAGCTCACATAAAAGGAACTTCAAAAACTGTCTCTGCTTTTGTCAGGACATTTTTCCTCCATGCCTTACACACAAGACACACCTGAAAGCTGTTTGACAAGTTATTCTAATCTCTCCAAGCACATCCTCAAAACATGTTGAAGAGCAAAGGCCCGGTTGCTTGAATCAGACAATCCCATATGGCAGAACTCAGTATTTACACCCAAAATGTTTTGAAAATTTTTACAAACTAATGCCAAATTACATTTAAGGTATTTGGACGCGAAGGGGAAGGGCTTAAGAGCAAAAAAACGCCAAGCCTGCTTAAGTGCTAAGTTTAATTCTCTGAAGCAGCCTGATGTACTCGGACAGCAGCATGGCAACCAATTCTAAAGTAAGAGCATCAGGTAACTCTGGGCAGAACCCCAACAGATTAATTTACCAGAAACCAGAAGAAAGCCTGGGACCTCCCTGCAGCACCTCCCCTTCCCAAAACTCTGCACATCCTAAACAAGAGCTCATTAATTTCCTGCCTCCATGACTATAAACTACACTTTAACATGTTTCTTCTCTGTTTTTAAGGTAAAACAGAATTATGTGAACTGTAAAAAATGTGAGTTTCACATAAATATTACCTACAAGCTGATGTCAGTCTCATAAAGGCTTGAGTCTTTCATACATGGAGCTATTGGTTGTCACCACTTCTCTAATCCCCTTATTAAAGCTGGAAACTGCAATATTGCAGTTGGAGCAGTACAGTTGGCTGGTGTCCTGAGTCATCAGCACTTTTTTGGTATATAAGTATCGAGCAGATGTATATATACACACACACATATATATGTGAATATGTGGACACATATATCATATATATCACATATATATCTTTTCTCAGACAGAAAAGGCTAAGAGCAACTTGTGAAACTTGACCACATAAAAGAAAAGTATTTCATCTGAAATCTAAGAGGAGACCCAAAGTCTTGCAAGATCCCTCCTGCAATGCCCTGCAGTCACCACCGTTCCCGAGGGCCCACAGGTCACCCAGCATGAAATCCTGTCACCACCAGTGGAGTCTGCACCCACGGGCGAGTGGGGTCTGCAGCCCAGCCCAAGGCAGCTGTGCAGTCACAGTCACGAGCCCTGGCACGATTCCCAAACCCCCACATCCCTGGAGCTGGGCTGGGTCACAGCACCCCCTCCCTGAGTCTCACAGGTCACTGCTCCCACTGCCCACAGGGGCAAGCAGCCCCTCGGGGTCACCTGGGCACCAAGGAGGTTTATCAAGAGAAGCTGCTCATCAGAAGAGGTGTAAAATGGGTTTAATGTGAGAACAAGGCTAGTGTGTGTTGGGCTGCTGACACCTGGATTCCCACCTCTGTGGCCCCTGCCAGAGGGATCCTTTTGAAGGGACATGAGAGGTTGCAAAAGGACTTGCACATTAAGCTTCTTGACAGTTCCCCTCCCACATCTGAACTGTTTCCAGTTTTTCACTAACCAGTTGGTGAAGGAAACCTAATGAGGCCAAGCAGTGCTTGAAGAAAACAGCAGTGCTTATGTGAAGCTGAATAATCTTATTTCAGTCTCATAATGTGAGATTCCTCAGACATCAATTTCCTATGTTAATAGTACATGATAAGAGAATTGCTGATCAACAATAAAAAACAGATTAACACTTCATGCCAGATCCCATATGAATGGATTTAACTCAGCACTGACTAAACAATAAAGGAAGCTGTCAGAAAAAGGAATGAAGACACTCTTCTATAAGGTAAACAAATTATGAGATGTGAACTAGCAGAGACAAGAGGTACAATTCTCACAGAGTAACCCCGCAGTACCCTGAAGTTCTCAAACAAAAATGCCACCAAGTAAAGCTTGGTGGCCAGATCAGACAGAACTTCTGCTTGCAGTGTAAACATACAGCTGTTCCTGGACTGTCACAAGCTCTTCTAAGAAAATCCACACAGTCTAAAAGAAAAAAAAAATTAAAATCTGATAACTGATCATGACAACAAACAAGCAGCAAAAAAACCTCTCAAGGCAGCCCAGAAATATACTACTCTAAATAGTTTGCATTGCACCCTACACTGGGCTTTTCTATCTGAACTTCAGCTCTATTAACAGATTTTGCACAAAAGCTTCAGCCTTTATTCTACTGCTTCAGACTATTGACAACAATACAAATTCAACTTCTTATCAATGTTTAATATAGAAAACGAGTCTAGACAGCATCCAAACATTTTCGAAGTTCATCTCATGAAATATATAAGGAAAGTTCTCCTTCTCTTCATTACACAATTCCATTTCAATTCATCAGTTTAAGATGGGATCAGATTATAAAACTACATGCAGCTGTCTGAATTTTGCTGAGGAACAATCAGAGGAAAACGATCACAAGGCAGAAGAGAAACTAAGGGGCACATATTTGAAATAGGATGGCTGCACTGCTAAAAGACATTTTATTTAAAATTAAGGAACATACTGAGAAAGCACTCTGCAAATTTTCCATGCAAATATCACATAGTTTTATAAGAATTAGGGGCAGAGACATAAATCAGCTGTAATTTATTAGATGCAAACCCAGTGTGTTCCACTTGAAAATGTATGAGGTGAGAATATACCAAATTTACACTTCATTTCCTGCATTTGAATTATCAAGGCCATACAAGTCAGAACACTTTGAAACATACTGAGAGGCTCTAAGAACAAAGCAGACATACCCTAATTCTCTCAAAGAAATCCATCCTAAATAATACATGTTTTTACAGGAAAGGATTTTACTGACATAATTCTGCAATTGATTCCTAAAAGGATAAAGCTTTGCTTACAGAAGATATTAGTTTAAGATAATTAAATTATTAAAATCTCCATGTCAAAGACTAAGACAGTTTAATGCTTTCTGGAGAGCACTGCTGAAGTTCTCCATTTCCTGAACTTCAGGTTAGGGGGAAATCAGAATTAATCTGATTTACACAGATCAAAAGCAGCAGAGCAGCCCTAGACTTTTTGTGCATGCGGCCACACAATATTCCTGTTGTTCAGGAAAGCACTAAACCCAGCACAACCTCAGGACACAATGTGGCATCCAAAAGCATTTTGTTCAGCAGCCAGGCTGGGGCAGGAGCACAGCAGCGAGTTCCACATGGAGCTCTCCCCATGGCAGGCAGGCCAGGGAGGGCTCATTTGCCCAAATACATTTTTCACAAATTAGTGAAAATTCTTCTTTTGCTCCGAATTTTACCAAATACACAGTCACTACCCCGTGCCATTGTCCTATTTCTTGGAATTCTTATTTTAATAGCATAGCTTTACACCTCGCTAGAGGCAAGCAGTGTTACTTGAGAAAAGCCGAATCTCTTAATTTGCACCTGGCAGACACCAAGTCTACAATTACAAATCAAAACCTGACCCACTTGCTGCATCCCCCACATGTGGAGTTATGGTGCCTAGGTGACCCAAACGAGGCCCTGACACAGAGACATCCTGACCTGGCAAGGTGTTCAACTACCTGCTGACCACATACCCCATCTACTTACTTCAGCCAACAACCGACTAAGGATGCTCAAAATCAGCTAACTAATATATATTGAACACATAATTTTATTGACTTTCCACAAGCAAAAAAAAAGCAAAATTTGGTAAAAAAAAAAAAAAACCTGTTGCATGACCCACTTTTCACTGGAGAAACTATTTAAACACAGCAACTGGTAACAATATCCCAGAATCGTTCATTTGAAACATGGTTTTGCTACTATTAGTGCTCATCAATTTCGTGAGCTAAAAACCTCTCCCATGCTTTCAGATAATTTCTACTCACTTAGCAGAAATGCCTTATCTCTTGCAACAGTGGCTTTTTTTCCTGTTCGAATAAACAGCAGGGTTGTTTCTAGGAAGGCCGTATGCACACTCCCTAATGTCATCTCTTCTGCTGATACTATTCCTAGAATTAGTAGACTTGCCTGCAGTTTTGGCAGAGGTCTAATAGCAACTCAAATTGCACTGGACAGCTTGACAAGAAGTTGTTAGAGGTTGAGTTTGCTTGTTTGGAGGTTTTAAACTAAATTTCTATTACAATATAACACAACAACACTAAAAATTAACTCTTCTCCACCTCAAAATACATAGTTCAAAACTTTAGATTTTCATGTTGTAGAAGAATCAAAGAAAGGTTTTGCTTTTGAAAAAGCATTCTCACAGCAAGTGTGTGGGTTACTGCACCTGACCTGAACCACAAAAAATGTGGGTAAATTTTAGCCAAAAAAAAAACAAAGTTGTTTGTTGGCTTCTGAGAATACCACCTGCTGCAATTCCCTCTGCTCCCATGACAAAGGTCAGGAGCCCTCAGTGCCAATAGGCAGGAATATTTCCTGTCTGTGCTCTTGCTGCAAAGTGGGCATTATGAACTGTTTGGAAACAAACAGGAAAGAAAACAGCCACAGCAAACACCTCTGCACATACAGCCCTGCTTTCTGCATCCAGAAAGGACTTAGAATACTTGGGAATTTTCAGTAGGGCAGAGAAAACTCCTGCACGGTGTGACACAGCTTCCCAGTGAGGAACAGACTGGTAACAAGAAGCCTTTCAGCCTGCAGAGAAGTATTGGGACATAACAGGAAATTTTAAAAGCCCAGATTATACCACAGGTCCACACTACGAGTGGTACAACACATTGGACACAAGTGTATGGCAGAGGAGGGCACAGCATCTACACAATCCTAAGTGGCCTGGAGAAAAAAGATAAGATTTGTTATCTCTTCCACTCCACAAACCAGGGGCTGCCAAACTAAGCTGGTACAGAGCAGGGTCTAAAATGCACAGAGGTCTGCATGCAGCATGTCCTGATGGATTGTGGGCTGCTGTGGATACAAGGAGTTTACACAGGATCAGAGAGAGATTGGAAAAGTACTTGGATTAAAGAATTCTAAAACAGACTTGAATTACAAAACAGACAAACTACATCAGTCTCAGGAAAGCCCCCAAGCTGAAAAAAAAAAGAGGTTTGTGTGTATGTTTGTGGGAGGTATTATACACACCTGCCCTGCTCTTCCTCTGCTGGGTAGTGTCTGCTTGTAGGCACAGGTCTGGGGCTTGAGTGAGCCAAACTATTCTTAGGAACACAACCAAGAGAAAGGGCAGGGTCACTCATGACTAATGAAACAGCTCCCCACCTTTCAAACCACCTTTCCCAAAACTTCCTTTCTACATGAAGTTTCACCTGTTGTAATTCATCCCTTCCCTCTTCTCAGCCACTTTAGACCTCAACACCTGCAAGCATTCAGCATTACCTTTTTGTTTCACCTCTAGTGCTATAAATGACTGTCAAAGGCAGAAAGGTACTACACAGCCAAACACCTACACAGTTGCACACCTGTGCAGGCTCGTGTGTGCCTGCATAGAAAATAAATATATCTTTGCTGTCAGTCACTCTCTGCTATCACACGTAGCAGTAGCATGCCTCAATTTTTTACATTTCCTAATTATTACATTATTGATTCTCCAATAACATTAGGACACCCCAAACCCTGGCTTACACAGGAGAGGAAAAGAAAGGTTCAGATTGGACTTCATGTGTGAAGCAACATCATCTCAAACCTCAGGACATGCCCAAGAACCAAGGATTGCACTTTCAGCTTCTAGGAGCAGTTTGGGAGCTCACAAGGACAGAGTTAAACTGAATTTAAACACGGGCAACGTTCAATCAACAGTGTCCAACTCTTGTTTAGTGTCTACCTTGTGGAACATGTCAACATTAATATTTCAATCACTCATACCCTCAACAATTAATCAAGCCTCAATGCTGCCACCACTTCCAGATTTACCCAAAACCACTGCAGCGTCTGTTCAACCTGATCTACAGACTCAGAAATAAAGTCACTCTCTCCTGTGAAAGTGACTGTGCTGCACTCCAGCCTCCACAGGCACCATTCCTGCAGCTGACAGCACTGCAGCAGCAATGAGCAGGTCCCACGCCGACCTAGAGATGGGCTCCAGATGCTCTGGGGCATTGGTTACACATCCTAAAGGTGACTATCTTCCAAGCCCCACTGTGCCTTCTCTCCAATGCTAGAAGACTGCCTGAAATTCAGAGATGTCACCTTAAAAAACCCAAGAACGAGCCAGTAGTAACACCAATGCAGTTCCACCAGCTTGGCTGCTTCTGGAGCAAAATCTCACCAAAACAGAGGCCTCAGTCCACACAACATTAACTGCTAAAGGATGCTGCACAGGGTGATCCTGTGTTTTGGTATGCATTCCTGCATCACTGCTCACACCAAATCTACCAGCTACATGTCTGCAGGAAAATTAACTTAAAGAAAGGGAAAAGAAATAAAAACAGAAAAAAAAAATCACATTCCACATCTAAAAAGGAGACATAAACACAGGGACATGCTCCTAACTCAGAGATACATGTTGGCCCACATTCCTCTTACCAAGATTAACATCCTGGCCAGTGTTCTGACATTCACCTCATCCTTTTCAAGTCATTTAAACCATTACGACACTACCTTCCCTTGCTCCCTGCCTTGTGCATACCCTTCCAAGTGCCTACACCAGCTTCCTCTTCTACAACCACTCTCAGCAGCCTTTTATCTCTTCCAGGCTCTTATCTGGACTCTGCCAATGGCAGCAGCCTTGATCTCTATCTTTCTCTCCACCCCAGCACATTAGGTTTCATCCATCTCTTTAGTTTCATCTCTAAATTGTAAGCTCCTCAGGAGAGGGACCAACACATTTACATTTGTGGCACCATACAGGGACCTCCATCCTGTCTACCTGTTCAGGTTCCACAATCCTGTCTGGAGAGATCCTATCTGGAGCTACATGCTTTCATTAACAGACTGTTGTAATAATGTCTGAATGACCTCAAGATGAAATCTGTTCGTTTTTTCAGCTCATTTCTAACTGATTTCCTGTTCACCACAATCTGCAATTTAAAAACATCTCGTTCTACAAACACTTAAATACAAATCCCACCCACCCCAAAGAAACATCACACAGCAAAATATAGACAAAAGCATTCCAAAGCATTTCACACAAAATTTCAAACAAAAAACCAAATGTTGTTACGGAGTAAATGTACTACTGGAAAAGCAAAGGGCTTACAAATTGTTCTAACAGATTAATTTACGATTCAAAATAATTCCATACAGGAAACAGAAACGCCAGTGCCTGTCAATAGCTTAAACAGGGGTTTCATACAAATGATGTATCCCACGGCTCACAAGAAAAGCTCTGCTTGGGCTACTATGTAATCAGTACATACTTATCAATGATACAACATCTGCTTCACTGTCACTTATCAATGATAGCACATCTGCTTCACTGTCACTAAGAACTTCCCAAACTCCTGCTAGCCTAAGAGATCTGGGTAACAAGTTCCCAAAAAAAAATTCAGGTTCAGGCTATCCATCAGGAAAAAAAGTTACATGGCTAATTCATCTGGTCAGCAAGAACCTAAACAATAAAGCAAACTGGGTCAGCATGAATACATGAACAGAATCACACTATTCCCTGTGGAAGGAGAGTGTCCCTCAACAGTGCCTCAATACATTCAGAAACCAATTTTAATAGGTTTTTTTGCAACCCTTTTGATATTACTTCCTACCATTTTCAGAGGAAAAAAAAAGCATTTTCATATTCTCAGTCCTTCTGCAAAATTCTGTTCCACTAAAAAGGAAACCTTCCTCCAAGTAGGCAGCATTATTTATCAGCCTTTCATACCCTAGAAAAAGGAAGTAGTATTCTTATCTATTTATGCCCTAAATAATAATTCAGTTTGGTATTTATAGAAGTTCATAACATGCATATGCTATGCAGTGAATACAACCCCTATTTACCTTTAGTAGTAATTTATTAAAGTTTTCAATTTTCTTGAGTCACATTATGTTGTATCTTTACCTTGGAATTACAGCCAAGTCTTAACTATAGTAATTTCAGTATAAGCCACTTCTTTCAAAAACCCTCTCTTCTTGGAAGAATAAAAAAGATTAGAACTCACACTTAACTCGCAAGTCACAGGCACACAAAATACATGTATACATAGAGTCTCAATGGTTTGCATCCAACCATAGATCTAAATCAACAGAAAAATAATGTCTGGAAATAAGCAACCTCTGGCTCTTAAGATACAGCTCATGACTTGAAGAGGGCAGAAAATTCTTGCTAAGTCTATTAACACTGTTGCTCCTGGGGTAATGCTACACCTGAAGCAAAATCTCCACAAATCCAAACACTTATATATGTTCAAGATCATTTAGATAAGATACTCCGCAACACCTCTGAAATGCCTTTGATGAGTCAGGCTCATTCACCTTTGTCTTCCCACTGCCCTCAAGTATGTCAGAAATCCCTTCCTGATCACAGCTCTGCCTCTCAAGTAAATCATAACCCATCCCTAAGCCTGAGTGACCTTCACAGAGTTGCAGGGCTTGATTGAAACTGGAACACACTTCTCCATTTTTCCCTTGTCACTGCCTAAACCTGCAAGACAACAGTGCAACTTGCTCACAGGATTGTTGAGAATATTTAGAACCTGAACTGAAAAGAGTGAAACAGCAAATTTTCAGGGTGGACCATCAAACAGTTCTCCAGCCAAGTCATTACACACCATTTAAGGCTGTGTCATAAGACAATAGGCCATTTTTAAGAGAAAACAGCATTAATAGTACATCTCCAGGCTCCAGAGAGTTTGACTCTCTCACACCTGCCTTCCAGTTTTATCACTCCATTTTCCTTTGAGCTGAAGAATGCCACATTTGATCACAACAGTACCTAAAATAGAACTCTGGAGTTTGTTTCCTTCTTCACCACAGAAAAACAAACTTGTTAGCGCAATCAACAGAATTCAGCGTGGTTTTGGGAGCACCACAGATCCACAAACAGAGCGCACACACACCAAGGTACAACACAGCACTATAAGCTCTTTTTAGTACCACCCAAAACCTCAAGGTATAAATCCTCCCCCGAGCAATCAAAATGACGAAAATGTATTAAAGATCCTTTCATAAAAAAAAGACCATACGCAGAGAAAAGCAAACCCAAACTCTACCTACTGCTAACATACCGCTGGACATACAAAAACCCCAAAGAAATACCTAGTGACAAACCAGCCCAGTAATCACATGCTGGAATACAGCCTCTGGAAAAACCAAACAGGCGCTGCCCACCCTCTGCAACTCCAACCTGCTGCCCCAGCCACAGGGGAACCAAGGGGCCCTCAGACATCAAGGGAGGAGGGGAAAATGTGAACTTGTAGAGGGAAGAGTAAAAGAGTAATCATGTATTTAAGATTTCAACTAAAGACTTTAAAATAAAAAACAAAACAAACGCAAAAACATCCACAAAAAGCACTCTGAACCCATGCTGGATTACTCCAGACCTCCCTGCATCCTGCAGCCAATGCTTTCATCTCCTAGACAGCTACAAGCAAAAGGTTTTAGAATTCCAAAAAGACAAATGTCACCATCAGCTGCAGCTATGGATTTGAAGTCTGGAAAGCTGATTTCCAGAAGTATTTCAACACTGACTCCAAGTAAGCATTCTCTTTCAATGGCAGGGGAACATTGTTGCCTCAGACTTTCTCACCAAAGTACAAGTAAAACTGAACTGATTCTTGGTCAAATATGTCATAATTAACTCACTCCCACGCCACACGGCAAAAATCTGTTCTGCCTTCAGCAGCTCACATACTACTCAAGAAGAAATTACCCAGGGTATTTTTAAGCATAGCTGCGAGTTATCCAATATTATTAAAGTGGCATCTGTTACAGCAAGATTAAAATGGTTTGAGTTGTTTGGGTTTTTTTAAGAATTATTATCCCAGCACTACTTCAAAGATGTAGGATACACAGCAGCACTTGGATGTGCTGCAGTAGAGTTCTTCAAATTATTTTTAAATGGGCCCCTGCCTTAAGTATTCTGCCAATACAGAAGAGCCTCAGTTTGAAACAAACTTTAAAACCACTACTTAGAAACCCAAAAGGAGTGGTTATTTGCTTCATATCCCATAAACTGTAATTTACTATATTAGTAATAGGTAAAAATTTCAGCTTCTGAATTTCTTAAAAGTGTATATTGTTCCTTATATTCTTCAAGGTTTTGCATTTGAAATATGCAAGTTACCAGAAAGGATTTGGACAATTTGAAACATAAGTTTTGCTTTACAGCTGTTGCTGCTTTCCTTCCTCTCAGCTTCCCAAAGTGTACACAGCACTCTCACTCAGTCTGGCACAGGAGAGATTAAAAAGGTGAGGAACAATTATATTATAATCCTGCACTTTAGAGAACATCTTTAATAATATCATAGCATAGTGTAAGAATATCAGATACATATCACAGAGTAGCACATAAGACTGAAGAGTGGGTGTAAAATAGCCAGGTTGCTATTAAGCTGAACATTACATTTACTCTAAACAGCTTGTTTTTTTTGAGTCCAGGGTATCTTTGCAGCTATAATATTTCTAATTAGGACTGAAGAATCTTGCATTATACAGGACTCTTTATGCATTTTATTACTGCCCATTCTCATTATCCTGCTTAGTTTCTACAAGGTCCAATAACAAGGTATACATTAGCTAAGCCCTGTTTGAAGTAGCTTTAGTGTTCTGTACTCCTAGCACAAAATGTCATGACTCAGATTCATGTAATCAAAACTGCAAACCACTTGCTTCAATATTGTGTAACAATTTCATGATGAAATTGTTTTGCAAATGACCTCCTTAAACTGCAAGCACTGAAAATCAGTATCTTATGTTCTTATTATCATTATCAACATAAAACCTGAGCTCAGCTTTGCCTAAAACCCCTCAGAAAAAGTTTAATAACAAGTCAGGCCTAGTTACCATTCCACATTTGTGCTCTCCCCTTCCTCCATACATGTAATGAATGGAGAAGGGGAAAACAAAAAGTTTGATTCACATCAATGAACCTGAACCAAAGGTAGTTTGGGAATTACAATGAGGGAGCAGTGATGCATTGGAAATCACTCCACCACCCTGGCAGCTCGGAGAACACAGCTGAGTCACGGAACACAATATGCCATTTAAGCAAAGAAAAACAAAAAGCAAACAATCCAAAGCTGGGAAGTGTTTTCCTTCCAATAAAACTGTGGTTCAGGGAGAAGAGATGAAGTTCTCTACCTGACAGAATTTAATACAGAGGGGATAGCTCCTTTCTAGGAAGTTAAGGGTAAATACATCTGCTAAATATTTTCCTTAAAAATGGATTTAGCCACAGAGCACTTTTTCAGGCAGAGAGGCTGAAAAAGTGAGATGCAGTAAGAAAGCATGTAGTTCTGCTAAGTCTCCAAAAGTATTAAAAATATAAATTACCTAAAGGCACACTACACCTCCTCAAGAGACAAGAGGTTTAAGACTGAAGCTTTATTTTCACTACTTACTGGAATGTGAAAGTGTTTTTCTGGATTACAGAAAACTTCTCAAATATTAAAATAAAAGCTTTATTACCATAGAAACCAATAAGCTGTTTAAAGAATACAGACTTCTGAAATTGTGCTTGCTATAGCTCAGAGACATGATTTCATATGTGAAAGTAAACAGCTATCCTTATAATGAAGAATTTTATGTCATTCCTGAGAAACAAATATACATCACCAATTTACAGTACCATATTAAAGTCTGGCAAGCTGCTTTCAGCCTGGACTATCCCAAAATCTGTTCACCCCTTCATGAGCCCCTACAAGTGCTAAGTGTCCACACCCCACCCACCCTCCTACTATATACCAGAAATCTTTTACACTGCCTTCATAAAAAAATGTTAGGCCCTGTGTAAATTTATGTTTCTTATTAGGACTATAAAGATGCTAGATTTCCTGGCAAAGCCCACGTTTTTTGCACATAGCTGTTTTTGCCTCCTTTTAATGCATTTCATTTCCAGAAAACTTCCATTCCCAACAAAAGCCAGCAGCTGTTATGAGTCTCGCTTCTCTGCAACTTGTAATAGAGAAGGGAAAAACCCCAAGCACGGGGCTGTAAATACTTTGCTGCAGCAACAGTAAGCAAAATGTTTATAATAAATACAATTTCTAAACACAGTATCTCTTGTAAAATATTTTTCAATGTAATATTTACAATATAACCGAAAAGAAAGCATATTTGGGGTTTTTTCATCCTATTTATTTAAAAAAAATTACTTTATAATACAGATTTTAGTCATATAAGGGGAATAAGATCAAGTTAAAAATTCTGCTGGTTTTGGAGGTGCTTAAAAAACATGAAAAAAGAAACACAAATCAGCTGCAGTAATCAGTGTGCCTCTGACTGCAGACTTAGCAGACAAATCTTTGAAGCGCTGAAAGACTAACTTTGGAAGCAAGCACTTTTTGGACTGGCAACTTTCAACGTCTTCTAAATTTGATTCCAACCAACAAAACAAAGCAGAGGAAAAAAACCACTAAGGCAAACCACACATTTCTGAGCAGCCCCAAGCAGTGCTGCCAGACTGAATGGCATGCAAGCTGAGTCAGGCTTATACTTTCCACTAGTAAAAGCTATACAATTTTAAGCTCATGCAATACCTTCTACCTTTAGAAACTTAGTTTTAAAGCAAAACTAGAAAAAAAAAATCCTTCCAGTGTTCGAGACTGTAATTAAAAATACAGAAGTCGGCAGCAGCCTTCCCCCTTACTGCTTTATCTGTAGACAGAGTAAACAAGTATCAATGTCCAACCACGATTAAATATTTCCTCTTAGTATCCAACAATTACTGACTATACGTACATTTGCAGAGAGGAAAACATAATTTCCAACAAAAATGGTTTTCTACCAGGAGAGTGAATTACTGTAAGGAGTTCAGTGGGTCGCTGGCACCAAAGCAATGATTATTCTTCCAGAGTTCCAGCACAGCACTCACACACGCCACGGCCCAGCCGGGGGACATGCACTGACACCACTAATTACTGGCTTTGCTCCCACCATGGGAGCTTATCAAATGAACACGAGCGTCCCTCCTCCTTCCCATACTCTTTCTCCCCACCTGCAACACCTTTATTTTTATGCACACTTCAAACTGCACTACCTTACCGCTGGGTCAGACCACTGACAAGCTGAAAGGCAGCAGCCTCCCCCACCAAGCTTCAGACCTGGAAGACACTGCTCAGAGCCTGCTCCTCTCAACCGCGGGTGTTCCTCACCTGCTACACAAAAGGCAGATCCCAGGGAAAGGCTACAGCTCAGCTGAGCCCTAGGTGGTGAATGAGAAGGCCACGAGCTGCCTGAGACCCCTCCACACTGGTCAAACAAGTCCTCAGGCTTCTCCAGAGGACATAAAGATGCTGTGGAGACCAAAGCTCAAAAGCAGCCACCAAACCTTCAAGGGAAAAAAACTGAGTTCTGTTTACAAACGATTCAGCTAAATAAATCTGAGCAGATTTGCACATTAAAAAATGCTATAATATGTATTTCAACTACATTAAGAAGAAACAAGAAATATATTTAAGCCTCAAATTTTGAGGTCTAAACCAAATTTAGCCATTTTGAGCTTTTAAATAACAAAAATTTCAGTTCAGGAAAAAAAATGAAGAGTCATCAGAAAGGAAAAACAGCAAAACAGAAGCAAAGGAAAGAGCTACCATAACCTCAGGACAAGAATTCACAACATGAAATACCACTAATGCTTATGCTAGCAAAATCAATTAAAAAAAAAAAAAGGCAGACGACAGTTTGATAACACCTCTGACTGCCCAGAAGAGGCACATAAACCCTTTAGGCCAAGGACCACATCCCCTTTCACTGCTGTTCAGCGGTTCAGATGCTGCACTACAACAAAACTGGTTGTACTAGAATAACACAGGAGATTATAAAAAGCATTTACCCCACTCTGAAGACAGCGCTAAGCAGACAATCTAATTCCTATGGTTAAGCAAGCATGAAAGGGAAGTGCTTTTAAAGTTACAAACCTTTTCTCGCGTTACACTTCAGCCCATCTGATCTGCTGAAATCTATGCTTACATAAGCGCCACTGTCCAAACCTGAAGTACCATTTTGGAGATGGCAAGCTGGCGCTGTAGTACTCGCCTCACAGCTTAGAGGGTCATCACGTAAATTCAGAGCAATGTAGTTTAAGCCATTCTGAAATCCAGTTGAGGTATCCCTGGACATTTTGTTTTCCTGACCATCAGAAATGTTTTCATCAGGTTTTAACCAAACGTTGTCGAATGAGGCAGAGCTGTGTCTTTTGCTACTGTCAGTAAAGAAAGAGGATGAGGTCGTCACAGTCCCAGCAGAAGAGAACGTTTCAGAACTGTGTCTCCTCCTGCCTTGAGGGTCAGCTCGGATCACTTTCGGTCCTATAGGAGGGTCAGAGCTAGGGACAGAGAAGCTACTGCTACCAGCGTATCGATCAACTATGCAGAGTCTATTAACGATGGAAGAAGGACTATCCATCTTTACAGCACTGTCAGATTCAGTGGCAAAGGGCCTTGGTGGTGTTGCTGCCATGTTGAATGTCATCTCAGTGTAGTCATCAGTCCTGTTACTTGCCGTGCTAACACATGCAGCACCAAATGAAAGCCTGGCATAGTCAGGATTTGGTTGGTTTCTAGGAATACTGGAACTTGCATAAATTGAAATATCTGTTAGAGAGTTCGACAGTTCCTTCGCTGCTTTCGGTGACTGCACATCCAAGTCAACACTCATGTAATCAGAGAGTGGTGACTGTCTGTGGTCACTACTTGAGCCTAGAGATGATGGAGATCCTTCTGCAGATAAGGAATATGGTGTGTTACTCGCCTTTTCATTAAAATCAATATTTATGTATTCACCAGGACTCGCTGGCTCAGGTGGAACTGTACGATCATACATTCTGGGGATGGTATTACTCCCTCTCGTACCTAGGGGCAGTCGTGTGGGCCTGGTAGCCCTGTTCTGCACAAGTCCTTCATCCGAACCTTTCAACGTCGGCAATTTAGAGATGCCATTAGCCAGAGTCTCACTGCTGACTCCCTTTACATTTTCTGGTGCACCATACAAGAGTTTTCCAGGTGAAGACATTGGAACATATTCACTGTGGTCACCATTTTGTCCTGATAACGCCTTAAAGCTTCGGGGCAAAGAAAAATATGAACTAAAACCTTTGGAAACAGAAGTGGTATGAATATAATTTGAATCACTGGGGTGTTTGGGAACTGAATTGCCAGGTGACATATCCATATACTCGTTGTTCACGATCTTCTCATTACTTCCTTTAGAAGCAAATCCAGTTAAAGGACTCCGCACAGGTGAAGAGCTGCCCTTTGGAAACATCATCATATAGCCTCGGGAGTCAACTTGAGATGGTGACCATGAATTGTTAATCTGTTTTGGAACAGACATGCTTTTAGGAGTCATTGGCAAATAATCGCTGGTGCTGGATAGAGAAGATGCAACTCCTGGCATCATTGGCATGTACCCATCATCCCTGGCTTTACTCCTGCTTTGGTTACACATGGAATCAAGGTTAGTGTCACTGTACTCCAATTCATGGTTATCTTTCAATTTTGGTGTTTCAGAGTAAAGTGATCGTCCATGATTTCCTGCAGAATCTTCATCCAACAAAGCTGTAGTTTGTGTTGTCTTCTGCTGCATTGCCACGGAAGTTGGCTTTGTTAGAGAGTAAGCTCTTTTCCTGAAGCATTTTTCAGCTTCCATATAATCATCTCTTGAGCCATCATCTCCCTGCTGCTTATTCATGGACATGTACTCACTCAGACAGTTCTCCTCTCTGATAGGTGGTGTGTTTCCCAGGGAATCTGGTGTATTACTCCTCACCCTAAAGTACCTGAAATCTCCAGGGCTGGAGCCATACTCATCAGAAGAGATGAATCCCCCATCACTTGGGGAACCACAAACAGATGAGCTAGAAGGCCTGGTCAGCATGTCCGAAGCAGAACCATGGCCACTGCTGGAAGAAACACTGATGGGACTTGTGGTGGAGGGAAAATGAGAAACAGGCAGCGAAGCAGACCTGGTGTGATAAGATGAGCTGAAAGCAGCTCTCACGTACCTTCCACTCCCTTCTTGCCGGCCCAAATTCATCCTTGCAGTATTCAAGTGGATCAGACTCCCAGTCACTGACCTAAAAGGTCTAGTCATGGTTCCTTCTCCTTCACTGGATGTTCTGAAGCGATAGGAGTTGTTGCTTTTGGTGGTAGGAGGAGTGCCTCCAGCAACACTCTCAGTTCTAGATCTTCTCTGCAAGCCTGTCTGGCTGGGGGGTAGGTTGCCCAAGTGCCTTCTGGTGGTGATGAAGGATATGGGATTGGTACCGCTGCCACCACCAGAAGACTGGCTCTTGCTTCGGGGTCTGAACTCTGCAAAGGCCTTTAGAGCTTTCATGGTATCCAGAAAAGTCTCGTGCATATTTTGGGCAACAACCGAATCATCCACTTGCATCCAGAGCTCTCCAGGACCAATAGAGGCAGATCTGCCCACTTCAATGAAGAAGAAGTTCTCTGAGTGTCCACAGCGGCGAATGTTCATGAGCTGCAAGTGAACAGAGGGCACCTCTGAGTTCAGCTTGACAAGGTGGATGGCCTTGCTGGAGAGGCACAACCTGTACACTCCAGTGAGGTTTTTCGTTTGTCCCAAGCCTTTGGGCTTCACGTTGACCTGCCACACCTCCTTGAACACGGTGCCAGGCCTCAGGGCGGCCCCGTAGTGCTCATCATCCTCGTCCACCTGCTGATCGGCATGGTCCTCCTGCTCCAGGAAGCCCCTTTTGCTCTGATTCATGAGCTCGCTGATGGCCTGGTACCAGGCCTCCTGCTCGGCATCGTTCTCGGCCAGCATGGCGAAGTACTCATCCTTGGTGTACAGGGCGATGATGTGCTTGTGCTTAGCGTCGGCCCGGCGGCTCACGGTGAAGCACTGGTACAGGGGGATGACCCGCTTGGGCGGGGGGCAGCACAGCGCGGCCGCCCCGCCGGCCCCCGCCGCCCGCAGGCTGCTCTTGAACTTCTTCTCGCTGTCATAGTACTCCAGCCGGGCGGGGGCCAGGTGGCTCTCGGCCCGGAGGACGAAGTAACGCTTGTGCCCGTGCTTCTGCTTCCGCAGGTACCCGCATTTCCTCACGTCCTCGCCGGCGCCGCGGCCCGCCGGGGGGGGCTGCCCGCCGCGGCCCGCCGAGGGAACGGCCCGGCCCGGCGCGGGGGCGGCCTCGGGCGCCGTGCACAGCGAGGCGCTGGGCGAGCGCCGCAGCAGCAGCAGCAGGTGGTGCGGCTGAGGGGACGGGCAGCGCCCGCCCTCGCTCGCCGCCGGCTCCCCCTCGCCCGCCGCCGCGCCGAGCACGCCGGGCTCCTGCTGGGGCGCGGCTCCGCCTCCCGTGTGCCGGGCGCCCGGCTCCTCCTCGCTGCTGCCGCCGCCGCCGCCGCCCGAGCCATTCATCCCGCTCGCCATCTTAGGGGCCACGCAGGGTCCGGTGCCGCCGGGGACGGGGCACAGGGCGGGCAGCGGGAATCCGCGCTCACCGGAGAAGCGCCCCGTGCATGGGAAGCGGGCGGTGCCTCCTGTGCCCCCAGCCCGGTCCGCGCTTCCCCCGGTCGCTCCGGCCACTCGCACTCACGGGCGGCGGCGGCGGCACCGCGGCGAAAACATCACGTGACACCGCGGAGGGCGGGGCCGCGGCGGGCGGGGCGCCCGGCGCGCGGAGCGAGGGGGCAGCGGCGAGCCGACCGGGCCGCGCGCCAGAGTGGCACTGGCAGAGCCAATAGGAAACGGCAGTCCTTCGCCAGCCAGCCAATCAGCGAGCGCAGCAGGGAGGAGGGGCGGGCTTCGCTGCGCCCTGTCCGGGGAGGCGGGGCTAAGGAGGACGGACAACGCGGCGGACCAATGGCAGGCGGCGGTCGCCCCGGGCTGGCAGCGATGTGCAGGGGTGTTTCCTATGCTGGGGAAAGAGGCGGGGCCGACCGTGATTGGCAGGAGTGTTGAGCGGTCGGCCCGACAGCCAATCCGCGCCTCACACACACGGAGCGGGGAGGCAAGGCGGGGGAGAGGTGCATTCGGCGGCGAGAGTAAGGGGGAAGGCGGGGTACTGAGGAGATGGGCAGGCTGTTTGGCTAATCGGCGCAAAGCCCCGGCGGACGAACACTACCGGCTGAGGTTGCGTTCGCCCGGTTCCTTCGGGGCGGAGCCCGCCCCTAGCGCGCGGAGCTGGCAGCGTCTGCCATTGGCCGGCGGACGGGGCGCGCGCGGAGGGGGGGGAGGCGGAGCTCGCGCCGCGGAGGAAGTAAACAACCCGCCAGCGCGCGGGCGGCCGGGGCCGGGGCAGTTCGGGGAGCCCTGCGCGCCATCCCGCCCTCACAGGGCGCTGTGCCCGAGCCCGGGGCTCTGCCTCACGGACCCCACACATCTTCTCAGCCTCCAGAGCCCCCTCAAAGCCCTCACAGGTTCCCTTATAGCCCCCACAGCACCTCAAAGCCATCACAGATTCTCTCATAGCCCCCACAGCCCCTCAAAGCCCTCACAGGTTCCCTTATAGCTCCCACAGCCCCTCATAGCCCCCACAGCCCCTCAAAGCCATCACAGATTCCCTCATAGCCCCCACAGCCCCTCAAAGCCATCACAGGTTCCCTTATAGCCCCCACAGCACCTCAAAGTCATCATAGATTCTCTCATAGCCCCCACAGCCCCTCAAAGCCCTCACAGATTCCCTCATAGCCCCTCAAAGCCATCACAGATTCTCTCATAGCCCCCACAGCCCCTCAAAGCCATCACAGGTTCCCTTATAGCCCCCACAGCACCTCAAAGCCCTCACAGGTTCCCTTATAGCCCCCACAGCCCCTCAAAGCCCTCACAGATTCCCTCATAGCCCCTCAAAGCCATCACAGATTCTCTCATAGCCCCCACAGCCCCTCAAAGCCATCACAGGTTCCCTTATAGCCCCCACAGCACCTCAAAGCCCTCACAGGTTCCCTTATAGCCCCCACAGCCTCTCAAAGCCCTCACAGATTCCCTCATAGCCCCTCAAAGCCCTCACAGATTCCCTCATAGCCCCTCAAAGCCATCACAGATTCTCTCATAGCCCCCACAGCCCCTCAAAGCCCTCACAGACTCTCACAGCCTCCTCTGCACCCTCACAAGCCCCCACAGCCCACTCAGCCCCCACTTCCTGCGCCGGTAGAGGCAGCGAGGAGTTGGTGACACGCAGTGCGGTGTTTATTTTCCGTACACTGCTGTGCCACCCTTGTCTCGGGTTCGGGATTGCCCGCTGCCCGTCGCCGTGGGGTGACGATCCGGGTTACTCTTGTGACCGCTGTGCAATCCTTTGCCTGTGGGATCCGGGCAGGCCACTAACATAATTCTATGGTTTAGGTCAAAATACGAAGAGTGAAGAGCAGATTCAGTCTGTTTCACAGTTAATGGGCATTTCTGTGACATAAAAATGTCTGCTCCATCTAGATGAATTGTATTGATAAAATACAGCACTGGATGTTCTTACATGCACGGCTGCCCCACCATTTCAGAGGCAATGGTGGAGGGCAGGGAGCCACTTCCAGTCCTCTACCCACTTCCCCAATACTTTCTTCCTCTGTAATTAATTCCTCCTTTTGCCAGCTCGCCTATGTCCTCACAGAGGACGCTGTCCAAGCTGTGGGCAGAGCACACGGCAGGTCTGTGACAGCCCAGAACCCAAGCCTTGTTCCTGCGCTGGGCTGCGGGGGTGCTTAAACTGCAGGGCAGGGCAGGGTGTTGGCCACGCATGCTGTTCCTGGTGCCTTCTCACTCTTAATAAAAGCATCCCTGCCAAAGGTACATTTTATTTGAGTTAGGAGTTTGTGTGTACCACTCACATCAAGTGTAAAAATACTCCTTTTCCTGTAATACAACAGCAAAGATCATTTCCCTAGCCAGTAATTTTGACCACACGTCTCTTTACTTTCTGTCTTGATTTGCTTTCAAGGTCATTCTTGGACTCCCTCACCTATGATTCATTATGAGATGACAACTCTCAGCAATTCCTGACACCAGCTTCCATCACCCACTTGTTTTGTTTTGGGATAAATAGCTCTATGTTTTCTTTCATTCTGCCTCTCAGGTGTGGGAAAAAATATTTTTTGAAGTCCAGTAACTCGATTTGAAAGCTGACGTGCCAAACCTTGTACTTGCCATATTGATTGTTCATGTCTCATTTTTTTTATAATTCTCTATTCACTGCCTGCTCACAGTGTTTAAGCTGCACTCTTTTTGGTTTATGTTTTTACATCATCTAACATGGCCTATTCCTGTACATGATTAGAGGTCCTAAGTGTTATGGCAATACAGTAAATAGATTGTAACTACAGAAATGTATTTATTCCCATAAAAAGAATTATTAACACTAGAAAACTGAGATTAAATATAGTTTTTAAAGCCATTCAGACATGTTGGCACAAAAATACCCAACTAAACTCCCCATTAGTTAATGGTGTCATGAATTAACTATACAATTATATTGCATTATATTGTTAATAGCCCTTGGTAGAATTAAACTTGGTTTTGAAGATTAATTCCTTTTATTTTTCATTCTTCTCTACCTGGTCCGACAGTTGGATGAGGCTGAGATTTCTATAATTGTTTTGGGTTTCATTCTGTGCTTTTACATGAAAAGTTAAAGTGGTTTTAAATGTATAGAGCAAGGTGAACTTTGTTCATTGCATGCATATTCGGGCTTGTTGCTGAAGGGTATACATGGGAAGAAGAAAGGAAAACTTTTGAAAGAAAGGGCTTAGGTTCTCTTTTTTGTTTATGTTTTTTTTTTTAGTCATCAACCTCTGGGCTTGCTTGACAGTAACTATGAATAATCTGTCCCAGTAAGAAAAAATATATCACTGTTTTCTGGTCTCTTTTGAAGTCCTTTGCTCTTACATTGCACTTACAGTGCTTTTGCTAGGGAGTCGAAAAAGCAACCTATGCATAATTAAGTCATGCAGAATTTTGGGGTGGTGGACACATGTGATCAGACCGGCAGGAACCTGCAGAAACAGAATTTACAGAAATGGATTTTTCCACTGAGTTCTCTCTGGCTTAAAAGGAGTGCTTAGCATTCCTGGAAACTTAATTTGTTCATGTTTTCCTATGTGACTACTAAAAAATACTTACCAAAAGTACAAGCTAATCTATAATTTTCATACTCTTTCTCAATTTTCATTAGTAGAAAGAACAACTATTTGTTTTCTCTGTCTTTGAATAGATATTGTTTAGAGTCTTTTGAGCAGCTGTGGAATCAAAATTACTGGTTTCCTGTAGTAATGATTTTTTTATTTTTGTAGCTTATATAAAACATTTAAGTATACCTGTTAGTGTATTATACCCTTCCATTACTGAGATAATTGTCTGGCTATGGGATTGGATCTAATTTTACTGTCTTATTTGTCACAAATGATTATAACTTCCACAAACTTCTGTAGGTTTCTTTCTTACTGTTTCTCTGGCTACTTGTCTGGCACATAGCCATAATTCACTTTGTAAAGTCGGTGTCCCAGTTTTTATATAGAATCAGATTTATATTCTTCACTTTTGTTTACAGAAACCAACATAATCTGTGTATGGAATGTTTCCTTAGCTGTGGGTGCTCTGTCTTTCAGAAACAAAAAAGAAATCCAGATTCCCCTTCACACGTCTCTTGATCTTCACCAGACTTGAAGAACCTGTAGTTCTTAGAGCTGGAGGTATGTTTGCTTTGTGTTTCATGTATTTGCTCTTTCTACCCTACTAAGTGTCTGCATGAGCAGGCACTGTCAAAGGCTAAAAATTTGAAACCATTTTTTTCATTACAGTTTCCACAAGTGGCTATAGTGTGTGTAATATAAAGCAATTAAGCTATTGGTAGTCATATTGTTGACCCAAATGGAGGGCCAAGTATGTCACCTGTGGCTGAAGTACTGAGGAACAAGGAATGGGTTCCTGCAGGGATCTCTGAAATTCCACAAGGAGTGATACTATTCATTTAGTTAAGATATAAGAAGTAAATGGTTTTGGATGTGATGTTGCATGATTTATTGCTCATTTATTATAGTTACAACAGCCTATCTTATGCCTATCCTCAGTTACATCTACAGGAGTAACTACCCAATAAAAAACAGAAAGGAAATCAGTTTTGTTGAGTAGTAAACACAATCCCAGTTCAATTGTGCTTGTGACATGTTCATAAAGAAAAGGAACTGGAGAAATTACCTCTGTAGAAATTTAGAATAAAAATATCCCAGAAGTATTTAGTGACCAAAGGATGTTAAGTGAAAGGTAAGATTCACAGTTTTTAATTGTATGTGTTACATTTTCACCAATCATATATTTCTATACATTTGTGCAAAATAAATTAATGTAAGTGTTCATAATGTGCATTTATGGCCCAAACTCTTCCCTCATTTTAACTTTACATCTCCAAAGTAGCCTGCTCTCATTAACTTCTTAGCAGTTCTGTTCTCACAGCAGGTCATACAGTGATTTTCACAAGTGGCAAAGTTAGCTCACAAAACCAAATAGAACAATGGTTTTAAATTACCAGTTAGCATGGGTCATTCTGCAGATGGGGAAGTGTATGGGTCACTGTATGTCAGTGCAATAAGAAAATGAAAGTGTTAATGCCATTCCTTAACCAAGATCCAGAGGACAGTAATACCCTCTGTTTAAGGTACAGATAGGGAGTTCTAAGTTGTCACTTCAGTTTGTGGCAGGCTTGCCCTACTTCCTTGGGCAAATCTCTCCTTTTACCTTGTTTCAATCCCTTGGTCATTTAATGGAAATAAGAATACCCCCCTTTCTCAAAAGAGTTTTAGAGATTTTATCTCTAAAAAATCTGTTCATGACAAAGAACCTCACACACTTTGGTATCAAGGTTATATAAAATTATTGTAAAGCTAGCCTGATGCTGGCTTTCCTTCATCCCTATGGTTGTGTAGAATCCACTGTGCTCTAAGAGTCCTCTACACGTGCATTGCCCAGCATAAACTACATGTGGCCTTATTTCTCTCATCCAGGCCTGCCTTCCTGTGTTGTAATAAGATGCTGGAACCTTCACAGCAATTGTGATGATGCTCACTTATGAAAATGTACAGATTTGAATTTAAGATTTTCAGGCACAAAAATTAGAGGCAGTTCCCAGTTTAAGTTTAGAGGGAGCTGTGGGTGCTCAGCACCTCTCTGATAATGAGAATTTGGTTGTTTATTTGTTCCATTATAGTCCTTTCACCATCTATCGAATCCTATCACATCATTGTCTACGGAAATACTCAGACGCTTGGTTTCTTTACTGTTTTGTATAATTGGGGATGGTGTCACCACGCAGTGAAAAGAGCCACAGAATGCTGTTTTTCAAAGGCATACGCTCACATTTGCACAACGTTTTCTCACTGGATCATGAATGAATAATAAGATTATTCTGTCTGTTTGTTTTCCTATTGATGGATAGTTGCTGTTTGGGATATATAGATTTAGGATTATGTGCAATATTATGCAACTCTGCTAGTGAAAGAAACATAAATGTGCCCTTTTGCTATACACAGTTTGGCCATATGTCCAGGTCATTAAGACAGGGAAACTACTAAAGCAACCAGACTCTTATTCACTAGTTTCACCGATTGTTTTTGATGAATAGCAGAGTGGAATAGAAACTAAAGATACCCATTTATATAACTGGAAATGAAAATGGTATCATTAGTATCAGTTTTCAGCTATTCATGGTAATGAGCAGACAGTTCTGGTTTTGTAAATCAAAAGCATTTTTTTCCATACTGAGTGGAAATGAACCTTTCCTACTATCTTCTTTGCAGTACATTGTATCTACCAAAAGGTGTTTTATATCAATTAGACAGTAAGTCTTTAATTCTTTGATTTTGAAAAATTATTAGCAGAAGTAAATGCCCTCTAGGCAGTTTATAAATGAGAATTTTCAGCTTTTTGCACCACTTTGATGAATCCTATAATCTATCCTCATTGCTTGAGTAAGAAAAACCTAGGACTGTGTTCGGAGAAAGACTGGCATGAGTTGGAGAAGTGAGTCTGCTGCTAGGTGCTGATTGCCCCCTGTTTGGTGGTTGTTGGTGATGGAGTCAGAATTCCAGGCAATGCCTCTGCAGGTGCCACAGGCAAGATGAGGATCACTGGCTCTGACTGGAACTGAGCCAGTTCTGGGGATGTGACTGCCAGGGAGGGCACTGTGCTGGTCGCTGCTACTGAAGACTGGGTTGATAGACTGTGTCAGCAGGGTTTATACTACTTGTAGCAATCTGTAGCAACATCAGGCAGTGGGATTAATTTCATCTTCCCCCACCAAAAAAAGAAAGGCCTTTTTGATGCCCGAACAGGGACATGAGGAATTTGAGATAAGGACAGAGGAAAAGGTAATGGACAAAACATGGATGAACAATGCTGGAGAGGGAAGAGTGGAATAACTGTGGAGTATTTTGGTAGTTGTAATTGCGGTGAAGGAATGAGGGGAGTATTGTCTGTAACTTTTGTTGGTGTTGATGTTATTTTGATTTTGGTGCAGGGAATTCTGTTGGTTGATGTAAGTGAAGTTTGTGATGAATGTGTATTTTCATGATAATTCTTAAACATATGGTACCCAGAGGTGAGGGATGGAATGTGTTTGGTTTGCTGGTGAGGCAGCACGGTGTTGGTGACATGCAGTGAGTTGTTTATTTTGGTAGGTTTGGGTAGGGGTTATACAGGTGGCTTCTATGAGCAGCTGCCAGGAGTTTTCCCCACGTCCAGTACAGCCAGTGCCAGCCTTTGCGGTGCCAGCGCCTCAGGGATGATGTATTTAAGGAGGGGAAAGCGTGATTATGGATTTTCTCTGGTGGTCGTCCCTGTTTCCATCTCAGGGAGGGCAGAGCTTGGTCCCACCAGTCTCTTTCTGGAACTCCCTGATGCTCCTTAACCTTTCTCCCTCCGCTCGCAGCGCTGCCACCGGTGTGAGCGAATCAATCTTCTCGGCCGCCGCTCGCTCCGCTGCTCCCGCGCTGCCACCCGCTCCCTGCGACAGCCTCTGGCACCTGGGCGGCGGCGTGTTCCCATGGCAGCTCTGTCCAGGGGCCACGGCCGTTCTGGCGAGTGCCGAGGACGTGGCTTTGTACCCGTCCCGTTGGGAGGGCGCCGGGCGGCGGCCGGGAGAGCCTCTGGACCCGCAGGGGGACGGACAGACGGACGGACGGCGCTCCCGGAGTGAGCTTCAGGGAGTGCCCCTGGCTCTAGGAATGCCGTGAGCTCCAGAGAACCCGTAATTTCCACTTCCCAAAGGTGCGGTGAAAATACCTTTATCTTTCTGTAAGGAATTATTTTAAATGTGTAGCGTGACACCACAGACATCTCAGACAACACATACTAAATGCGCCGCTTTACTGTTTGACGTCATTAGCAGAGAGTGGTTGCCTTTTTGTTAGTATATATGAGCCTGGTTTAATTATTGCAAAGGGAATTAGTGCTCAGTGCTTTGGTGCCCCTCACAAAGTCAGTGCTTGCCTGACGCACTTGAGAACACAGGGTGAGGCGGATCTGTTCCAGGATGGGACAAAACGTGGCCATGCCCGTTCAGAGCAGCTCAGTGAGAAGTTGTGACTCAGAGGCATCCTCTGAATCATATTTCCCCTGAGCTGTATCATTGCACAAGTGGGGAGTGTGCCATCAGACCCTGCCAGATGGAGCACGTTCCTTCCTTCATGTCCAGCCAGTTCCCTGTGCTGACACAGAAGGGAGCAGAATGATGATTATGTTTGCTTCTGACCCAAATTCCCCCCACTTCTCCACTTGCTCATGGAAGGAAATAATTTCTCTTTGAGGTTGGCTCATTAATTTAGTGCCCTTAGCACAGCTTTGAGGAAGGGTGGCACAGAATGCAGGAATGCCTTACTCCTTCCATGCAGAACTCTGTGGCCATCAGATGCCCAGAGTAAAGTTTATCTGCTCATGTGTAGATAGGTGCGACATTTTACTCACTTGTGAGCTCTGAAACTAGTGCTTGTTCCTTGGGCACTCACTTTTCATCCTATGGAAAGCAAATCTGTCACAGTGAGAGAAGATATCAGCAATGCATACATGACTTGCAAAGGACCATTCAAGTTTGATTCCTGGCAGACTTGGCAATAATCACCAATATGATTAGACAAATTTGAGTTCTTATGCATTTTTTTAAGCAAACGAGTTGCACTCACCTGGAAACCAACAAAAATATGCTTTTTGTCAGCTAAATTTAAGAATTAAGGCTAGCATAATCAAATAATCAGCCAATCAGCTAATTAAGCTCTGCAATGACTTCTAACAGATTCAGGCGGCAGATTTTGCAGATGAGCAGTGATTTATTTGTAAATAAAATTGAGACTAAAGTACTCATTTATTAATATTTGATCAGCTAGCAATGGAAAGGTTCATTGTTCTTGATGTCTAAAGAGTTAATGATTCTGGTAGCCAACTAGGAATCAAGCACTGAGAACTCCTGCTTTGGGAGCAACAGTAATTCTTTGTGAAGCCTGGCAGTGAATAGCATATTTTTTTATTTCTTGGTTTATGAAGAAGGAGAATCCATAATAAATAAGATAGTGTGTGTTGAAATAGGTTATTTTAGTGTTAATAATCTATATTTTTCTAGCGAAATTTTCAGAGGACTTAACCTGAAGCATTTACTTAAGGGACAAATTATGCTCCTGTCAAAGCAGAAGGAAATACCAATTGCTCAGTTTAGCCTGTAGGACAGCTTGGGTGAGTAGTTCTTACCAAAAGAGATACAGAGATAATTATTTTTAATAAAAACCTTTCCAAAACTATCTTAAGACTCCTGAAGATAAAACATGCAGGGTATTCATTTGCATCACTTCATTTCATAGCAATGCATTTCTCATCTTCAGGCAGTGAATAAAGGAATAGTGCACAAAAAATTTCAAAATGCTCACTAAGGTTCTGCTGTTGCTCCCTTAATCATATTCTAACGTGTTCATGTTCCAAATCTCAATTATTTTGAATCTTGCAAAGAGGACGTGGCATTGGATGCTAATCCCTTCAATAGAAAAGCATGGTATGACATAATCAAGCTGCCTTTCATACAGCTTAACAAATAAATTATGTTCCAAATAGGTTTATAGAATTCATTACTGTTTGTATGGGTAGTTACAGAACAAAATCAAGGGTATACATGGAAATGACATAAATATGTTTAAAGAATTAACAAGTGCAACAGATAATACCCCTATGTTTATTCTTATTTGCATATTTAAAGGCCTGTTGTTAGTTTAATAATAAGTAGATGGCAGTTTTAAAATAAGTCAGACTGAAAGCAGGTGGTAAGTAAGTGTGCAGAAAGTCATATTTGATGGGATTCCTTCACACAGTAATTGTTCATTTGAGGAGCACTGGGCATAGTACATTCTCTAGAAGATAAATGAAATAAAAGTAAATAACACAACATTTCTCCTAAAAATCTTTTAGTGACATTATTATTTTAGGCTGAATCAAGACAGGAGCATTTGCTTGCTCTTTACTGTACTATGAATAGAACGTGTGCTAGGGCCTTCTGAATGCCCAGTCAAACAGCAACACAAATCAAATGTTTTGAAGAAAAGAAAAACTACTAAGGACAGCCTTCATGGGAAGGTAACTATACCGTTAAGAGAGGTGAACAAATGCAGGCCTCGTACAGGTGAAAATAACTCAAAATGTCCTTAGAGCAACACTAATTTGCCATAACTGACCAGTGGATTGGGCCGTCCTCCTTTCCAAAAAGTTCACCACTCTTAGCCTTCACATTGTTTTTACATTCTTCTCTTTGGACCCGTGTGAAAGCATTAATAGAGTCGAGTAGTTCAGAGAAATGTTACAGTTTATTCTATGCTGTCTCTTGTGGGTTTTTTCTCCAAAAAGCATTAGGATGGTATTGCTGTCTAGTGAGACAGTTTGGGTTAGTGTATTTATTAAGTTTAAAGTTTGCATTTATACATTAAGACCAAAAAAAAAGGTAAACCTTTTGATGTCTAGATTTTTTATCTCTGACATAATTAATGAATTAAGAGTACGGCTCAACTGATTGTTCAGTATAGTCAGAGCTTATTAAACTCAGCCTGCTAACTCTGAAATTTCTCCTTGTAATGAAAAAATGTAAATCAATGTTCACACAGTTCTAATTTCTTTCATTGTCAAACCCAGTTATATACTGGAGAAGGTTGACCTAGTCAATCATTTGCTCAGATACAGAGACTGCTTTTCTTTCAGGAATTTGCACTGAAGTTACCTGCACCATTTGAAGTTGTACCCAGGTACTCGATGTGCAACAATTTACAGCTGACTCAGAGCAGCTCAGTGCAAAAAAACAAAGTGACTAATCTCTTTGTAGAACTGAGGCTTTGCAACTTTGCTCTGAGTCATCATGACAGCTCAAGTACCTTGACTTAGTGCAGAAATAAATAGATTTAGACAGAGCACTCGGTTTCAAAACAAACATTACTTCTGGTCCTGTCAAAGTGACCTTGTTAACCCCATTTTACAGCAAAGTGTCACTGATATGCAGGGTAATTTCAAATCTCTAGAAGACTATCAAAGTGGAGCCCAAGAAGTTATGGGAAAATATGGGTGAAAGAAGGAAGGCAAAAATATTTTCTTACCAATTAAGAGTGCCACACAAAGAGAGTGGGAGCAGTCATTTGTCTCGTAGAAAGAATATAACTGAAAGTATACAATGGGAATTGCTGGCATTAGAATATGTAGGAAGAGGTAAGGGAGATATTAAAAAGTTTGCCTGTTCCAAACATATTTTAGCCAGCCTTAATTATTCCTTCACATTCTAAGATCAAATAAATAAATAACTAAACCAAACAGTAACATTAATCCTATGTTATTTGCCAAGTCTCTTTGTGTTACAAATTAATGGTCCTCTTATCTTTATGCTGCTATCTTAAGGGTAAATATTAGTACAAGTGGAGCCAGAATCTCTTCTGAAATGGATAAGTGGTTTGTGACTTTGTTTTCCAGAGTTGCTTTGCCTCAGTGTAACAGGAGTTCAGGTCTCCCAGTGGGTGTGTGTAGTAATGCCCAATATCCATGCACAAGGCACCTTCACCGGGGAGCAAGCATTTCAGAACAGAAAAGAGCATTCATATGCAACTTATAAATTATGGATATCTAAATTAATAGATTTAGTCATTAGATAAGCAGTGGTAGCATTGAGTATGTTATATAGGGCTTGAGGTAATAATTTGGTTTCTTACACATATACTACCTACATCTCTGTAATTAATTTATATATAGGTATTTAAAAATATTTTTATAGTAATAGTCTCATTTAATGTCTCATTTCATACAGGCTGCAATTGCTGCAATAGTGGGAAAAGTACCTAAATCTAACAAAACTTCAGAAATGAGCAATGTGTTGTTCTTTGAGTCACAAAATTAGCAAGAGGTAACATGTTCATTAATGTTAGGGAAGGATGTTTGTTTAAATGCTTTTTTGCTTGAGGAAGGATCATGTATTATCTCAGAAACTGAGCAGATTTGGGCCTAGTCTGTACTTGAATGGAAGATGTGTAATAAAAATTTCTCTTATTACGAGAAAGGATGTCCGTGGTTGGGTAGGTTTGGTGGTTATTGCTGACTCAGTCCGGCAGTCACGCCTGCTCTGGTGGGAAGGAAACATTTCAGTGCTGGAATTGGATCCCAGAGTCATTCGGTGGTTAGGGTAAATTTGGATCCACAGTGTGTGGCATTACATTTAGGAAAGTTTTTTTCTTGAATTTTCAGCTGTATTCCCATAACAACAATAGGAAATGTGCTAAGTTTGACAGCATTAAAATAATGTAATACAGTATAAAGTAATAAAATAAAATAACAGGATACTGTATTAAAATAATGTAAATATATATCAAGTATTATTAGTGATTGTTACCTTTCGTTTTGTCTTCAGCATAAGTCAGTAGCACAACATGGCCCTCATTACAGTTTCCCTGTCTGCTGATCTCTTTGTTGCTCAAAGACCTTTCACTTGTAAAAAAAAAGTAGAGGTAAATAGATAAAAAATTAAAAAATAAGGAAAAGTTCATTGTATTACATCTCCAATACAAACATAAGCCCCAAAAATGACACTTCAAATGGCTGAAAATAAGGAATTGTAGAAAACTGAGATGGGAAGATAAAAATAAAAGGACAATAATGGCAGCACTGAGAAAAAATGGATGACATTTGAACAGAATAAATAAAAAAAATATCTAAAGCCTATTAGTCCATTAGTTCATACTAATACAAGAGAGACAGATCTTTACAAGGAGAGTATAATCATTGCACTTTTGAAATTGCATTCTTTCTGAATCAAAATTCACTCCAAATCTGACAATTAGGATGTCATGTAAGATTCACCTTTGTGGATACACACCTTTGGAACCACATTGTGGTCCCAAAATTATAATTGTTTTTATGAGATGGAATTTAGTATTTTTCTTGTTTTTCCAAAGCTTCTTTGGAATCCATATGATTTAATTTCTGTTGATGGTTTATTCTGTTATTGATGTAGCTATTAACATTTCACACACAAAAAAATAGAGAGATTCATTTAAAATTAACATTGCTGAAGATAAAAGGGAAAGTTAATTTTTGTAACTTGGGAAAATAAAATTTGCATGGAAATTTTCACCACAAAATCCTTTCCTCCATTCCTGTTTATTTTGCTGCTATCAATTAATTCAAAATGCTTTTATCTTTATCCAGAAATCTTGTGGTCCTACTCAGCTGAGAAGCCCATCCTCTGCTGTTTCATTTCAGTTCTCTGACTTGAAAACACCTTTTCAGTCCTTGTCAGAGTAAATGCCCTGTTATTGGGTCCATGGGACATCTGGCCCTGCCGCTGTGTCTGGGGCTGAAAAGCACTCGCTGGGCAGGAATTTGGCTTTTAGCTACACAAGAGTCGGAATGCTGGGATCCAGAAAGCTGCTGGCTCTGGAAATTACCCCATTTATAAACCAGTGTTGCACTTCCCTTTAGATTAGAAGCCAAAAGAAACTATAATGGCTACAAGATCTGCAAAGTAGCTTGCCTGCTTGTGGGAATAAGATTTAAATGTCATTAATGAAGTTAACATTATTATCTATCATGAATCTGAAGACTGAAAAAACAGAACTGTGTTTCATAATGTCTTTGGGGAATAGTCTGACAAATAGATCTGCAATTAGGGATCATTTCCTGACAGCTTTGGTGTTTTCTGGAAAGATTGTGTAATGTTGATAATGAGTTGTTGGATTATATTCACACTTAAATCACTTAAACTATCTTTGTCTCTCGTGTGGAAAAAGAAACGAGGTATTTTTAGTGGGGTTTTGATGTGTTTCCAAATTTTGGGGGTGAAGGAACTTGCTATAGAGTAGAAGAAATGTTACTTTGGGTGGGATTTTTCATAGAAAGTCTTATTCTTTTTCATGGGAGAACTGACAGAGATTAGTTTTCAAATGAATATCAGATAATATTATGCAACAACATGTTGTGATATTTTTAAAATAATTGCTAGCTGGAGTAATAAGTACAGAAAGGCTACGTAAGGCTGCTTGTATTTGCATGGGTGAGCTAAAATATGTGTTTAATTGCAATAATTCTCAAGGTTCTTGTAAACAACTATTAAATTTCTTAGGTAAACATGCTTGATATTTTTAATCTAATTATAAACATAAATATCTCTACTCACAGAGGTATTTAAGTTCTCTGCTTGTATCTACAGTTCTCCTCTAGAGCTGCTGGGAGTGAATTGCTGCATGGCACAAGCACTGCTGATTTGGGAGTGGGTGCAGCCTGAACTGGGAGGCCAGGGTGGTGTCCTGTGCTTCTGCATGCTTGTTTTCTATCTGCAAGCATTGCAAAGAGAATTCTGTCTTACACTTTTAGAGCAAAAAGGGAGGGAACGTTGTGCTTTCATTGCAAAGAAGTTACTTACAGTATGAGTAACTTCCTTGTGAGACTCATCCTTAGCTGCATAGTAAAATCTACAGCAGCTTCGTGGAAAGTAAGATCACTTGACAGAGAAAGGAAATACTTTGAAATTTATATTTGTGTTACATTAAAAGTTTTGTATCTTGAAACTGGATGTTTCTGTCAGTTTGTCACCTGCCTTATCTCTGAACTTTGGTGCCTTCACACAAATATGATAGTGTGTGCTTTTTGTAGGATCATATTTGTGAAATGATTTCTTGATTAATGTTACAGGAAAGATTTCTGAAAGTTTGACAAGCTCCAACTGGTTAGGATCTCAAGGCACTGAAAGCTAGTGATGTCTAAACCTGCTTTGATGAAAGTCAGATATAAATTTATTCAAAACGGAAGAATAGGTGACAAAGACTAACTTTTTGATTCCAATACAGTAGGATAACCTACCCTGTTATATCTCAGATAAGAACTGTATTTTTCACAAGCATCTTCTAAAACTTTTTATGCCTATGGGTGTTTGTTTATATGAAGTCTGAATTTGTTGGTCTAAAGTCTTATGCAAAAATTGGTGCACTCATTATTTCCATAGCTATTAGTACATTTTTGGGCTTGATGTTGAATCTGTAGAATAATAAAATAATTGCTTACAGTCCACCTGTACAAATTGCAATGTTTGTGCATATGTAACAATTGATGCATGAAAATATTAAGATGGAATTGCTTTTAGATGTTAGACTTAGACATTTAGAATTGTAAAAAGGAAAGATAGAGGTTTTGGTAAGTGGCTTTCTTTTGTCTGTGATCCCGTGCATTTAGGGTTCAATTTGAAGGGGATAAAGGGTGCTAGAGCCTGCCTGTGCAAGCAGAAGCAAGTAACAGTGCCAAGGATTTATACATTTCTCTAAATGTTAAAGCATCTAACAGAGCTATTCTTCTGGTTTGCCAGAAAAGGCAAGATTTGACCCTTTGGCAGTATCTTTAATGAGAGAGGCTCCCCTTTTGTGCATTACCTGACCGAAAGGTGCTGACACCGTTGAGTCAACACAACTGTCCTGGCTTGTTTTTTAAATATTTGTAGGGAGTTCACAGGTGATAAGCTGACAACCAAGATAGAGAAATGTATTGTTTGTGAACTTGTGTCTCACATGCAAGAACAAGGTTTTGTAGGAATAACAGTGGGCACTGAGTTTGTGACTCAATAGACTGGGCGAGAGTGCAGCCCGCTGTAGGCACGGGACGGCAGCGGCACTCCAGAAGTCAGCTGCTTGCTGTGGCTTTGTAAAATAGTTCCGAATTTGCAAGAGTAAATGATTCCAGAAGTAAAATTTCTTTATAACTAAAAAATAAAAAAATCTCTTTTTTATTAACTAAAAACTGGATGTTTACACCAAGGCAACAATATTTGTAGATATCATGGCCTGTTTCCAATGGCTCTGCAACGACAATAAAGTAATGAGAAACATGCTAGTTAAAGGTCCATAGAACCCAGTCTGGTGTTAGTCATGCGTATACTCCCAAACATAAATAATTATATAAAAGATTGGAAAAAGTCTTAATTATGAAAATATGTTAACAATACATAAGAATGTTGTAAACTTTCTGGGATAGTTTTTATCCTGACAAAACTGCAGCTAAATGGTTTTCTAATCTTCTATAGACAATAAATATAAATTGCTAATAGGTCTACTAAAATTATAAACTAAACTGTAAACTAAAATAACATCAATATAAACAATTTAAATCAACAGAGATCCTTGATTTTTAATTTCCTTTTACATTCTGTGTAAAGATGGACAAATCTAATTTTGAGAGGGTTCTGTTAGGGAGATCCTATCTCATATTCTGTGGATGTCTAGAGAATTTAGCATTTACACCTTATAAAGTGATTGTAATTAACAAAGCTGCTGTGCTCAGCTCAGACATGCTGGTAGGATCAGTCCCTTCAAAATATTTAAGCATATTTTATTACGAATTACTTTTCCAACAGGTCAGCTGTATCAAAGCACTATTTGCTTAATGGTGAACTGAATAAGTAATTTATTGTCAATCGATAGAAAAGAGTGGCATTTGAAATGCTGTATTTATCTTGCATTCAATCACTGGAATGAAAAATGTTATATTAATATATATTAAATGTTATACTAATACATTTATAATTGATAAAGTAGAAAATATTTGTGTCTCATCTTGAGGAAAACAGAATTTTTGTTTTTGCAGAAAGAGGATACAGGTCCCTACTTATAATAACATACTCTGCCTTTCTTCCATCCTATTGGCAAGTAATGATCATTTCTGTTTTCATACAATTTATTAATTTTTAAATTATCATTTATCCTATTACAGAGCAAACTTTTTGCAGTTAAAACCTTTAGGCTAAAATCAGTTGCAGGTAATTTCAGTTGTATTTTAATAGACTACCTTTTGTGATTAACTTTAAATAGTGCCTTAGTGTAAAAAGTGTTACATGTTTCTTGAAATACATTTTCCTTTTTTCTTTGCTTGAAACTCAACTGTTAACACTGTATATTTTCAGTCTTGCAAACTAAAACAGTTTATAGATTTATTCACTGTGAATTGATATAGGAAGGAAGAAAGAACTTATTGTGGTATTTTCTTGCCTGTCTTTTCTAGAAAGGGAAAAAATTATCTGTGGAATTATTACATTTCTAGATAGAAATTCATCATTCTTGATTTTTTTTTCTTTTACTTCTGTAGCAATTTAGCAAGAACAGTAGGACTAAATAAAGTCAATCTTTTGATATATGAGGTATAACATTTTTTGACTAATTAGTCACAAGTATTTGTTCTTCATCAGCCATGATTCTTTACCTTGTGATTTCCCATTTAAGTGTTAACCTGGGCTGGTAGTGTTTCATTTTCAGGATCAGATGGGGTTGAGCACTCTCAGTCTGTGTGGGCAGACTACCAGGAGAAAAAATATACATGCACCTGGTAGTACTGGGTGGATTATTTTGCTTACAGTGATTTTGTTTCTATCAGTGTGTACAGAATGGAATGTCCGTTCCCAAAGTAAGAAAGTTACAAATTCCAGGAGGAGAATGTGTCTATGGCTAAAATAAGTATTGAATGTTTTAGTGAAGTTACTACACATCTGAATGAATGATACTTGTACCTACAGTGTGCTGGAGTGCTCACAGACCAAGCAGTGATTTATTTTCTTCTAATATACCATTTTTAAATAGGATGATTCACATCAAAACTTCCCTACAGAAATGCACTGTATTTTTATTTGTTATTGAAACCAGGCTGGAAGATCCAGCAGAAGATCTTTTCAGTATAACTTAAGACAGAGCACTGTAGGAATTGTCGGGTTTGAAGGCAGTACACAAATGAAAGTCAACAAAAATTGAACTGCAGGTCTGATTTAGATTCTTAACTGTCAGAAATGCCATTTGCTTTTTTTTGTAAAAATACACTATTGAATCAAAGATAACAGATTATGAGTTAGTCTTGAAAGAAAGAAATAAATAAGACCTTTTTACAAGTGCAGGTGGGCTTTAAGGACCAGAAGCACTAAGAATCTTCTGTTTGTCTGTTAATGTCCTACCACAGCTAACACAGCAATGAGATTGCTCAATGCCTCATCGCTGCTCGCTTCAAGATAAAAATTCACTGTGCTTCAAGATGAAAATTCACTGTGCTCCAAGAGCTAGATGAGGCAACAGGTCTGTGATTCCTTTAATTTTTAATCCAGGAATGTATTTCATGAGAAAACTTACCCTGTATTCAGTGCTGTATCTAGATTTGAACACCACCACATCCATAATCTCTGTTCAGAGTGTAGTTTTTTTAATGTTCATCTAGAAGGCTTTTGACAAGGTGTAACAATCCTTTCAATTATCTTTCCTGAATTTGAAAGTAATTTTTGCTTTGAGCTCTTACTGATGATTCTGTTCAGTAAGAAAATCCCTCTTCTACATTTAATAAACTGTTGTTAACAAAAAAACCACAAGATCACTTGTTTATTTTAGAAAACTGCTTTGCTGAATATCCACTGTGTACTCTGCGTATACTCTGAAATTTTCCTTATACAAGTTCCCAACTTGTGGTGTGATATTAACCTTGGAAAAAATTAAGTTTTAATGGGAAAAGAACTGAGAAGAGAAGGCTGAGAAAGTATAATTAGAAGCAGGGTTTTTTTTCACAGAGGAAGCCACTGTGATATTTGGTCAAAAAAAAAACCCAACATATTTGTGAAGAAAAGTTTGCCTTTGGTTTCAGACTTGATAGCCAAAAGGTTCTCTGTAAGGATAGCAGCAGAGGTAGAGCAAGGCTTTCTACTTTGTAAGTATTGGAGTTGTAAGATGTAAGCAAACAGCTTTATTTCTATGGCAGGAATTCAGACATAGGATGCCAAAATCTTTTGGCTATTCCACGACACAGAAGAGATTGGGAATGTGGGGGCAAGAGCTGACAGGCAAGAACACTGACAATTTTTGGCACAAGCTAACAGTAAGTTTAACTAACATAATTTTTAGTTGTGAATTGGATCAGTGTACTAGACCAGTTTTTCACACAAATGGTCACACAAACGGAAGAATTGCAAACACAGGAGGAGACTGTATCTTCTTCTTTATTTGTACTGCTATGGTAAGAGTTTCATTGAATAGTATATAGTAGAATATCAAAAGAATACACATTAATAATATCTTAACAATATCTTAATATTAGTAATTATCTTCATTTGAGATAATAGGAAAGCCAGAAGAATTTTAAGACCAACATTTCACTAAAAATAGCCGATACAGTGTTCTATTAGTGTCTCTAAAATAAATGTTATATAGTGATTACCTATTGATTGATCTGGAATACCACAATAGGCAAAATTTTTACTAACTAAATTACTAAATTTACTGCAAGGATTCAAAAACAGACTCTAGATTGATTTTAATATTCAGTTGCCCCAGAGCTTCAGAAAATGAATGAAAATAGAAGAGCTAATCCGTGGAGGTTTGGAGATTTGTAAGCAGCCAGTTCCACAACTAACACAAGTGGGTAGAAATAAACAGACAAGCAAGACGTGGTGAGCCAGGTATGCTGTGCCATACAACTGGATGAGAGAAGCATGGCATAAATGAAATTTTAAAAAATCTAAAAACTTGGCTGGTGAACAGATGCATGTATTATGTATGTCTCCTGTGTTTTCTAATGTCTTTTCACAGTTCATTTACTCATTAATGTAAAAGTAATGGGATATAGAGGATGGCACATGACTGAAATATTAGCATTCATATAGTGGTGGTTTTTACAGAATGGCTTACCAAGGCTTTTGCTTGTTTCCAAAGTCTGTTTAGGAAGCAAAACCATCCTGATTTAAATTGTTATTCTTTCCTGAATACTGTGGGTTTTACCTGCCATTATGCAAATTGATCTAGTTCTCATAATTTCATTGAAGAATTTACTCTCCTGGGTATGAACACAGCAGAGCTTTGGGGAATTAATCCAGATAGCTGTAAGCCAGCTGGAGCTGAATCAATAGTCCTCCGTGTATTTTGACGTATCCTCTTCTGAAGTGTGATATGAATGGTGTTCCACAGCATATTAGCAATTTTCCTCTCCATTTCATAGTTTTGTGATCACATTTTCTAACAATCAAACCTAGGAAATTTTTGCAGGTCATCAATCTATTTGTATGCCATTCTCCTCATTCATAAGTCATATTCAGGCATCAAGTATTGGTTTTGTTTGTGCAGCAGGACAATGCAGCTTTGATATTCAGCCATTCTCATCCTAAACTAGCTGTGCACTCATTAAAAATGGTTCAGATCCATTACTTTGTGGCCATTCAGGTCAGGCTCCAGGCAGCTGTTCAGCGTGGTGGGGAATCTGTGTGTGGGAGAGGGAAGTTCGGGGACAGAGGGAGTTACATGAGTTCCCTTAAACTCTGGCTTTGTAAACAGAGCTTGGTTCTGCATACTGATTTCATCAGGCAGCCAATGTCAACGCTGACATTTTCAATCCCTTTCTTTTATGTCACATTAGTGGAAAGTGACCTGTTGTGTTTGTGGAAGCTTTGGAATCCCGCAGGAGAAGGATCACTCAGCACCATGGCAGTCTGCCAAGAACAACTTGTTCTGCAGCACAGTGCTGAGAAGTTGCATTATCAACTGGAGCGCAGTGTCAGCTTAGCAGGAGGTGGGTTAGGCCCGTGATTAGCGACTTGTTGTGACCAGCGAGCCCCCCAGGGCACCCTGCACCTCTGCTGCCGGCTCTTCTTTTCTTTCTACTCCTGCCTTCTGTCCGCCTGGCCTGGGAGGTGGCCCCTGCAGAGCTCAAAGTGCCGGCCTCTTGTGTCCCTGCGCCGTGTCCAGCGCCTCTGCCGTGCGCTGGCCGTGCTCTGTAAGGAATTGTTCCTTAAATCGCTAAGTTCTCCAGGAGTCATATGTTTTGTTCCAGTCAGAACAAATGTTAAAAGTGTAAAATACACTAAATTTTTATTTTATTTCTGCTGTCCTACTTCTTTGGCCAGTTTTATGAAGTCAGAAATCCTAATATTATCTCAAACTCTACAATGATAACAAATCCAAATAATCAATACAGAATAATAAAATAGTTTAGCCAGTAGAAAAGGGAAGTAGCTTAAATAATAGTCTTGCAGATGGAAAAGACATAATGTGTGCTAAAAATACAAATGTGTTTGTATTGTTCCAAGAACTCTTGATTAGCAAAAACAAACTGAGGGCAGACTAGGATTTACATGTGGAGGTTTGAACTTGAGTAGTAGTAGGAAAGGAGGTACTTGAACCCGTTTTTAAAAAGTGCTTACTACAGACAGATGACATAAAACAAATTGTCAGGCAGAGCAGAGTCATCTGACCTTTGTCCAAGCTCCCTGCATCTAAAACTTCTCACGGGCTTGCTTTTAGCTGCAGTTCTCAAATCTGTGTCTATTCTTTGTGGAATAAAACATAACTGCATATGGAGAATGTAGACTTTTCTCCCAGGGTGAGCAGTGAGACTGAGCCCCAGTGCTCCCCTGCTGCAGGCTACCCACAGACAATGGCTCCTCTCCGCACCCCAGAGCTGTACAGAGCTCTGCAGGCTTCACTGCCAGGAGGGTGAAGCTCCTCCAGCTTTCCCTGTCCTGCTGGGAAAAGCCTGTGACTGACAAATCCCACTGAGGGGCCCGCATGATCCTCTGCAGCCTTTGGTACTGCAGGACCAGGGCCCGAGTGAGCTGCAGACACAGGAGAGGAAGGTGGCAGCTGTGGCAGGGGACAGTGGCGAAGAGTTGTGTGTGCTCATATGGTGTCTATGGCTAAAATAAATGAGTAAATGTACTAGAATAAATTGTGTAAGGCAAGCAGATGTCTTAAAAATTTGGAGTTGAACAAATTTATATTAAAAGTAAATGTAAAATAAAAGTACTGTACATGTGGAGTAGACTTTCAGAGGAAATAGAATGAGTATTTGTATAATATGGACAGAAGTGTGGTTTATACATATTTATGCCTAATGTAACCTTCAAGGCCCAGGCAGAAGAGAAGAAAATCCTAATCTGAAAAGAATGATGGATGTTGGTGTGTCATTTTAAGGCAGGATTGATGGCCTCAGAATTGTTGGAAACAATTTTTACATATTTCACTTGAATGTCTAACTAAAAGCTTATGGTAATTCACATGAGTTTTTCACTGACTAAGTTAAGCATCTTAGAGTACTGCTTGTTCCCATCAGTGGCAAATACTATAAGCTATACATTTCAGTTTAAAAATACCTTTATATTATTCAATTCTTTAATGCTTTCCTAAATGAGGCAGTAAAAATGCTGAAAAGAAGCTGGAAAGCTTTAAGCAATGTTAATGCATGTTTCATGCTGCAATTGCAAACACACTCTGTGTGTCATTGCATTATATGGATATAGCACATTGTCTACTAGAAATAGTTTTTGGGGATCAGCATGTCTTGTAAATATGAGGAATATTGTCAAAGTTAAAAAGAAAATCAAAATAATAATTTAAAATGTTATTATAATTCTTGCATGCTGATCTGAGTCCTAATATTTAGTCATATTTCTGTATCACTTTATAAAGGCAGATTATTTGCAGAGATGGAAATCTCACAAAATACTAAAGGAAGAAGATGATGATAGACATTTTAAAAGAGCAAAGCGGCACAGCAACTGCAGCTGTCAAAGGCTGGAGCATTACAAAAATTGTTGTTTAAAATCACGATCATCAAGTGCAATAAAGAAACAAAATAGTAAAAATGTTGCACTTTGTTATTTTGGACCTATTGTGAAGTTTTTAACAGACCACATAGTCTGCATAACCTGCAGCAATAAAGACTCTTTTGTAAGGTACAGGGTAAACAGGTTGGACTTTGATTTTTCAGGGAACCCATGTCTACATATTGCTGGTTAAAATCTCAAGAAAAGGCTCTGTTTTCATCTGAGATTGTAAGGGTCTATTCATTCTGTAGCTTGATAATGTTGGACTGTGTGCCCTTAAAAATGTGTGCCCTGCTGAAATTGAGCACTGAACACATCTTCTGCAAGTGCTTTGTTCCACACAAATCAGAAATCATATAGCAGTGATGCTGGGATTTATACATGGAAGACAATGGGAAATACAATATTAATACAGAATAATTTTAATTTTAAAATTTAAAGAATACATGGAGAAATGCAGTGTGGACTAAATGAGAAGATAACTTACAATATATATAGTCATTTCTATTTTTGTTAAAGAGTGATTAAAATTAAGCTATAAAATACAAAACTAAATCTAATAATCATGAATCCATTGTGTTTTCAGAAAGGGTGAGCTGACTGACAAACTTTCAGTCAAGAATGGAATGTACAGAAACACTCAAATTCTTTAGTTTAATATAGTTTTATTTGGCAGGGACATGGATTCAGGTCATTAACCTCAATCTTTTTAAATCATTGGAATGAGAATTTCTCCCAGTCTTCCATGAATACACCCCACTTTTGGGTGATGAGGGAATGTCTGTATAGCTCATACCCAGGTACATCATGTGCATGGAACCAAATCTACCAGGGGGGATCTGGAAAATGAAGTTGGAGCAAAAGGAATGCTTCATCAGATCTGATTCTGCAGTCACACCTGGCAGGGAACTCTCCTTGAAGTCACACACATTTTTTGAGATTTATTGCCCTACTTTTGCATACTCTGGAGACTTAGAGAAGCATCCAAATTTGCATGTGTTTGGATGGATTGAACTGCTTGATTTCTGAAGGACTCAAACTAGAAGAATGGGTTATTCCTGAATTATGGGGAAGCTTGGGTCTAAATTCAAATGCTCATATAACATTGAGGTATATTGTGTATGGATAAAAGAATGCCTGTTGTAGTGTCCTTAAAGCCAAATTCCCTCATGATCTCAGTCTTAAATTTTGATTGCTGCTGGGCAGTTGTAAAGACACACTGTGAGTAGACTAAGGGATGTCTCCAGAAACACCCACTCCTCCCATGAGTCCTTGCAGACCTCCATGGTCCTGGTCAGCAATGTCTCTGCTGCCTTATCCCATATTCAGCAGAGCCACCTGCATTATTGCCTTATCTTGCCAATGCCCTTGCACTGTCCTGCCTGCAGCTGGGCAGGTGCTGCACCTTGCGTGTGATCCGAGAGTCTGACCACAACCCATAGAAATCACTGGGATTTGAGTTAAGCTTGAAACCAGTTTGTGTTTTAGTTTCCAACCTATAAAATGGAAAAAATTACCACCTTTCTTCAACATTTCCTTCTATCCTTTTTTTAGCTGCACAGTACCTATGAAGGTTTGAATTCCAATCTCAATTCAGTCTAGACTCTATGGTAATAAAAACTGATTTTACTAGAAATAAGCTATAATGTATTTACAAGCTTTGTTTCTCTGTTCAGTCAAATACCAAGTTTCAACTCAAACTTTGAGAGTGGTCATAACAGTACTGTGTGTTTTCTGCACCCACTGGGATGTGCTTATCGGCAATATTCATTCCAGTTATGTGTACTTGCTTTATTTTTTCACTGTCTCTTTGATCTTTCTCCAAGCTTGCAATTCTGTGACCATTTCTGGTTTTATACCCAAGAGAAAAAGCAAACCAGGAGGAATTTGATTAAAGGTTTAGCACAAACTCCTAGATACTGTGTCATTTTTAGCAAAAAGCCCTTCTCATGAATCAGAACATTTGCACTGTTAAATGGATAAAAGTACAATAGAATTCACAGATTTACTTAATATTTTTGAAAGAAATAAAATCCAGTTCTTAGTAGAGATAATGCCATGGGAACTAAAAAAGAGGCAATTTGTCATGTTAATCACAGATGTTACTATACAAATTCTTGTATATAATCTGCTGGTACAAAACTGTATTATAATGATTAAGTGCTAAAAGCTTCATTTAAATAACAATAGGGTCATCTTGCAAGATGATACTCTCCCATCTCATGGATGAAAAGGAAACTAAAATGTAGAATTACAGCTCTTATTTGCAAAAAAAGATAAATTTTCAAAATCTATTAAATATATGAGATCCCATCAGCACCATCTTTCTCCAACTTCCTGCCACTGGTGCTGTGACCTGTTGTGCCATGACTCCAGCTTCATTGGGAATCTGTGAGATCTTGATATATGAACTGTGCTATGCTGGCTTCATGCTGATATTAACTGCATCCAAATCCTTCCACCTTTCCCACGTAACACTGTTTATTTAATTCATTATGGACACACTGATACAGTGGATATAGCAGGCTTATACATTTCATTTATACAATTTCATAGCTAGGCTCGTGTTATTAATTAGTTATTAAACTTAGTTGAGTTTCTGAATGATCAACCTTCCAAAATTCAGCCTCTAACTACTTATAATTGCTCTTAATTGGAAATGTTGGCAGGTAAGCTTAAATGTCTTCCTCACCACTTTTTTTCTAAAAATACAGTGCCATAACTCACTTTTCCAGTCTGTCAAAGGAAGGACTATAATTAATTTTTTTGACCTAAGCATTATTCGGGAAGCTTAACTAACATGCCACAGTGTCCTTTGTAAGAGAGATTTTTATTAGAGTAAAAGCTCAAAGAAATAGTTAAGGATGAAACTCTGAGTAATTAAAAAATCACCTTAATGAGGAAAGGACTGTAAATAAACTGAGGGCATAAAGATCTTACTCCTGCTGCAGTCTCATAGCTGCAAGGGGCCTTGAGCACATGCTTTTTCACTTTTAGGGGCCCTCTACGTAACACAAATTAAAACCAGGGCATGCCTTTTCTTAGAACCTGTGCCAGGCATTTTATTTTCATAGGTGTCAACTCTAAAATCAGTCTTTCCTCTTACTTATACTTTGATGGAGGTGGAAGAAATGAGTGGAGAAGTGAACTCTGATTACTTGAATAAAAGGTTTTAGTAATTTTGGACCACTTTCTTTCCATCCTGCAGGTTCCTGGCTGACCCTTATACATGGAGTTGGGGGTGGGGAACAGCACCAGTCTAGACAGAAGAGGCCAACAACTGGTTGTCCACTCAGGTTTCAGATTATAAATGAAAAATGTTCAATTTCTCACAGATGTTTGGCAGCCACTCTGCTTTCACTCTAATCACAAGCAGGATTTCTTCTGCCTGAAGAATGCATTGACCAGGAGACATACAGAGACACACAGAATAATGATTCCATCTGCTGTGGTTTAGGTTTATCAAACAATAAGTTTTTAGAAGTGAGATCACTAGGACTATGGTCTTACTAAATGTATTAACTTATTCAGACCTGGCACATCTTCTTTTAAAGTTTGGGATTCAAATGTTTCTTTCATGTAGAATAAAATTTGTAGAAATTAGTAGTTTTGTTCCAGGGATTAATTATGCCTTTAAATGTAATACAGACTGTATATCTATAAAGGCTCTTGAAGGATTAGGAAAAACATAGAGATAAAAACTCTATGTATGCCCAGTTTACAAATAAAGGAATGGGTTTTTTTCCTCTGCCACTTAGTTTTAAAAATCACAATCTGAAAACTGAGGCATTAAATACAACATTCTTAATTTCTCTTAGGATACTCAGAGCTTCACAGTTGCCAATTACCATGTCAAATTACAAAAATGTTGTAACTCAAGTTTAAAAACACAGCTCTTTTTTTGCTCTTTGTTACAGAAGGATTGATCTTAACATCTGAGTGTTCAAAGGCTTCGATCTGGTCTGAGCACAGGAAAAGGTTGTGCAGGTTGCCTCAATCTTCTCCCAAATTATAAATAAAAAGTAAATCCCTTAATATGAATTGAACAGGGAGAAGGAAAGATAATACAGACTGAGCATTTTTGACTGTCACAATGTCATAGAATTTGGACAGTAGGGTTGTCAACAAAATATGGTGCAAGAATGATGACAGAAAGAGCAGTCCAGCAGCAAGCAGGATTGGAAATAAAGAAAACATTGCAGTTTAAGCCTTGGATAAAGAACTTTTAATGGCTATGTAACTACAAACTGATACTCTCCTGTTTCTGAGAATGGCTCTTTCTAGGTGTTCATAGACAACTTTAGTTTATACATCAAAATATAAAATGAGAAAATTTGGAGAAGCATATCACTTCCTGTACAGTTATCCCAGATGTGAAAGAACCCAATGAGTCAAAATGCTGTGTGGCTCTTACCAGAGGTTCTGTTCTGAGGTGCATTGGGCAATTCAAACAGAAATCTTACACTTTAAAAGGGAACAGAAATTGTCAGCTGAATAGCAGGAGGAACTTTGTGACAGAGTGACATATTTGATTGTGAAATAGTCTCCCAGAATAAGTGCTGGAAACAAAATCACTCGGAACATTCAGGAGCTGATGAACAAAATCCACTGCAAATACAAGGGGCCCATCATGCCTTGGCAGAGCTAATGGCTGCTTTTTTCTTGGATTATAAGGGAATATAATGTATTACTTTGTACAGGAGATATCACAGTATGTAGAGATGAAGTTTCTAGATACTATCACAATTCAAATGACATTAAAATAATAGTGTCTCACTAACCCTTGGGAATGAAAACTTATGTATGTTATTCAAAGAAACGAAAGAACCTGCTGTTCACAGATAAGGAACACACAGGATGAGAGCAAGTCAATCAGGGAAACACCCAAGGAAATACCTTAGCCTAACCACTGTATCCATCACTGCTTGAAAATGTATGCATTGTAAGAGAAAAGAGGAAAGACTGATTTAAAGAGAGAGGGTGATTGTGTTACTCTGGGTTACTTTTTTAAATTTTAGAGGATATTCTGGAAGGACAGAAATACCTGAGGAGGATATGGGTGAGTGGATGCAAAGGACTGACAGATAAATAAAAAATCCTTATAAACACTTAAAAATCAATTTTCCATACGTACATATTCTAATTACCTATCTGTCATTTGTCAACAAAGGAGAAAAAAACAGTCTGCTGACTTCAGATTCTGGGAACACCTCTCAAAATGCACATTTGGAATGACAAAGGCTTAAAGATTTATTCAAACAATGGACCAAGAATTATTGTGCTGAAAAATGGTAAATTTTCATCCATAACTGTCAATTATTTAAGTAAGGAAAATCACAGCCTCCACAGATTTTCAAGCTGCATATAGACAGAAATAATGAAATAAACAATTCCTGCTGTGTCTGGTTGTTCCATTTTCCAGCTTTGACAGTTATGCTTCTGAGACTGTGAATGCCATACATTCCCAACCAACGTGTGGCTGGAAAGGTAATATATCCAGCTCATTTGGAGTTGCTTTCAGCTCCAGGCAGGATTTCAAGAAATTAAGAAAAGGCTCCCAATATACAGAGCTAAGTTCTAGAGAAGAATTAAATTATCAAGAAGTTCCTAGGAAAGAGAGACAAATCATATAATGGCCTCTGTGAGGTGATTTACCACTTTTGATTCTATCTAAGATAAGGCATATCATGAGTTACATTAAAATGTAGCAGAAGGAATGAGGGTGTATTTTGAGGAAAGAAAACACCAGGTACAGAGAATCTGGTGAACTTTCTTTTGAGCTAAGTTTCTTCAGTTCCATAACTTTTACTGGAGGTCTAATCCCATTGCCATAAAGTACAGCAAAATGTTACAATGCTGTCTAGCTTCATAAAAGCAGAGGCAATATCAAAGGTTTGATTTAATGTTGATTAAATGAATATGGCACAATGACTGTCTAAATCTCTATTTTTGAAAGTATAAAAAATTTGCATTTATTCAGCTGCGGTCTGCATTGTCCTTCTGCTACTGCATTCACACAGCTGTGGCTCTTCTGAAGACTGGCACTGAGGACTGTCCCTGGTGCCTGGCAGCAGCATCTTCCAAAAACCACAAGTGTTCACTGACAGGTGAACAGATACTCTGTGGAGCTGGGGAGAGCAGAGTCTGCTCTGTAACTGTGTCAGAAGTGCTGACTGCTGGGGTTGAGTTTACTTTGAGAATTGATGTCAAAATAATATCCTGTGAAGTGACAACTTTATAACCCAGAGGAGAAAGGCAAAACCAAAGAAGTATCTCCTATTGCCACAAAATCAGGACACGGTTCCAAACACAGAGTGATATTAATTTTTCTATATTTACTGTATGTTATACTTAATATATACTTAAGTTGCCAAATGTAAAAAGGCAAATAGCTTCCTAGGTAAAATTTTACTGTAAAATATAAACAACAAGATACATAAAGCTGCAGGCCTGGAAGTTTGATTGGTTCTTTAAAGAATGGCTTTCCTACGAGAAAATCACAATATCAGAGTATAGATATCAGGTCATAATAATTACCAAAATAATAAATATAGACAGAAACTGATATTTCTCCAATAACTTCTGAAATTTCCAAAGAAAGGCTGTGATTCTCCAGAAAATTACACAGTTAGGGTGTAGTAATGTTCCTATAGAATATTTTTCTTGTTTTTTTTCTGTAAAACCTGTGGGTTTTAGTCTATGCTACATTTTTTATGGCTTTTCTGTTAAAGTCCAACTTTCGCTGCTATCCAAAAGAGAAGCAAATATTTTGTTCTATACCCATTTGTTAATATTTCCTAATGATCAGTTGGGGAAATCTTTCTGTCCCATTTGAAAGTTATAAATCTCTTCTTCTGTATTAAAAATATCATTAAAATATCATTGCTTCTTACTGAACTTTAACCACTCTGAAAAACTAAAGTAATAGGTACACAGAGCTCTCTTAAGACAGGACTGGAAATATAAAAATCCGGGCTTTTGCTACTGCACCCAGACCACAAGACCACATATATCTATATCTCATTGAAAATGAAATCAAATTACTTTTCAAGATTTCTTGATATGTTTCTTCCTTTACCATGTTTGCATTGCTTTCTGCTGTGGTAAAGATAAAGGATTCAAATTTTGGAGTTAAAATTCAACTTTCAATGAATGTGAAAACTGAAATATTTTGAAGAATAATACTTTTAATACATGCAGATTACTGCCAGATCAGTCAGCATTTCAGCATGCGATGATAGTGTTCTCTTCTGGCAGTAAATTGCCCATATAATGACTTCACCTCTTAAATTTCTTCAAGAGGTTGATTTTCACCTGAAGTGCAGTTTTTTCCAAGCTATATTCAACTTAACCGTATCACAATTTAGGAATATAATTTGTTCTATGTTTTTTCAACTGTAACTCTCAGCAGTTGAATGGATGGCACTTTTTTTTTTTTTTTTTATCTTGGGAACATAGAATTTGTTTGCTGAAGCTTTTATAGAATTTATGAAATTTGAAAAACCTAAATCATTAATCCACTTCTTTATAAGTGGTTATGTATATGTCCAGAAGTACATATTTATATATATTTTTAAGTACTTATGTAAGTGTGTATTTTTTGTTTGAACATAACTTGGTTGATGTTATAAACACCAACCACTTGGTTTTTAAAATTTTAAAAGTTTAATAATAATAAAATGGTTATAAAAATAGTAATACAATTACAGTAATGAAAATTTAGAGTTAGGACAATTACAAGACAATAAAAAGCAAAGAATTACGGACGTCCGGATGCTCTCGGGCACTTAAGCCCAATAAGCATGCCTTGTGAACAAAGGAATAATCTTTAAAAGCAGTAGCCTGTTGCATATTCATACATCTCATACATGATGCATAAATTCCTTGCAAATTAAGAACTTTTCTGGTTTTTGTCAACTTCTTCCCCTTAATCCTGGTGGTTCCATAAAGACGGAGAGAAGGTGGAAGAATGTTTGTCTTTTCCGATAAGGAGGCAGTAATTCTTTATGGGCCCCCATCATTGTCATCTCTGTGTGAAGAGTTTCTTCATTATCTCATCTCTTGCTTGAGTTAGTAAAAAAAACCCCACATACATAGGTTCTATTTTAACTACAAAACTACATTTACCATACTATTAAAATGTTAATACAGCACTTCTAATCAATATAACATAATACATATAGTATTCAATTTAATATTTGCGAAAAGCCAATCATAAAATATGCATTTTTCACAGTTGACAGTTTTATATTGTACTTGTATTATTATGCAGATGCTGCCTCCAAGAAAAAGCCTTGCATGAAAATATTTTTTTTGGTAAAGTGACATAAGTCTAGGCAGCCTATTCCACCCTTCCCAAATTAGTTTTATGGGCAGGAAGCATGTTCCAGGTTTTCCGAGGCAATCACAGAGCCGTGCAGAGCTGTGCGGTGTCTCAGGGTGTGTTGGAGCAGGGCTGCCGGGTAACCACAAAGGACATCCTGGCAGTTCGGTGCAGCCTCCAAAGGACAGCAGCTCAGTGCCCTACACGCTGTGCTTTGACCCAAGAGGAGCCAAGAAGGAATGCAGAGCACGGGTGGTGGGCATGGAGGAAAGGGAACTATCTGGGGAGAGGAAAACAGGAGCAGAGGATTGGAACTGTAACTGGAAAAATAGAAGAGAGCTTAGAGGAGAAGTGGGGATGTACTAACAGGAGTGGAGCGGGGCCGGGAAGGGACCTTGGGGTCCCTCCACCCTGGGGAAGGCACACGGTAAAGCTGCATGAAGCGGCTGCCAAGTTGGGCCTGTGTCCCAGAGCGGGCAGGCAGCACCGCTGATGGCTTCCCTGATGCTGCTGCAACAGAACCTTGCATTGCAGACTGATGAGCCGTGAGGCAGCCATGAGCTGTGTCTTGCCCGTGTGAGGAGAGATCACTCCTCAATGAAATACTTCCCTTTCTGAAGCGACAATATGAAATTCAGGTTGCACTGAGTGCTTCCTGGCAAAGAAATGAGAATGCTACAGCAGACTGAGGTTAATGCTATCGAGAACTGCCTGACAAATTAAATATGTTTCAAACTGACACAAAAAACAAGCTACGGAAACTTTATGTTAATCAGTGGGGGTATTTTTTACTTAATGCAGCAGTTCAGAACTGATTCTTTCTTTTAGGTGCAGTAGGATGTGGCATTGTGTATCTTGTGAATACAGCTGTCGTCTTTGTGCTTGTGCTCAGGACCCAGAGAACTTTAATGATTCACGCCTCGTAGCATCTCTGTACAGGAGATGTGTCGCTGCCCTGTAGCTGCTGCACTTCCTCATGCCTTGGGCTGAGGTCCAATAGGGGATGCAAGAACATTTATGATAAATACTGACGATTCTGTTAAGTCTAAAATTATTCTTCCTGCTGAGGAGTTGAAGTAGGAAGGGAAAGAGCTTTTTTATTATGCCTCAAAAGTGCAGAATCACTTTTGGCTGTAGCCCTAGAAATTCTCCTTCACAGGAGAGGTGCAGTGAAGGATTAAATGAGGTCATGCTTTCATCTCCCTTGCACCTACTTCATTCTGGTGTGCAAAGGGCTGATAAGAACACAGCTCTGTATCAAAAGTGTGGAATGGGGAAGAGGAGGAAGAGGGGAACCATAAGAGAGAGGTGGGAGGAGAGTTTCAGGCCCTTAGCACCTCCCTCCTGCAGAGTGGTCACAGTAGTTCACAGCAGTCAGTCTTCTGAGGAGACATTTGCTTCATGCTGCTCAAGCATGTCCTTATAGCAGTAAATTACTGGGGACAGTGGCTGGGAATTCAAATAGCTCAGATGCAAACTGTCTCTTCACTTGATTTTCCATTGCTTACGTTAATCTTCCATTTTATGAATGAAGGCAGTTGCTCCACCCAGGACAGGAAATCAAATGTATTGCTTTTCAAGACAGGATGGCAGAAGTCCAAACATATCTAACAGGGGAAGGAAGCAATATTATCAGCCTTTCTGGCCCAGTGATAAAACCATGGAAGGAAATCATTCAGCTTCAAATGAGGAAAAGGAAGTCAGATAAAATTCAGAAGTTGCCTTGGGAGTTTTCATATCACATCAATGAAAAAGTCACATTCAATTAACCAAGCATTCCAGTTTGTATGAAGGGCTTTATTTATTTCATCAAAGCAGAACTATTTACAGTTTGTGACAAGCTTCTCTACGGTGCATCAGCTGACATTTTTCTGGCCTGTCTGCTTGGTCAGATACCTTTTCTCTAAGTGCTTCTTTATGAAAAAAAACCCTGCTGCAGCCACCCTGGTTTTTTTGTTCCATTCCTGTAATAAAATCCGATTTTTAGTCACCATTGCACACAGAGTATTTTGACATTTAGGTCTTACTTTTAATTTTAAAATCCAATTATTAATATTCAGACAAAATAGTAAATACAGTTACGTTGGGGGTTTGTACCTAAGATGGTATCTCTACTGACAGTGTGTCATGCCATATTAAAAAGTAGTTTGAGGTAGCAGTATCTCATTAATCACTGCAGTGTACCCTACTCTACATAACAGACATAACAGTGCCTCATGTTCTCTCTAGCAAACTAATCTATCATACTGTGATTGCTGTGATAAACAAACATAATCCCAAATAAATTAGCAGGGTTTAGCACTGTTGGGATTGTTGGAGTAGCTCAAGGAAGTCTGGGGGAAAAGAGAGTCTGACATTGTTTCCTTAGGTCTATACTGTGTGATAATTTGAGATATAGTAAGTTAATTTCAGACTAAATCTTGAGATATAGAATGAAATATACATTCAGACAAAATCAAAACACTGTAGCATTTCAATCATATGGGTGGTTAGGATTTTGATAAATAGACATTTTTCTTTAGATGCAAAAAGTAGCTGCGATCTTCTAGTATCTTCCTGCTACACTAATTTTAATTATGATGTTAATGCTCGACAAGGGCAATATACACCTTGTATTTTAATAAATTAAATTCTTATATTTGAACTTCACTAAGAAACTTGAAAGTCAGAGCAAGGCCTTGTAGATGCAAATGCCTTTCTGTCTGCTGAGACAAATGGGCACACTGAGTATGCAGATGGCTAGATTATATAAATGGGGAATCTGTGCATGCTTAAAACACACAGGAAGCAACAATCAAAACCACTATACTCAACTTTGTATATCCTGAGAGTAAAATGTCTGTTTGCTGTCTCTCTGTGAAATCCAGAAGCGTATTCTTGCCAGACTCTCTCAGACTTGGTCATCTATCTAACATTGCTTTGTTATTGCAGAAGATCTGGTATTTAAAATTTCATTTATGTATTTGATCTCATCCCTCTATTCTCAGTCTTACAGGTGACAACTGAAGTTGCCATTATGGGCAAGAAGTTTGAAGCATAATTTCTTTTTAGGAATTGAAATGTTTTTCTCTGAAGAAATGAGCAGATTGTCTACATATGTCTAATAGCAAGTATATAGGATAAAGAACTGTATGAGATTCCTGCCCTCCTGGAATTAGTACTGTGATGACATCTGAAAAATGCCTCAGACAGCAGAAAATGTGCTGCTTTCCTACTTTGATTTTTCTGTTCTAATCAGGCTAAGATGGAATTCTGGCTGTTCTACCTACTTTTTTGTTTATTTATTTTAAAGCCTGTTTTGTTATCATGGACCCTCTATGTGGGTGTTAAACCTGATTTATCAGAGCCCTGTTCACTGTGACCTTTAAAGTACAACATGTTACTGTAGCAAAGTTGGCTTTCCAGTAACAGAGAAATTAATCAATTGACATAGCCATGGCCTTTTGCAACTTGCAGGATTTATGGGGTCATGTGTTCTCTTTGTGCAGTCATGCTGTAGGTCAGCAATACAAGAGTTAAGTCAAATTTCAAAATATTGCTCCTCTATCCTTCTCATGTTATAACACGAAGAGGCAGAGGTGGAACTGCATCGTTGAACATCCATCAAGACAAAAAGAAAACCCTAGTTCTTATAGAATACAGAACAGTTGTTTTCCACCTGCCAAAATGTGATAATTCTGGTTGCCGGTCATTTTTCAGGCAAAAGAGGTAGAAACCCAAGTATTCAATCATCTTACGCAATCTCCAGTGGAGTCAAAATAAGCTCTATTGGAATGACGAATCCCACAGACCTTGGTCCAGTCAAGTGATTTCCTCTGCTCTAACAAGCTGCTACAAAGTGTTTTTACTGTTTTTTGGTACATAATTCAGACTGCCTCCCACTTGTGGTTGTCTGTAATTCAGGGCAGGACACTAAAAGGGAAAGGGAACACATCTGGACATTCTCTAGACAAGCTCAAATAATCACAGATATGGTATGGAGGAGATCTTTGCATTGTTTATAGGTGTAACATGTCATATATATACATTTATGTGTGTGTATATGTCCCCTGATTATTCAGCTTAAACACTGAACAACTGTGTCATTAAAGGACATCTCAAAATGTTTGTTTTTAAAAAAACCAAAACACAATACGAATTACACACTGAATTTCTGATTATATGCTTTACCCTTGACTGAAAAAAATTACCCAGCCTCCAAAACACCGATCCTAAAGCAGCTCCTCATTTGAGTTTGTTTCATTCAGATGTGCACAGCCTGTTTCAGTTGTGATGTTTTTTCAGGCTCAACACAAAAATGTTATTTGGTATAGCACAGGTTTTAGTCTTCATTTAGGTCAAATTACAATTGAATCTGACAGTAAGAAATAGGTTAATTGCTTTTGACTCAATTTAACAAGATTTAGCTTTTGTATAAAAACACTTTTCTTACAGGTAAAAAAATAACATTCTTTTCTAGGTGAAGGAGGAGGGGTACTTCATTTTCAGTATCACAATAAAAAACCTTTTTATTTTTAATCTTTCTAAAGAAACACTCAAATAATAAGGTATTAAATAGTCAATATAAACTTTAGGTAAAACCTACCATGGTATAATCTTTACAGCCAACAGAAGACTTCTTAGAAGCAGCCCAGATAACCTATGGAAGAGGCAACAATCTTTTGTTATCTTCCACAGGTGGCAATTTTGAAAAAAACACATTAATTTAACATTTCACTTGGACTCATACAGTCTCACTAATGCTCTAGTTGTAAATAGAACCAAGGATTGGCCCACTGTCTGCTTCTTTACACTTCTTGTCCAAGTGGGAGATGAGAAGAAGGAATACAGAAGAGAGTTCTTGCTCCCCTGGGAGTGTGATTTGGCCACTCCAGGTCTCATTGAACCAGAGGTTACTCCACAATAATTCATGCTTTCTGCAATATGATCTTTACCAGGACATTGACTCTTGATAATCAAATATAATAAATAATAGCTCCAAAACTGGTTGTATAGGTAATTTAATCTTTCACATAAATCCTGAAGGTAATCAAACTGTAAAAGAATCCCAAAAACATATTAATAATCCTGATAATTTCCTACTGGACTTCAAATTACCATTAGCTTTTGTTTTTTATAAAGCATGGTTGACTTGATGGTTTTATTAGAGAGGAACTGATGTAGATTGTGTATGCTGCTAATTGAAATAAAAGAAATAGAGAAAATACAAACATTTACTGTATCTTCTGGACTATTGCATAAAAAGTTTTATAATAGGTGTTTCCCAATTTATTGCTTGCCTGCAATCATTACTGGAATAGTTCTGCCAAAGCATTGATGGAACATGTATTGTAAAGTATTTGCAGCTTTGAGAGCTAAAGGGAGGGTCATGTTCTGGCTGACTATGTATCTGTTTTACAGGAGAATGTAGCTCTCTCTTCTGAGAAAGCTAAAACTTTGTTTCCCATCCAAGAAGATATCTAGAAACCAGAAAACCTTTGGAATGACATTCGTAAATAAGAGCATATAAAAATGGAAGAAGAATGAGAAAAGATTGACAGGGGAGGGAAAAGGGTAGTTTAACTCCTCTGGCATAGAACATGTCTGGACTTTGTCTAGGAAGCAGGTTCGACATTTATACTGTTTATCTCGGTGTGGTATCAGAGAATTGGATTTCTGTCTGTGTGACTACAGGAAAGTCACTTACCCCTCTTGTCCTTCCATTCCCACCATAACCTCTTATTTATCTTCATTTAGGATTTCAGTTCTGTGGGACTGGAGGCTCTCCATTTGTGCAGCCCTTAAAGCAAAAATCTCAGATGCAGCCTCTGCATGTTGTTGGAATACCAACATTGATGTTTCTCTTATGACTCAAAAGAAGACATTTGATCTCTTTGCTGTTATTTCCTCAACTTTAAAATGGGACAGTAACTCACGAGTGGGTTATGGCTGATTATTGCTAATGAAATAAGTTTCATTTCTCAGAGAGATTTTAAGGAGACCAAAATATGGAGGAAATTACAAATGTATTCCAGTCGGTTTTCTTTCATTCATTCATTCACCTATGCTGTATGATTGACCTAAAAAATGCACTTTTGGTCAATCAGAGAATAGTCCATGATTTCCTCTGATCTAAATCAGAGGATCCTCCTCTACCATTCAGGAGTGACAGTAGAGTTACCTCAGAAGACAAGTGAGCCCTCTAAGAATGAAACTCAAACTAGTATGTGACTTCTCTCAAAGTATACTGGGCAAGCACACCAGAAGCCCGTTCAAATTTCAGTCAAGAAAATGAAACCATTTTGTATCAAAAGCTGACTCATTTTAGCAATGCAAGGCGTGCAGAACTGGGCTGGGCTGTGATAATATTATCACACATCCACAAGGAATGATCCAGTCTTTCATCTCTCAGGAAGCCAAGAATTAGGGAACCTTGCTCTATACTATGTAAGGAACATGGAATTTTAGTGCAGGAAGGAATATGGAGAGGCCAATGTGGAAGGGTTAGAAAAGCCCACTTTTCCCAGGAATCCAATAAGTAAAAAGAGAATCTGCAAGCTTTTAACATGGATGAAGATTAAAATATTTTTTTCCAAAATATTAATGAGTTCTAACTGTGGATAGAAATGTTCCTCAGAGATACTGGTGAATGGCCAGGTGGCTTAGTGGACAGTGGGAGTGTATAAGTAAGAAAACAGCTAGACTTTAAAATTTTTAGTAATTTTGATTTCCATTTTTTTTTACAAGATTTAAGGTCTCACTGGAAATGTATTGTTTTTGTTACCTAAAATACTTAGCAATTCATAGGACTCTGATGATTTCAGATATGTGTAATTAGAACTAAAAGCTTTTCAGTGACAGAATGCTTCATAAAGTCTTTTCAGTCAGAAGAATTCCATATATTTTCCCATTTGCATTGCTATAGGAAACTGTCATGCTATCTTTATATTTGCATGTCTATGCATCTATGTGCATACAGCGAATTTAGAAATACAATAACCCTGGTGGGATGCTGAATATATTGGGATTGAAGAAGAGAGAAAGACAAACTGCCTGATAACCGAAGAAACAGTTCATTTTACTCTGTGCAGGCAGGCAGGAAAGGGAGTGCAACGTAAGCAAGACATTTCATTTGTGGTTGAATCCACAGATGAGCTATTGTAGAAAGTATTCTCCAAAACATGCTTACATGGGAGAAGGGGCACGTGGTACTGATTAGGTTTAGTACCAGCAGGGCAGTTTTATTACACAGAAACACTAGGATTTGAAAGCTGCAAACATGTTTCAGTGTTGGAAGGCTGCTCCTTCAGCATTTCCTGCCTTACTGGGAATTCATGGGGCTCTGCACCTTCTCAGAAAGGGCTCAGCACCTTTTAGCTTTGACTCATGTTATAGCTGGAAAGATTCAAAGCTAGAGACAATGTTTTCTTTGAACAGTCAAACATGCTGGAAAACAAAGGAGAAAGCATGCTTCACATTCCACTGAAGTCAGTGGTTTCTGTCTCTTTTTGCACTTCAAATCACTTCCAGTCCCCTTAGGCAGGAGAGGAAGAGTCTGTGTTAGTCTGTGTTGTCTGCCTTAGTCTGTGGGCTCATCCATGGGCACTGAGCTCAGCCCTCTGAGAGGGAATGCTGCTCCCTTCTGCTGTGCCCACTCACTGGCTGCCTTCCTCACTATAAGCCAAGAGATTAGCAATAGGAAAAAAATGTACAGGCTTTTTTTTCATATTTGGTCTTCTTGTGGAGTGCCACTGATTTGGTTTATACTCTTTTTATCTAGATGATACCTAGACATTTAGTCAGTGGAATGTTAAGTTGGATTTACTCAGATATGTTAGATCTATAAAAGCATGTGACAGAGAATTTTTGAGCACATTTATCTGAAAATGTCAGTAATTAAGACTGTACAGTGTTGTTATCCTTTAGAGCATCTCCTGAGCCTTGATATAACAACCAGTCTGAAGAATACTGAGCACCATTCTTTGGAATTATTTTGCTGCTAGAAACAGATTTATATAGCAAAACAAAATTATTTAGAATCAGTGTAACCAAATTAAGAAGGTTAAGAAAATATATTAGTGTATGTTGGACTTAACAGTTTCAACATTTCAGCCTTTATTTGTCTGCTTTCTGCTTTTTATTTCCTCTCTCTTTT